>NC_053114.1:38369577-39055827 GCF_010015445.1 Perca fluviatilis | reverse complement strand
GTGTAACTTGGATCTTAGTTTCCAAGAAGGTAGTTGTTTTTTCCCTGAATCCATTCAATTCCTTCATATTCATTAAAAAATATTCTCTTTGAACTCAACTCTATTCATTTCAAAACGTCAGTAAGAACATTGCGTTCCTTCCACGACATACGTATTTGAAATGATGAAATCTTAATCATACTGTAGATTTCATTTTTATTGAAATAATAATTCAGCTTTTCAGATATACAGAAACTTGGTCTGAAAATCTGTAACTCAGACATGATTGGTGTGACTTAAATGGACGTTGGGTGGATGATACATTTTGGCACAGTAACTGCAATCTCATGTCAAAATCTAGAACTTCGAAAGCATTGGACTACTGGTTGGATTTAGATAAACTCTCAACATTTAATTGCAGAGTGTCTTCAGTCTGTCTGCAGCATGGACATGTCTGCCTTTTACTTGTTTATTGGTATGTGAAAGAAGGTCTAAGTCGTCAGTGGCTGGTCAGAAAAAAACTCATTTGGTTGTTCATAACAGTATGGGTACTGTACCTGATAAGGTGTTAAAATTGTCAGCACTTGGAAGGAGCAAACAGAAAAACTCTCCAGTGAAGGATCACAGGATGCAGGGTTTAGAAATAAAAAATGGGAGCGCTGACTGCATCACAAAGTGAGCCGTCATTTTGTTTTAGTCAGGGAGGAAGAAGCCTAGCAAACCACAGTTGGAGATGCTGCTGCTCTTCTTGACTGCGAGCTTTTCGTGTCTTACAGTTGGGTCTCTGAAGCAAGATGGAGAGCTTGGGTCTTTGATGGAAACGGAGGAGGCTTATTCAGTCCTGTTGCTAAATGAATTTGGCTTGTTGTTTGCTCCTAAAGCAGCCAATAAGTATGACTATGTAAGAGAGGTATGTGCTCATCCAATAAGTTGACTCAGACTATAATTTACAAACATTAGGGGTGCATTGTGTGACTAAATGCGAGTCTTGTGAGATTTTTTTTCTTTTACCCCTATAGCTATGTAAATGCAGACACATTTTTCAAATGCTTGGTAGTGATTTTTCTCCACCTACGCTAGCATTAATTACAGTCTGAAATACCTAGTCTGTTGGAGCTGCATTTCCTCTTGGTTTCATCTGCTAAATGTGCCCTTTCTTCTATGGGCCAAAGCATGACATGTATGCCAGACTGTAAACACCCCAGCATGTATTTGATACTATCACCTCACAGACAACTGTCCTCTTTTTACTGTAGCTTTTAAGGTAAAAGCCATTTGACTCTGTGTCGAAATACTTGATGTTAAATTAATAAGTAAATACATAAAAAAGTAAATACATTAAAAAGATAAGGTACTGGTGACATGGGTTACGTGTTTTTTATTATAAACTCAATCCATTAAAATATTTAATCGCGTTGATCGCATCATTGTCCATAGTTAACTTGTGATTAATCGTACATTTTTTTAGTTGGTTTTAAATGTACTTTAAAAAGAGTAGATTTTTAAAAAGTTTTTAATGCTCTTATCAACATGGGAGCGGACAAATATCTTTGCTTTATGCAAAGGTTTATGATTATTGCAACAATCCAAAACAATGACAAATACTGTCTAGAATATTCTCCAGAATAACCTCAAAAGTAGTGTACTGTATGTTAAGAAAATATACTGAAAGTATATACATAAAATGGCAAATTCAAGCACGTCAAGCAACAGATGAGCGTATTGACCAGAATGTAACATTACTAGTTAATACACTTTACATTGGTAAAGGTTTAACTAAACATCCCATTATTTTTAGAAATAGTTGCGTTAAAAAAGAATTTGCGTTAACTTGTTGTTATTGCGTTTATTTTGCCCTCCTATAAACGCATTTCTGTGGTACAATAATTCAAGTTCAAATGTGGTCTGGAACTGTGGGTAACCATGTTCTTGACTCAATGAAAAAAAAATCTGAATCTGAAAACAATGTGTCAGAGAGCTTCTCCAATCAAGTTCTATTAATAAAACACTTGTTAATTAGATCTCACACACACTCAGAACACATGGTGATCATGCTGCGACATTTTCATATTTTGTCCAAACAACTGCTCAAAGCCCAAAGTTAGTCAATTTATAGACGTAAGATACGATTTTATTCATCTCCAATGGGAAATTCACACGCTACAAGTCACAAGTAAAAGAGTTGAAAACATTTTTTGTCATGGTTAACATTTTTATATTTTATTTAAAAAAAGAGAGAAAAAAACCTACAACTCACGACATGAACACATCACCCCCCCCCCCGAAAACATAACTTTTACTCAGTACAACATAACTTTTACTATGAGCAGGATATGTAGTACCTGCCAGCATCATACCAGCAGTTTATTAACAATAAAGCTTTAACTTTACAATGCCAAACGACTTAGGGCTGCAAATGCATCACAGTGACAGTACCCTCCCAAGAAAGGAAACCGCACCAAACACTGCCTCTCTCTCTCTCACACACACACACACACACACACACACACACACACACACACACACACACACACACAAAGAGAGGAAGGCCACAGAGATTTTTCAAGCTCGTGTTACGCTCAGCTTGCATCTCCACGCTTGAGAGAAGATAGCGTTTGTCATGAAGATAGCGTTTGTCATGAACACAGGGGAAACATCTGGAGTGCCATTTGTTTTAATAATTCATCGTTTCTGATTTCATAATCAACCCCAACGCAGTCAGAGTCACTAAACCCGGTAGCTTCCTCTCCAACCGGAGTCCCGTGTGAATAATCTGTCGCTGACGCATGTTGAGAGTACACCTAGAGATATTGTTCAACGCAGCAGCTAGTTTGCATTTCCAGTCGCCTGTATTTGATGAGTTGCCTCCTTTCTGCTTTGCCTCTGTGTGAATTGATGCTCCATTTGCTTAGATCAAAGAGGGAGGGAGCTGCTTGTCTTGCCTTGTCTTGTCTTTCCTTTTTTTTTTTTTTAGAGAAGTATTAGTGTGTTTGTTCACCAACGGGGCTGTAATGTTTTCAGATACTGACACAGCTGCGAGTAGGGCTGCACTATAGGGAGATGTTTGATACATTTCCTAGGTACTCTGACGGCAATATGATATGAGATTAAACAAGGGAAGTTTGATATATAGTTTCAGTGTTGAATGCTTGTGCAGATTCGACAGCCATGCATTCCTGGGTGGAAAGTTCGGTCGGTGGTCGGTACACGGGCGGACACCGCTGTTCTTCGAAGTCTTCAAACTGCTTGTTGCTGACGGAAAAATGGGAGCAGATCTCTGGTCGCGCCTCTGTAATATATAGTATCTGCGGACGTAAGAGAGGCCCGTGCGCGGCACAGGGCGCGAAAGAAATCTTCACGACTGCGCAAGCGCGAAGGGATTCAGCCTTCCAGCAGCACCTCCTTGCTTCATGTTCTGTTGTCACATCCGTGTTTTATTTCTTTACCTTGAATCAGCTGCATGATTGAAACGATCAAACATTTATTACACCTCTGACAAAGTACAGAGAAGGGTTATGAGTTTTGAATCTTGGTGGTTCTCATATCATGGCCCCTAAGCAATGTGTTAAATGTTAAACATGCCCACACATGCAACATGTAATATATGATTGATCATTGCAGGTGTTTGCTGTGGTGCCACTGGGCTGTGACAGAGATGTTTTCTGGGAGAGAAGCAAGGCACCCTTGGGTGACCTTTGGCTGTATTATCTCTCTGTGTGTCACCTCCATGTATATGTCCTGTACTGATCGTATCTCCCCGCTTTGCTCTGCATGCTGCCCACGCTGCACCATGTGTTTGCTCCGCCACCATTATTTTTTTTCTCACCTCTCTCTCTCTCTCTCTCTCTCTCTCTCTCTCTCTCTCTCTCTCTCTCTCTCTCTCTCTCTCTCTCTCTCTCTCTCTGTCTCTCTTCCTCCAAATGCAGCAGAGCTCATGCGGAGGTAAACTCCTTGGCTGTGGCTGTCAGCTTGTGGCTGTGAGAGAATGATTAAGGAGCCTGCCATAAACATGACTGCGTGATGATGAGGCTATTTGCCGATTTGTTGCTTTATTCAACATTTAACGACATGGTAGTTTAGAACTCTCAGGGAATGATTTATCACAAATATAAGCAGGACAGTACTAACGGACGCCGTTATCCTTATCTCGACGACATATTTTTCAAGTATGCAGAGCATGGCTAATTGAGATAAATAGCTGTGTAAGCAGTGCTGACGACAGGATGGAAGCTTGCTGGCTGGCGAGCCTGCCGGCTAGTGCTGTCCCACTCTAGGATCCAGTTATCGGCTGTTTGTCAGGCAGAGCGGCACGGGTAGGGTGAGCAGGTATTTCAGCTTGGCTGAGTTGCGATGGGGGGCCGCTCTCTGTTCGAGCTCTCTTGGATCTCTACAGGGGCCCCGGCTGTACAGTTGCGTGGTCTCTCAGAGTGAGCCACACTCCCAGCAGTGGGCCTACCGGATGCCTGAGAGAAACTGATATGGCACCTCAAAGCACTCAGCACTCCACTAAATTAGCACACATCTCAATTCCACCTATTTCCCCTGTGCCCGTTTGTGTTCTTTATATGTATATGTGTGTGTGTGTGTGTGTGTGTGTTTGTTTTTGTGTATGTGGATTCATGCTGTATATGTACAGTGTGAGTGGTTTGAAGCACAGACTGCCAGCTGTGGTGTTAAAACCTGCCCACAGCAGAGGAGGATTGTGTAGAGCTGTGGGGGTTGGAGCCGATTATGGATAGGATCTCGGCCTAGAGAGTTGTTAACAAAACGCATGCACACAGACACACATACCCACACACACACACCGATACACACAAATCTTCACAATATAGAACGAGATAAGTGCCCACAGGGAATGGAGTTGAGCAGCACACATTTGAATTTCTTGAGCTTACATGAAATCTCAGTGAATTTAGGCTTACTTAGTAAAGAAATTCTATGTATTTGTAAGGCACTGGTTGGAATTGAATGTGATTATTATTGAATTTGACTTTTTGCTATGTCATTTACTTAAAAGTGACAAATCGAGATTTAATTAATGCAACAGAGAGTGAACCTTGTTTCTTTTTTACGGAAAATCTACACTTTGACAGAAGACCAGCTGCACACAAAGTAGCCCTTGTGTTCAGTCGTAAAGCCTTCATTAACCCTACCATATAGGACAATAGAAAGCCTAGTACGTTGATTGCCACGTATAGTCTGTGCTCTGGTTTTGGTCTCTGTACAGTACCAAATCCTGGCAACCTCTCTGGAATGTCTAGACTTTAGGACGCCGCGGCTGGCTTTTGTGCACTTTAATTGGTTCCGACATGTAACGCCTGCTTTATTATGGATCCCACTGCTTGTCTTGGCAAGACACGCCCCGTGTAGCAGCTAGGGTTGGGTACCGAACCCGGTACTTTTACCGGTACCGACCGAATCACGTCGGTACTAGTATTGGTTCATGTAAAATCAAACGGTGCCAAATTTCGGTACCTAAGTGCGTAAGCGCAAGCTTATCTGTCCTCTCTGCATGTTGACAGAGAGCAGAGGTCCGACACGTGCGCGCGCGCAGAGGTGCAGACGGAGCAAACTACGTCGATATGATATTAATGGCGAGGCGATAGCCGTTACACTTCCTGTAAGACAAGCAGGCACAACAGTGGTTTCTGTGCCCTGGGGACTGACTGACAGGCTGAGGCAATTTTATTTCTATAGCACCTTTCAGCAACAAGGCAATTAAAAGTGCTTTGCATAATACATTAAAGAGCAATTAGAAACGGTCATGATGAAAATAAAAAAAAGAAGAATAATATACAAATACAAGAATACAAGTTTAATAATTATTCAATTTAATAGGTTGTAAGGACGGGTTTGGGAGGAGAGAGGGAGGGGTTTTATTTGTATTTAATTTCTGTCAGTGTAAAATATTCTGAATAAATAACAGAATGTTCGGATAAATAGGTTTTGAATTTTTTTTTACAACTGAAATATTTTTTTTTGTAACCGACAGAGGGAAAAACCGAATTTGAGGTACCGGTATCGATACTGGTATTGGTTCAGATGCAAAAGGTACCCAACCCTAGTAGCAGCTGACTGGTTAGGCAGATAGTTGAGGTTAGGCATTGACCTCGAGTGGTTATGGTTCCGGTAGTCTATATCCTTGACGCTCCACTTCCGGGATTGCTCCGGTGCCGCAGGAAATTCTGCCGGATGTATGTCTTTTCAATGATGTCTGTTTTCTTTGGCTTTCTTGTGTTGGAATTATAAACTCCGGTGGATTTATGAGGACTGTGGTTAACTGCTCCTCACATCTCTGCAGGGTAAATCCAGACAGCTAGCTAGACTATCTGTCCAATCTGAGTTTTCTCAGATTGGACAGATTTTCTCTCTCTATTTTGCAGCGGCTCCGTGCAGCGCTTAGCGCCGCCCATGACGATTGTGATTGGTTTAAACCAGAGCACGTTTTTCTCCCATCCTGGAATGCTGTGTGGAGTAGCCAGACCCTCCTCCGCTCCGTAGCGTGTGGATGGTCTGGCAAAGCGAGACTGGGGTTCATGTAGCGCAAAGGTCAGGGGGTTGGACCTAAATGTGCGTGCATGGATGCCTGGCCAATCCTAGCGCTTCAGTGCTTGCCAAGAAAAGCAGTGGGATTTATAACACGTAACTCCTAGTAAAACCACAAATTGCCATTTTTACTTTCCTGTTCATGTATAGGTTACTCAAACAAGATCCACAATGTAATTATGGCAGCTCTAGAGTTGTTGTTGTAAGGTGTGTTTTTCCACTTTTTCCGCCCCTGCTTCCAGTCTCGATTCCACAATTCTCTTGTTTGAAAAGCAGCAAATGCACGTATTACGCAAAAATTGTTTTTGCTTGATTCACCAGCTTATAAAGAGCGTGACAAATTTAAATTCAGTCAGTTTAAGTACCATCTCTTATGGTTCTAATCTTGTTTCATACCACACGCCGCGCACACACACACACACACACACACACACACACACACACACACACACACACACACACACACACACACACACACACACATATACACACACTTCAACTCTGCATGCAGTTCAACACTGGCTTCACAGCCTTACTGGAGGAAATTGAAAGGGAAGTTCATTACTCTAACCCAAATCTAATATTCCTCTGGCTGAATTTTGCATCTGCATTATTGTTCATTAAGTGACAGCCGATGACTCTCCCAAAGATGGATGGGCTTTATTTCTTCGAACTCTATCCTTCTTTACTGTAATCAAACTGCACTCAGTCTGATGCCTTGTGACAGACAGTTGTCAGCTCTGTTAAAAGGCCACACGAGGTGAGCACACCCTCTTTTCGGATGTTATCTGTAGCTGGTCTCGTTAGATATGTGACACATTACACAAAATGTATTAGAGCGTACAGGGTTTTTAATGTTTACAGTCAGGTAATCTACTTGCAGAGGGAAGGAAAACTTGAACTGAATCATCAATGTTTTATCAATTCAGATTTATGAATTTTTCAACAGCCGGGGGATTCTTCAAATGTGAGCCAAGTAGGAGAGGCTTGCTGAGAGTGTTTGTAGGCTGCTTGACATGCACTCACAGTCTCCTTCACGTGCATCAAACTCTCTTCCTCCTTTTTGTTTTTTGTACGGACACAGTTTACTTTCTGTAGCTTTTGCCAGTTTCCAAACCTTATTCACCATTCCTTCCTTTTTGCTTTAAATGTACCACTCTCCTTGAACTATCTTGTTTAGTTATTCATTTGGTGACTTCTGTTAGCGTCTCTGCGGCTGCATTTCTGAGTGTGTTGCTCTTTGCAATTTGCTTTTGATGGAAACTGTACATTGGATTTGCAACATCTCCGCTTTAGCTGTAGTCCAGGTTTAGTGCCATCAGTGGTTTGTTTTAAACATTACCTTGAATCTATGAGAGTTTTCTGTTATGTTTGTTTTCAACTTCCAGTCATGCCTCAGTCCTTTTTAACTTCAGTTCCAACCCAGCCCCCTCTTCTGCAGTCCAGTCTGCTCTTTACTCTCCACTGCAGACCTGCCTTGAGCAGCCGAAAGCAGGCTAGCTCCTCAGGGACAGTCTGCTGTGTACTGGATGGATGCCTGGCTGGCTGGCTTCTTGTGTGGATGTACAGATGACTGGGAGGCCTGGAAGTGTGGAAATAAAAGTGACTGGCTTCTTGCTGGATCAGAAAGAAAAACGACCATGAAAGCTTAACATGCTGGGGAAATTAAGAAGGAACTGGCAGGTTGTTTGTTCTCATATATTTCCTTTTTGGGTTTTAACCATGCATGAATGCAACTTTTTGGGCATTTTCGGCCTTTATTTAGATAGGACAGCTGAAGACATGAAAGGGGGGAGAGAGGGGGGAATGACATGCAGCAAAGTGCCACAGGTCGGAGTCGAACCCGGGCCCGCTGCGTTGAGGAGTAAACCTCTATATATGGGTGCCCGCTCTACCAACTGAGCTATCCAGGTGCCCGCCTAGCTGTTTTTTAAGGATTTAAGTGGGAGATTACTTCCCAGGTTGTGGTTGTGTTTTTGTATTAATCCCAGATCAATACAAAAACGAGAGGGGGAAAAATATAAAACAAATGTTCTCTTGTGCTATAATGTAATTTTAAATGCCATGGCACTGAGCTACCAGAATTCCTCAAAGGAACAACTTGTAGATGAGACAACAACTAAATTCTGAAGCAATTCTAAATTTTTTCTTTTTTTTTTTTTAATCAATCAGAACAAAATGCAGACCAACACAGAATGCTGAAGCAAGAATAACTAAAAAACAACTATTCCAGTTTGAGCAGTGGTACATAATATACCTTAAGGGAGGGTTTGTCAATATGCAATGCAAATATATTTAATGGCTCAGTATGTAATTTAGATGGGGAGTCCACATACCGCAATAGTTTTGTTTGAGGCTTTCTATTTGAACACACATCATTTTCAGCTGTTAACTTACTCCACTACTAGAGACATGGTTTATCCAGGAGGATACACTATGTAGTTAAGTTGTATTAAAAATATTAAAACCTGATGCAATCCCATAATCTGGGTGACTAACTCGCTAACCTGCAGGAATCGAATCTCTTGCCCCACAGCTTCACACGCACCAACACCAAGCCAGATCTGGCAGGTATTAGGGCGTCAGGTGCCACAACACAGCCGAATGTGTTGACGCTCAGCCGCAAATGGCCCGTGTCAGCTACCTGTACTAGATAATAACTGTTCAAATTTTAGCCCTAGCAATTTAGATCACATCCTCAGACAGGGTTCGTCTTACTGTTTCTTTGCTCTTGTAGTGTGGCTTGCAGGTTCTGTAACATCTTTTAAATCACTACTTAAAATTGATCTTTTTTTTTTTAAGCTAAATGTTCACCTTAGTTTTCATTTAATGTTATTTTATTGTATATTTGTTTGTTTTGTGCTTTAAATTGCCTGCTTTACTTATCTTCATTTTCCCACGTACAGTGCCTTGTACCTCTGTTTTGGGGTTAAGTTTAAATATGTACTATTATTTATTATTGTTACATTCAAACTATAGGACCATACAATCGGCATACTGTTGGTTCTTGCTTTAAGAAGTGAAGGCAGATGAAAATGAGCCAAAGGGGAAAAATAAAATCTCACCTGCTTGGTAGGTGGATGTGTGGGTGGATCTGTCAGCAGCATCTTCTCGGCCCGAAGAAATCACAGAGCTGGAGGATTTGTGATGGCCAATGAAAAGCTTTTATCTTGTCAGTCAATTGTGGGTTTAATATTCCTAATTGGGCTGCAACTGATGCCAGAAAACTTTCATGTGTTATTCTTCTCTTGTACCTTTTTAATGTTGTTCCTTGCTGTAACACAGCAGCCTCTGAGCAGCTGCCAGTGATGCAGAATGTGTTGCTGTGAGGGGGACCGTAAACATAACTAAACAAACTACTGTCCAACAGAGACAGGTAGACTGGCTGCACAGTGCACATGCTCTTTGATCTGATGCCTGAGTATAGATGTTTGTGTATCTGCTAGAAGTGCATGTTCCGTTCACTTTGTCCAGATTATGGTTAGTCTATATTAGGGCTATAATACAGTATGAGGAAAATATATATAAATTGCAATTATTTTTACTGATATTGCGATTGCAATTTGATTCACGAAATTGGAGAGTGATCATTTTGCTATTATTATTCTCATTTGCATTGAAAAATATTCAAATTTTAAAAATGAAAGTGTGATTTTCAGTCTGTAGGATGGGATGTCTCTGTAGCACCACGATGCTTAATTCAGAATGGTTTGACACATATTTTGCCTTTTAAGAAATATTGTGCCCCCTCCCCTGCGATTTGGATATTGCATTAGTCCATATTGCGATTTGGATAAAATCACGATTAATTGTGCAGCCCTAGTCAGAATACTAAACGTACTGATTCCAAGGTTATTGATATTCATCGTTAAAGCTATGTTATGTGTTCCAAACGTAAGTGGTATAAAATGAAAAAAATGATAGTTAAGAAACTGAGAGCCAACCCCAGGATTTGCTGTTTTTCTCTGTTTTATGTGATTGTAAATTAAATTTGCGTTTTGGACTGTTGGTCGGACAAAACAAGTTATATGAAAACAGAACCTTGGGCTCTGGGGAAAAACAAACAAACCCTAATGGCCTAATCATTTTCTGTCTTTTCGCCTATGTGCTTTTGGTCCCTGCTGAAGGGATGTGTAGTCCTAAAACAGAGCTATGCCATGTAGCTACATCATATGCCATTTTCTTAAGACTTTTCTTCCTTGACCGCTTCTCTCTTTCTCTCTGCTGCACTTGAAGATGGCTGGCAATGAAACTCCATTGACCTCATTAAATAGCATCATGTCACGTAAAGACACAAGTTCTCATATTCAGACAGAAGTAGTAGGTAAGGTACAGTAGCCGACGTGAGGATCCAGGTGAATGCGGTGTAATAAATTTACAGAGTTAACATGAAATAAGATGTCGTTTGTTTGTGTGTGTTTACAATACCCTGAAAAGTGGCGAGTTTGCAGCCTTGTAAAATACAATTTATGCATTCTAAAGCTATGGAATAGTGTAGTTAGGATTATGTAATGCCATATGTGTTGAATGTGTATTTGATCATAGCATGTTTTTATTTGAAATGATTCTGTCATATCACTCAACCCTAATTAACAAGCAGCTATTACAGCAGTCAATACAAATTGAAGCACTGCACACATGAACGCACCAACCAGCAGAAGGTGATGTACAGTAATGGTCCTTCTAGTGAGCTGAAGAGTGAAGGCTCTTAGACATTTTCTTGCCAGTGTTGCTGGCCTGCTGGACACTGGCCTCCTAGAACTCTGCCCTGATCTACTTTGTGCCCTTGGCAAACACTTCAGTGTAGTGCAGTAATGTGCTTATCTGGCTGTGACACTGGGTTTCCGTATCAGGCCAAACAGAAGTCCACCCAGACTGGACTGGCTGTGTCTTTGGTGAGTGAAGTCTCTCTGGACCACGGCAGAGCTCCTCTTCCTCACTGCCAGTTATAGAGGCCATCTGTAAGAGTTAGCGGAGCTGGGGGAGGACCCTCCAGGCTCCTGATTAAAGTGACGAGCTGTAAAATCGAGAGGGAGGGGGGGCTGACTGCTGGCTGCTGCCTGCTACACTAAGCTTCATCTTGTCTGCTGGGAGACGGCCCTTCCTGCTCTACCTGTTTCCTCCTGTCACTGCAAATAGGTTTGTTTATGTCTACAAGCCTGAGACTGCTGCCGGACAAGACGGTTATGGTGCACTGCTTAAGTTCTGCTCCCTATCGATCCATCATTATTAGTGGACTGTGGGGGTGTGATCACGCTTACGGTTTGTTTTCTGTGGTTAGAATAATTTCTGTAAATGTTCATTTCCATTGGCCAATTCCACACAATTTGTAAACAACTGGCTGTGTGTGTGTGTCTGTGTCAAATTTAATGATGCAAATTCTGTATCTACAAGCCCTTTGTCAAACAGCATCTGTTAGCATTTTGTCTCCCTAGCTCTTGGCTTCAGTACACCTTGAAATCAACTTGTACCGATTTGTAACTTGCATAGTTAAACTGGCCTCAAGAGCGGTTAACTTGAACTTGTTTCAAGGTAACTGCTCTTGACTTTTCTTAGTAAAATATCAATCAACCTTTTTTTGAGCCAGAGTTGAAAAGAAACAACGGTTGCTGCATGGTTAGTCTCGCATTGCCAGACCTTCCTCCACAGCGCTGCGGAGGAGGGGTTTGGCTAGTCCACACGGCATTTTGGGATGGGAGAAAAACGTGCTCTGGTTTATTGCCACTTCTTTAAACCAATCACAGTCGCCTCGGGCACAATGATGGTGCCTCTGCAAAATAGCCTCGGGAAGGAACTTGTTTTGGTGGAACATGTGTACGTTCAAAGGTTGTTTTAGTCGTGCAACAGAAAACTCAGATTGGACAGATAGTCTAGCTAGCTGTCTGGATTTACCCTGCAGAGATCTGAGGAGCAGTTAACCGTAGTCCTCAGAAATCCACCAGTGTTTAGAATGCTAACGCAAAGAAAGCGGAAGGTGTGGAACATCTGGCCTAAAAAGAGGGACATCTGGTGGAATTTCCGGCGGCAACTGAACAATCCCGGAAGTGGAACGTCGTTGATATAGACTACTGCATGGTTGTCTCTCACATACTAAATGTCTAATAAGAGAAAACTAAATGTTTTTGCTTATTTCAAGAATCAGACCAATCTTCAGATACAAATGAGGCAAGATAAATACCACATTTAACACTTAATATTGTCCTGTTAGAGTCCTACATTGTTAGAAAAATATACAGTAGAAGAAATTATTTCATGTAAGAACAAATAACGGGGCATGCTGCTGTTTTTGCTCTGCACTTAAATGTCTCTTTTTAGAAATATATCAGCAATAGAGGCATATGTCTCTTCTTTTAATATTGTTTTTAAGCTTTTAACTTTAGCTGACTCACTAAAACTGATATATTCATTCTTCATTTAAATCAAACAACCTAAGTTTTGCTTAAAAGTGATCTGGATGTACAAAGTGTCTGACTTTGGTATAGGAGACTGGTGTTTGTCTTCCATCTCTTACCTACCTTCAGTGTCGGTTTCATCTGTCCATGACCACTTTCTCTAACTTTTACCAAGTTATTTCAGTTCCTTAAAGTTATCCAGCACTTAACCACGGAGGTGGCAAATCAGAAAATACTCTGATAAAGTGGTTTGGTCATTTCTGAAAGCAGTGACTGTTTCTGTCCTGCCAATAGGGATGACAGATCAGAAAATACTTATATTGGGGCGACCTCTAGCTCACCCAGTAGAGCTTGTGCCCCATGTAGGCTGAGTCCTTGGCAGCGTCCCGGGTTCAAATCCAACCCTTGGCCCTTTGCTGTATGTCGTCCCTCCTCTCTATCCTTTCCTGTCTTCAAGCTATCCTGTCAATTAAAGGCCATAAAAAGCCCCAAAAATAAATTAAAAAATATACTTACATTATACTGGTGGAGGACTATCGAAACACAGGTTCGGGAACTATATTCGTAAACTAAAGCAGAAGCACTTTGAGCTGGGTGAGAAGGCCGATAAATTGCTCGCTAGGCAACTGAAGGGGATCATATCTGATAGGGCATACATAAAATTTCCTCATCCACCGGTCAGCTATTAACTGATCACAAGCAGATGAATGACAGATTTTTTAGTTTTTACAGCCAGCTATATACTTCC
Organism: Perca fluviatilis; assembly: GCF_010015445.1. Classification (NCBI taxonomy): domain Eukaryota; kingdom Metazoa; phylum Chordata; class Actinopteri; order Perciformes; family Percidae; genus Perca; species Perca fluviatilis. The sequence goes on along the minus strand of NC_053114.1, from coordinate 39,042,162 downwards.
TTCAACGGATACAGACATTGCCAATTTTCTTCATACTTTAGATATTCCAGTCCTTTCTGAGTCCGCAAGACTGGAATTGGACTCTGAATTTACACTGGAGGAGATCAGAAATGTTATTCGTTCTTGTCCCGGTGGCAAAGCATGCGGTCCAGATGGGTTTGGGATAGAATTCTAGAAGACACACATTGACGTCATCGCCCCCCTCTTGCTTCGGATGATCATTTGCTCAGTGAAAAATTGTACTTTCCCTCATACTCTCTATGACGCCCATATCTGTGTCCTCTTTAAAAAAAGGGCAGAGACGAAACACATGTCTCTTCGTATCGTCCCCTGTCTCTGCTAAACTCTGACCAAAAAATTATAGCAAAAGTCCTGACCAACCGGTTAAACAAACATATTGGCACTTTAATTCATCCTGATCAGTCAGGTTTCATCCCCAATAGATTTTCCTTCTCAAACACAAGGTGTTGCTTAATTTAATGTATTCCACTAAATTACCCCACTCTGCTGTGATCTCACTAGATGCCCAGCAGACTTTTGACCAGGTAGAGTGGAGATATATGTTCGCTGCTCTTGACAAATTTGGTTTTGGGTCGAAATTTATGAATATATTAAAAATGCTGTATGCTGGTCCCCTATGCAGGGCTGCTGCCTCTCTCCAATGCTTTTTGCATTAGCTCTTGAGCCACTGGCCATAGCCATTAGAGCCAACCCCCAAATCTCAGGTATAAGGTGCGGCACATCTGAGTGTACCATCGGTCTGTACGCAGATGATGTAATTCTGACCCTTTCAGACGTAAAAACATCCCTTTCACCCCTTCTTAATCTGATAGATGGCTTCGGGCGATTCTCTGGGTTTACTATAAACTGGGAGAAGTCTGTTTTTATGCCTTTTGTCTAATGGTCTTGACAATCTGCCCTTCAGAGTCACCCTTGACCACTTTTCTTATTTGGGGATTAACATCCCCAGAAATCCAAAACTTCTCTTTAAACTTAATTATATGGATCTGATTGACAGGCTCAAGTGTATGATAGATAAATGGAAACTTCTACCCCTTTCATTGATTGGCCGTGTCAACATTGTTAAAATGGTCTTGCTCCCTAAATTTACTTATTTGTTTCAGAATGTGCCCATTTTCCTCACTTCTTCTTTTTTTAAGACTCTATTATCATGCCCTTCGTCTGGGCCTCCAAGCCCCCCCGTATTTCAAAGGCCCACTTACAGAAGCCCACTGAGGAGGGTGGTTTAGGCCTGCCTGTCTTTCGGCATTACTACTGGGCCTGTAACGCCAGAGCTTGGGTTTTCTGCAATCAGTCCACGGGTGGGGGTGCAGAGGAGGGCGAACCCGGCCCTAGATGGCCTGAGATTGAGCTTAGTAATGCGGTGTCACTTACTGGTGCCTCCTTGTCAGCTATTCTATTCTCAAAACCTGATATTAAGATTAAATCGCTATGCAATAATTTCTTACTCTGCAACTCGATTAAAATTTTAAAGCAAATTAAGGGAATTCTGGACCTCCCAGCTCCAGGCTAAGTTCAAACTCCCTACTAATACATTTTTTCGTTATCGACAAATTAGGAATTTTGTCAAGCATTCTTTGTAGATGCCCCCATGCAACATGACTTTTTTGATATTATAACCAAACCTCCCACCTCCAAACATTTGATCTCTCGGTTTGTTAACCTCTTCGTTGTGGCAACCCCTTCTCTCCATATTAAAGAGGCGTGGATCAAGGACACCGGTGAAGTAATAACTGACGAGCTATGGGCGAAAGGGTTAAACAGGATAAAAGCTTGCTCTATTAATGCGCGACTTCAGCTCATTCAGTTTAAAGTAGTTCATAGGTTGCACTATTCCAAGACTAGACTGAACAAAATTTTTCCTGATGTCTCCCCCACTTGTGATAGATGCAAATCAGCTGATGGAACTCTTGGGCATCTTTTCTGGTCCTGCTCTAAGCTCACAAGGTTTTGGGTTGACATTTTCACTTTGTACAGTGCTGTTTACAGTAGACAACTGGTACCCAGGGACGGACTGACAATCTGTGCGTTCTGGAAAAGTCCAGAACGGCCGTCCAACCGACGGCCGTCGGCAGAAAAAAACAAAGTCTATTAAAGCGATATTAACCGCCAACAGCAGGGAGCGCAAATACAATCACTTATATGCTACATGTAAACATAAAACTGAAGAAGAGTCGGCCTACATCATTAGACGTGAGTTAATTGTGCCAAGAGCAGGAAACCTTACAGGCTGCCTTTATCCCTATCTTAGCGAATTGCATAGTCAGCTCAACATGTGCATCATAATTATGAAAATGATCGTGCCATTTAGTGCTGTCAAACTTAACGTATTTAATAATTTTTGTTAGGTTAATTTTAAACATTAAACGCGTTAGAAATGAATCACGGGTTGACCGCGATTTCACTTGGTTGTATATGAGAGGTTGTAGTGAGCTCACTTTTGCTGCTAGGATGAAGATTATGGTATTAAATTAAACGGGAAAACATCAGGCATGCATTGGTACCACTCTAAATGTGCTAACAAACAGGGAAGGGGGCTAAATAATTCACCAAATGTAACCAAAAGTTTAACCAAAAAATCCTAGCTTGCACTTTCTGTCTGTCTTCCATCAGAGTGCAGTTTTTCCTTGTCTTTCATATTTGCGTTTGTGGAACTGGCAAAGACCTGATGGTTGGTTGTTAAAGCTTCACAGACAACATTGATAGGGCCTAGTCATTTTCATAATTTCACAGCCTTAAAATGAATCAAAAGTGTTAAATAACTTTGAGAAAATATTAAATAGGTTATTCAATGCTAATCCTTTAACACAAAGCAACACATGTTATATATATTTATATTTGAATAGTTATAGTATATAGTAACTAACACTCTCAGTGTAGTTTTGGTATAGACCTAAAACTACACTAATTTAATCCCCATGTTAAGGGACAGCAAGTAGCCTACTTTAAGTGTTGTCAGTAATACTCTGTACTGTTTTATAATTACAAGTTTGTGTAATTTGGGGTTTCTGTAGCCAGTGACATTTCATTATTTGTATTTTATTTTCAATGCAGATGTAATGGCATTGAAGGCTGAGGCTTCATTAATAAACACAACCCCAGTTATCATCATTGGTTTTGCGATGTTACTTTCTGTGAATACCTTGTCTGATAGGCTACAGTATTGTGGCATAGTATCAGGACATCCTGGCTAGTGTCTGTCGTGCACGGCTACGGGCGAATGGCCGGATGATGGGCCTATTTGGGAGAAAGTCCAGGGCTGTTTTTTAGCCCCCGTCCGTCCCTGCTGGTACCTTACTGTCTTTTAGTGATACTGGGCTGTTCCAACGGCTCTTTGGCTCTTCCATCATGTTTGGTATGACCATTGCAAAACGGGTTATCCTAAAGGAGTGGAAGTCAGCTTCCCCTCCTTGCTTCAAGAGATGGCTAAATGATATGGTTTCCTGTTTATACCTTGAAGAGGTTCGGTTTTCCATGTTTAACTCTCAAGATAAGTTCAAGAAGATCTGGGGCCCTTTCATAGAATACATCAGGAGGGATAGACCACAATCTGGGACCTAAATGCACTGCTTATTTTTTATTTTTTTTAACTTTTGTTAGTTATCCATACCGAGACTTTGCCACTCCCCTCCGGCTCAGACCTCCTTGACTCAATCTGTGTGAGTGGACTTTCTGGGACATTTGTTCAGTGAATTGTCATGTATGTATACTTATACTCTTTCTTTTCTATATAATGAGTAACTTCTGGCTGTATGTTTTGTTTTATTGTCTGGTTTACTGTCTTTCTTTGTTTTGTATTATGTGTGCATGTATATATAAAATTCTGCATAAATAAAATTTACAAAAAAAATATATATACTTACATTAGTCATTTTTAAAAGCAACAAAAACAACTTAAAACCAAACTAATTGTTTAGGTAGGAAGACTTGTTGCATTGCATTACAGTTGTTAGCACTTGAACTTAAAATTAAAGATAAATTCTGGTCTTAAGTCTCTGCATCTGAACCTGTTGAACCATTGGTCTTCCAATCCTGGCATTACTTTGAAGGAGAATAAGTTGTGCAGTTAATCACTGCAGATAATTACAGTTCAACTCCCTTTCTCATTTGCAGCAAAGTTTATGTGCACAGCAGTAGTCTGCTTTGGTTTGTTTGCTGCCGGATTCTAGCAGGACTCATTAAAACAATTTGTTGGTATCGATCATAGCCGTGAAGACGGTGAACTTGCCTGTATTAAGCGCTCACATGAGGAAGACCTCTGCAGTTTAAATGGGATTGAATTAAAGGAGAATTCTGGCCAATTTGTACGTTAATCTTGATCGCTATAAATATGCGAGTACAGTCGATGAAAAAAAAAAGCCGAATCGGTGCGGTCAACACGGAGTAGCTGCAGCTATGTCTACGAGCTTCCATTCAGCTAAAACGGCAGTTGTAGGGGCAAGTTTTAGAGTGCCTTTGTGCCTCTTAACAGACACAAAATGCAATTAAAATGTCTGTGCAACGTGAACAGGGCCCTTATGTGACAACAAGATGCGTTTTCAACTCGGACATTGTTTAAATTGACCTACCCAATCAAGATTAACATAAAAATTGGCCGGAATTCTCCTTTAATGTGGAAAGGATTTGTTGACCTTGAAGTGCAACACACAGCTCCTCTTTTTCACTGTCAGTCAGTTGAAGGTACAATAAAAATAGACGGTATCTTCACATCATGAAAATAGGGCCAGTGTCTCTGCTGATTTGAAGAGGTGTTCTAATGACAGACTAGTCAGGGGGCCAGCATGTTGGAGAACCACGTTGGCCGGGGAAAGTGGCACTCCATCGACTGGGCTGTGACAGCAGGGAGGCTGAGTTTGAAGGCAGGCGGGCCACTGTCACCCTGGGGAGTTTTAAAAGCCCTGTGCTGAGACAGCTAAAGGCTCCTCTCCACTGGTCTATCATGTAAAGCTGGGAGTGTGGAACCACAGCCGCTCGTTCAGATCCATCCTCAGTTCGGGTGGCTCAAACACATGGTTACTGTTGCAACTAGTTCCTCAGGTTTCCTCACATACACACAAATGCTTACATTCTGAGACTTGTGAGGACTATCCATTACCGAATCCAATAGACAGCAGAGTTGTGTTGTCTGTCTGATGGAACAAAAATGCTTACTTAATACATACTCATTTTTTTTTGTGTGTTTTTATGCAAAAATATACCCATTTTGATTATACTGTACATTCCCCATATTTGCTTAAATTCTGTTTGGGTTGTGAACTTGGACCACAGGAAACAAGACTAGTTGTCTCCAGCCAACCTCTGTAAGGCTGTATTGCTAACAACTGAATGTTCAGCAGATATAATGTAACATATGTATGTAATGTAACCATCTTAGTTGAGCATGGTTGCATCTGTTAATTAGCACTAAACAAAAAGTACCTCAGACGAGGATGGAAATTTCATTATCATTTGGTCATAAATTACAAATAGAAATTTTGACCTGATGGGTGGCGTTAGAGGAAAGATCAGGGGACCACCAAAGTTGTTACAATTCATCCTGAAAGGACATGAATGTATGTAACAAATTCCATGGTAATCCATCCAATCGATGTTGACTTATTTCACTAAAAAGCCAAACCTGTAACTCTCACAGTGCCACTAAATGAAAAGTCAAGGGATCACCTAAGTCAGTAGGACTCATCCTCTGTGGACCATGAATGTCTATTAAAAAGTTGAAGGGCAATCCATCCAATACTTGTTGATATAAGCCACTAGCGTTGCTAATAATAAGCATAGCATTGCTGCAAAAAGTTATCCAATGCATACTTGCATAAGATATGAGAATCTCTAAACACAGTAAGCCTTAAGTTGCCTAAATTGATGCAATTTTACTGTAGTTTTGGCCACCATTCCTAACGGGAATAAAAACACCAATACTAGCGTAGCTCTGAGAAAATGGCAGCATTGCTAAGAAAATGTCCGACCGGGCGAGAAACAAGCAAGCGTAGGCAGACTTATTTTGAAGAGACACTGAAGGCAGACAGTAGAGTTATGATCCAAACTGTCTGTTGTAAACATCCATCAAAGTTAACAAAATAACTTCTTGGGTCAATTTTACCTACCGTATTTAAAATAGCAATAAGGGATGATTAACAGACTTTTGAGTGCTCCGGCACATTGTTTGTTTACAACCTGTCTAATCGTCTGATTGCCCCATTGGATATGTTGTAGCAATGTTGCAGTTTTTTTCCAGATCTTCGCAATTACTATTACAGTTATCATAATCGATTGAAATGATTTCCACAATGTTGTTCTCACATTTATGCAAAGTTTACTGGCCTAGTCTAATTTACAAGCACTAGTTGTTGTGGTGTAGCTTTTTGGCATCAGCAGATTAATTTTTTTCCCCAGACAGAACTGCCAGAACTGTTGATGAGATATATATTCAAAGTGTAAAAGTGTTGATTAGACAGCTTAATATGTTTCTCCCAGTTTTGTGTAAATGGTGGAGGCGCACAGCACTTAGCCTGTGAAAAGAGTTTACACAAGCTCATGATTTCCTTCCATTTTACTTTATTCCTTCAGATGTTGGGAGAGCAGTTCACGCCCCGGCACACATCACAGAGAAAGTGGTGCAGCTGTTCAGGAGGAAAAGTGAGTTTACCTTCTTGGCCTCCATCCAGCAGAAGTCCTCCACGTCTGGAGTCATATTCTCCATCCACGAGTCAGAACACAGGTAATCCATCTGTAATCCTCTTCATTTTGGCCTGCGGCTCTTTTTCGGCAAAACTTTACTTCCACAGGTTACTGAGCGCTCTCATTTTAAATTAAACCCGGAGATGAATTCTCCTCTCACTCAAAGCGGTTTGCAGATGGCTGTTGATGAGGTGTAGTAAAGAAAAGATCAGTGTGAGATTACTCCACTGCCAGTGTAAATCAGCGTGTGATGGGAGGGCAGGTCTACGGGTGGAATAATGCAGCGTTTCCTCCTGTATGCTCAGGGCAGAAAGATAACCTTCCATGTATAGCGTCTGTAAGATGACTATGACGTACTAAGCAATACCAAGCATGCTGATAATGCCAAATTTTATCGTAGAATGCTGCATAAACAGACATACAGCCTCTCCGACTGTGGCTGTTACATTGATAACTAGAATTTATGGCTTTGTAACTGAGCTGCGATAAACTACCAGACTACAGAAATAGGTACAGGTTTTCCTCTGAGTAATAATTTGAACATTGGTAATCTCTTCTTGGCTGTTTCGATGAGTCTTATTGAATCTAAGCTAATCACAGCAGCCATCACAATCTACGCTTCAGAATGTGATGGCTGTAGGATGTCAGCGAGTGGCAGCAGCGAACTCAACCATGGCCCCCTAAGAAACAGTACAACTGTGAATTGTTTTTAAAGGGCAGGCACCATTGATTTTTCTCCACTCCTCAAGGTAAAAGCCTTCAGTTCTGTAAAACATGCAGTCAAAGTGAGCATGCATGGGGGTTGTGTGTATCGTATGTGTTTGCTGGGAGTGAAGACAAAGGCAACACCATACACAGTTGGAGAGTGAAGAAGAGGCCTCCTCAACTGATGAGAGGGAGAGCTGTGTAGGGAAAGCTAGCCCTCTAAAATGTAGTAAACAAAGCAACCAGTTAATCTGGATTGAAAAATAGCTGATAAACCTGTATAGTAACCTAGAATCGCAACATATATCATAACAATGACTGTTCTGCATTATGAGTACTTTAGCTTTTTATAATTACTTAGTACATTTAGCAGACGATGCATGCTTTACTTCAGTGACGTTTTGAATGCAGGACTGTTACTGGAGTTAGTGTTAGTGGAGTATTTTCTTCTTCGCGGCATTGCTACTTTTACGTAAGTAAAGATTCTTTCTCCACTGGTGTGTATGTGCATGCCTGTGCACTAATATTTCTTCAAGCACCTAATGTATGATCCACTCTTGAAAAGAAACGTGTTAGCACCTGCTGTGCTTTTAAGGTGACCCTGAGACTTGCTTTTTAGCCCCCTTTCTCTCTCTCTCTCTCTCTCTCTCTCTCTCTCTCTCTCTCTCTCTCTCTCTCTCTCTCTCTCTCTCTCTCTCTCTGTCAGTCTCTGTCTATTTCTCTCACCTTACCTGCAGGCATAATTGCCAAACATGTTGCTTGCCAAACAACAGCGAGGCTAAATAGAGCCAGCTGACTGTACTGTCCTCCTCCTTCAGGCACGATGACATGCACCATGCGGTATATGAGTGCTCAGACTAAGCAAATGTTGCACTACAGGCACTCAGCCACGTTCAAACACACCCAGTTGTCAGATACAGATTCCTGAAGCCAGTCTGTTACATTTATGTTCAGAGGGTTGTTGATTTTTAAAAGAACTGTTCTCCCAATTTATAACCAGACATATTTCTGTATGTCAGCATACACACATTGGTTTTATTTGCCCAAGTTTTGCGCAGTCGGTCCTCCAACCAAAAAAACTAAATACATGTGTATGCATGTGATTGGCTTCCACCATTATGAGCGTATTCTGATCAAATGGCGCTATCGGCAAGATTTAGGCAGGCACAATAACTACTTGGTTAGGTTAAGACAGGGGTGTCAAACTCAACTTCCCTAAGGGAACACTAGAAAATGAGAATCCAATCAATGGCCAGACATACAGTTTATTGCTTTTATGTCATGGGAAAAGTAAAATATCTTTGACTGTATTATTGCATGTTTCATATAGTCTTCTCACTTACAGTTTGGTCGACAAAAATTATGAAGAAAATGCCAAAAACGTTAGGAAAAAGCGTCAAAAATGTCGACAAAAAGTATTTGGGCCAAAATGTATTGTGAACCTAAATGTATATAGGGGCCGGATCAAAATTAGCAAGGGGCCGGATTTGGCCCACGGGCCTTGAGTTTGACACGTGTGGGTTAAGAGAACAATTGTGGGCATGCTTTAAAGCAGGGGTCTTCAATGTTTTTTAAGCCAAGAACCCCTTAACTGAAAGAGACCCCCTAATACATATATTGTATGAAATGAAGTTGCATATAAAACTGGGCCTACAATAACGTGCCTAAAGCCTTTTTACATACCCTTTTTGCATAGAATACTAAGCTATTAAAATAGCCTAATAATTGTTGCCTTTAATATTAAACATACATGTGGCACACTGAATCCTGTATCTGTATCTGTGGATGGCCTTAGTGACTACCTTACCTATAGGCCAGTAAGCAGTGGGGATATCAATTTGCTAATAATATGTTTGTTTCATGTCAAGACTTTTTAATTTTTGAAAAACAATAATTTGAATGCCTCCCTGCATTGACTGTGAGGACCCCCTAGGGGTCCCGGACCCCTGTTAAAGATCCCTGCTTTAAAGAAACCAATATTTGCTTTTGGTATATGCAACAGGATGTGTACAATTGTCCTCTGGGTTAAAGTCAGGTTTGTTGACCCATCCCTCCACGACATAACCTCCTGCCTAAGAGGATTTGTGGTGACATACTAATGTCTGTTGACAGTGAGATATGTGCGTTATCCAAAGAAACAGGATACTGTCACTGGAAAGAAACATTGCTGTTAAGGTTAGTCTCAACACATAAACCTAAAACTATCTGCATGTAGAGACACAGTAGGGGTAAAAAAAAAGAAAAGATCAGTTCTTGTAATATGGGTAAACTGACTCATGCAACATTTACAGATGAAATACAGACTGAATATTTTGACATTTATTTCTTACTTATAATAAAATAAACCTCAAACCAGTTACTTCAGCCACAGCAGGCTGATGATATTTTGAGACAAGCTGTGGTGTGAGTCAGACTGCCACACTGCGAGTGTAATTAAATTTGGCGAGATGGACAGAGGCTTGACTGGCTCGGTGCAGACCTGTGCTCCATTGTGATCAAGGATTTGTTCTGAAGCTCTGAATCCTCTCTGAAGGCCCTATTAGAGCCCTCGGCCGATGCCCATTCTTTCCCATTATAACACAGGCCTCCCATTCAGCCAGCTAACCGACATCTAGCTCTACCACTCGGCCAAATCCAATCATACATTTCTTCTCTATCCCTTCTTTACTTCATCTTTCTCTCAGCACAATCAAACCATCCTCTCTTCCCTCCCACCTCCTCTGCCAGCCTCTGCTTTCTCAGTATGATAATATCCTCCTCTCCTACCTCTCATCCTCCACTCTCCTCATCCTCAAAGTGAAAACCTATTTTGAATGCAAGCATTTCTGGGTACCCGCTGCAAAAGCAGAAGGAACTTTTTTCTTTTTTGTTATTTCTTCTTGTGCCCAGCACTGGGGAACGGGAGAGAAGGAACAAAAGGAGCCTATATCTGCCTAGCCAGCAGTTTTTCTGGGTCCCAGTAACGCTCTCATTGTCAGCAAGAGGCAGTAGCTCTGTGATGAACTAACTCAAAGCCCAGTCTCTTCACTGCTCTTCCCACCTAAGCACTTAAACACCTAAGATGCGCAGCCAGCTCCTCCAGCTGCTCTGTTCATCTGCCTGCCCTTTGTCACTCTACAGGTCTGTACAGGGTTCTTCTCTTTTAGGGACACATGCTGAGCTGATGTCGACATGAGGTGGGAGTTGAAAACACAAAGAGATGGAGGAGAGGGAATGTTAAATTAGACTTTCTGGTTAAAGTTTGGGACTGTTAAGGAGTAAGCATGGACAATATTTCCAAGCCTTATTCTGCGCCCTCTTTTGATTTAACATACAGAACTGTACAGTAAGTTGTATTGACTTCAATGGAAATCACTCCCTTTCAACTAAAGTATGTAGCCTTGCAAAATCTGTTGTCTATTTACAATAGTTTACAGCACTTTGACATTCCTGAACCTCTACAATCCAATGTTATTTTTTTTTTTGTAGTTTTGAACTGCAAAAGGCAAGTTGTTTTTCATCATTCCTAGACAGAAAATTCTTAAAATGAAAAGAAGGAACTGTTTTTATTTAGTTTTAAGTTTTATACTTAAAATAATCTACTGAATCTGCAGAATTTTTCAAAATTGTTTCAAAAATCTTAGACAGGAAAACCTGCTGGCTGCAATCCTGAACTCCTGATCTCCCCTGTGGAGTACTCCAGGGGAGAGGTTTGACATTCCTCTCACCTCAGAGAGATACTAGTTTCCATTCTGCGCTCCCTGGGTTATTCTTCTTTTTTTGCTCTAAGAAAAAGGATGCAATACAGTACAAATGCTGACTAACAATGGGCCTCTTTCACCAACCGTTCTTACGAAGAAATGTGTTCTTTAACCCCACTTACGCACTTCTTACGAAGATTCTGACATTCACTAATGTTTTCTTATCTTGGATTTGTTCTTAGCTAAGAACAAAATCTACGAACACTCAAGAGCACTCTTATGAACATTTGAGTGATGACTCAAAAGTTTGCTCCAAATAATTGGTTACTGCATTTTATTTAATTATACAGTTGTTTACAATGATAGTATTGTACTGTAATGTATTTCTGATCATTTGTTGAAAAGAAAATCATAGTATGCAAAGAAACACTAACAATGCAATTTATATCAGCAATTAAACTGATTAAATCTTGCGTTATTTGGGGATTGATCATGCTATTTATAGGGCCAAGTGCAGTGGTGGAATGTAACGAAGTACAAATACTTCGTTACTGTACTTGAGTACATTTTCCACGAATCAATAGTGCATACTTTTGACTTTTACTTTGGTACATTTTGCAGCAATTATCTATACTTTCTACTCCACTACATTTTTTATTATTCCTGTTTTTTATTATTCCTGTTTTTAAATCATAGTTGCCAGGCAGTGTAAGACGCGTTCATATCTTATTTATTTGGCTGGACGTCTTCACATGTCCTCCCCATTTTCGCTGCTTCACACACTTTATTTGCTTTCGCTCCCATGGTTAAAGAAAATAAAACCGTCTTAAAATAAATCCATGAATAAAACCAACCGCATTCCGTTTCTAACAACATATTTCATTGTTTGTGGTAGTGGACATATTACCATTTAAAATGGTATTATGCAAATAAGATTAAGAGAATAACTCATTATGCAAGTACTTTAACTTTTAATACTTAAAGTACATTTAAAATAAGGTACTTTTTACTTAAGTAGGGTTGTCATTGTGGTACTTCTACTTTTAGTAAATATGTGGTGCTATCTGGTTATTTGTACTTTTACTTAATTACTGAGATTCAGTACTTCCTCCACCACCGCAATGTGCAAGTCATCTGCGACTCCGACAACCGTCTCTTGAACGCGGCCTCCCGCTTCCCAGGAGGTGCACAGGAAGTGTCATGCCCGTATATGGGAATTTGCGATGCGTTTTCTTATGCTAATTAGGAACAACTGGCACGCGCTTTCAATTACGAAGACGTGGGATTCATCAATCCTAAGAACACAACAATTCTGTTGTTTAAGAACGCGTAGACTTTTCTTAGGGACTTTCTTAAGAACATATTTAAGAGAAAACTTAGGAAGATATTGGTGAATGAGGCCCAATAATTCCCGCTGCTCCTCAGTTTTGTTACGAATTTCTGTGAACTAACATAGGCTGACCAAAATGTTGTACTCTTTACCCAAAATTACAGTTTTTGTTCTGCAAATGATCTACTGAGTTTTTCCCTTAATCACTCTTGCTGGTCGGTGTGCAAACCATCTTGGCTAAAGTGGATATAATTGCATGCCTGTTAATAGGATGGATAACATTCCTGGAAGCCGCACTTACAGTGCCAACTCTGAAACGTTGATTGTGATTGTAGATTTGGCTTGACAGGCCAGCCTGGATCATTCAGATGATACAATTTGCAAACAGAACGTAGAGGCAGCGGGCCACACATCGAAGGCTCTTACAGGCTCACGATAGTTTTGACATCGACATTTTGTCAGTTGCTGCATCCATTTCTGTGAGGTTGCCTTACAAACGAAAAACAACATTGACAAGTGAAGCTCTACATCTGCTGAATAGGCCTATAGGGAAGAAACCCTGAGGAACATCAAGCCCACAGGAAAATAAATTACTTACACGGCACAACAAAGGCTCTGCTTGCTCACCAGCAGCAAGAAAGCAACCTTAGACTCACCCTGCACTTCCCTACACTTCCTATAAAACCTCCACTGTGTTTGTTGTTAGTTTGAATGACAGAATCCCCCTGACACCCGTGAGACTACCAGACCTTCCTCACCTGTCCATCGTTCTTCAGACCCCAGAGACCTTCGCCAGCCTCTTGTCTGCCCTCCTCCTCCTCCATGGAGGAAAGCGCACAAAATGCTTTCTGGCAGAAAACCATCAGAAACCCCAAAAGCTTTCAACACAGGGATGTTTAATACCACTGATGATTTTCAGTTTATTACAGAAACTAGAGACTTGTATCAAAATTGACAGACTGTCTCTTTTCTCATTACAAGTTTTCATATTTCACATTTTTTTGTGTGATATTGCTTAAAGACATGTAGTGGTAATTTGAATCCAGCTCTGTGTCATGGCAGTGTGGGCAGTGTGTTTAGATGAACGGTGTTTGCCCTCGCTCCGTGGTGCCAGTGCATGGAGATTCCTACAGTGAAAGTCTGCTGAGATCCGCTGGTTGGCGCGAAATATGTCACAGAACAACACCATTGCTTCTCTGTGCACTGGCGCCACAAAAGGAAGACAAACACCATTCATCTAAATCCACTTCCAACACAAAGATGACACAGAGCAAAGTATCCCATAAAGGATCTGAATACTTTCTCCACCACTGGTCTCTTTTTGTAATTTTCATGAAGCAAGCTCTCGTGATCATTAAAAAATCACTGCATCTCTGAACCATTTGTTATTTATTACAGGTTTATTTATCAGGGACAATGCACATTAATAATACGTGAAGTATTAGAAGTAGAATTAGCCTGGAGGCTATTTTACATCCGCTGTCCCTGAACTGGTGTTAAGAGGTCACCCTAAAAAAAAAAAGCTGATAAGCTATCAATAATACATACAGATTTGTCCCTGTACAATAAAACTTTTTCATACTAATGCTAAAAGACGACAACATAAAAACAAGAACAGTTGGTTAAGATCAACACACACCCAACAACATTGCTGGGACAGTCACAAGCAACAGAAGATTTGCCTAACTATACAGTAGTTAAACAGACAATCACACAGGCAGAGCACATAAAAAACCACAGACAGGCAGAGCAGAAGAGACAAGATGGCAGCAAGTTTCAGGTTATTCAGTTGCCTAAATAAATGTTGACAATGCTGACTACTTGTTAGCCACTTAAAAGCTTTAGTGCGTAACTTTTTTATATTAATGAACGCCAAATGAGTTGATACAAAGCTAATTAAGACTCCACAATCAGCTCCACAAAACTCTCTCTGTATTTCTCAGTATGGCTATGTTCAGAAACTGGTGTCGTCCGGCGACTTTCACGCGCAGAAAATCAAGTGAACAATGTTGGGAATTGGTATGGGTACAGATTCAATTATTGGCAAATTATCAAAATATGTTTTATCAATATTAATAAAGTTATGAATATGTGTATCAATAACTTTGCCAAATTGACAAACAATCAAAACGAGACTGCCCAGTGTTTGGTGGACCGGGTATACCTTGTTCACTTAATAGCCTACAAATCATCCACGGGATCAATTACGCATCCTATGAGTTTGCCCACCCGACACAGCGTTTGTTCCTGGGGAGATGGATCTGTGCGTCCCGCCTCCTGTGCGCCATGGATGTCTGAGCCTCAGCAACTACTAACTATAAAGATACAATTTGCCTGTTCCCAGCATTAGCACAACACTTTGCAATGGTTAGCTTGTTACCTGTGACGATATATGCTAAATGTAACGTCTCTTTCACATTAGCAAGCGACTGACCTATTTGGGTGCGTTTTGAGATGCCTGATGAAATTCGACGTTGTTGATCCGACATCATTTATCTTGGTGCCACACACCTTGCATGTAGCTTTTCGCTTACTGCCGCTGTTTACGAAGTTATTGAAAGCAAAACTAATGACAAAAGGCACAACTCCGGGAGGACTTGGTGTCGCCATCGTCAATGCATTTTTTTTTTTTTGTGAGTGCGCACACATAGGCATAGCGCATGCGTTACATTGCACATTATGGCAAAGGGCAGGGGACATGCAGCTCGTCATATGTTTCCCCAACGTATATGCGCCAATACAAGAAAATACATGAATAAATTTAGATTTAAATAGCAATAATTGCATGAAAACTGGACTGTGGTCGATAGCGAGGCTAGCTGTTCACAACACGTGTATGAAGCTTTGGTACACGCCACGTGACTAGGGTTTAGGTGTGTGTGTGTGTGTGTGTGTGTGTGTGTGTTAGCATGAGGAGAAAGAAAGAACACACTTAGAGAGAAAAGAAACACTTGGAGCCTTGATTTTCGGGGCCCTGAAAATAAGCACTCCTCTCGTTCACTCACGATTCTGTGCCTAACGTGATGTAACGGCCGGGGTCTGAGAAACTTGGCTAATGAGGGGATGTTAACATGTTTAGCCTCTCGGGAAGCTAACAGCTGATTTGTTCGCTGAAAGAGTAACCGGTCCCTTTGTTGAATACCACATGGTCTTGTTCTCTCGCTCAGTACAGTAACTAAGTTCTCCGCAGCGGGAGAAGCAATTGTAGCATTACACTTCAATAAGCTACATTATTCAACACAACATCAACCATCATCTCCAATGATCTAGGACTTTCACAGAAATAGATTTGACTCGGCGGTCACAATCAGATTAATAATCAAGACGTGCAACAGTTGCACCTTATTAATCAATCACATTAAATGTCGTAACCAAAATTGCAACATTAGCAGTCACCAACATTAATAAACACACATCTATATCTCTCTGTCCAGAAAGCTCAAGCCTTACTGTGTGTTATTGTTCGTTTAGTCCATAGATTTGTCCGGCGGGTCCTCCGCGATGAACAAAAAACGGGTTAACCTCTCGCCAGATATTAACAGAGCCTGCTCCGTCCAGGGCAGTGGAGCAGGAAACGGTTCAGTCGACTCTGAAGAAAGGAACAGAGCGCGGTCTCCTCCTTTTCCTTGAAACGGGGTTGATTTACCCTCTCTGCAGATTTGGTGAGATGCTGGGTTTAGTGTCTAACCCGGATCCTTTCTTTTGTATCACGAAAGATACACTCGGCTCACTCGGCCAGCGAATGATACTATATTCTCGAACAGGGCTGAATGAAGTGTCTTCCTGTGGCAACGGATTACCAGTGAAGAGCCGTGAGCAGAAGTGAACGGGGCTTTTATTCAAGGGATATCAGCCAATGGGACGTCGGGAACTCCCCGACGTTTTATCCCATCTCCTTGTGGGGTAATGTGCTTTCTCCATTTTGTAAACTTTTTGGCATCTACGTGCAAAGTTTTCAGGCATTGAGCATTACGTACAGGCCTCTCTTTTGTCTTGGAGCCCTCTGTTAGGCCTCCTGTGCGCTCTTTGTTTAAAGTCAGGTTAAACACACTGTTTGGTTCCAACAGTCCCCCTTTTTGGTCTGAAGAGCGGGTTGAGGCCTGTGGCCTCCTCTCTTTGCCTGAGAAGGGAGCCCAGGCCGTATGTGTGTCTCTGAGGTCTTTATTTAAAAGATCATTTTAATTCCCCTTTCTCAGTGGTCCCAACAAGATAATTACCTCTTCTGAAGAGTCCATCATGCTTTTTTAATTTTCAGGGTCCTCCTTGGCTACTAGCAGTTACATGGAGGAGGTGTGTGGGGGGGGGGTGCACGATCACGGAAGGCTTGTAGCATGTGGATACGCAGACAGTTTTGTTATTACTTAGAATTCCTCATGGGAGAGACAGAAACCGATGCTTTAAGTTTAAAAGAGGCATTTGTTTTAAATTTTGAATGTGACTTGGGATAGAGTTCCACCTACAAATAGCCCTAACTGGAAAAACCATGGTGATTATTGCTTCACAATCCCATAGTATTCTAAGTAAGGGAGTTAGCTATCTTACGGACCTTACACATTTAGGAATGCTAGGATTAAAAATGCAGGGAAAGTTATATCTGAGTCCTATCCTTGGATTTTTGAGAGAAGCACCCAAGTGGCTGTTTTTTAGGAACTCCTCTGCCCCCTTTAATTCCACCTTCTCTGGCCTGTCCATTAACTGTTTAAACCTGATGGCATCACTGCCCATGATGGACCTCATCACCAGGACTGAACAAACTGTGTTCACACTCGCTGTGTAAACAAGAATTCACTAGCTACTTAATGTGACAAGCACAATGCCTCGTAAGCAATCCCGGTTACAATTTCCAGGTCAATAACTGAAGGCATTGGTGCATTTTCCCGTCGTAGTATCTGGTTTACCTCCTCCCATTCCATGGACAAGCTCCAGAGTGTTGACCTCCCTATTGAGCAGATAATTGGCTGTCAGCTGCCCTCCATAAAATAGCTGCATGACACCGCGGGTGAAGAAAATGGACAAGATGATATACAGCCGACCCAGCACTCTTCGGCAGCTATTCATTTCCAAAACTTTTTCTCTTAAAGATGACGCCAGTGCATTTTGATAAAGACCACTTGTCACCTTTTACAGCTTCTTACCAGAGCTGTCACCGCACCCTTGAGACCCTTCCACAGCCCACAATCTCCATTTCAGGAGACACAGCCTGCAACCCTGCCACTGTGGCTGTTTATTTATTACTCAGCATTTTGAATCACCATCTCTCCTGCTCTCAGCACATTTATAATACTGCGAGGAAAAAGGGGAGATGCATTAGCATGAAGTCGTCTTATGTCCCACATTGACATGGTTATGTCATCGCCGGTAATTAATCACCTTTGATATTTATTTGTTGTATGCTCTGCAGCGAATGAGAAAACCTGCTGTTACTTTAAAACATAGCTGCATGGTCCATATCACAATAACAATAACAACATGCCTTCTAAAGTTTCTTTGTTACCTTTTGTTTTCATCAGGAACGCCAAACCTAATTGTTTTAGGTTGAGCTTAAAAAAATGTAGCTTAAGTGGTGCTCGTAAGCCGATTTTGTTACTATTCGATGAGCCAGGTTAGCTCTTTGTCTGTTTCCAGTCCACGATATAACAGATTTTTTTTCCTTTTATTGGAAAAGCTGAAGAGAGACAGGAAATGGGGGAGAGAGAGGAGAATTAACATGCAGCAAAGGGCCTCGGGTCTTGAACCCAGGTCGCTGGCAAGGACTGAGCTAACATGGAGCGTGCACTCTACCAGGTGAGCTAAAGGCCGCCCACAATAACCGATTTGAGAGTATCATTAATCTTCTCATCTAATTCTCTGCCAGAAAGTGAATTGGAGTGTTTCCCAAAATGATAGATATTTGCTTTAAGGGGTCAGTTCCCTCCAAATTCCCAGAAAATATTCTCTCATCTCTAGTGGTATCTAACTTCTTCTTCTAACTTCTATTTTTTTAGGTCTTAAGATATGTGTATTTAAGATTTCTGCCCTGACACAATTACAACAGAGGTGAATTAAATTTTGTTTGTGGTACTCGCAGCAAAGACAATTTACACTAGAAACATTTAAGTCTCATATTTTTCCAGAAATAGTGTTCCCATTATTCTGGATAATCAGGCCCTGGTGAACAGTCTCCAGTGAAACTAAAGTCCCATAAACTGTTGACAAATGTTGTGAGAGCATCACACCCTCATGGTGACATCCACAGGTCCTGTAGAGATCTGATTAGATTTCAGAATGCTTTTTTGCATAAATCTTAATATCGATAAGCAAAATAATTATGAAACTCTTAAATGCTCTAAGATACAGAATCCATATGATGTTCTTTGATGGTTAAAGATATGATGATTATCATCAACTTACTAGCTCAAGTACTATTTTTTTCTAGTCATGGTGACAGCTGTGTATGCGTGTGTCTGTGTGTTTGTTTTGGTACCAAATCATATTGAGCAAATGGTAATTGTGTAAGTATAAAAATGGTAAGGGAATAGTACCAATGTCACTGACCACCAATGTCACTGGTCACTGACCATCACCACCCATTCAGTCACACTGCAATGCTAATGCTATATATATATATATATATATATATATATATATATATATATATATATATATATATATATATATTCTCACTCTGTTGTCATGACACCTGGAACTTCTAAGTTGACACTAGTAAGAAAACTTGACTTGGTGGACAGAAGAAAATCAAATTAAGGTGTCTATATTCCGATAGGATTTGCTATAGTCATAATGCATAAAATCTCCTTCTACACCTGCAAAATCACCATATCTGTAGATGACTTGTGCAGTAAATGTATCTGTTGTGTAGAGAAACTCTGTACAGTTTCCCTTCACAATATATACATTACATTCATTTGACAAATGCTCATCCCACCACTGTGGAGCCAGGACAGAGAATATGGCAGTGATGTTTAATATGTAGTCGCATTTTCTTTTTTTTTAACATCATTTTTTTGGCATTTCTGCCTTTTATGGATAGGACAACTGTGAAAGGGGGAGAGAGAGGGGGAAGACATGCAGGAAATCGTCACAGGTAGGACTTTAACCCTGGACCTTCTGCGCTGAGGCATAAACCTCTATATATGTGTACCTGCTCTACCAACTGAGCTATCCTGGCCACAGCATTTTCTTTTCATTGACAATTGTGGTTTGGTTTACTAGAAATGAGAAGGTAATCTAAAGCTGTGTCCCAGTTCAGGGGCTTTGTCCTCTCTCAGTCCACATTCTTAGACCATAAGCATCATAAAGCCACAAAGCCTTTTGCTTTTGAAAGGATTCTCCCAGTGTGGCATAGAAGGTCAGCATTTCTTGTCCAAATTTGGAGCATACAAGAAGTGCGTCCTTTGCAGCCCTCCAGTTCCCATTTTTCATTGTCTGTTGGCCATTGTTTATGAGCTACTGTTTGCTTAAGTCAGTTAAGACATCTTTGTTGCTTTGTGCTCATTCATGCACATCTTCTTTTCAAGTGATTTTTTTTTTTCCCCCCAGAAAATATTGGCCAACATAGTACCAGTTTTTTTTTCCACATCAAATCCTAACATATTCTAGTCATAGAGAAGTCTCCATCTACCACCGCTGGCCAAAACTTTCAGTTTTCTTTGATATGCAAACACAATTTCTTGTTTTCTGAAACCTGTAGATGCTCATGCTCACATTAGGGCTCTTAGTTAGATCCACGCAGTTGCCATTAGTAAAAAAGCGGCTTTGTAAAATGCTGTTTATTAAAGAATCTGCATTGAAAATAAAGCCTTTTGAAATGGTGATGAGGCTCATTGTTTATATTTTGTACAGAGAAGCACCAAAACAGATAAGTCATTTTTATTGTCTGTTAGGCAGGCTACACAATTAGTTACAAATGGACTGACTGCCAATAGATTTTTCCCCTTCATTAAATATGCTGTAATGCAGGGATACAATAGCTACTCCTAAATGCTTCATAAAATAAACGCTCGCTGTGAAGTGGAGTTAATGCCTTTGATGATTATTTCATGAGTTAAATCAGGATAACAGTGTTTCTGCTCGTTCAGTGATTTCAGGCGTCTCGAAGCCCCGAGGAGGCTTCCATCAGTGGAAGAGGCGAAGCTGGATAGCTCTCGTTCTCGCTTTACTCCTCGCTCGATGCAAATGATTCTTCTCCAGCCGCTCTGTCTCCTGTGGCATGGTGGAGACGAGCTGTCGGGTCGGTGCCCGGCGCAGCCACAGAGTGATGTATTCATTTAATGTTGGAGTGATAACATGCTGGACAATGGACAGCCATTCCCATACTGACTCTCTCTCTTTCACACATACAGTTAAACACACATGTGTATATGTGTATGTCTAAGTAAGCTGCCACTCGATGCGTGCAAATGCAATTTAATGTTGTAGAAAAACACTTCCCTGCGATGCTTGTTAATTTACTGTGTGATAATTGTTTTGGTATTAACATAGCCTGCTGTGTGGGGGGGGTGATGGCCCTTCATTAGCTCTGTGGAAAGGTTTGAACTTGATTATCTGAACCCTACAAGATACCCCCTCCTCATCTTTTCTCTGTCTTTTCTTGGTTACAGCAATTCATTTGTTCATCTTAATTCTCGTGGCACGGTGACAAATGCTTTCATCAACTGAAACGTATCCCATGTCACTGAGCAGCGTGCATTATTGTGCATGTACTGTACATATCTTTCCAAGGCTTGGGTTGATTTCAGATGTCAAAATATTACATTTTACATGAAAAATAAGATATTTCTCTAAAATGTCCAAATGTACCTGTTGTGATTTTTATTTTTACATGGGAAGTATCTGAAAATCACGTTCCAGTATTGTGAAGTTTTCACATATGAAATGGTGATCCACATTTGATAAACATGCTTAATGTGCTTCCCTTGCTAAATCAAAAGGCACAGTTTTTGTAAGGAAAATTAAGGAATATAGCCTATGCGTAGAAAGAAAATTCCTATTGTTAATTATAAAAATTCCACAACATTGTCACCAAGGTACTGTAATTGCTGAGATCTGGAAAGCGACAGCCACATTGCCAAAAATAGATTTAAACAAATGTCCACATTAGAGGAATTGACAGTAAACGGAAGAGAAAATCAAAAAAGCAGATAAAAAATTGTAATCCAACTTTTAAATTGTAAACATCCAACACACCTTATGGACCGACTTCCTGGTTCAACGTTGACCTACTGTGCTTACCATAGTAGTGAAACTGTTTCCCTGTGCAATGAGGCATTAATAACAACACTTTGCTTTTAATAAACAGGTTTAGATAATCTGGCTAAACTGTTTGGCTTGTTTATATTGCACCCTCAGAGTGAGCTGCCAGGAACACGTTCATCTTCATTTTGCAACTTTTAATAGAAAATATAGCCACGGTTCAACACAAGCACGTCTCTGACTGTACACACACAGTACCCTTCCGATTCTCTTAAAGGGATAGTGCTTCCCTCCTAAAGGGCAAGTACAACACCCTCCTTCAGTCAACTACGTTTCTGACCTAATACAAATATTATGAATTGGCAAAAGCACATAAAGCAACTGTGTAGTGATTAACCAGAAATTACCAGATAAACACAAATGTTTGACTGCTTGTGTCCCTTGCCCCCATCGGACTCGCATTCACAGATCTCAGCAATTACTTTGGTGAATACAATGTTATTATGACTGATAGTGATCGCAACTTCCTTTTCTTCCAGTATGTCTCCAATTAAGAGGCTGTACTGCAGTGCTTACATCATCACATCATGTCTTTGAGCTGCAAGGCAAAGGCCATTAGTTCTAATGTGTAATGTACCTGGTCAGTGTGAAAATGTCAGTTTGACATTGTATCCACCAAGAGCTGATCTCAGTTTCATTTATTCTTTCCAAACAGAAAGATGGAGAAATCTGCTTCATCACAGCCTCGATTGATATTCTTTGGAGTGGGTCCTCTCTCCCTTTCCATAAATATGCATGAGAGCTGTTGAGCTATGGTATTGAATGGGCTTGATCCCTGTGTGTGTGTGTGTGTGTGTGTGTGTGTGTGTGTGTGTGTGTGTGTGTGTGTGTGTGTGTGTGTGTGTGTGTGTGTGTGTGTGTGTGTGCATGTGTGTGTGTGTGTGTGTGCGTGTGTGTGCATGTGTGTGTGTGCATGTGTGTGTGTTTCTGTGCCTGAATATATTGGAATAGGCTAGGTTCTGGCTGGGTTCTGATTATGTATTGGATAGCCATGTCAAATGCGGTGTATTTTGTGTGTGTGAATGTGTGTGAGGGGCCACGGGTTCCAGTGTTGGGGTCATTTGCAGCCGCAGGGAAGCTGAAATGTCATGACTGGCTGCCTGCGGCTCTCGGGCAGCGGCTGTCTCTGGCTGGCTGGCTCTTAATTTAGCGTGGCTGATGAGGATGGAGAGTAGAGCGCATGTGGTCCAGAGACGAGCTGCAGGTCGAAACGTCTGCAGTTACACCACCAAGTGAGGATAGTAGGTGAAACTGAGACAGAAATATTTTTCTTTTTTCTGTTTGGTTAGGCAGACCTACAGGCATCTTTTTACACAAAGCTGACACTGAGCAATTCAATTTAATTTATAGTATCAAATCAAGAAATCAGCAAGAGTTATCTCAAGACACTTTACAGATAGAGTAGGTCTAGACCAGTGGTTCCCAACCTTTTTTCCTTGGCGCCCCCCCTACTACTCATGTCTAAGAAAAGCTGAGCACCCCCCACAATTTTAAGCGAGAACAAAAATATATAGTTTTCATACAGACTTTTGTATACATTATATATTGTAGTGTATTATCATAATTTGTTTAACATGTGCAAATATATTTTTTTTTTACCTCAACCTCAAACCAGATAAAGACTTGTGCCCCCCCTGTGATCTTTGCCGCCCCCCTGAGGGGTGCCCAGACCCCAGGTTGGGAACCACTGGTCTAGACCACACTCTATAATTTACAAAGAAACCAACAATTCCAGTAATTTCCCCGAGAGCAAGCATTTAGTGCAACAGTGGTGAGATAAAGTCCCTTTTAGGCAGAAACCTTGAGTGGTGAGGAAAACTTCCTTTTAGGGAGAAACCTCAGACAGACCCAGGCTCTTGGTAGGCGGTTGTCTGGCGGTGCTGGTTGGGGGTGTGATGAACAGTGGCAATTATAGTAACATTAAAGATAATGGAACTATGACTAGAAATAGTAGTTGTAGTAGTTCATGGCGTAGCAATCAGCTCAGTAGCTGTTTGATAAAGCATCAACTTACTGTCCTTCACATTTTTATTGTTTGTCAACTAGGTAATGAAATTGCAGTGTGTTTTCAGGGGTCAGGATGCGAGTGGCCTCAATAAATATCGGAGCAGCAAATCATTATAGTCTGTCAATATGACTGGTTTCTCCCAGACCGCAGCTCCAAAAAGATTATCTGCAAGATTGAATTGCATTTAATTTTCATAGTGTAGCGCCTCTCTAGCGTGGCTGGCTATAGTGAGAGGTGGCTATCCTGATGTCAGGTTTTCATGGACTTTCAGTTTGTGTTTCCCATTCACATTCCCCAGCACTCATCATCAGTTCACCACCTGCATCTCATCAGTGACCACCTTCTTAAGCAGCACAGGCACACTCACTCTTTGTCGAGTCTTACGTTTGTTCACGACACTCTGACTTGCTCTCATATGTCTAGTTTAGTCCCGGTACTTACTTACCTGTTGTTGGCGTTCTGTTGTCTGCTGCTGCTCTGAGCATTACCTCGTCTCCTGCCGGTATCCTGCCTGTTCATACTACTCTCTGTTGGATCTTTGTGAATAAAGCTCACTGCACTTACTCCAATCTGACTCCTGCTCCTTCCGTGTGTGACACCTGAGTTCTTTAAAACTTCTATCCAATTACTCAAATAAGTGGGGTTTCACTAATAATCTTATTAGTGTTTAACTGGTATATATTCACTAACTTAGTTTATAAAATAGTCTTTCCCTTTAGATCACTATTTAAGCAAATGAAAATTAAATGTATATGAATTACTTTTAACCTTTTAAGCAACTCAACTTTTAAACCAAAAATACTCTTTTCTTAATTAACTTAAAATATCAAAATAGTCACTAACCATAACTGTTTTTATAAAAATAGGTTAGTAATTAAATGTATCTTGCAAAAATCACTTTCAGATCACAAATGCATTCACATTCAAACATAAGGGGCCAAGAAAACAAAATAGCCGGCAATAACCTAGCTTAATTTGAAATACCCTTCAAATGTCCAAATGATGCAGGCCTGTATGTAGCTCGGGTAGGCTAAGGTGTATCCTTTAACAGAATGGCAAAAAGAGTACCTGTACTCAATGGGAATGTAGCCTGGGTTGGGTTCCACTATGGTACCGGTTCCTACGGAAACAGTAGTATTCGGACCGGATTAGAACGCGAATTTCGGTTCCTCATTTCGGTTCCGACTGAAATATTTTCCCTCTGTCGCTCCCTTTTCTGCCGAGTGGCGCACGTGCCCGCTCGCGGTGTGAAGCGCGTGTCCGCGCTATTCCCCCGACATGCACTCTACAATCCCTGCTGATAGACGCCTTTTTGTACACGCTCTCAAACGGACGTAAAAATATCACCCTTTCTCTGTAGTCTAACGTTAGCTAGCTACCGTAAACGTAGGCTACTTTTAAAATAGCATATTTTCCCTCTGGACTCACCAAAACGGACATAAAAGCATATTAACCATTCACTGACTGCACGTGATCGCTAGTAAACATTACACTTAGAGCCGGGACACATCAGGCTGATTATCGGCTGTGGGACAGTCTGGCGAGGTCAGTGACTCAAATCTGTTCGGTGTGTCCCGTGCCGTCGTCCGTCTGGGGGCTGTCGGCGTTCATTTTGGCCGACCTGACACGTTCGGTCGGCGGCAGGGCAGTCGGGAGGTGACTAGTCTCTCAAAATCTGATGAAAATCTTTTAAACTGACCTTTGTTGAGCTGAAATGAAGACAGATTCAGCAACTGCATGGCCTATTTCTCGCTTAAAATGTTTTCAGAAACACGTTTTAGTGAACTATTTTAGTACAATATGAGATCGTATTCTGAACGGCCGCCATGACAGTCTGGCTTTGAATTTCCGGAGAAAACAAACCCATGTGACGCGTTCGTCCAATCAGCTGCTGGTTTTCATTTCTTGGGCAACATTACAGATTAGCGCCGCCTGCAAATAGAAGGCAAATATGGTCATTTTTCTGCAAAAGAACTGCTAAAGTTTGAAGCTGGTTGGCATACCAACTCAACATCATTTATTTTGTTGTTACTTGTTAATAGTGTAACTGTTTGTTAAATTATTGTAGTTGTGTGTTAGGTGACTTAGATTTACTTATTATATATTTAAGTACTTTAAAACGTTAATATATTGTATATATATATCATTTTCAATAAAAAAAAAAAAAACTCCATAAAAAGCCTTTCTTTTATGTCATTTTTCAGTTTTTCAAGAATCGGTTTAGGAATCGTTTAGGAATCGGAATCGTTTTAAAAGTACCGGTTCGGCATCGGAATCGTAAAAATCCAAACGGTACCCAACCTTTCATCCTGCGTGTGTGAGGCTCACACACGCAGGATGAAAGGCGACAACCGCAGGAGGTATGACGAGAAGATCCACGCTGAAGAGAAAACTGTTGAAGAGAAGATTCACAGGGTTGACGAGAAACTCACATAGCTGACGATCCTGGCAAAGTCCACACTCGGTAACGCTATCCGGCTCCGTCAGTGTCTTTGTCCGCCGTCCATATCGCAGTTCCACACAGGCTTAACTAGTACAGGCCGCTAGCCGCTAGCTTGTTAGCAAAGTCCATAGGAAAGCATTAGCCACTTAGCCGGCAGCTAACTTAAACTTCTTTCGGTCTTCTTGTGCTGAGTAGTCCACCCAAACAGACAGAATTATCACCATTAACGTTTCATATAAGAGTCCTGGTTTAACACTCTCACTAAACTGGTGAACTCTAGTATTTCTCATTCAGAATGCAACACGCTTCTCCCATATTCGTTTCTTCTCTCTTCCCTTCCTGTTTTCATCATAGACAGTATATTTTCATACGTTAACCTTACGTCTTTCTGGCTCTACTCACTTCCTTGTTACTTTGAACTCAAATGTGATTGGCTCATTCACAAAACTTTTACAAATGAAATAAATTGTAACTCTTTCTTCCTATTCTTACAGGCATTTTCACGTACATTATTACAAAACAAATATTTAACCTTTTTAAATGATATATTCAGTAAAACATGAACATTACCCAATATGCATTTCTCTCTGTGGGCAAATAGTAACTTCACTGCTGATCAATAAATCTTAACTTTTTAACCTTAACTTATATTTATTAAACTATGAAATTATTCAAGCTGGTAAGATTTTACAATAATGAATACATTTCAACCGGCTTACACCAGTTTAATAAATCATTTTTATTGTGTAAATATATTTTTGCCCTGCAAGCGCATGAGGTTGGGTATTTGGGCGTAAGTGTGTCCAAAAATTTGTCAATGTTCACGATCCCAAGGGAAAAATTCTACTGAATTTTTGTCCAGTCTGGTCGAAGTGGGAATATTTCCACTTTGGATACTCAAAATGTCTTGCACATGAGATCCAAATGATAAAAACTAAAAGCCGTACTACTGGAAAGTCCGTAAGTCAAGCAGATTTGTTTTTCAGTGTACACTTTCATATTGTTGGACAACAAACATTGTAGACCTTAATTTATAATAATATATAATATAATAATAATGCTGTTGATAAGAGCAAGTTATAAATGAATCATACTTGATCGTTCACTAAGAGCCTAAAAACAGCTACCCCCCCAAAAAATATAATTCTTTAAGTGTTCAGCAGAGTTTTAGTAATTATTTAAAGTGCTCATATTGTGCTTTTTGGCTTTTCCCCCTTCTTTTATTGTGTTATATATCTTTTTGTGCACATTATAGGTTTACAAAGTGAAGAAGCCCAAAGTCCACCCCAAAGGGACTTACCATCTCCAACAGAAAACACTGTTCACAAACTGCTCCAAACAGCTCTATTGTAGTCCAGCCTTTACTTCAGAGACAAACGTGGTCACTTTGGAACACACGTTATAATGCTCGCCTAGCTGCTAGCATGGCACACCCTCATACTCTGCAACGGACAAGCTAGCAGTACTTACTGAGCATGTGTGACTCCCAACAAAGATGGTACAGAAGTGCAATGTCTCACTCTGTAGCTAAAACGGAGAGCTCAACACACAGGGTGAAAAGAGGAGCTGCAGCAATGTGCAGTACAACAAATATATGGTGTTTTCTGAAAATGAAACCATATAAACCTATTCTGGTACAACCTCTAAATATAATTATGAACTGAAAATGAGCATAATATGAGCACTTTAATGTAATGTAATTTTAATTTGATTATGTTTGAAATCTCTTAACATCTTCTGACTCCAAAACTAAAAGCTATTTAATTTAAAATAATATATATAACATAAAAAGCATTAAAAGCTCACAATTGAGAAAATGGAAGGAGCAAATATTTGGTACTTTTGCTTCATAAATTACTTAAAACGTTCATCGATAATTCAGATAGTGGAATTACTTTTCTGTAATGTAACGACTACTCAGTCAATCGAGTAATTGTTCAGCTATAGTTCAGTGATAATCTAAATGCTGCTTTCGCACTCATTCTGTCATAAACCTATATGATTATATGTATATGATTATATGTATAAAATATAAATTGTTTTCATCCCTTTAGGAAATAATTCGCTAACCTGCTTTGTACAAGACCTTGTACACATCATGCTGTAGCCTGAGCGTTTTCCATAAGCTTAGATATTTCTTTACCCTGAACAGAGACTTTGTCCAGGAAACTGAGCATCTGTGACCTCCTCTCTTCCTCTGCAGTTACTTTGAGCTGGAGAGCAGCGGGGTGAGAGAGGAGATCCGCTACCACTACCGCTTCAAAGGCAAGCCACGCTCTGAGTCCTTCCCCTACCGCCTCGCTGACGGCCAGTGGCACAAGATCGCCCTCACCATCAGCGCCACCCACCTACTGCTGCATGTCGACTGTAACAGGTAAAACACACCACACACACACACACACACACGCACACACACACACACACACACACTTATTCATACATATATACACACACACACACACACACACACACACACACACACACACTTATTCATACATATACACACACACAAGTCTGTATTACTATCTTTGTGGGGACATATCATTGACATAATGCATTCCCTAGCCAACTAACCACCCCTAACCATCCCAACTGAATGCGTAACCTTAACCCTTACCCTCACCCTAACCATAACCTAATTCTAACCCTAGTCCTAAAACCAAGTCTTAACCCTCAAACAGCCCTTTAAACTCGTGGGGACCAGCATTTTGGTCCCCACGAGGCTGTGCAGACCCCACAAGTATACTGTAGTCCCCGGTTTTTGGACCCCACGAATATAGTAAAACAGATACACACACACACACACACACACACACACACACACAGACACACACTCTCTCACACACACACATACACTCACACACATACACTCATATACACACACTCACACCTATATCACAAGTGACTGTGGCACAGGCTCCTTTTGAAGTGACACATCTACAGTAATGAGCTGTTTGTGTATATCAAGGTAAACATTTGTTTGCTCCTGTCTCAGTGTGGATGACAGGCTCGTAACGGCACTGACAATGAAGCTTCCGAGGACAAATTAATTAATCAAAGGCTGTATCTTTTAATAGCCTAGAGGATGTTTGTTCAGCTCACACTGTTCCATACTGAAGTGGAAGGTAAGAATGACATAATCGCCTCATCGATTGGACAGCGAAGGCCCTCTTTCTAAAGGAGCTCTCAGTCAGAGCTGATCTATAAACATGCACTTCGGCTGTGACAATCCTCAATCCTCACACTCTCTCCTGAGAGCCACGAAGGCATCACCTTTTCCTTTCGAAACGCAGTCGCTAAAGAGACGCATCGTGAACAAGCAGTGTAAATTTGAGTAGAGGTAGATGAAAAGATATGATGCACAGGAGGATTGCGTTGCGTTGTTTACTATATAATTACAGTATACAATTATGCGTTGTAGTATTGATTATTCCCATCTGGCTGGTGGTTTGTCGATTAATTATTGCTGCAGTGGCTGTCTGTCAGACGAGACTGTAGTGAAGATAAAACAGAGCACCAGAGTGTTATCAGGCAGAGAAGATCAAAACGTAATTGGATAAAATTGCATAATATTGGGATCAAACCTTTGGCATGAATGCGTCTGTTTAGTGTTTAGTGTTTGAAGGGGAGCTGTTTTTAAATTCTGCCTTAAGACACATTTTTATCGAGTGACCCTCTTGTCTGAGAAATAGATTCTGTAACGTGTAGCTTGCATAATACTGCTGTCATGCACCCTCCAGACATATTGCTATATTAGTTTTCTCTTTAGTCTCTTTTATCTTGTATTTTTTTTTTTTTATTTTAACTCCGGATTTCCACTGAATGCAGAACGTCTGCGGACCACCTCCACTGCGTGCCGGCTGCGTGCTCCGCTGTCCGCCAATACCCATCAGGTCCTGGATTTGTTGCGGCACGGCTGCGGCCATGACTGACAGCCGTAGTCACAAGGAAGGACCCACAAGATCTCGTGAATTCACGTAGAATAGAACCACAAAACCAACAACAGTTAGTTTCCATCCAGAGGAGTAGAGGGGGAAACAGCTCTGTGCTGTGTTTTCAAGGTGTAGTGCAGGGAAATGTGATCCGCCGTCAGCACGGTGTATTTCATTTTGAAAATTAACCGGATGTTTATTTTGTTTCTGTGCTCGACTTCCTGTCCCGCACTAATCTGCCGTGTGCTGAATTGCTGCGGAGGTCTCTGGTGTCCGGCAAAAATAGAATCTCTGCGTGCCCCGGAGTCGGAATGCAGCCGTTCTGCAGTCAGTGGAAATACACACATTAATGGAAACCTAATGACTCTGCCGCCGTTCCGGCTGTTACGCAGCTGGTGGAAATTGGGGGTAATTCTTTGGGCCCTATCTTGTACCCAGCGCAGAGCAAAGCCCGACGTGTCTTTTTGCCAGTTTAAGACGTCCAGCGCCCGCGTCGTTTAAATAGCAAATGCACCTGCGCCCATCTTTGCGCCCATGGGCGTTCTGATCTTACAGGGAGGTGTGTTCAGGTGCATTCTTGGCGTATTGCTATCTTGAGGCAGCAGGAAGTAATCGTGCCATTGACCAACAAAAAGCTGGTCTAAAGTCAATAGAACAGCATTTCATTGTTATTTTAACAGCAAATTAGTAAAATGCGCCTAGGCTTATGCACATCGCACACACACTATGCTTGTTACACTCAGGGAAGCGCAGCAGCACACAAACATGCAGAAGATTGCAAATAAAAATATTACGGCGCAAATCCGCCATTATAATAGCAATGCGCCAAGGTACAAACGCGCCTGGCTTTTAAAGGGAATGGAAGATGACACTCTGATTGGTTTATTGTATACGCCCAAAACACACCTATGAATTAATAAAAACACTAAGTACAACCCTTTTGAACCATGCACCCGGCGCACGGACCCTTTTTTCCACCGTCTAACAAAAGTGGATTTGGACACGCCCTAAACGCACCTGCGCTATGCGCTTCACGCTGTGCACTTAGCTCGTTAAAATAGGGCCCAGGTATATCAGCCGGTCCATTACCAGAGCTTTATCCGTGATAGTACAATAGGACTTTGGATCAGGGATTAGTACTGAATATATGAAATGCAGCTTGCACCATGCAGTATTTTGCCAAAATCACACACTTACAGACTACATATTAGAACGTTTGCCCTCTGATAAAAACATAGCTGACCACAATCAGAATGGTAAATTACCAGCAGCTTCTTGAGAAACATATTCTTCCGAATGAATTTCACTATAGAAATATGATTTAAAACACTTCCCTGACAGTCTTACACCTCTCCTCACTAATAAAGCAGAGCTTTGAATGAATGAAGAAAAAAATGTAATTAAAAAATAAGAAACAAGCAGCTGCTAAAGAAAATAAAACATGTCTCACCAGTTTGCCTTGACGTGGGAGGAAAAGATGACAAGAAGCATACAGGCTCTTAAAAACTTGACAAGTACAACTACGACTTTTTAAAATCTTACAGATGACATGCACAAAGATGATCTCCAAATCTTCTCCAAATCCAAAATCTGCATGGTGACCTCAAACTGTTTTCTCAAAATATACATGTTAAAACAATGCAGCTGTCGTATCAAACTGTTCTGTATGTTTGGTCAAAAATAGCAGCAGCTTATCTGTTTATCTACAGTGTTTATTCAGTTTGGCAATGCTCACATTGCATTTGGCTTTTCACTACAAGGGCAATGACCTCTGCATCATCGGCTAAAGTCCTTTAACATCACCACTGCTGGGTATTTACAGGACCCCAGCAAGTTTATTCGCAAAGAATACAAAATGTCTCGCACAATTTTCTAGTTTGAATTTCCTAAAGAGCTGAAATGAGAACCCATTAAGCCATATTCACCTTCATTTGATAGTGACTTTTCAGTATAATAGAGTATGTGCATGTTTTTCATTCTTAGTTCTCAAGCGATAACGCTTGTAATTTGATGCTTTGTATAGCTGATAAACACAGCAGTGAGCAGAATATGTCCAGAATTACCTATCAGACTTTCCCAGAGGGCACTAATGAGCATAGTTTATGTGAGGACTGGATTTAGATTAGTTACAAAGACAGGCAGTTGCCAGATTCTTTTTTTTATGCTGATTATGCAAAGAGTGTGTGTGTGTGTGTGTGTGTTGTCCCCTAGATGTTCTCTCACACTACTTTGACAGCAACCAAGTAAATTTGTCTTCGATGACAATTTTGTTAAAGGATAAAAACATTAAAAGAAAATTAGAAATAGAGAATAATTTTCCTGCTAACCTGATAATCTCACTCCTCTTAAGTGTTGGGAATGATTTCTCCATTGCCCTTTACATTTAGAGCGATTTGATTAATGCACTAAACAGCACTTTATTGATTTCAAGGCTCATTAAATGGTTTTAAGTATCTGTAAATGTGAGAGGGTGCAGTAAATCCTGATATCTTCAGGTGTACTTTTATCGTCTACTTTTTTTTGGCCTTGACAGCTCTTGCCTTATTGACGCTTGTTTCACACCCAAACTGTCACATACACAGATTGATGTGATTAGGTGGACAAAGGTGACTCTACAGAATTAATCAAAAAGAAAGTTTCTATTGCACATTTCATACACAAAGTGCTTTACATAATGCTTTGAAAGCATAAAAAAGAAAGAAAAACATTAAATATCAAAGTACAAATTAAAAGGATAAAAGCCTTTTTAAAGGATTTAAAAGTTAAGAAGAGGGACATTAATACAGGATATTAGGGCAAGATGAGTATTTACAGTGAGGTTCACTCAAAGGCAGCGCAGAACGTGCAGTTTGTAACCTGGATTTAAAAGTGGTCACAGTTAAATGTCCTCTGGAAGTTAGTTCTAGCTCTGTTGTGCACAGTAACTACATTCTGCTTCTCCATGTTTAGTTTTCACTCTAGGAACAGTTGGCAGCCCAAGAGGGTTCATATGGTCAAAAGACAGTCAGAGATGCGTTTGGTCCTAAGCCATTATTTTATACATTGAGATTTATAGACAAGCAGCAGTACTTTAATCTGAACTCTCTGACACACTGGAAGCCAGTGAGCCACTTTTGGTTTCTGTATGGATTAAACAAAAGAGATACAATATGTTAATTAGTGAGCTTTGAAGGTGCTTGTATGGTAGTTTGTTACTTTCAGACAGAGCCAAGCTAGCTGACTCTGTGAATATGCAACAGTCTGCTTACACGTTTAGCTGTAACTCTGTAATATGGTGTCAAATGTAAAGGCTGTGTGTCAGTTAGCCTGCCGTGGAGTTCCTCTGTCCCATAGTGTCCCAAAGCTTTAACAAGCCAACAGCAACAACATTTTGCAGACAGAAAAGTGTACATCTCGGTAAGATAATTTGTTCAACATATTGGGTTCAATTTAAGGATAGCTGATGTGTCTTGAATTGTAGGCTCATTAAGGCCAATATTCTTTGTTACAATGGAGTCTGATAGACTGATAGAAAATGTTCTAGTAATCATCTTGGTAAAATGTCAAGTGATTGGTGTCAGGTCCTGAGAATGAAAACAGCAGAAGCCTCTTTCCAAAGAAATGTACTAAACAAGAAAATAGAGAATGCGGTTGAGCTACGAGGCAGATTTGGTTGGCAGACTTTTTGTTTCTCAACTTTTTGCCCACACACTCCTGTCTCCTGGCCACATGCTTCCCTTCTCTGAAAGGTTATCGAGGAGCATTCTGTGAAATTATTACAACACTTACCAATGTCACACTTAATTCTCACTATTTTGTGAATAGCTTCATGGTAAGCATTCCAGACACAGTAATGAATTTGGACGGTGAAATGTCTTTGACCCCCGTTGCTCATCAGCATGGTCATTATTTAATAAATCAAATGTTCCATTTGTCTCCCATTTATATTTTACACATTGCGCCTATCGGGGAAATAGATTTGCTCATCAGTGCTCTATTCTTTACAGACTGCTCTCCATCCATAAAGTCTGATGGATCTTTGTAAAGTTTTCTCCTTACTGTGGGAATGAGTTGCATGTACAGTATATTTCTAGTCAATTCTATATAGACACAGGACAAAAATAAATAAATAGAACACATAACATAACAGTAAATACATTTTTTTTCTTTGGTTTTGCATAGAATAAATAATGATTTGGGATTCCTGCATTCTCATCCTGAGAAGAAATTATAACAAACAATTGCAGTGAGAGGGGTTTGATTTTATTAATATATAACTGGCTTGCATCTGTCTCTAAAGAAACATTGATAGTTAGACTTAAGACATGGAAGGCGGACTTGAAAGAAGACCTTTCAGAAAACGATTGGAAGAAAACTTGTGACACATCTCGGAAAAAAAATCAGCAAACTAATTCAAAGCTACCCCAGTATAATTGGCTGATGCAGACATCCTGTTAAATCAATAAATACAACAGTAATATACCTGACCTTTGTTATAAATGCAATAAGGCTAAAGGAACATTTATGCACTGTGTGTGGGAGTGTGACAGAATTAAAGCATTCTGGAGGGAGGTGATCAATAAAACTATGTTCATCTTGTCTGTGAACATTCCACTTGACCCTTCCACTTGAGGATTTTGCTGCACCTGTATCCAACAAATCTGAAACCCCAAGAATATAAATTTACTGATTTTGCTATACTACAGACAAAAAGGACTGTAGCTCTCATTTGGATGAAAATGGAGACACTTACAATTGGTACTTGGATCAAGAATATGGCGCAATGTGTGTCCATGGAGAGACTGACATATATATTGAGAGGCAAATTGGGGGTGTATGAGAAACTCTGGAGGCCATTTGACCGGTTTGTAAAAGAAGAAGACAAAGGGGAGCTGCTACTGTGATACTGTCATGTAATTAGCTTTTTGATTGTTGTAGTACGGCAGAGGTTGAGAGAGACATTTTGTTGTGGGGGGGGGGGGGTTGTTGACATTTTTTATTTGCAATGAAAAAACTGTATTTTTTGTTACTTTACAGTATTTTAAAAGCAATGCAATTCATTATTCAGCCCACTAATTTGAATACTCCTTATTTCTAATTACATTAACCGTTGCTGTCACAGACATGGAGCATTTCAGATGTGCTGCTGTATGCGGAAAACACAAAACGGCAACATTATTCTCTATTTAACAGACTTGATCTGTTTGGATATCCCCACCACACCTGTCTGTGTCTTTGACACATTTTGTTACCAGAAGCAAATCCTCTGGCTTTCTGCAGGGCAACAGCTACAAATGGTACCTGTCATTTTGTTTGACCGCTCCACAAGAGTCACTGCGTCCAAGTGAAGGGCCCTTACCTTGGGGTAGGATTTGGACTTAATCTTGTGGTGGATCAGAAACTTGAGAGTTCATGGAAATTTCCCTGTATCTGTTTCCTCATCTGTCCTTGTCTGAGATTGATCGGAAGAAAACATCAGAGGTAAAGACAGGTGGGCAACATGCAGAGGGAGCACAGAGAGGCAATGTGGCCTTCAGCTGGGATTAAGGCTGTCAATAAACATGGTAAATAGGAAAAGTACTCCATAATACAGTGATGGAAAAATGTTCTGTTTGCACAAAAGTGAAGATTAATGATCAATAGCATCAATGCCACTACCAATGAGAATGATAATGGTAATATTGTCAATTATTATACATCACAATATCAATCAGAATCAGCTTTATATGCCAGGTATGAGGACACATACGAGGAACTTTGCTTTGGATTATACAATGCACACAATCAAAAGGATCAATCAAAACAGTTTTAAAATGATTCCTAATAGGAACCAAAAACTAAAATGATCTCAGTTAAAGGTAAATTTTATTTTCAATCATACGACATGATCTTCATCAGCAAATGGAGTTTGCTCAGTTGTCATTGAATTGTAGAGGTATAAAGGCACAATGAGTAGGATTTTCCTAAAAAAACTAACTAAACAAAAAATTATAGACTCATACAAAAGTATCCCGTCTCAATCATCACTTCTGACCCACTATTAGTGTGCGGTCGCTGTCTGTATCTGCAGAGACCCTGCCCGTCTGCCTGTATTTTCTGATTTAACTGTGTTCGGAACGTTTCTGGGCGCCCTGGTGTCAGATTGCAAGAATGCATCCAAGAGAAAGCTACGTAAATGGAGGACACGGTGCCGGAAAAAATGCCAATATAGCGATGACAAACGCCGAGTGGACCAAGCTTGTTCCAAAACGAGAGTGAATCTGGGGTTGGCTTTCACCTGCTGGCGAGAACCGTAACCCTCAATGAGCACGGAGGAGGGGACAACTTTGAATGTTGTGTTTACAAAAGGCAACCAACAAATCCTACCCATTCTGCCTTTAAGGACCTGCCTTTATTCTCTAAAATATTATAGACAAAACAATGAGTTTATCAGAATGATGATTAATACATACATCGGTAATGAAAATAATAGTTGCAGCCTTAGTGATGATACCGGGGTAATGCGGTACTGCTGCGCTTAGAGTTTAAAAGTCGGAGATGCATCAGGGCAAAAGACTCATCCTGAGTCTTAGTGTAGATTTGACCATTACTCCTATCAGTAATGAGAACATGTTGCTCCCCTCCTCGTTGCAGAGATGTTGGAGCTGAGGTCGAAACCTCTTAGTATCCTGTCCATTAAGTCACACAACACAAGCCTCCACTCTGTCCTTTTAACAAAATAAATCCTCTGGAGCCTGTATTCCATCATGTACATGCTTTTGCACTTTGTGTCTGTGCTGGTCGTGCCAAAGATTAAAGTTGTAGCTTGCCATTAAGGAAACCCCCACAAAGCTGTGTTTATTAAAGTTTTTCAGAGAATCAAGAAAATGTTTTCTTCATTTCTAAGATATTTTTCTTAAAATTAGGCCCTATGTTAGGTTAGGGTTACATTCCATCTGTAGTCCATTGCTACTGGATAATAGGTTGGGTGTAATTGGCTACCAAATTGGGAGAAAGGGGGATAAAATCTGATACAAATTTATGAAAAAGGAACTGTGGGAACATAGGGCCTAATTTTGGAAAAATATCTTAGAAATGTGGGAACTGTGGGAACATAGAGCCTAATTTTGAAAAAAATCTTAGAAATGTGGGAACATAGGGCTATGGAAACATAGGGTCTAATTTTCAGTGAAATTTTTTTTTCTTAAAAATGTGGGAACATAGGCATGTGGGAACATAGGCACGCTCCCCTCTGAAGACTAGACAATTCTGTGTGTTGATAAGACAAGGTCTAACTTATTTACTAAACACTAGTTAGACCTGAAAGACTTGCAGTTGACTTGCAGTTTGCTTCTGATTACTTGTGACTTGTCCCAACTGACTTGACACTTGGACCAGCCCTAAAATACTTAAAAACAGCTCTGGTTAGCCAATGTAGTGAAGTTGAGCAAATGTTGGCCAACAAACTGCACCACAAGGTCAGCCATACTCAGGGGCCATTCCAGGATTTCTTAAGTGGGGTGGCACAGGGGGGACATTATATCAGAATACAGCATAGAAAATCTGCTTAGAAATATAGGAACTATTGGATACGATACAACAACACAATGCAAGTGTTAAATAAAACATCACATTCATTATTAGTTTCACTTGTTTTCATTTTAAACAAATTGCATATCCGAATAAAATACACATTTTCTATAAGCTCAGTCTGCCACTTTTTGAAGAAACTATTCCAGTGCTGATTCCATGGTGTCAGGTATTTTGAATAGTCATCATGGAAACAATAATTGGTCATGTGACCGTGGCTGGCAAAATTGGCAGAACAGGCAGCCAAATGACCTCTGATTCAATGGAAGTCACAATTGTCAGAATTACAGCACTCTAGCCCAGTGGATTTATTTTTTGGGGGGCGGGGGAGCATGCATGCCGCATGCTTCTACCAAGATCTAATAATGTTTGTGATTGGCTGTCTCACGTTACATGTTGTAGAGACACGCAGGACTAAAGACAGGGGTCTTTACTACAGGGGTCTTTAGACATGGGTCTTTAGTGGAGCAGTTTATGCTCCAACAGAGCAGAGTTATTTAAAATTGAATGGTGTGACACAGCTAATATGATAGATTCACTCCCTCAGTTTTATTCTTTGGCTTTCAATTCCCTTTCAGTTCAGTATTGTCAAGACAGTTTGCTATTTGTCAACAACATAATTTTGGGTGTCAACCTTCACCAAGGAACTCTACACCCCCACACACACACACACACACACTCTTCTACAAAAAACAACTGACTCACAGTCAAAGTCACTGACATCCAAAGCCAAAACTGCTGTTCTGTCTGCCTGATGCTCTGTGGGAAAAAAAACAACAACCTACAACTCCCCTGACCAGATGAAAAATGAACTTTCTGTTTTGCTGCCGCAGCATTTTAGGAATATTCAACGAACAACCCAGACATTTAGGAATAAAGATATGTATGGAATACAAAATGTTATTGCATTCGGATGCGGGGAGTGAGATGATGGCTGCAGCGTGTTCCCTCATACAGAGTCGATGACTTTTTCAGTCCTGTACCTCCTCCACCTACCGTTTTCAAATGCATTTCATTGGAACATACTCAAGTTACTGTGGGTCATTTCTCACCCACTCACACACTTGAGTGCTATTACTCGCAGTATTGCCATTGTGGAGCCTAGAAAAGGTCAGACGCTTACATAACTGTAGTATGTAATTCCAATCTCCAAATTTTCCTAATTGACTAATTCAATTAGGGAAATTTGGAGATTGGAATTACATACTACAGGCGAACACCCGGAAAATACTCCCATGTCACACACTCTTTGTTTTGGACCTGATTAGTTAATCGCAGTAATGACATTGGCTCTGCCTGTCACTTCCAACCACGTGGTTTTCCCCTACATGCAGAAGGTTATTTCATGTGCAGGCTGTCTGGTGTGTCCCTTTAGGGGCATTTGCTGCCCTCAGCGCTGTCCAGTTCTTGCTTCCAGCTCCTTCGCCCCTCCTGTGCGGCTTTTTATTCGGCATCCAGTTTATCCAGGACTCTGCTGCATGTGGGATTTTCAGATGTGGTATAAAAGCCAACCTTCAAGCAGGGTTGAGTTGAGAGTAACTGGTTTCTCCTCGTTGGCTCCTTCCTTTGGGGTGCAGCACAGAAATGGACTCGAAACCAAAGCATCCCCCTCTCAAGATCTAACCCTCTCTTTCTCTTTTTTTTTCTCAGCCTGCCAGGTCCCTCTCCCTCAGGGGACCATATACAGGAATTAGTTTTTAACCAAGACTACAAATCTAAAGCACCGCTAGCACCCGCAGTACAAAAATACTCCACAAATTGAACGACACACTGAAGATTTAGCTGTACTCAGACCCTTAGGGTTGGCCTAAACAAAACTTTTGGTCCTGAGGATGATGCTAGAGGAAAGGTCAGAGGTTCATTAAAATCAAACTGTTCACCACCTTAGGCACTTTGCTCAGCAAACGTTGTTATCTGCTAATTAGATACTGTATCAAGAGGATAACTCTGACATTTTAGCTCATAAAACATCCACAATAGAAGGGGTTCATCCTCTGGGGAGCATGCAAATATGTTACATGCAGTCCAAAGCTCAGGAAAAAGCTTGTAACCTTTAGTCCTTCTTTGCAGATGGAATTCCTCAGTTGTCATGGAGACTGCTCTGGACAAAAATGGTATCCAGTCATTTAGCTCATGCATCCGCAGGTCATGCTTTTGCTCTGATTAGTGCACAGCCACATTCTCTGTGACAGAAACATCCAACAGAGATAATACATTCATAAACACACCACATGGTTATAGCATTATTACTGAAACACAGAAGGGATACAGAGGGCATTATTAAAATGTCTCCGTCTTTGTGTCTCAGTCACTATGTATATTGTCTGTCTCTAACCTAAAGCGAGATTAAGGCAAAAGTAGAATTTTGTATTAATTGGTAGAGAGAGTCTTGGACAAAGAGGAAGACAAGGAGGAATATTAGAACAAAGATCTGAGAAACCCTGATCGCGGAGTAAGGGAGAGCTCAGTTCAGTGCTAATTAATTTGGCGGAGTATTTTCAGCCAAAATGACACCATGGAGATTGCTCTGCACGTGCTCTTGTGTGTGTATTTTTTTCCAATGATTTTTTTCCCCCTTTACTTAGCTTGACTACTTTCCTTAACTTAGCTACTTTGTAGCAATATGTTTTGCATACTATTGTTTGCTAATTGTTTTGCTTACAACGTAGGCATTTTACAATCTGCTATGTTAATATTGTACTTAATTAGGACCATACGTTGTGTTGAACAGTAATTATCTACTATTTTTTTTTTTTACACATATGAACTCCGGACTATGTACGAGGAATCCTGTCCCGACATAGTCGACATAATCCAACTGATTCAGACATTAGCATTCTTACATACAGTTCTGTCGGGTAATGTATGCATACTTTCAGGTTTGCAGTGCATGTGTAAAAGGGGCTAGCCTTTTGTTTTTTGCTCCTGATTGTCTGAGGCTACAGCTCCTGGTGGGTGTTGCAACAACAGCTTTACTTAGGAATAAGCTGAATAACTGAATAACAATTATGCATCATTTACACTTTTTTGCAGTTTAGTATCAAGTCAGAAGCTCAGAGAGGCTTTGTGTTAGTCATGCCTCACTTTACAAAGGTGGTTTGACTTCTGATAGTATCTTTTATTTCCGAATTCTTCAAGGTCAAGGCTTTCAAAGACTCAGATATATTGATACAGCTCCATTAGCTGAGGTGTCTGAATCACTGCAGTGATAGTTACAGAAAGTGTTTCCTTGAGTGAAGCACATGTCAGAGTAAAATATAAATATCCAGATATCCAAATATCCTTACAGATTTTTAAAACCTGCTGAGTATTTCCTCTTCTCTGGTTTCCTACAGAGTCATTACAGGGGTACATGTGATGATGGTTAAACCTGTA
This sequence comes from Perca fluviatilis, assembly GCF_010015445.1. Classification (NCBI taxonomy): domain Eukaryota; kingdom Metazoa; phylum Chordata; class Actinopteri; order Perciformes; family Percidae; genus Perca; species Perca fluviatilis. The sequence goes on along the minus strand of NC_053114.1, from coordinate 39,001,193 downwards.
TATTGATAACCCCAAAGAAAAAGCATGTGAGCAATGCAGAGGGCATATTTATTGTGTTTATAGCAGTGGCACAGCTCTAGGGATGGCAATGTTGGTCTGTTGGTCAATCGGCAGGTCTGTCTAGCACTTCTGTCCACACTGAAATACTGTATCTCAACAACTATTGGATGGATTGCCATCAAATTTGATAGAGACATTCATTGTTTCAGGAGGATGTACCCTACAGAATTTTCATCTAGTGGCATCATGAGCTGACATATAGAAGTATAGAATGAATTGGCATGGCATTTGGTAGAGACACTTTTGCACCTCTCAAGATGAATTGTAACAACTTTACTCTCCATCTAGTGCCATCATTTTGATTGCCCCTTGGTTTATGACCAACTATCTGCAAAACTAATGAAATTCCCATTGTTTTTAGTGTGAATTAACTTGTTAGCATTGCCATTGTGAGCATGTAAACTCATAGCATTTAGCTAAAAAAAAGTAAGAAAGTAAGGCTCTAAGAATAGTAAAAATAATTGGTATGCTGTTTATTTTGTTATTTAACATTTTTGTTATAACGTGAGGTGTGATAAACATTTGTTGCCTTCTTATTTCTTCTTATTTTTATGGGTCACAGTGCAGTTTTATACTGACTGAAGATTTTAGATAGTACGACTGTATATCATTAGATGAAAAAACAAGTAAAACCTGCACCCTTTGGGCCTAACAGTAACAAGATGCCACATTTGATGCCAATGGGACCTGATATTTCCTTTGGCAATTCAAAATGTGATGTCTAATTAGACCAATTAGCACCGGATTGATGCCAGATTGCATCATAGCCCCAAGGTTTCCACTGAACTATGTGTTTTGAAATTATCAGCGTTGATTGAGAGCATTTTCAACCAATCAGATTGCTTGTTACTATCTGTTGAATGATGACTGATATAGGCCAATGGACACTTGGTTCAGCCACAGTTAGAGGGGCAGATGCTTAAACAGCATGCTGACATGGTAATGAAGATGCGTTTACGTGGCCTGCATTAACCAGATGCTTGACTAACAATGTAGTCTGATCTACATTATTCATCACATTTGGCCCAAAATCATCCAAGGATAGCAATGTTTAAGATGTAGTCGTGGCCTAACAAGCTGCTTTTGTGGCTGAAAGAGGGGCTATTATTCACAGTCACCAACCAGTCTTTTTTTCTTTTATATATTTTTTTAAAACCTCAACTCATTGCCACATTTTTTACAAATTGCACTCAGCCATCTGCATTTCATTTCAGTTTTGGTGTGAAGACTTAAAAATCTCTTTTAAATGTTTTAGCTCTCCCTGTTGCCTCTTTCATCCACTTTCTCTCTGTCTCACGGTGGTTGTGTTGAATAATGTCCTAATTAAGTCTTCAGAAAGGCTGACTATCAGTGTTGATGGCTGTTGCAACACAGTCTGATAAAATGTTGTGAAATGGGCACAAACTGGGAACAGAGGTTTTTTTGTCTGAATACAAAACTGGGAAGATTATGTTCCAGATAATGTGAAAAATGCATTAATTGTTACCATGTTATTTCAATTTTCAATTTCAATTTTTTTTTTTTCAATGTGAAAAATGCATTAATTGTTACCATGTTATTTCAATTTTAGACTCTCTGTTTCTAGCTTTCTGATCGATCTCGAAATATGTATTTATTTTTTTTCCTATGCTGCACATATCTTTCCATTCCCACAATGCTGTTAATTTGCACACCAATGTCAGAAGGTGTGACTGATGGCTCAGTGAACCTTAGTCATCTGAAATACATTAGACCCTTTTCTTATCCTCTAAAGCTTCTGTATTATAAAGATCAACATTATGTATTCTGAGTGTTTCACATTCGTTTGGTTTCAGTGAAGTGTGCGCTTCGATGTAGGTTATGAAATATTGCCTGTTTCATTACACACTTGGCTAATGAAGGAGGGGGAGACATTGGGAGCTCTCCACCTTAAAGATCTTATAATGATTTGACTCGTACTGCTTTTGTGTCCAGCAGCCAGAAAATGACATTCTGCTTTTCTCATTAAAGAAGCCAGTGAGCTAGAAGGTACATTCTTTTTTTTTTTTTTAACCTGCTAAGCAGCACATCAGGCTGGCCAAAACTATCATTAGCACAAGAACAAGGTTGTTAGACCGGAATTGAACATTAGAATAATGAAGTTGCAATGAAGCTTAACTTCATCTGATAATTCTGTTGCTTTCTGTCCGTCTTTCTGCCCAGTGACCGTCTTTTTCCATCTGTAGTAAAATCACAATCCGAGTGAGGTTTTTTACCAAGTAGGTTTTCACATAACAAGGAATTTGCCTTGAATGAAGCAAAGCATTGCATCAGTCAAGGACATAAATATAGAATAGAAAAAATGGTTGTAGTTTTGCTCTTTCGTAATATATCCCAATATATGTTATATGATCTAGTGGTATGCTTGGACAGGTTTACGTCATAGTTGAGCCATGCATGAAGAACTTGAAATGTTATCCCAAATGAGCAATTCAGTTGTAGCGTTTTAATTTCCTGTGAAGGGCAGTGCCAGTGTTGCTCAGCAGAGCAGCAAGCATTCATTATTTCATTACCTGAGCATTGACGCCCCAGCTAAGAGGCGGGTTCTACACAGAGAATACTAATGAGTTGAAATCGGGTTAAAATTTGCCACATGATGCTTTCTGTAAACTTGAGACCTTTGCCCTTGTCCTTGGCAAGCGTTGGGCACGAGATACGGTTAGTATCTCAGACCTGAAAAGCTCTTTTTGTTTGACCGGGTGGTTGTATTGTCACAGCTTCAAAGGACACAGAACAATGAAAGCACAGAGGAAATGATACGTGGCCCTTGGGTCTCTAATCAATGGGGCAACTCCACATTTAGATCAATGGGTGGCTGCAGTTCCAGTGCAGCAGCTCAAACAGGTTTGTCCCAGTAATTACTCCTCCTGCCCTAGCCAGCCTAATGAAGGAACATTTTAAATGTCAATGAGTGGTGGTGGTAAAGTATTTTTTTCCAATTGATTTTCTATAATGTGCTACTCATGTGAGTTAGGCCGCACCGACAAACCTCTACCATCAGCCTGCCATTCTGTTACTTCTCATAGTTTTCCATCAGGTTGCGCTTATCGCCTGAAATTGATTTGAGGGGTGAACTGGTAATTACTATGTAATTAAAGCTGGTGCTAATTAGGCCTGGGCGATATCTATTGTTTCATACCTTTTTTAAAACGACAACAGTAATATGTGTTTTTTTGCTTTCAATTGATAGCACACCCAAAAGACAGACAGGACTCAGGGGGAGACAGATTGGGGAATTAAATATTGTCACTAGACACTAGCTATGTTTCCATCCACACATTTATATGAGTGATATCGAATAAAAAATGCCTTATGGAAACCATAAAATTCGGTTGAATTTCATGGATATCGACTCAAAGTATATACGTTCGGAAATCTTGTAGAGAATAGAGAATAGGGGTACTTTACCGAAGGATGACATGCAACAAAGATCCCTTTTCGCATTTAAACTGGGGTCATGGCAGTGATGGAGTATGTTGTTTTCTCTATATATTTTGTTATATTCCTGCTTCGCCTTAGCAAGGTATTACTGTCATGATCCGTGAGACTAACACTGTCAGCCTTCTGCTGCCATTGGCCCTGCCTGAGCTTCCATTCGTTCTGCTGCTCAAGTATTATTTTTTTTTATTTCTTTTTTTTTTAGGAGCAGATTTCAGGCCGTAGTCCTCCCTAATAGCCTTCTTGTGTCTGGGGTTCACTTTTGTCTTGTGTAAGGTGTGATGGAGTGTGTCATTACTGTAGCCTCCCTGCGTAGAGCTCAGTGGGGTCCAACCCACATCATGCTGGCAGACGCCCCAACTCGGGCCCCTGGAGGAGACAGGAGGGCTGCACGATATGAGGAAAATATCTAATTGCAATTATTTTTGACTGATATTGTGATATGATTCATGATATTGGAGGGAATGATCACTTTTGTATCATTATTCAAATTTTTTGCGCGGATCTGTACCGAACAAATACTTTTTCTTTAGTCTGTAGGATATTGATTTGTATGCTGGGACTCTGTAGCACCACAATACTTAATTCAGAATGGTTTGACACATATTTTGCCATTAACAAATATTGCGCCGCCCATGCGATTTGACTATTTCCCTAGTCCATATTGCGGTTTCAATAACATTGCGATTAATTGTGCAGCCCTAGAGGACAGGAGGAGCTTCCTGCGACAAGGAGACTCGGGGGATGCATAGCATATACTTGCACACTTTACCAGCCTCTTTTTTTTTTTTTTTGTTCCTTAGAATATATCTGCAGCTACTGTAGTCATGTTTTATCAGTAAAGGACAGGCGCTCTTATCAGATAAGGTCATTGTCGAGGTGAAGTTATTACAGATATCTGAGACTGAGAGGAAGCGGGCTTACAGTTCCTTTGGGAATTGGGTGACAAAGCCAGATTAGACTCTTATCTTCATCTACATACTGTAGGTAAACCAGTCCTATCCCCTGCACCAAGCCGGGGGTAAAGGAATGTGGGTCATTTTATCCATTAAACATGATACATCTGCCATCTTATTAGGATATGCTCTAGTTTCAGGCAATAGTTTCTTCTCCTTTTTTCAGTGGGGATGCTCTAGTTCTTTTCGGTTAGTTTTACCTTTTCTCTTTTCTGCTGTTGGGTTATTTTGCATCACATATTGCCAAGATGTTTAAAAAACATGTTAAAAATATTCCATCTTGCCCATATTTAATCCATTAGCGATTTATAGGTCTTTCTCTTCTACTTAAGACAACAAAGACCGGATTTAACAGTGAATGGGGAGTATTAAATCAAATCGCAGTCCTGCCATCTCAGAGCATAATGCTGCCCGTCTTTCAACCACTGTGGGTGGCAGAGCTCCAGTTTGAGTGAAGCTGGTACACTTCGGTTCATTCGCAGCACTTAGGAATCATGAGAGAGACTGACAGATGCCCCTTTTAGAAGTAGATGCTGCGGAGCTGCAGTGACAGCTGCCTGAATATACAGTAGTGCTTCCACTAAAGTCAAGAAAAGACGACAGTAAGAAAGGACGACAGCACAACATTATTCCTCTTCCAAGACACTAGCATCTTCCCACCACTGAGGAGCAGGGCTACAACTAATGATTAGTGACATTATTATTTGGTTTTCTTGCTTTTTTTTTTCTTCTTTCAAATATGTTGATTGCTTTTAGAAAAAAGAGCATAGAAAAATAACACAAATACACAACAAACAGAACCTTGCACATCAGAATTTGGTCAAACCTGGTTTTATTAATGTCATTATTAATGTCTTGTCAAAAGGACAAGAAGTGGACATCGGAGAGTGCAAGAAAAAGAGATGGACAATAACAAAAGGACACACATACCCATATACATACAGTACAGGCCAAAAGTTTGGACACACTTTCTCATTCAATGCTTTATATTATTTATTTTCATGACTATTTACATTGTAGATTCTCACTGAAGGCATCACAACTATGAATGAACACATATGGAATTATGTACTTAACAAAAAAGTGTGAAATAACTGAAAACATGTCTTATATTTTAGATTCTTCAAAGTAGCCACCCTTTGCTTTTTTTATTAATAAGGGAACAAATTCCACTAATTAACCCTGACAAAGCACACCTGTGAAGTGAAAACCATTTCAGGTGACTACCTCATGAAGCTCATTGAGAGAACACCAAGGGTTTGCAGAGTTATCAAAAAAAGCAAAGGGTGGCTACTTTGAAGAATCTAAAATATAAGACATGTTTTCAGTTATTTCACACTTTTTTGTTAAGTACATAATTCCATATGTGTTCATTCATAGTTGTGATGCCTTCAGTGAGAATCTACAATGTAAATAGTCATGAAAATAAAGAAACACACTGAATGAGAAGGTGTGTCCAAACTTTTGGCCTGTACTGTATATGCACAGTGAGACACTAAAAAGCATCCGCAGCCTGCCCTTTAAAGAATCTCAGTACAGGGTCCCATATCTTATCAAACACATCTCCTCTATCTTCTGTTAAGCAGTCTGTGCATAGATGTAGAGAAATTGAGTTTCATTGAAAAGCCTTATTTATCTATCTCCCCACGTCTGTATCAGCTCACATAGCAATCACAAGCCCTAATGATATCCTTGAGCTTGAAACCCATCAAGTTTAAACTTTGGTGGCTGTTAAGAATTAAGAGCTTGCACCCCACTGTGAATTAGACTTTGGATAAACCTCCGTAGATGTCTTCATTCTCACAGAAATATGTCTTATCCAAAAGAAACCAAAGTCTGATGTTGCCACTTTGCCATAAAAGGAAATAATATGAGAAGTCTATTGTTTCAAATGGTTCCATTACACCTGCAGGGATATACAGTATCATGCTGTTGTGGCTGTTACATCTAGCCTTAATGGGATTCCATAAGGGTCCACTCTTAATGCAGATTCATCACACATGTCTGGTCTGCTGTCTTCAGACGGCTGCAGGGATTTAATGAACTGAATCAGAAGATTTCCGCACAGTATTGCACAGCTGTGAGCAACAGATACCCTAATTTCTAAATAAACGCAGGCTGCTTTATCGACGTTCACAACATTCATTTTTGATGCCAATTTAAATGCATCTACTGGTTGAAGAGTGCCAATAATTGGCCTTGTTCATCCAGTTGGCCTCATTTGAATAAGCATTTTCTCCTTCACCTTTCCCCCCCATGTGCTGTGCTAGGCCTACACAAACCACACAGATCTGCAAAGCAAATATCAAGGTTAGGAAAATAACAAAAATATGAAAATATTATATAATATAAATTTATTTTCTTAAAGAATTACAAAAAAAAACAAATATAAAAATAAATAAAACGTTACTAGTTCTGCGTAATTGCCCGCAACTCTGGAAATTTAAGTTAGCCTGTATTTCACTTACAAAGTGCTTCATGAAATGGAAAACAGACGGGGACAACACAAAAGTATAAGCTACAAAAGGACAGGTTGAAAGATATATAGAAAAAAAACCTCAAAATATACCTGAAATTGGACGCCTGGATACCTAAGTTGGTAGAGCAGGCGCCCTTATGTAGAGGTTAAGTCCTCGACGCGGCGGGCCTGGGTTCGACTCCGACCTGTGGCCCTTTGCTGCATGTCATTCCCACCTCTCTCTCCCCTTTAATTTCTTCAGCTGTCGTGTCAATAAATGCCTAAAAATGCCCAAAAAAATAATCTTTAAAAAAAAAAATCCAATAATGGAATGGAAAATAATGGAAAAGTCAATGCAGAAAATGTTCCTGTTACATTGACATGTTGTTTTTGTAGCAGTATCTGACCTATATAAGTGTGTACATTTGTGTGTGTATATTTGATACAATGGAAACCACCAGACACATGCACTCCTAATTCAGCTCAACACTTACTGTGAATAGCTATAATGCTTATTAAGGGCTCTATACTGCACGACACCTTTGCCACTGCTGTCAGAGAGGTGTTACCTAGAATTGTAATTATGCACAAGCATTTCCCTGTGATGCCAGGCGTGTTTCCTACCTGTTTTGATCTGTTCTGTAACAGCCATAACACTGTATATCAAGGTAAAAGAGAGTTGTGGTCTATATAGTATCCCTGGTTTGGGAAGTCACTGAGCTTGGATCCCTTCACTGTAATGCAGATGATTCAGTTGTGTTACAGTAATTGTACCTATGCAGGTAGACACATTTAGAAGAATAAGAGAATATACAGTCCGTTAGCATGAAGGAGGAGGTGATCCGTATAGCTTTCTCTTTACAGCGGAGTGGATTCACATTCGCAAATGAGCCGGAATTTATATCCAATCTCAGCAAATGGACAGTAAGTGAGAAATAGCCTAATTATTATGAGCACATTATAATTAGCAGGGCATAGTCTGTCTTCACAAAGGAAAGGTTGTCTCATGGTAATTATTGTACATTTTATTACAATATATCCAGTCTGTTTCTGTCCACATTTGTATTTGTACCCAGTGTATGGTATGTTTTGTCTTGGACTGTGTACTACCCCAATCTAGATTGGTATAATAATGAATGTCTAGGCTGAGCTGGCTCAGCTGAAAGACACATGTAGCCATTTACTGTTGTGCAGCTACTGAAAGAAGTAACAGGCTTTCAGATTTAGTATTACAGAGCAGTCAGTATTGACTAGCAGCTATGTACAGCGTGCTAATCTTGGCACCCCAATTTATAGCTATCCTTACTAGCTTGGCTCCTTACATGCTTGCTAATTACTTATTGAAGAGTTGGGTCTTCAGGATTGACAGCATTGTGTCAAAAACATACAAAGACTAATTTATCTTGAATTCATAGGTTTGGGACAAATTTGTTCATACGTATTCACGATACTAACCATTTGTGGTATTTGTGGAAGTTTTGTTTTAATATGAACATGTTATGCTCATATGGCCCCTAAAACCTTTTTTACTAAGTTAAAAGAACAGGTAATCTAGGTTGCATCGCATTTCTTTATTCAGTATTAAAACAAAATTTCCAGGAGACAAGGTTGATGACAGATCCCAGCACCTTGACTCAAAAGCAGTTTGAAAAAAAAAAGAAAACTGCAAAAAGTGCTAATGCCATAGGATCATACTCCAGCAATAACTTTATTAGGTCCAATATTAATGCATTATTTAGAAGAACAAGAAGAGGGTCCATTAAATATTGCTACAACAATACTTTTAAAATGGGGCCTTGCCTAAACGGGGCCTGAACCGATACCTTTAAAAAGATAGATAGATAGATAGATAGATAGATAGATAGATAGATAGATAGATAGATAGATAGATATTATTTTTTTTGAAATATATATGAATAAAAGGAGCACAAAATGAGTAACGAGTAATATAAGTAATGAGTAACAACGGCTTGTTTATTGTTTAAGGCCATATGGTCAAAATTAAATGATTTATTAAAAATGTAATAACTTATAACAATAACTTATTTCACCAGTAAATTGGTGGTAAACGACAAAAACAACCACTAGATAGGAAAAGTTTTTTTTACAATAACTTTGAATGCACCACGAGGCTGGCGAGGCGAGTTTCAAGTTAACATACTGTCTGTGTTGTTTTTCCAACGACGGCAGCTGCAGACTGTCACGTCTCACTGTTGGAATCCTCTACGGTGAAATACACACTTTACACCGTTTAGCTGTCAGCATTTTAACCGTGTTTAATCCAGCCGCTAGATAACGTTACCTGCTGCCAAGTGTAGTGTCAACTAGCGTCGCGTGCAGCGATGTTTCTGTTGCCTCCAACGTCCGTTTTGGAGCATCAGAGGGCAGTGCAGGCCTACGCATATCTTGAGTTATAGTTCTTAAATGTAATATCCAATTCTTAAAAGTACTCCAAAGTTATGGTATACAACTTGCAAAAATCTATTTGAAAATGGTTTTGAAAGTTTTCAAAAGATTTGCCATCAAAATGAAATTCCATCAAACCTCAATCCCAGTTACAGTACACACACCATTTTGAACATTTTACAGCATGCAGGACAGTCTTTTTATTTATTTATTTTTTTTTTAGCTTTCTGTCGCGTAACCAGTAATCCCCCACCCACCTTCAGTGACGTGACATATCTCAGGCTGTGCTTTTGGCAGAGGATAAACGGAGAGCTTTGAGAATTTTGACCCATGGTGAGGCGAGTGATTCAAAAGGGACTCCTGATTCCTGTCTTCATCTCTCTGGCAGAGGAAATACACATACATGACAGGAAATGTCTCAAGCTAAACTGGTGGAAAATTGGAAGTGGTCTGGAGTTTAGTGTGGCTGACAGATATTGGCAGAGCAAATAATGAAGGCTGTGATTGAGATTGTTCTCTTGAAGGAGAGCCATGAAGGCTGCCAGAGAGCTAAATATTGTCTCACTTTTGAAGAGGAAAGCTGTCCGTTTTCAAATTTTCTGACATGTTGGACATGGCTTTGGATGGCATTAATGGCTTTATTTAGTCTTTTTTTTATGTATTTGCTCTTATCGCTAGCTTAAAGACAAACTTGGGAAACAGCCAGCTTGGTTGGATATATGAAATCCTGACCGCCCAAGATTAAATGTAGTAATTCAATTCAGTCAGCAGGGAAGGCCTGGCAGCTTATTGAAGAGGACTGTCAACAAAATAGGTGTTATGTAGTAAGATGTGGATTTATTCAGTCTCTGCTATACAGTGCTTCCACAGCTCTAGCTGGCCACAATGCAGCACTTTCCACATCTCAGGGTTTTCTCTTTGCTTCAGCTTCCATTCACAGTGATTCAGAGTGATTGCCAAATAGCTTCACACCTGCCTGTTTCTTTCTTCTGTATTAAGATGTGGGTGTCTCTCTCTCTCTCTCTCTCTCTCTCTCTCTCTCTCGCGCTCTCTCTCATCCACATACATGCAGACACTGATAAAGGTTAAGAAGAGCAGTGTAAAAGTGGAGCAGGGCTGCCCTATTTTAAGGATGAAGTGATGAGTCTGGTTCATCTGGCTCCACTGTATCATGTATTCCCTGCAAGTCACTCCATGTCCAACAAGCTTTTATTGATGTTCTTTCTACTGTGCAGTAGATGCGAAGGGATTTGGCACAGCAGAGTGCCACTGTTAATCCCACATTAAAGTTATAATCCTTAAAGATTTCAGTCCTGGTTGATTTTAACCAGCCTATTTAATTGGCAGCCCAGCGGGCCATATTCGGCCCAGACACAACCCCTTATCTATTTCCCTATCAGTGTGTTTTCTTGCAAAATTCACTCGTGGCACACAGAGAAAAATAAACCAGACGGTGAAATATCGCTGCAGATCGGGGTATTCCGAGTCGGAAAACAGCCCATCTCCATTTCATGGTTTTAAAATCTGACCTAACTATATTTGTAATTGAATAGCCCTGACCTAAACCCTGGTCAAGATAGCAAGTGTGGTTTACAGTAATACTACAGGTCTGAGAATTCTGGGCAGGGCTGTAGTCAAGTCCACCTTTGTCGAGTCCAAGACAAGTCCAAGACCAGGACTAGTCGAGACAGAGTCAAGACCGAGTCCAAAGAGGTTTGAGTTCCAAGACCAGTCCAATTTATTTACTTAAAATATAAAATGGAAATGTTCCCATTCTTGAACTTATTACTTGTCCTGAAGAATTCAAAGTGTTTGCTGACATTGTGTCTGTGGCCAAAATGAAAATGATGGACACCTGATGATTGAGGTATATGACGCAGCCAGGCGCACACCAGGCGACCAATCTCAATGTCTGTTCTAGATGGATTTTGAATTAAACTTAATTCCTTTGTTTTGAACGAGCACGCTTGATCAATGGTTTTGTTTTGAAGGATGAAGTTACTTAAATGTGCCAAAAATATATTCAGTCAAATGTAACAAGAGCAGAGCACAACAATAATATTAAATATTAAGAATAATATGCAAATAAAATATAGAATAAATATTCATCACACAATACACTTTTGCACTAAGAACAGAAAACACAAACTAAAACCTGACCTAGAACAAAAAGCATATAGTGCTGGACTAGGTCAAGATCAACTAGAATATTTGGCGAGTCCAATGCCCAAGTCCGATACCATGAGTACCCAAGTCCAAATACCAACGAATCCAAGACCAGTCCAAGACGAGTCTGAGACAACAGAAAAGCGTCTGGAGTCCCGAGTCCGGACTCAAGTACTACAGCCCTGATTCTGGGGCCAACTGTTTACTCATTTTGTGTTAATGAGATGTCTGTCAATAATTGGCCTTGTTCCATCAAGCCATGAGCAACCGTGATTTCATTTTATGCTGCACATGCCACACATAGTTTTGAACGCAACTGTAGAGCATTGGTGGTTGGTTTCAGCTCTTCATCTAACAGCTCTCTGGCTGCTCCATCCTGTTCCATTACTCTATTACTCTCCATTAAATGTTCATTCTGCATAAGTGGTAACTTAATACAGCTCTGATACAGCTGTGGGAGAGTGGACAGTTAACGTTGAGGCTGATATCAATGAGATAAAACTAAAAACCGTAATGCTGATTTACATGGCCAATAATTCTTTTGTGAATCCCTCATGCATAGGGAATTGTTGAACGTTAAATGGCTATTGCTAAAAATGTCATACATATCGTCAAAAAATAGTAAGATTGACACGCTTAAGGATTTTAACTTTAAAGGGTCAGTTCATCCAAATTACAAAACATGTCAAAACCTGGGCAAATTAAACCAATTAAACCAGCTTGGCTAGATATCACTATGATATGCGAGAAAATTTATTTTGTTTTTATGATGAATGTAAAATGTTGTCAACACATTCATTGCATTTATTCCTTCTCTTCTATTCTTTGGGTTGTAAACTACAGCTGTTTCTCACTGAATCCTGCACCTTGGTGATAGAAGAGCTCTGTTAATCATAATATCCAGTGACTGGGGAATGTCCTTTATAATTAGCTGTTGATGGCTGCAGCCTGTGGTTTCAGACCACGCAAATATGCATGTGAGCACATCGCTATTCTAATTGGCATCGCCGCTCTCTCCAGTGTTGCCTGTGTGAAACTCCGTCTTCGCCGCTGCTGATGAGGGGGGAAGGAGAGGGGAAAGTGAGGGAAGCATAGACTTGGGGGAGACAAAATGAAGTATAATCACATAACCTCCACATTCTACTGCGGTCTGTGGGAAATCAGACTGACACAGCATAAACAGCATTGAGGCACTGCAGCACTTAAAGTATAAATTAAGCGCAAAATGTGTGTGCACGTTTTTAAATGCTATTTCGAAAAATATCAATGGAAGAAATTAAAGAACGTTATTTGAAAAATGTATGCATATACAGTAAATACCATATCTATAGATGGATAGATATACTTTTATTGATCCCAAAATGGGAAATTGCGGTGCTACAGCAGCAACATATCAGGCAGACGGCACACATACAGAATATACTGTACATGAAATAATAAATAGGATAGAATACAATAACAAATATTCCAAAAAATGAAGACTTCAAAAAATACAAAGTTGAGAATGTACAACTAATACTAAACTATAATTAGCAATGTGTGGTATTGTTGTTTTTCTTATAAAAGAGACTTTAACTGTGACTCAGATAACAACTTCAGCCAGTTTTATACTTGATTTATTCTCTCGCTGGAGGAAAATTGCTTTTTTTATAGCGTTAAAGAAAACTACCTGGTGGATGTTCTGTTTGTTTTTTTAGTTTGATATTTAGATTATCCAAATTGCACACCATTTAAAAAGTCATGTCTCTCTTGGTCTGACAGTGATTACTACTTTTATACTTGATATTATAGGCGCAGGCAGAGAACGATTATCTTCACAGTGAATGTCTAATTTTTATGATGGTTTAGAAATGGTAAAATTACATATCCATGTGAATTAAAGCTGCATTTCATAGTCTCTGACAACTTGACACCAGAAAACCCTTTTAAAAACTCCTATATGCTTATAACGCTCTTATAGCTGACATCTTAGGACGCACTAATGTAACTTACATTAAACATGCAGCAGGAACACATGGGCATCACAATGAAGCCTATGTTCTTGCCACCTGTCAAATGTAAGGCAGGTATTGTGGTCATGATTGCCCATGGTTTTATAGGGGGGGTTGGTGAGAACCATTAATAGTCAACCAAATGTGCAGGCAAATCTAAAACTGACAAACTCTTTGAAACCTACAAACTGCAAGGGATTAGCAGCACCATCTATCTTTTCACATTACAGGGAGTCATTTCACTTGGTGTTAATAACAAAAATACTGTTTAATGGAGATGTAAATATAAGCCAAAGTCATAAAAAATGACTGATGTACAGTATGTAAAGAGGATTGGTACGGTCATGTATCACAGCCAGTCACCTGCCCAGCTGCTGACTCTTCTGGCTGACAAATCTCCAATCTCCGAATCTCCTTCTCTGTTTTGGATACAACTCCCACCCCTAACAAGAAATTTTATTTTGCATGACTTATTTCCTCTTCGCTGTGAAGACTCCTCAACATTGTGGCCTTTACCTTTTATTTGAAGTGCATTACCATATTGTACCCGTACCAGCAGGTTCAGAGGAAGCTTTTTTCCTGCGGCTGTACCCTACTGAACTCTTGCTCTGCATCCCGGTGACAATTTAACCTACTAAGCCCCCCCCACTAGTATAATGTCACTGCTACTACATTGCACATATCTGTACATGTTGTTCATACATTGTTCATATTACATAGCCATATTTATTCTGCTCTTATATATACTGCAATATATTTCTTGTCCTGCCTATGCACCACCTGTCTATACTTTGTATATCACATATCTGCTCTTTTTGCATTTCGTTGTCTTTGTACTTGCACTTTGCACAATGACAATAAAGTTGAATCTAATCTAATATTGTTGAAGTCATTGTTGCAATTCCTCTGTCAAAGATCAAAACAAGTACTAAATGAATGAATGTAATACCATTTCAATGAAGCTGAAATAGAGAACAAGAGAGAAATCAGCTTGCTAGTCTGAGTGTGTCTCTCTGCATGGAGAGACGCATGCAGAGAGACGCAGGAGGTGTTCTCCTCCTCCTACTAGCCTGAGTACAAATTATTCTTTGACATCCTCACAGAGGCCCATCGGCAACCCGTTCTCACTCCCAACTCGTAAAATACTGACGCTTGGTCAGTGGCTCTCAGCGTCGGATACTGATGACTCAAAATTCACCCTTTAGCGTCTGTACGGGACGCACCGGACATAGCAGCAGCTCGACCGCAGCGCTGTAAGATGACGTAGTATTAAGAGCAGCAACGGTAGCGAGTAGAATTAAAGACCAAAAATCTGTCTAAAGAGGTTGGTTGTGGTGGATGGGTCAAACACAGGACTTTCACCCAGGAGACCGGAGATCGTGTCCTGTTCTTGTCTCGCGTGTCACTAAAACGTACATTCTGTAACCCCACCCACGATCTTTTCCAGTCTCATTCTTGTGCCGCATGTCAGTTAAACGTAAGTCCCGACGCAGATCGTCAAAGTGACCCCCAAAAGTCCCGACCCAGAGCATCATCAAGTGACGCCAAAATTCCAGACCCAGAGCATCATCAAGTAACGTCAAAAGTCCTGACCCAGAGCGTCAAAAAGTGATGCCAAAAGTCCCGACCCAGAGTGTCTAAATATGATGCTAAGGGAGAATTTTTACGTCACTAACAAACGCCAGAGGCACCTGACCACGCGTCGCTTTTTGGCACACTGTCTCTTTCTTGTGCTGCATGTCAGTTAAAGTGTCGTCCCGACCCAGAGCGTCAAAAAGTGATGCCAAAAGTCTCGACCCAGAGCATCATCAAGTGACCCCAAAAGTCCAGACCCAGAGCGTCATTAAGTGACGCCAAAAGTACCGACCCAGATCTTCATAAAGTGACGCCAAGAGTCCCAACCCAGAGCGTCTAAATATAATGCTAAAGGAGACTTTTTGCGTCCGTAACAAACGCCAGAGGCACTTGACCAAGCATCGCTTTTTGGCACACTGGGAGTGAGAATGTGTTGCCATCGGAGCTCACCAGCATCGTTAAGTCCACCTGATTGCCGGAAAAAATGGTGCTGAATGACGCTGAGGATGTTTGCCCTGCTAATGCCAAAGCCTGTTTCTGTCTGTCTGGAGTCGGGCAGTTAATCCAGCCTGCATCCAAGGTCCAGATATCAACACCGTGTTAGAGGGCCATGGGGCGAGACTGGCTGTCATGCTCGAGGAGAGCAGCCTTTGCTCTGCACCTACTGCTTTTCATGAAGGGAGAGGGAGCGGACATGCACGCAATCTGTCGGATTTACTAAGCTGTATTGAATCAGTGTTACTGCCAGACCAGGACAAAAAGAGAAACGGGTTTCTGTCTGTGTCGTTATCATAACCAAGCATTCTCTTCTGATTTGTTGTTGCCAGGATTTATGAGCGGGTGATAGACCCTCCTCAGATGGAGCTCACCCCAGGCAGTGGAGTGTGGCTAGGCCAGCACAGCCACAAGCATGGACTGTTCAAGGTAAGACTCGCAGATGACACACACACACACACACAGATGTTCTTTAAATTCACGATCGCCTGGTATAATTGGCCACATTTGCGCTAGGCTGTGTGGGGGAAGAGAGCCAAGTGGAAGATACAAGAAAGAGGTACTGAGGGCTCCCACAGGAACCGCAAAAAGCTCAGCGTATGCTTTGAAATTCTTATTCCCATGCCAATTACAGTGTTGTCGATTTTTAATCACTGCAAATTTTCTCAGGCTCCTGCATGCGCTCATAGCAGGGAGGGGGATGTGGCTGAGGCTGAGTGTCACCAAAACATGCACATACTCTCGATATTCCCCCCTCTCCCGCCCACCCACCATGCAATCAATGGGCCTTTTATTTTGTCTATCCAACATCTATGTAATACTGATTAGCCACCAGACCCTACTGTGGTGTGAATAATTTCTCCTCTCCATGCATTGACACTATCGCTGCTGCACATCAGCCCACTGTTCCTCCTCCGTCTCCCTCCTCCTTCTTCATCCCCTCTCGTATCAAGGCTTCAAGAAGCTCCTTCTTCTGGCGGAAAGCTCTGGTCTTGAAAGACATAGCTCCATCATCCAGTTCCCCACCCGCAGTCAGCTCAGTGCTCAGACTGTGTAGTCTGTAGCAGCAGAGATAGATGGTGCGGAAGCACACAGGCTTGTGCGAAGTGACGAAGGGAATGAGAAAAAATGTCCCCTCGGGTTTACACTGGGATGAGTTGGCATGTCGTCTGACAGGTGTACTTGTAAAACCTTGAATCAAAGACTTGTTGCACATTGTATCAGAAGGGCCATTTAGAGCTACACCTTTTTTAACTGTCACCTAATTATCTGCTTCTGCTCATGCATATTTATGGGCTAACATGTCTCATAATCTACTGCACGGGAGATATAAACTTTGTTTTTAGTGTGTTTATTCCATGCATGCTTGTCTACCCATATCTGAAAAGGATAAATTAGTGCTAGTTAATGGTTTTAGTTCCAATCAGGGTCAAATGTCCTGCTAAATAATCCTACTAGCTAGCTACCTAGCTACATTTCAGCTTGAGGCTGCTGTCTCTCTTTGCATGTTGAAATCATTTTTGTACTTTAAAAAACGAACAGAAGGTTTGACGAAAACTTTCTAAAACCCTGTTGTAGTCTTTTATTCCCCAGTGTTTGAATTACTTTAGCCTAGCGTTAAGACTTGAAGCAGGGGAACACAGCTAGCCTGGATGACTCAACATGCTCAACATCGAAAGCCTATAATGCACCTTGTATCTCATTTGTTTAATCTGGACACAAACAGAAATTTTGTGTTGTGGCTTAACAGGGAGTTTGCGCTGTAACTTGGCAAACAGCACCCAGGCAAGTTGTGCAGGGGCTACTTAAAAAGACACACACACACACACACACACACACACACACACACACACACACACACACACACAACAGAGAACAAAATACACACCCACTCACAACAGAGAAATACTCACACTCAAAAACAGAGAGACACACACACACACACACACACACACTGCCATGTCATTTCTCTGATGCTCCATTTTTCTGACCTCTCAATAACCCGAAAAATTCCCTTTGGTCCTTTAGCCCACTAGTCCGACGTCCCTTTGTTTTGAAAAAAATAAACCCTCTGCTCCTACATCCCATTGTTCCGACCATATAGGAACAATGGTTAAGCTTTATTATGGAACACACTCAACTTCGAGGCAAGGCCCGCCCTTCAATAGCATTCACACACTACTATTGGCCAGGCGTCCATGCTTACGCAAGGTAACTAACCCTAACCCTGACCCTAACCAACCCTAACCCGATTAGTTCAGGTCCTATCCCCTGACCAATCGGCTATCCTAACCTTAACCACTTGAGGTCAATGCCTAACCCCAACCAATCGAGCTGCTTCTTAGGGAGGGACTTGCCTAGAAGTTACGTGGGATCCACAAAAGCCTACATGGTCGGAACAATGGGATGTCGGAGCAGAGTTTTTTTTTTTTTCGAAACAAAGGGATGTCGGACTAGTGGGCTGTAGGACCAAAGGGAATTAGGGTTATTGAGAGGTCGGAACAATGGAGCGTCGGAGAAATGGGCAGTCCCCCACACACACGCACACTCAGAAACCGAGAAAAGGATCTGGACAGAGACAGAAAGAGAAAGAGACAAAACATATTGTGCAACTTTACATTGCTACTTCTTTGCTATTCCCTTCACACTTTCTCACCTTCTCCCGTCTGTAACCTGTTAAAGACGAGGGGATAAGCCAAGCCTACCATACTTGCGTCTTCTCATATCAAAAGCTGAGAATGGGGACAAGCTTGTTGGGAAACGAGAGAAAAAAGAACAAAGAGACAGGAGGGGAAATAAAACTGCAGCTGCCGTCTATCCCATTCAGGACTGAGGAATAGGATAATGATAAGAGGAACTAAGTAGGCCTTTTAAATAAAAACATATTGAGCCCTCACAGTGGCTTGAGACGCTCCTCGTCCTCGAGCCGCCTCCTCCCGGGAGCCTCTCCATCTGAAGCCGCAACTGTAATAAATTATCTTTATCTAGAATCCATTGTGCCAAGGATGCTGACTCCTCAGGGACACTGCGGCTCGTTTGGAACCTGTGCTTTTGTGAAACACGTTGTGTTTTGTGCACCACAGGAGAGTAATGAATCTACAACGGACAATGATGAAAAGCCAAACCTGGACATGAGAAATTCAGAGCTTTGATCTCTCACTCAGTCTATCTTTTACTCTCCCTGTGTCTGTCTTGTGTCACCCCTGTTCCCTGGTTGTTTAAATTAGTTTGTTTATGCTCTTGTTCACGTCTTTCTTCTTTCTATTTAAACATTGTACCATCCACAGCATAATCTTCTCCTCCATACCTAGTGTTCAAACCTTGTGCCAATAGCACAACAGTTCAGATTTGGGTTAATTACCCTACTTCTAAAAGGAGAATGGGCAAAAGCAAACTAAAAAAAAAGTCAGCATATTTCGGAATAAATTTCAACTTCTGTAAGAAGAGCAAAACTTTAAAAAAAAGCTGTATATTTTCCTAATGATGCTGTGAGGCTCCTTATTTGTAGTAGTACTTAAATAATGGGGTACATTAACCCCTGAATGTACTGCAGTAAGGATTTGGGCTTAGTGAATATTTTGTATAAATATATTTTCATTTAATGTTGTTTTATATTTAGTGTTTTTTGTCCCTCCATTTCCCCTAAGAATGGCTAAATAAGACTCTACCATGTTCCTCTTTTCATTTCTAAAGAAGGCACACTGTTGCCCTCCATCATTAGCTCATGGAATAAAGTCTGCACTGCCGTGATGTTATTTCTAAAGTGCTCCTGCTTAATTTCAAGTTTCTATCCTTGTAATGGGAGGAAGTCTTGTGCTATAGTGCATGCCTCCCTCAGATTTGAGCTTGAAAGCTACACAGTGAATGACATGTACACAAAATATTCCGTGGGCAATTTGATAGCCGGTACCCCAGACACTTGCAGCTACAATGCACCACAAAATGTCAGCTGTCACTGACTCTCAATTGAAAAAGTGTGCTGCTATGCCTTAAAGAAACTCAGCTGCTTTCGATGTGCGTCGGAAAAAGAACAATTCACCAAACGTTCTTAAGAACAAATTTGTTCTTAAACCCCACTTACGCAGTTTTCATGAAGATTATGGCATTCACCAATGCTTTCTTATTTGGGATTTGTTCTGAGTTGGACTCGGTTAACTTGTTTAGTCCTTTTGTAAGGCCCAGTTTGGAACTGGTTAAGTCCTCTGTTACCCCTTTTCCACCAAGGCAGAGCTGGTGCTGGTTCGGAGCCAGAGCCTAGTTTCAAATCGGTTCTTTGTTTTTTGACCACCAAAGCACCAGCTCCGAACCAGTAAAAGTGGTTCTTAAAGTGATGGTTCGGAGTAATTTCACCCTAGGGTCCTTTGCACCATGACCTCGAGCCAAACACCCCCCCAGAAGCTTTTTTCACCTGGGTCGAACATTGGGAGAGTTAGCGTAGAGTAGCATTATCAGCTGAATAGCTTAGCGCAGGGGCTAATGGATCCGAAGTGTCTCTTAACATTACCCCACTAATAATGCCCGAAATGATACCAAACGTCTACAGTAGTACAAATAGGTTATGCACTCATAAAACGATGGATTGGAAAGTTTGTAAGTACACCAGAAGTTTATGAACACTTGCCTGCTGGCTTCTGCTCTCTGCTGTTGTTGTTGCTGCTGTGAGACGAGTGCTTAGGGCTGTCTACAAATTACAACACCGAAAAGAGATGCAACAAAAATATTTTTTAATTTAACTTATTTTTTAAAGTAAGTACTGTAGAATAACTAGCAGGAGACAAGTTATAGTTGAGGTAAGTTTGGAGACATTACCTTATTTAATCATTAAATTAATAAATATTTTTGTTGCATCTCTTTTCGGTGTTGTAATTTGTAGACGGCCCTAAGCACTCTTACTGCCCGAATTTTTATTCATTTTCACTAAAGTTCATAAATTCACAATCAAAAACTCAACGTGAAAACAAATGCAGATGCAAAATCCAATGTTTAACAGGTAGAGTAAAATTAAGAGACAAAAAATTCAGACACATAATTTCAATGCATAAATATTCAGTGCTAGAAATTCAATGGCTTTTAAACTTCAAAATCCGATGATTTACTTACATGATTTACATATTTGAGCCCCTAATGTCTGCATGTCAAATTTTTTTGTCTAGTAAGTATATTAGACACAGGCTGAGCTAAACCATTACTGTCCGTCAAAACATTGTGTATTGCGTGGAGGTTGTTGGTCCTTGTCAAATGGAGCAAAAAGATGTGAATAATTAAAATTCTTTGGGGAGATCATCGCCATCATTATCATCTTTCTTTCTCTTTCTCTCTCTCTCTCTGTTCATCTGCCTTGTGTCTCTCCCGTCCCAGACTTGTTAATGAGTGTTGTTGACACTGGTTTAGTCCTGGGAAAGGTGGAGGTTAAGTCTTCAGACCGGCCAAGGAGGATACCAAGGAAAAAAGGTCACGTTGTACGTGACCAAATGAGAAAATAAAATCTCAGGATAAAGCTTCACCCAGGATAATAATCCTCTGTCAATATGCCTTTCCTATTATGGCTATAATAAACAAGCTAACTGGGAATTATGACTGCACAAGTGAGCAGACAGGCAAAGTGAAGGTTATTTTATCTGCAATAACGGTGAGGGAACTTGTGAACGTTTGTGGACACAAAAAAAACCAATTGATTCATAAACGCCACAAAGTACACACCACCCACACACACACACACACATACACACACACACAGCACATTGGCACTATTTGTGAGCACCCTCATTGGCTGTGTTCATTCCCTCTCCCCATGAGTCATAATCAAACCTTAAACCAATTCTCATCTTATTTGTATCAAATTTTTCATTTTCTTAACAGAAGACATCTGTTTGTTCTGCAAATGTGTGAAAACAATTTCCTTGCATTTAGTCTAGACTACAATGCCATCTGCAAGTATTTGGACAGTGACACATTTTTAATTGCTTTCTCTCTACTCCAGCACATTGGCTTTGAAATGAAACACTGACTACATTTACATGCACATAATATTCCGTGTTTTGCCCTAATTCTGAAAAAGACGAAATTCTGACTCAGCTGTTTACCTGGCTAATGAAAGTAAGTATTCCACTAATATTCCTGTTTACATGTAGCCGTTTTCTAAGTTTACCAGTGGTGGCGGACTTGTTGGACCGTGCGGACACAGCGTCCCTCTTTCATTCCTTAAACCAGCCTCTCGAGAAGGTCGGAGTAGCGATGTGTGCGAATATCCAAAAACCTGTTGATAATAAAGTCTTTAAAAGTAGCGGTGTTTCTCCTTCTTATCGGGCCTGCAGCCTTGCAAACTGTTGGCTGGTTGGTTTGTGTACAGCAACCATAGCAACGCACAGAGATGACCTGCAGTAAAAACCCAGATTGAGACGCATATTCTCCATTCTCCACTCTACATGTCCAAAGAATGCCTCTAAAACCCGAATAATACCGCAATATCCCACGTCTTATTCGGAAAATGCTAGATTTGGAAAAGGCCTTATTCGGAATATCCAACCCGAATATGCTGTTGACATGACATGTATCAAATTCGGAATATTGTCGCATTCGGAATAATAGTGGAATATTGGTGTGCATGTAAACGTACTGAATTATGTTAAAGTGCTGACTTTGAATATGTTCACATCCACATCAGATGAACAGTGTAGGAACGGTAGCCCTTTTTATTTAATAGTCCCTCAATGGGATGCAGTGGGTGTATGTTTGGAGGAAACTCACAATCACTTGGACAGACAATAAACCGTTTGGCCATAAAAAAGAAAAGAAAATCCTTGTCGCTTTGTCTGTATGTTCATCCCTAGATCATCCTAAAATCAGAGGGTGTGGGGGCAATGTATTAAAAGTCTACCAGTCACACACAATGTGGACCTGAACACTCCTTAAACCTCCTCAAGGCTGCTTTAATGAACTTTTTGGCCCTAAGGCAGAAGAAGTTGGCACACACTTTCATCAATTTATGTCCTTATAAAGTTGCCCTGGCTAACAATTGCCTATTTAAACAATACATAAATAGAAGACGAGGAACAATTAGCATTCATTTAAAGTCATGTCTCTGTGTCTCTGTCCACATGATGAAATAAAGGATATAATATTCATTGTCTTTTAGTTCTGGTTTAGTATCTACCAACTCCTGAGGACTTATTCGGCTAGTCATTAAGTCATTAAGTTAGTCTGTCTGCCATTTGCTACAAGCAGTTAGCGTGTACTGAATTCACAGGTCCGCTGAAAACAGCTGCCCTCTGATGAAAGTGGTGGGACTGAACCATACAGCAAAACCCCAAACTCTAAGTTAAACGAGGCTTAAGCAAATCTCTGTTCAGCTGTAGAGTTGGTGATAATTCTCTGTGGGGTCATCACTTTTAGTAACCTTTCATAATTAATGCAGTCCATTTCATTGTTATAAAGAAAATATTGTTTAGTGCAGCTTTTAAAGTGAATGTCAGCACTTTTACCACATTCATTTCAAATCCAATTTTCTGTTGGAAAGAGACAAAAGAATAGAAACTCTCGCTGTTCTAACTGCGCTGTATGACCTAAAGTGCAGCTGTGTAATTGGACTTATCTTAGCGTGGGAGCATAGACGTTATTCCTGAATAGTGCTGTTGAAACATATCTGCCATAGGTTTTGGCAGAGGCATTGAACAGATGTGTGCACATTTCTGTGTGTGTGTGTGTGTGTGTGTGTGTGTGTGTGTGTGTGTGTGTGTGTGTGTGTGTGTGTGTGTGTGTGTGTGTGTGTGTGTGTGTGTGTGTGTGTTAGAGAAATTTTATGACCTCAGTTCGAATTATCTACTGATCATTGACAGTGATGTGTGGTCAGGGCCCCTATATTACACCACTGGGACAGACATCTGTGATCTACACCCTCATTTTCTTTCTGAGTGACACTGACAATCTCTTCTTCACCATCCACTGCTCTGTGTGTGTGTGTGTGTGTGTGTGCGTGTGTGCGTGTGTGTGTGTGTGTGTGTGCGTGCGTGCGTGCGTGCGTGCGTGCGTTGTTCTGAATCTGTGCACCAAGCCTGCTCGCCTCAAGGCTCCCTCTCTCTCTCTCTGTCTCCGTTCGAAATGGAGGCAGGTGTTGCTTGCATCCAGGCCAGCCAAATGCACTGTAAATGGATTTCACATACACATAAAGTAGAGACGAGTTGATGCCAACTGTGCTAGAGGTGGTGAATTCTAATGTCCTTCCAGCATGTTTTCAGTAGCCACTTCGAAGGAATGGTGAAATTACATTACCCCCCATGTGTGTTTGTGTGTGTGTCTGTGTGTGTGTGGGCACCCCAGTGTTTTACACGTTCACTTTTCCATTAGTGAGGGTGCCTTTTTTCCCTGAGATTGTTCTCTGTGGTCATCATGAAGCCCTCTATTTACCAGCCCTGCGCCTAGGGAGCCTGTCATTCAGAGTGATGGACAGACAGTGTGTTGAAGGAGAGAACTCTTATCGGTTGTAGGCAATTTACTTCTACCTGTGTGTGAAGTACATTTGCTTCAGTTCAGTTGGGAATAGATGCTGTATGCATAGTGCGGCAATAGGTTTATTTTTATTTATTTTTTTATATTTGCTGTGGTGGTTTTTCACCATTTCTAAAATACAAGCAATTTTGCCCATATCATAAAATGAATTGCTGTTCTGGCCAAGAGAGAAGCCTTGAAAGTACATACTGTAGATGTGATCATTTACATTTTTTAAAGGGGACGTTTCATTATTAGTTGCCGTTAGTCAGCTGACTTCAAACAACATTTCCATGAAATTAGGCCAAGTCTTGATTTTTGGTGCAGATTCAAGTATTTTTTGTAAAGGATTTGTGTTTGTGAATTACATTTTACTGTATATTGATAACAGTAAATGTTAGCATACTAACATGCTGACTTAAGGTGGTGAACATGGTAAACAAATAAGTATCAGTAAGTTAGTCTTACAAAGCTGCTAGCAGGCTGTACACCCTTATGCTGCATTCACATGGATTTAGGCAGACGGCACACGGACAACACCAAAGGAAACGCACAGCCTTATGTTGCTATGGTGATGTCATATTGTTTACAAAGAATCAAAGAAAATATATTATATAAAGATATTTTATATTATAGCTCTAATCATATATATATATATATATATATATATATATAATCCGTTCCGGGCATTGCTGCACAAAAATGATTAGCTTCTCGTTGGCTAGATCATGTAATATCTGGTTGTGGCCAATGCCACCTTTGGTAACTGCTGCTGGTATTCTTTGCCGAACTCGCCTAATTTTAACTGCTCTTGTCCACTAAAATGATATCCGGTTTGCTGTCTACCATCTGCCTGAATCCACGTGAATGCAGCGTTAGTCTCACCCTGTCATGTGTTATGGCCAATAAATAGGAAATTCTCTATTTGCCAAGGATATTTTACATATACTAGAAAATGTATCCTCTGCATTTACCCCATCCAAAGAGATATCCCGTGGTCTTGCCAATCCATGTGTATCATTGTGTCATTCTTTCTTTTTCCCTGCACCCCTCCCTTTGTGTTGCCAGGGCATTATCCAGGATGTGAAGTTGATTTTCGCTCCCAACGGCTACATTACACAGTGTCCTAACCTTAACCGCAGTGAGTATCATGATGACACAGTCATACATTACATAGTGTTCCGAACATGCTGAGAGTGAAGGTAGAAATAAAAAAAAAAAGCACACTCCCCATTACTGTGTGCCATTGGACTTTAATGAGCTATGTGTCAGCTGGTGGTGACCTCTCCCCGCTGATCACAAACAAAGCCTCCCTCCATTTCATCACCTTGATCTACTCCAGTATTCTTCATTTTGCTGTAATTCAGATTCAGTGCAGCCACCCTCTCTCCCCACCTTGTTTCTCCATCTGTTTACTGTCAAGCAGATTAAGATACAAGGCCACCGCTGTGCCACTGTCTCTGTTACTGATCAATAAGGCATGTAATCACACCTTGTCACTTTATTATTGATACTAACACCAGACACAAGCCTAAGACAAAGAGTAAACAGATGTGTGAGGCTTCCCTTTTGTATGCTGCTGGCTGCTATGAGCTGTGTCCAAATACATACAGTATAGTCAGGCTAATACAATTAGTTAGTTCGTTTTTTTTGGGGGGGGGGGGGGGGTTGCATTGTTGCAGCTCCGGAGTCTCTTAACCCCTCTCCAGTAGCTCCCTTTAACAAAAGATTATATGGAAATTAAAGAGTTATTTTATTTATTTTTTTACATTTTAGCTTTTATTTATCATTGTTGTACTGTAGGCCTAATGTCATTCTTACAGTCTCCATTCATGCTAAATAACATTTTCAGCAGCACAGCGACTTATCCTGTACATTTTTGCCCTTACTTCAATAGTGGTCTTGAGTTTCCATAAATTAGCTATGGATTCCAAAATAAAACAAAAAAACTATGTAATAATATTATATAGTTATAATGTTTAAAGACATTTCCAGGACAAGCACACTGCATATGTTGAAAAGTATCTGGCTGGGGATGAGAGAAAGAGGGTGATTTCGGGACTTTTGTAGAAAGTAGAGTAGAGAAAATGTACTTCCAAGTATTGGATCAAATGGTCAAAAGACAGGGCCACAAAAAAACATCTAATACTAATAAATGCTCATTTCGACCTATTAGTAATGTCGATAGGCTAATTTAGACTTGACAGGCTGTAACCTTCATTATAAAGCTCAAATATGTTGTGTGGCTCCAGAAAGATTTTCTAATTTGATATTGCCTAAAATGGCTCTTTTGATAGTAAATGTTGCTGACCCCTGCCCTATCTAAATGCTTCCCTCTTGCTCTTCCTCTCCTTTTCTTCTCTGTTTTGGTGCTTTCCCTTTCCTCCGTTGAGCCTGTCCGACCTGCAGCGATTTCTTGAGCCTGGTGCAAGGCATCATGGACCTTCAGGAGCTACTGGCCAAGATGACCCTGAAGGTAAGAACAAGGAACGACCTCCAACACAAATACCCCCACCAGCTCACCAGACTGTATAACAACTTTGGAGAATTTCTAATATGCTGCAAAACTAGATTTTTTTTGGCGTTTAGTAGAGTTTACAGATGGACGAAAAACACGGCATATGCAAAATGTTGGCAACCATGTCAGTGTTAAATAAAAGTATCCAGATAAAAGATCCACAAATACCCCTCCCAGTTGTAGCTGACAAGTAAACACATAAATAAATAAAAGAAAATGAATAAATAACGTCCTTCTCCACAACAGCCAGAGACAGCCGAATCCTTTGATTTATTGCATTGTTCTTTTTTCCTCTAAAGTCAGTATCTAATTTTTGTTTAATTTTAACAAGACAGTGCCCAGCAAAAGATAGAAGTTATTGTTAGGAAACAAAATGAGCATGCAGGTTAATCCATCTTTAGGAAATATGATTATTCCGCCAGTTATTTTTGTGGAGAGTGGATTGAAGTGGTTTTAAAAGACCCACAAAAACCCCAAAAGATATTAACGTGCATTTAAGAGGGAACGGAAAACCCAGCAATTACTTGGTCCCAGAAGGTCCCCTATTAATTTTTTTCATGGTTTTGTTTTTTACAGTTTGCAATCGCTCAGGATTAAATTGATGAAACAGTGGAACAGTTTTGACTTTTCATTATACTGTAAATTTACATCATAACAGTAAAGGGTAATGTGAATGCGTGCACTAAAGCTCCTTGAAAATGACAGTAAAGAATATCGGAGCTTGACTTTCACAAAACAACCTCAACTCAAAGTCCACTTACTTCCCCTCTCCTGGAGCTTTTGACTGTCCTCGTCAGGCAGATTGAGTTTGCTCAGTTGCCATGGAACTGTAGTTGAATTAATAAACCCTCTGGGGTTTTGGCGCCTGGGTAGCTCGACTGGTAGAGAGCAGGCGCCCATATGTAGAGGCTTACTCCTCGACGCAGCGGCAGTGGGTTTGACTCTGACCTGCGGCCCTTTGCTGCATGTCATTCCACATCTCTCTCTCCCCTTTCACATCTTCAGCTGTCCTCTATAAATAAAGGCCTAAAAATGCACCAAAAAATTATCTTTAAAAAAAAAACTGGGGTTTAATAAATCTAATCTTGACCTTGTGATTACATGTCAATGGCTGCTATTCTGTTTAATTACAGATCAAACCTTTTGTCAGATTCAGTGAATATTTCCTAATAGTGTGCTAGTTGTCCGTTCTTTGTGTGCACTGAAAAGAAAAAAAATAAACCGTGTTCATACACAGCCCTGGCTCTGTAAATGGAAGCACAAGCAAAGAGGCTCGGACTGAGTCACACAACACTATTCCACACGTGCTCGTGCACAGGACAGGTATAAAAAGTATAAAAAGAAAGGCAGTGGGAGAGAGAGGGATGGTAAATCTGGCACATGCTAAGGTTCTGAAGGAGAGGTGTGTATTTGTTTGGGTGCGGATACCAACAATCTTTCTCCAGAATCACAGACTCCCCCTTTTTTAGACATTAATTAAGAATTGCAATAGAAGTAAATGTATGTCAGACGTTCATTATCCTGACCTTCAGTCATAATTGCCAAGCAGCTACGTCTTTATTACTGTAGCATATGCAGGGATGGGACAATAAGTGAAATAACTACTGTATATATTTAAATAAAATTATTTATGCTATGTTTATTTTTCTGTCCTGCTGCTACTGTCATTTTAATGAATGTCAGATGCTAGAGGTTAGTTTTTTGGGGACGAACACACACACACACACACACACACACACACACACACACACACACAGGACAGATGCATTCAGGTTTCAGAAAGGTGTCAGGAAATGACGACTGCATTGGCACAACAGGAGGTGTGCATTCTGAAGTGGAGCCATGGGTGAGAGCTTGAACCATTTCTAAGACTAAACATCTGCATAACTGTGTGTGTGTGTGTGTGTGTGTGTGTGTGTGTGTGTGTGTGTGTGTGTGTGTGGTTAAGTGTGTGCTTCTATGCGCATGAGTGAAGGCTATCAGGTGGGAGTGAATGAAGCAAGGACATTTCAGCGGGCGGGCAAGCCATAGAATAATTTTGGGTGTAAATAAGGGTGAAATGAAGAACATTACCCTACCGCTGTGTCAACGCATCCTCCTTCACATGAACACACCTCAAACTATTGCCACCTGACCTCATTGCTCATACGAGTCGCAACAGGGAGGATGCAGTCACCTCCAGAGCTAAATGGCTCTCTGCCTTCACGCCGTAGAGAATTGAGGAGATCAGCATGGGGTGAATAATCGCTCTATCCCGAGTGTCAAGGCGAGGTGACATGAAGATGACCTCCGCTGTGTGTGGATTAGCATGGAAGCATTTTCACGTATTATACCCGTGTGCTTGTGAGAGGAAGCACACGCATGTGTTTATGCCCGAAAAATTCAGTAGAAATAGCTCAATAGTACTTTTCTCCCCTACCGCTAGTGGTACGTAGCCATGTAGATAGATAGTTGTTTTTATTTTTTATTTTTTGTAGCTATCTGTCCCAGATTTCTGCCTACAATTGAGGTGACATTTGTGGAATTTTGACTGCGGTGCTTACAGCAATGACAATTTACTCTTTTTATTTTTTTTTAAATAGACCGCAACATCCATGGTAATCTGGATTATCCACAGACCTCTCTGTCAACAGTTTTTTTTAAAACTACTTTTGACTGAAGAAAAAGTCCCAATAAGCATGGCTGACAGCAGAGACAGATGCTGTATCTCCAAACTGAAAATAAAACATGGCTAAACACTGCTAGAGGTAAATGGGTATTATGGGTGAACTGACCATTGATACCTGTATATCGTCACTGTCCCGTCTAAATCATTTTTTTAATTTAAGAATTTTTTGGGGGGGGCTTTTCCCTTTATTAGAAAGTGGTTAATAGATATGAAAGTGGGAGAGAGATGGTGGATGACACTCAGCAAAGGGCAGCAGGTCGGATTCTAACCCTGCGCCACTGCAGGACGCAGCCAGCATAGGGCGAACGTTCTGACTGGGTGAGCTAGAGGCCGCCCCAGATTTTGTGATTTTTGAGTTTTCAAATAAACTTCTTCCTTTATGCTGCTTGATATTCAGGGCCCTGTGAAAACGACCCTCTTGACTGTAACCGTAACTCTCCCTGCCGTGTTCCAGGCTCCCGGTTCATCTGTAAGCACTGCATATCTTCCTGCCATTCTCACGCTCATCCTACAATAAGATAACCCATTGCATTGTCTCAAAAAGTGAATCGTCACAAAGGCTGCTTTTCTAAATTAATCAGAAGCTGACATTTTGGAGATGCACGGTCTTCACACCACCGCAAGCTTTAAGTAAGCCATTTGCTTAGGATAGCTATTAAAATAAATGATGCATAAATTGTTTAACGTTCGCCTCCATCGCTGCTGCAGTGGATTCCCTCGCGTGTCAGCCATGAAAGCGACTTTGAGTCTATCCGGTGTTCTTAGTAATAACAGATGATTCAGGGTCCATGCGTCAGCTGTATCAATGTTTGTTTTTTTACTGTAGGATAGCTAGTTAGATTTTCCGGCAATTTGCACCCAAAGTAGCTCCCTGTGCACTTACAATTGCTCACCCAGGAGGCTAATTTCTGTCTTTATTGTGGGTTGGACTCTGAGACAAGGTTTTAGATGATTTATGAGTAAGTTTGCATAGTTTAAGGAGGCTTGTGCTGCTTTCCTAGGATACCTTGTTTTGGCGGCGGTGTTTCCTGAATCCCTACAATGAAGGTGACCCATTGTCAGAATAAACACAGTTATCAGAATACGATTGGATTTATGGTGTTAAAGCTATAGTGCGTAGTTTCTGTCTCCCCCATGAGGAATTCTAAGTGATGACAACAAACCTGCTGGCCCATCCACGTGATACAGGCCTTCAGTGATCGCACACAGCCCCCCCCCCCACCCCCCCACCCCTCCTCCACACAGTTGCTAGTAGTCAAGGAGGACACGGAGGATTAAAAAAACATGATGGACTCTTCAGAAGAGGCCGTTATCTTCACTTGAGTTTCTGCACGCGAAAGTCGCCGGACGACTAGTTTCTGAACATAGCCATACAGAGAAATACAGAGAGAGTTTTCTGGAGCTGATAGTCTTAATTAGCTTTGTAGCAACTCATTTGCAAAATGGCTTGAATGTAACGGACGTTCGTTAATATCAAAAAGTTAGGCACCAAAGCTTTAAGGGGGTCACGGCGTATCTATGAAACATATGAACATAGCTGCAGTAAATACACTGTAGCCAACGGCCCCTCCTCACAGATATTTGCTACAGCAGTCTAGTGTTGCAGGCCCAGTGGCTGAAATCTACGCTGGACTATAAATGAAAACCTACGCCATATATATTAATGCCAGGACTGCTCTTAACCCCTTGTGTAAGGTATAAATCCAGTTAAGACGCAAATTGAAAAATACCAGTTACTTCAACTCACTAAAATGCTTGTACAGAAACACAACTATTTTGCAAATTAAACACGTTTGGCAACGTGTAGTGGGTTTTCAACCATGGAAAGTGGGTTGGTCATCATACATTTCATGATTTTCTTGTGTGTGCTGCTAAGGGATTTTTTGTTGCTTGCAACAAAGTTGGTTTCTCACTTCTCCTTCATTGCATTAATTATGACCTGGCTCAGGTGGCCTCAACAAACGGGAGACACACCATCATCGAGGAACAAAACATATGTAAACCAAAGTATGCCAAATTAAGGGGGGCAAACTAAGTACTTCCATTATGGAGTATTGAAATCAGTGGTGTCAATGAGTGGAGGTGCGTGAGCGAAAAGCACAGCCAAACCGGAGAGAAGCTAAACTTCAGCAAAGTAGAGAGTCAGCTAGAGCAGTGGTTCCCAACCTGGGGTCCGGGCACCCGGAAAAGATCACGGGGGAGGGGGGGTGGGGAGGCGCAAGAGTTACCTCAACTTTGGTTTCGGGGGGGCTCAGCTTTTCTTAGACATGAGTAGGGGGGAGCCAAGGAACAAAGGTTGGGAACCACTGAGCTAGAGAGAGGGGTGCCAGCTGCGTCCAGATTTAAATAACCTGGAACACCCTCAGGTGTTGCTCTGACGCCCACCAGCAGAGAGAGCACAGACCGGTGAATCATATCGCAAACTCCAGATGACCCATCAGGGGGCATCACACATTTGTATTACAATATTTAGGCTGACTTTGGAAGGCTAAGAGAAAATGATTCCCCTACTTGCTGTAAACCCAAACACATCCTTACCTGTGTTACTTAGATTTAAAGAAGCACTGATCTATTAAGCCTTTAATGCTATCATCAGGGTTTGGAGTCTCCATGTGTGCTTGTTTCATTTTTACAGCTAAAATATGATAATTACTCAAGGGCAGACATCCCAGAAATAAATTACAAATTAAATCTAATGAATTGCTTGTTGGCCCGAAACTGATTGGTGGCCAGAAAATGTGTCATCCTTCAGACATGCAGGCAAACAAAAACATTAAAGGTAAAGAAAAATGCACCTTGTCCTCCTCCATTCAGACCATCTTTAGCTGTTATTTTATTATTTCACTCATGTCTCTCTGCCTCATGTATCAACCATAGGAGATACATGCCTATTAGCCTCTGACTCCTTTGTCCCATTTGATGCTCACGTTGTACAGGAAAGGTATTCCTCTGTGGTGCCTCGAGGCAGCCTGCCAGCCTTTGAAATAGCCTTTCAAACATTTTGTTTAGGGCTTTGACGGTACACATCCCTACCGCTCACACAGCTCTCCCGCATCCAGCCGGGACTCCTCTTTATGAAGTATAAAGCCCCAGTGACATCCAGATTTTTTCCTTTTTTAAACTGAGAAGCCTCTATCATTTAGCAGCGAGCCCTCTTCCTGACTCCGTGGCCTAGGCAGGTCTCAGAGGAGCAGCAGAGGGGGCGGAGGCAGAGCAGCGTTGAGTGTCTTTAGTGGACCTACAATTTCTGAGTTGACCTACAGTACGCTGCTCCGATCAATAGAACCTTTGGATTTCTTCACCTTCCCACTTTTCAGAATGGACTCTGGTTAAATATGTGGGTTAGACAGTACTTGTATTTTATCGATGTATGCAGGGTGCAATCTGTGAAAAAAGCAGAGGGGGGGGGGGTTACGTTTTAGACAGAATTGAACCCAAATGCAGACAACAACGCAGAGCCGGAGATGATTTAACAGATTTATTACAATGTTCAAAGTTCCAGGTTTTCAGAAAAGGGGAGAACAAGTCCAGATCTACAGAGGGGTACAGGTCCAGGGGTTCTGAGCAGGAATAGTACCGTACAGTCCAAGTGTACGTGTTGAGTCCTTTGTGAGGTCCAGTTGTGGTTAGCAGGATAGGTGGATGGCAGGAGTGAAGTGGAGGCAGGTTCCAATATACTGTAGCACAAAAGAAAACAATCAGGACAGGCCAAAAACACCAACAGCAATAACTAGCAGGTTGCGTCAGCAGCGAGACTAACATGGTTGTCTTGACTATGATCTGACAAGGAGGGGTAGGTTGACCAGGTATTTGTAGCAGAGGTGATTAGTGTAGATGAGCTGCAGCTGGAACCCTGACTCCCGCACACCAGACTTCAATTCTGCAATTAAGTACAGACAGAGGGGAGGGGGAGAGCAGAGACAGAGAGCTACCTAGCAGCAGCAGCCACAGCAGGCCTAATTGGGGGGGGGGCGGGGATGTTTTTTGATTATGCACAACAAAACAAAACATGCAATAATTAAATCCCCCTTGCAATACCATGGATATAGTGCCACTCGGCCAGGCATGCCAAACACTTAAATATGCACTTCAATATTCAATGGAAAATACAGCGCTTTCGAGCCAGAGAGCAGAGTTTACTTCGCGGCGAAAACAAAATAATTTCACCCAGGAAACGCTCGTTCGTTATTTGGGAATGTCATAATCCAAACCACAATCTTTACCCTATGACGCTTACTTTTTCTGGCTAAACTCCACTAACATGGCCCCTGAAAGGACCATCATCTGGGGATAAAAAATAATTCAACAGAGGCAGCGATATGTAGATCAGAAAGGGGGAAATCCCACGCATGTGGGACAGTTGTTGCTCACAACATCCAACATTTACCGTGCGTTCATGGACATCGGAAAAACGTTTTTCCGAGTGATAACGTCACCATTCACGTCACTTCCTGTGGGAATCAGAGGTGGGAAACTCGGGCTGGATTTTGATACCCGAGTTCCCCAGTTGGTGACGCGTTGTTGACAACTGACGTTTGATGGAGGCGACTTTGGTTCACTGAACATATTTCAATGACAATAAACTGTTTATTGTGGACAAATGCCTCTGCCAAGAAACATACACAGACATAACATGTTTAAAATTATTAATAAATAGGCCCATGTATAAAAAAAAAAAAACACACCTTATCCATGTCTTTTCCCGTTCGTTGCCTGGCGATGTGCTGTTTGGATGCTCGCATAAGAAAACAGCAGAAAATCTTTTGTTATTGTGGCCTCCATGTTTTTTCCATGCTCTAGGCTACGGCCAGCCGTTGGTGGCAGTCATGCAAAAAGTTGTTATGCCAAACGGCAATATAACAGAAGAAGAAGAACACGCATCCCGACCATGTGAACGCTGCCGGTCGGAAAAACAACGTAACCAGGGGGGCGGTGCCTGTTATTCCGAGGTGGCATGAACGCAGCATTATTTGTTGCAACTGCATCAGCACAATGCCAGATTGACAATTTATCTGCACCTGATTGTATCACTCAGTACTACCAACGCTATTTGGTCCTACAATTGGTATCAAAACATTTCTTTAGTTTTCTCCAGGAGCTGACTCACTTATTTTGCTCAGTTTAAAAAAAAAAAAAAAAAAGGAATTTGGTTTAAATCTTAAAAACTCACCTTATTTGTCACTTACTGTAAGTCTTTCACTTAAGGTATGTCAATCAAGTTAAACCGAGCTAAAAGTTTCAATTTTAGTTTAAAAACGTGGAGTAACAGGGCTGATAAACTAATCCAACCATGTCTTCTATACATATTTACCATATGCTGTATATACTACACATCTTCAACAAAAAAGAATGCAATGCCACCTGAATTCCATTTTTTCATCAACAAAATAGTAAATACTTTTTGAATGAACATATCGGCAAAGTCGCAAATTGTAGACATCATTTCAAAATGTTGACTGACACCATATTTAATTTATTTTTTTCTACAATATTTTATAACCTTAACCAAGCACTGTGAGGCTCTAAACTAGGCACTCACAGTGCTTGGTTAAGATTAAGGAAATATCATGGTATTTTTTTTATTTCCTAAATGGTCAACTGATAACCTGAAGCAAGAGACGGGACATATTTACCCTAAATCAAGTGCTTTTGTTGCAAAACCCTCGCAACAAGACACAGGATGGGAACCGCAGTGTGAAGTCCTGAACTCCTCCACATGACTTCCGTGTGACACAAAAAACATAGGACTTTTCGTCACTGGAAAGAAAACCGCAATATTGTTTCTTACAAAACATACTTGGCAAAAACAAATTAGTAATATATAAGCATAATTTTAAAGAGACGGGATTGTTAAATCCTCATTTCCACATGGAAAGTTAATCCTGGTTGGTGCAACCCACCCTCTGTGCCCCTCCCTGTGACACTGGCTTGTGACACTCTTGTCAGTCATATAAACATCACTTCTGTCGAGAGACAGCCGTGGAGAGTGTTGAGCATGAAATAAGCTAAAGAAGGACGGCTGATCAGTGTGGGGAAATAAAAGAGGAATGCGGCAGGATCGGGGCTGTCAGTCCTGTCTCTCATTTTCAGTAGATTATAGCCTGAGGTCTGGAGCATGAGCTGAATGATGATCGCTTATTATTTTACGTGCCCTTCTAATGAGTGGCTCCCAGCAGAGCAGCTCTCTGTGAAAACCGACCAGGGGCACGCCAGAGGGCTAGGGGGGTGGCGGTTAACCTGCGTGCACACTCAGAATTTTGATTTGCTTTTGTGACTCTGATGATTCTGTGCTCATCCTCAGTTGAACTACGCAGAGTCCAGGCTGACCCAGTTGGAGGGCTGTCACTGCGAGAGGACCTGCAGCGCCAATGGCCTGGTCTACCGGGATAACGAGCTGTGGGTGGAGCCCGAGAACTGCAGGAACTGTGCATGTAAGGTGAGTGTCACCCTCATCCTAGTCTAATGTATATCGACAGTGATTCGTATGTAATCAAAGGAAAACAGTCGTAGTCAAAGGGAAAGTGGGTACACCAAAAAAGGCAAATTACAAGATTGATAACAAAATCACCTCTTGAACACTTTCAGCATCATAGATTGATGATACATAATGGCGTAGCAGGTTCTGAGGGTAGATGTTTTTCTTTAATGGAAAGTCAGTACAACCCTTATTTCCCCCACTCTCAACACTTAGCTTCCTTAACTTGTCTTTCCATAGCTCCCAGCCCCTGCAATATCTCTCCCTGCCTCCTGCCCGCCCCCTAACAAGCGGCCCCTAATAAGCCTCCCTGTCTGCACTCATACATAAGAGCCAGACTTTAAAATTTGTTGAATCAGGCCAACCCCAGCCCTGGAGAATTAGACTTGCTGCATCATTGCACATCAAGCACAGGGTGGAGTTTAGTCGGTCTGCTTTCCTCCTGTGGACATGCCATTAACTGATAACCTCAGCGTCCTGGGGGAACCATTTCCGATGATTCATGAAATGAAGAGGTGCTCGCAGAGAGGGATATCAGCCTAAAAAACTGAAGCCAGTCCTTCAGGGCCTGAATAACTACCTGCTATCAGCTGGCCGCTCACTTTCAGTATCGGCCATCCAGCGCTCTGTGATGAATCTGTTATCTGATTGTATGACATTATAATTCATTTTTTTTATTCTGGAATATGATAGCTTTGAGTTTCAGATTGCATTCTGAAGGTGTGATTCTGAACAGTTTTGGGTTAGTTTGCATGGTGCTAAAGTGAGAGAGCACCAGCCATTCAGGGCTGGCATTGGATAAGAGCATACATCACACTGCATGCAATTATATATGTGTACTGTTGTTGGTCTAGAGTAAAGAGTGTTTTTTTTTCTTCCAGTAAAGATATAATGTCCCATGAATGCTTGCGCAAATGTAAATTAAGACATAAAGGGGATAAAGTGGATTTTTGGCAGTGCTCCGGGCAAAAGCCGTATGTTCACAGTGAGCATTGGGTCCTTGCTTCTGAGGTTTGCATGTTTAAACAACAAAAAAAACAAAAAAAGAATAATTTTCTTACAGAATGGTGTGGTGGAGTGTCGCAGGATTTTCTGTCCTCCAGCAAACTGCTCAGAGGACTTGCTGCCTGTACATGTTGATGGGACTTGCTGCAAGAAATGCAGACGTAAGTATCAGCAGCACACATTTAGATCAAGCAGGACGCAGAAGAAATGTTCAAAACCAAACCTATGAAAAAAAAACTCAGCTCATGTACAAAAATACCTTTCACACCACGCAAATAGGCTCAGGTCAAATCAACTGCTGACTGCTGTTCCTTTGCTTTTCTACAAAGCATTGGAAAGATGATGATAATTTAAATGTGGTAAAAAAAAAAATATAAAAAAGGTTAAATAACCTTCATCTTGCTCATTCTACACCATGGCATGAGCACTATTCAAATACACTACATTGGCTCGCTAAATACTAAGAGTCTACGTTACCTCGGCAGTTCAAGAAAAGGTGAGATTGACCTCGTTTTGGTTTTTGAGCCAAAAGTGATCGCCGTGCACACAAGTGTTTTTAGCTCCAGTAGTGGAACTAATCTCCGTTTAAACTAACACGCCCAAACCGCATATCTCATCAACATACCTGTAAACTGTGCGTGCGCCTGCCGGGGGTAAACAGGAGGCAGCATGTATACTCCGTGCGTTGCTGATAGTTGCCACGGTAACGTTAGTAGCTTAGTCTCAGAAAACGAGGCGTCATGACTGATAAGGCCCAATCAGGCGGTGAAACGTTGGCGTCAGTGTTGGTTTTGCCAAAGGTCTCCGTTTGCGTCCGTTGAGACGGCAACACAACCCTGCAGGTTCCAAACCAAAAACGGGTCAGAAGTGATTTCAAATTTCTCTGTTTTAGGTGCTCTGAAACACCAGAGCAGTGTGAATGCGAGGTGTTAAAGCGTAACTCTCGCCAGAATGCAACCTAGGGTCTTTTTTGGGATTGTTACCAGAGTCAAACTTTCGTTTAAAAGCACATTTAGGACAGAAGCGCCACTTTTAAGATTTAACGTATTCTCGTTTTTCATTCAAATGGCCTTTTGAATGGGAGTGGTAGGGGCACTTTTATGCTAGCCTCAAAATCGCTATTTTTAAAACACTAAGAAGGCTCAACACAGCATGAAACTTTGCTCGAAGTATCACCAGGGGCTCTACACCTGAACTACACCGGTGCACGAGGGATATACTAAATCTGTGGCTACTTGTTTTGATATCGACTCGTTTTGACTGCCGAGGTGGTAGCGGCCGGAAACAACAAGAGCTTGTTCAAAACCTTTCTTTTTAGTAAACTCTGGGTACACAAACAATGTTCTCAACGCTTTCATTAGGGGTAGAGCCCCCGGTGATACTTGGAGCAAAGTTTCATGTTGTGTCGAGCCTTCTTAGTGCCCCTACCACTCCCATTCAAAAGGCCATTTGACCGAAAAACGAGAATACGGTAAATTTTAAAAGTGGTGCATTCGTCCTAAATATGCTTTTAAACGAAAGTTTGACTCGGGTACATTCACATAAAGACCCTAGGTTGCATTTAGGCGCGAGTTACACTTTAACGTAGCAAAGATATTCGTTTATAAACCTAAACATAGCAATGTAAATGAAGCCTAAGGATTATAAATATCCATTTTAACTGGATGGTGAAGTAGGGCTAATAGAAGCCACATAGCAGGAGGGATGCTAAATGGCTTCTGGTCAATTGATACAAAGTAATGACAATCAAAGGTTTAATAAAAGTGTGTATAATAGACCACTTACTTAACCTTTTCTCAAACTGTGTTTTTCCAATCCCACCTTAGCAACCGTAACTAGGCACAGAAGGTCTGTCGAGCTGTGAATTTCTCCTCATGATGAAACGACATGCCTTATGAAGAGCAATACTCAGTATATCAAGAGTTTGGAGGGGTGTCTTTTTTTCTTTCTTTTTTTTTTGCCTTTCCAGAACAAAAAAAAAAACAAGAAGTATGGAATGGATTAAACTGTGTATATATCTGCTCTAATGTAAGCTGCAAACATTAGCATTCCTGGCTAACTAGCTTAATACCTACACTAGTAACCTTGTGTTATTTCCAGAATTTTGAGGAGAACATCTGGGACGATTTTGCAGCAGTATAACAGTGTCATGCCACTTCCTTTTCTTTGCTTGTGAGAGGAGACAGTCATTATTCGCACAAACACAAAGGTTCGCTTGTCAGGGAAACATTTGTCTGGCATACCAGATGTCCAGTGCTGGGATAAAGCCATGACATGTCCCTCTCCTTCTGATATCAGATCTATTTTGCAAGGGCATCGTCACTGCATCAGAATTGTGATTCGATATCTATCCCAGAATAGACGAGCGGTGTAGCCAGACCATACTCCAGAGATGACAGAGCGCTGTGGAGAGAAACAGGTTGTTCGCATTTGAACAAATCACCAATGTTGGCGTTTTTGACAGTCCTACAGTAGAAGTGGGACAAAATATCCATACGGCAATATATCGTTACCCTTCTTAGTGCGATACGATAATCGACACGCTGGCGCCAAATATAGATATTTTAATTAACAAAATGAGGCGCTGTAAATAGTTTTCCCTGCTCCTAGCATCACTACTTCATGGCTCCTCGAGGTGGCGCTCAACACATAAGTTAACTAGTCGACGAAGAGGAGGTTTTCAACGGGATGGCGTACAGCGGTTTGAGGAAAATAACAGATGCCCCAGCCACGTTTTAAGTCCAAAGTCTGGACTCATAGTTGTCATTTTAATTTACAAACTGTAACACTTGTGCTGCAGAATTGTGCTGTTTTCTAACAGTTCGGCCTTGCAGTGAATACTCTTTTCACAGGCTTTTTGTATTCATAGTTACATACATACATTCTACTACAACTAGAACCACTGTAGATACAAACATGTTGTTTGCGGCCAATGTTCAGCTGGCAGAGTGAACTATCTGCAGATCACAGTCGCCCGATTTTCATGGAAGCTGAAATAGAAGCACTATTTCTAGTATAAAGCACACAGCCTCTGGTAGCTGCTCACAGACCCACGGACGACCGTCTCTCTTGCAATCCTGCAAAAACACTAAATCCCTGAAGGATAGTTCGTCTTTGAATAATGCCAGCCCTCCTCTGCCTCCCTCCATCCCTCCACTCGTTCCTTCTTCCTCCTCTACCTCCCCTGTGAGCATCAGAGCTCTGGCACCGACGAACGATGGAGCAGCGGTCCTCCACCCTGGAGAGGAGAAAAGCAGGACTTCATATCATAGGCTTCGTTTTCTATTTCTGCTTTCTCGCCAGAGGAATATGCAGAAGGATCTCCTCTGTTGTATTCTTAATGCACTGTTACATTTCCTCTCCGCTTATGCACACTAGCCAAGAACAACTTTGTTTCTGACAGAATTAACTATGCAGAACTTAAGACTAGAAACTTTTTTTTTTTTTTTACCACAGGCAATGTCAAAAGCATTTTTCACTATTTTTGAGAGTACAGCAGCAGATATTGTCTGAGTCAATATTCCCATCCGGATATTTCATAGTTACTGTACTTACCGTATAGAGTGTTATTGAAGCAGTTATTTTCGACTTTTGTGCCCACAGCGAAATGCACCTACATGGGCCAAACCTTTTCTGAAGGCCAGCGCTTTTTATCCAGGAGCTGCAGGGAATGCAAGGTAACGTTCTAAGTTCTACTATTCTTTCTCCAGCATTTAGCCTCTGCTCTGAAATCAGGTTTACCATGCATCACTTCTCTTTCAGTGTTTTGATTGTGTGTGGTAGACTTCTCTGTGCGTTATTTAATTAGCCAGCAGGGCATATTAGCTTTCCCTCCCTCCCTCCAATCTGTTCAATCTGCCTTTTTTCTTTCTCTCTAATGGCGAGATAGCCAGGTAATTAGAATAGCTTATGAACACAGCAACACAAAGGCCTGATTTGAATAGAAGCTTCATCACTGCATGGCTTATAATTAAAGTCCTTATTCTAGTTCGTCATAGAACAGAAGTGAGCTTTCTCCACTGAGAAGCCATTTATCTTTAAAGACGCAATTTTAAGGATAAAAATAGGGTTTTATGCTTGTAATTGCTCACAAAGAGCCACACAGTGGATTCCTGAACTCGTTATTAGCCCTCAGGCACCTCGAAACATCATTATATTGTTTGTATGCTTTGTTTCAAGCAATTACAGCCATCCATTACTCCTGGATGTAAACCCCGCTAAGTGGCCAATTTGTGGACTAATTATTTTAAGAAAGGAACCTGGAAAAGTTTGGGGGGGTCCCTCTAGTGTGAGTGTTTTGGTCCTTGATGGTCCTTATATATAATATCTCAGCTGTGTGTTTCAGCATGTGTGTCTAGATCGTTTTTTTTGTGTCATTCCTACATGTCAGATCATCTTTCCGTCCTCTCCCTATCACAGGAGGAGAGGGGGGAAATGGGAAAAGCAACAATGAATATATGCATTGACATATGGAGAGAATGAGCAAAAGGAATGAGATTGGTGGTTGGTGATGTGTCAAGTCGAGTCAATTTTATTCATATAGCCCAATACCACAAATCGCAAATTTGCCTCAAGGGGCTTACGACACCCACCCTATGCTGTGCCATCTGTACGGATAAGTAACACTCAACAGCTCAAATTGTCACCAAAATTGTGCTTCCTTCGCTCATGGTGTTAATGATCTCATCATGGATGGCTGACATGATAGAATAGTAATACTAGTGCTGAAACGCTGAAATTTGCCAGCCATTTTGAACAATAATAAATTGTTTATTAAGCACAATTATTAGGCAAAAACAATACCAAATAGGTGCTTCTCAAATGTGATGATTTGCTGCTTTTTTTTGTTCGATATCAAAAATCTAAATTAGCAAAAACTGTTCTGATGAGTGTGGACTTTGCAAACCAAAGCAATGAGGAAACCGGAAAATACTAGTTTTTGAGTTCATGAGAAAATAATGTGACTGACTAACCCTCTGAGGACGAAAGACGCACCGGCGCGTCCAAACGGTGGTTGACAAAACTCCTACTCAAAAAGCGATATTACACAATTCCATTTCAAACATTTATTTATTTTTTTATTGAAATTGACTAAAGCTTCTGTAACTATGGGGAATGTATCCTCCGTGTGAAGCATCTGGACCCATTGTTGATGAGATGAACCAGAGATATGGACCAAACTGCTTGAGATGTCTGACATATTGGTCCTTTCTTTAATTAACCTATTTTATCTGCTTTTATATGTTTAACTGTTTTAACTGCTCTTTATTCGCGTATTTTATCTCTCAGTTCTTTACATTCTTATACTGCACTGTAAAATGTATTTTTGTCTTTTAAATTATTTTTTATTGTTTTATAACTGCTCTTTCATGTTTTATGTAAAGCACTTTGAATTGCCCTGTTGCTGAAATGTGCTATATAAATAAAGCTGCCTTGCTTTGCCTTACTTATTGAACCATAAATAACCTGTAAGACTTTGGTAAACTCATTTCAAGCACCGAAAAACAATTCGTTCAACACATCAGAAGTTAAGGTTTGTTTTCAGAAAAGAGATTTGAGGAATTTCAAAAAAGCCAACGTCAACGTTTAAGCTTTAGCGCCAAATGATCTCTTTACACATTGCTCTAGAACACATGTGGGCGTCACTTTACGGAAAGCTGAGTTTGTTCTGAACATTTTGATATGAAACCCATGGGAATCAGTTATACGCAAATACTTAAAAAAGGTAAATTTAAGAAGATATGTGAAAATACCCTTAGACCTCAGAGGGTTAAAGGCTCACGCTGCAGCGCGACTTTACTATAAAAAGATGACGGGAGGAAGCTGTTAATAGGGTTCCAATGAAAGCACAACATTGAAGAAAGTTGTGAAGGAGAAATCTTAGGGAACTGAGTCGATACTTCCCACCTTGAGAGGTATCGCGGGGACCACAGGAGCTCTGACATGCCAGCCGGGCTGCTACTGCTGCTATGTATCTGCTATTTGTTTTAAAGGCCCAAGGGAAGATGA
This sequence comes from Perca fluviatilis, assembly GCF_010015445.1. Lineage (NCBI taxonomy): Eukaryota > Metazoa > Chordata > Actinopteri > Perciformes > Percidae > Perca > Perca fluviatilis. The sequence goes on along the minus strand of NC_053114.1, from coordinate 38,958,471 downwards.
CGCAGAGTTTCGATCTACCTTTGTTTCCCTTCTTTGGTGGTGCGTATCTGCACCTTAGCTGCTATCTGTATTCATGCCCTCTTTGTGAATGTGAGCAGCATGTACAGCCTTTACTTTCCACCCTCTCTGTTGTCATGGCAGCCTCATTCAGTCAGGAAGTAATACCCTGTTTTTTTAACATATGAATATATGTCCTTTTGAATGTAAAAGGCCTGCATTTATGTAGCGCCTTTTCTACTTTAAAGGACAAGCATAGTTTTACGTATAAGTGGTTTTGAAAAATGATCATAATTAACCTGTAAAGCGAAGACACATTCTCAATATCACTCTGTCGTCCTACGGCAGGGTACGTTGACAAGTTCGCACCTTCTTGCGTCAAGTTAGTCTTTTCATATGCGGCTTGTTAGTGGAATTCCCTACTTCGATACGACCATTCCAAGAATGACTGATATGAGCGTTGCCTGGTTACATTTTGACAGGCAAACATACTTGGTCAATGAAAGGGCAAAAATACCACAAAAAAAAAAGGTGGCCCAAAGCTTTAAGAGGTGGGTTCGTAATGGAAAAGCTTGCTGGTTTGAGTCCAGATCAGATTGTGTGTCTGGTATAATTGTTCCGGTGAAGATCTCTTTTAATGCGCTGACCTTCACACATTTGACCCAAGCACCGAAGTTGTAATGTTTTGCTTCTGTCCTGTCCTTGCAGAACGGCCTGATGGTGAAAGTCACAGAAACTTGTCCGGAGCTCAACTGCACCGTCGGTGAACAGATCTTACCAGATGGCAGATGCTGCAATGTTTGCAGAGGTATGTCTTCCTGCTTACCGCACTATTCTCAATTGCACGAATCCCGCTCCAATCCCCTGCCGCTGCCAGAAGTAAACATAGCCAGTCTGCCGGTTGCTGATTCAGGCTGCACCTTTGCAATAATTCAGTTTCACTTCCTTCCCATCGGATACGAGTGCTTCTTGGCTGGGATACCTTTCAGAGCAGATTGGTCTGTCTGCTATAGAGCACCTGCTATGCCAATTTGCCTGAACCCCGCTGCTTTGGCAAGGAGGTACTACAGGGTAAATAGCCACCAGTAATTCAGTAAATACAATGAATAAACAAACTCTAGGAGGCTGTCAGCTATAGAACCATAATGAAAGAAACCCGGGACAGGTTCTGAGCAAAGGAAATTGCGTTCTCATTTAGGTACGATAAGCGGCATGCTTACTGTATTTAGACTCACTGTATTTCGAGGAGAGGAAGATGGAAAGAACGTGAAAGAGAAGGCAAGGCAAAAACAAAGGAATAAGAGAAGGAAGATGACAGGTTAAGAGTGTAAAGGAGAAGACATCAAGGAGAGAAGAGGGTATATAAAGACCTAGACCTGCTACATTGAAAAGAAAGGAAAGGAGAGAGGCTAGAGGAGAGGTAAAGATAATAAAGCACATGAGAGGAGAGAGGAAGATGAAAAGAAAGGTAAAGAGAGGATAAGACTTTATATGTTGAGTAGAGTAAAGGAAATGTGAAGGATAAAGAGAGGGTGCAGGAGAGGAAGATAAGAATAGAGAAGGCTTATTGTGTTGAAAAGAGAAGAAAGTAAAGAATTGAAAAGGAGAATGAAGGCATAGAGTATAGAGGAAAGGACAGCAGAGAGAGGAAAGAAGTGCAGGCGAGAGGAGATTGTATAGACCTAACAATTAAAGATAGATCCACTGCCTCTTCCCCTACAACCATCTTTCTTTTCTATCCCTCTCTCTCTCTCTCTCTCTCTCTTTCACACACACACACCCACTTGTCGCTAAAACTCAGAGCCGGTCATTATTTCCCAATCATCTCTAGACCTCTTCTCCACTGTGTGACTCAGTACTTTGCCACCACTCTGACATGTACTTGTGCCTCGCTGTTAGATCCTCAAAGTCACACTGGCTCTGTTAAATTGGCAATTACACAATCACCATAGAGTGTTCCTACCCCTCTGTTTTAATGAAATTGAACAAAATAATAATTCCACAGAAATGGGCCCGTGTTTGTGTAACACAAATAAAAAAGTCTAGCTATTGCAAAACCAACTGCAATATACATTTTCTCCCTTCAGTGTCAGAGCAGAACTGTACTACTTTACCATGAGCACACACACACACGTGTGTTATTCCTTGTGTAATCAGTCCTTTTGCATGTTTACAGTTTCCATCGGGCGCTGCTGTAGATAGTGGAGGGAAAAAAATGCAGACACAGCTCTTTCCTCAGTAGTGGCTCCCCAAATTCCCTACCTCTCAGGGCCTTTATGTGCAGCCAGTCCGTCTTTCATTACAGGACATGATGGGCAACAGCAGCTCATACTTACTCTCTGCCTGCTTTCTTATCTGTCAGACTGATTCAGGGCATCTGTCTCTCTGTCATGTCACATTTCTGTACACGTGCAGGATCTCAGTCTGGTTTGACAAAAGATCGGTACTGTGGTACACAGGGAGTGCAGGGTTAAAGTTCCCAGGTTTTAATCCCAGTAGCAGTACCATGTGTTCCTATAGATACTTTTGTTCACAGGTGGGAAGCCAGTCAGGGATCCTGATCTTTTCACTGCACTAGTGTCTCCTGCACTGCTGTAACCTTGAAACATTGCTTTGAAAATTAACCAAGCAAAAAAAATGGTAACCATAATAAATATATATATATATATAAATATATATATATATATATATATATATATATATATATATATATATATATATATATATATATATATATATATATGTATAAACCAAAAGTTTGGACACACCTTCTCATTCAATGCGTTATATTATTTATTTTCATAACTATTTACATTGTAGATTCTCACTGAAGGCATCAAAACTATGAATGAACACATATGGAATTATGTACTTAACAAAAAAAGTGTGAAATAACTGAAAACATGTGTTATATTTTTAGATTCTTCAAAGTAGCCACCCTTTGCTTTTTTATTAGAAAGGGAACAAATTCAACTAATTAACCCTGACAAACGCACACCTGTGAAGTGAAAACCTTTCAGGTGACTACCTCATGAAGCTCATTGAGAGAACACCAAGGGTTTGCAGAGTTATCAAAAAAGCAAAGGGTGGCTACTTTGAGGAATCTAAAATATAAGACATGTTTTCAGTTATTTCACACTTTTTTGTTAAGTACATAATTCCATATGTGTTCATTCATAGTTTTGATGCCTTCAGTGAGAATCTACAATGTAAATAGTCATGAAAATAAAGAAACACATTGAATGAGAAGGTGTGTCCAAACTTTTGTACTGTGTGTGTGTGTGTGTGTGTATATATATATATATATATATATATATATATATATATATATATATTATATATATATATATATAATGGTTACCATTGAAGTGTTGTATTGAAGTTTAAGCTCTATCTATAGTAATGGATATGTGAATGAATGTTATGTATTTATGCCTGATTTCATGTGGAAGTTGTTGATTGGTGCACCAAAAACAGTCACCTGGTTTCTCATGTTGTAACACTATTTGCCTGAAGAAGGTCTAGTACCAAAACTTTTATATATTTTTTGCAAGTTAAACAGTGTGCGGTAGTTTTCTTTGCAACTTTTGACCTGCTTGTCCCCCTCCGACACACCTCTCTCACGTTGTAGATGTGCAGTAGTATTTTTCTGTACTGAAGGTCCAGTGTTAAAATGTGTCAGCTGACTGAAGTGGGGACTCTTTCAGTAAGCCAGTTTGTGTTGCAGACATTCTTCACATTTGGTTCTTTTGTTATTTGAGAACCTAGCTGACTGTTGAAGTAGGATAGTACATTGTTACTACAAGCAGCCTTTAAAAACCAGCACATTGACACAAAATACCAGAAGAACACACCGTCCTGTGCTACATATCAACCAACTAGTGGCTCCTTCACTCTATTGCCTGGAGGGATGACATCCTCTGAGATCTTCCTACATGAGCAGCATGTTTTGTGCGTGTGTGCTTTTTTTAATATTGTTTGTGTGTGTATATGCTGTCGTGAAAGCCAACACTTTCATTGTTGCAACACAAATTTACTGCAGTCATAAACTTTATACATCAGTCTTCTTGTCATCCATAGTATTGTGGGCGACAGGAACAAGGTTGCTCATTTGTGCATCTATCTGCTTTTATCTCTGCGTACAAGCCAAAATAAATCAAGGCCTCCTTTGTCCCTCCCTTTCAGGTTATGACTTCTGCGCAGAGGGACTCATTTGTGGAGAAAACTCGGAGTGTAAAAACCGGAATACTAAAGCAGAGTGTGAATGCAAGAGCGGCTATGCCTCCATCCACGGGGATTCGACTTACTGTGAAGGTAGGACTATACTTTACCCAGCTCAGGCTCATGTGACCGACTCTTAGTATCTATTAGCTCTGGATGTTAAAAGCAGTGTGGCTGGCAGTGTGTCAGCATTTAAATCATCGTTTTCGTTAAGGAGCACGTTTATGTTGGCTGTGGGCCGCAGACTGAGATTTCTAAGGAGCTGATATTAACACACTGATGAGTGGCTACAAAGGGGAACAAGGATTGGTCTGAGAAAGCACTGTGGTCAGTTGAACCTTTATTATGGCACCAGTAATGTACTGCTGCCCATTTTCAAAGGATACCTTTGAGTTTTAAATAGATTTTCAGTAACTGTATAACATGTAACAATAACAAGGAATAAGACCGACGTAAAGTTCACAGTGTTAAATGACCTATTTGAAGCAACACCAAGTCAGCAAGTTGACTTTTGTACAATCCCAAAATGAACTTTAAACCAAATGTGCTGTCTGCATGGTATAAAGTCAGTTTGTAAACTCATGGCATGCTTTTAGACAATGGACGCTTGACAGGATATTCAGTACGATGGCGCAGGAGTGGCCCATTTAGGTTTTCTTTTGCTAACATCAAACTTTTGGTAATACTTAAATGCTGCAAGTGAAGTATTATATATTTGGGAATTGAACCCAGGTCCGTAGAGTGGAGGGGAAATGCCTTGCCCACTTGCCATTATCCTGTTCCAAACTGCATACTCCTACTTTTTACTAGGGCTGGGTACCGGATTCAATACTTTTTAGGCACCGACCGATATTGGCTCTAAAGTATCGAGTATCGAAAAATGCCTCGTCATTCAATAACCAAATTCAATACCCAAGGACTAAATCTCATCTGCATCAGTGAGCCAATAAACACGCAGCATGCTTTTACCAAGATCTAATAAAGCTGGTGATTGGCTGTCTGACGTTACACGTCGTAGAGGCTGGCAGGAAAAACTCTACGTTACACAGAGACGGGGCTCACGTAGTAGGGGCTGAAGAAAAAAAGAAAGATTTGTGCCGTGATGTGTAATTTCTTTTTGTTTTTATAAAATTAGTATAGAAAAAAAAGTATTGTTTAGGAACCGGTATCAAAGTCATGGTATTGGTACTGGTACTGGTATCGGATTTTTTGAAACGATACCCAGCCCTTCTTTTTACAGAACTATTGTTATCTTAATTTACAGTAGCTATTGTTTGCAGTAATGTCTGTTGGGTTTTTCCAATGAAAACGTGATCTGAGATGAGGGGATCTCAGCCTCTCTGAAAAAGTCACTAAGCGCATCCAGTTTTCTTGATTGTTGGACTTGGCAGAGTACAATCCCCCGTGGGTTTGTGCTGGAGTACTTGTGATAGATCTAATGGCCTTATTTGATTAGGAGTCTCAGGAGCGGCAGTCGGCAGATTGAAGGATTTGCTCGATGCTCGGTGCGGTTGTCTTTGAGTCAGATCAACAGCAGACTGAAATCACTAAATGTCTTAGGAGCTGGGTAGCCACCAGCCCTCCAGTCTGTCCGCCTGTTTGCTCTGCATGGTAAAGAGGTTTACCCAGAGCTCCACTCCAATCCACGACACCCCCATACGAGTGAGGGCTGGGAAAGGCTGATTGTTAGATCAACTATGTAAATCGGGGAGCAACGGCTCTATTGGCTGTGTCGGCATTATCCTTGTTTGGGGGTTGCTCCCTAAAGGCAGCTCAAACATCTATTGTGACTGGATTAGCTGGAATCCTGCTGCACAGAATGGTGATATTTTGACATGGCTTTACTCTCACCTCCAACTTAAATTGGCTTAGGATAACATGTCTTACACAGCACACTCGGGCAATCACATCTTCCCTTGTTGTTTTATTTGAGTTATAAACAAAGCTCAGCAGGCTGATGGGGTGTCATTGATATCCTAATAGATGTTTTACAGAACAAATTAATTTCTCCGCTTGCACTTTATAAAGCGGAGATTGGGTCTGGCTGTGGCTCTAAGCTGTCATTAAATGTGACCATTATACCCTCATAAATGTTTTAACGTGCAGCTGAATGATTAAAGATGAGATTATTTACTTGTACTGTAATCAGAGGGCTGTTTGAGGATGGACCAGGGAATTTAAACAGAGCCAAGCTTGCGCCTTCTGTCCTGCTTTCAGTCACCTTGTGGGGCCATAATTATACTCTCCCTGTCTTTAAGATGAAAACGTATTATTCTCAATGGGATATTTGGCTGGGATATTGTCCTCCAGTGTGTCAAAACTTTGGATAAGCGCAGAATGAGGCACCCCACCTGTTGTTAAAGGTTATACTGACCTTTGTCTTTCCATTTAAACACTTGTAAGACTTTTGTTTGCCCTTACTAGTGTTATTTACCTTGAAAAACATCACAAATGTCTTAGCCTCAGATTAATGTGTAATTCTTCGAAGCCTAGTCTAATTTTGCTTGTTTTTCATCCTCTTCTGTTTAAACTTCACTTCACGGAGAGTGGACAGTTTAGTGAAAAGTGTAAGTTGAGTTGTTTGCAGCAGTACGTGTCCAATGTGTGTTCCAATTTGACTGATTTATGACACTAAGAAGAAGGAGACAAATGCTTTTCTCGGGCGCTACAAATCAATGAAGCTGCAGCATGTGTGACACATGCCTGATTCATACACCCAGCAAGAGAACATGGCGAATCGGTGTGTTTTAATATGCAAAGCCATCTGCCTGATATCAGAGGCAGGAATGTGCCTGCATATGCAGAATATGCACACATGTAGAAACCCAAACATAGGCACACACTAATGATGGCTTGTGCCTCATTAGCCTGCACACCAAGGCCTGTGTATTTCTTTACTACATTAAAGATGTATTACTGCATATGGGCTGACATCTTCCTAGGTTAAGTCTTAAGAGATGAGTCCAGTTGGTAAGCATGACTCTGCATACTGGATGTAAAGGCAGCTGTTCCTCCTCTCTCTAGCTTGGGAAATACTTTCTACTCCTGGAGAGAACGCCTGGGAGAAGGCACTGGTTTCTATTGATTGGTCTTGTCAACACAGGCTTCCTGCTGGCCTGCTGGCTCTGCTTAAGCAACAGCATGGACACATGAAGTGCTACAGGCCTAATGGACTTAATGAAATTACCGTTTGCAACCCTTCCATGTTCTCCACCAGTTTCATATCTATTCATTATTCTATTGGCCACAAGTATTTAAACCTATGATGCATGTTAGACACATAGCATTGTAGGCTGCAATGACTTCTAAGCTTTTACCTCTTTTAAAAAACATTTTACACAAGTACCGTCCTATACTGTATACCCCGGTGAAATTTCAGGAAGGTATTAAAAAATAGAGCATGTATATATGTGCAAATCAAGTAGTATGTGCTGAAACAGGACTATCAATAGCTTAAGATCGAAGCTGTACAATCAGATAAAGCCTGTGAGACAGGAATAGCGTAAACGCTGTGACACCGGTGTAACAGCTCGATTTACTATTGATAAACAGTACCGGCTACATCTCACGGGTTGTGTTCTCTTTCCAGCTCAGTGTGTCACACCACCTGATGCTGCTACATGCAGCATACTGTTATTTGTCACGTTTGTGCTAATAGGCTCATCATAAGGCTTATTATCCTCATGAGCTCTTGTTTACTCCGTCAGTCATATTCGTAGAGCACCAGCAACACAGTCACCCGTTAACAGTTGTTGTTGTTGTTTTGCTGACAGCTTGTTAATTGTAACCCTAAAAAAAGTCCACATTGGGTTGAGCCTTCTGACAATAAAGCTTTGAATATAGAGAGTGATACAGCTGCTGATGTTGCCAATTGTTGCATCAGCTGAAGACAAACAACATAGTTCCCTGTTTCCTAGCTGAGTGCTGCAGGGACCCTCCTCCCAAATGGCCGGTTGTTACCACAGAGGCTGCTCTGTATATATTTTTCCACTGTGGATGAAATCCCAGCATGGGTCTAATGTTGAACCAAAGTGCACCTAGATAGTGCATCTATGTCTTTCATTGCATTTGTTCTCAGCTTCATATGGACCTTTTTTTCTCAATATACCCAAATGATCTCAGACTCTACAGGAAGGCTTTTTTTTCTTCTTTTTTTTTTACATCCTCTCAAGTACCTCTTCTGTGCACTTCCTTTCTTCTCCATGTTTCAAATTAAAGGCTCCATCACCACGGTGTGTCCTTGGAAATGTTTATGGGCAAGCGCATTAGGGAAAAGTCAGAGCCATTAGTAAGACGCTCGAGTCGAGTCGAGTATTTTCACATATGCAGAGTTGAAGCTTATTTCCATAGAAATGGTCTCAGGAGGTTGTTGTAGAAAATCCTCCTGCTGTTAAGAACCCTCATGGGTCATTCTACCTTCATTAATGGCAGCATTAGCTCCAGTTGTGCGCTGTAACTCTTCAGCAGCTCTTATCAAACACTGACTTGCCCTTGTTTTACATATAAACGCTGATTTGTTTTACAGCTCCACCAGCTGTGTGTTTTGTTTGAAGTATTCGTCGCAAAGTTTAATTGGGCCTAATGAACATGCATTTGTTCAAATGTTATGACTCCCTTTCCACTTCACATTGCTGTCAATCACCGGCTAAGGCTGCATTCTTCCGCACTTTCTTTGGCCCACAGACACACAGTTTTTCTTTCTGCTATGGGTAATAAGATTAGAGCCCAGTGTGAGGCCGACACATGAAATGTAACAGCTATTTCTGTTTGTTCAGCTTGCTTTCATTTAGCTCCGGAGCAGCCGAACTCCCAGGGTTCAGGGACCGACTCTCTGATGTGTCCCCCTTAGCTAACAGGCTCTGGGGAGGCACTTCATGATGTCCCCGAGTCAATCTCCACTAACACCGCAGCAGATTTTTAGCTCTTTTTCTCCTCGCTCTCTCTCTTTCTCTCTAGCTTTACCACTCGCTGATAATGTGCCGTGACTTTGGTGCTAATAGTGTTACAGTTACTGCAACCGGAGCTTCTTGAACACATTTCACACGTTTTTGGTTGAGGTCATGCAACATGATGAACTTCACAGACGAAAAAAAAAATAAATTTACATGTCGAATAAAAGCGACTATTTTGACAATAAAAAGATTCAACAGAGAAAAATGTTGTGTTCAGCTCACTTGTCTTGTGCAGCTGCAGCTAATTACATCCACTTGCATTAATTGAATGTACAGGAAGCTCGATGAAATTACTTTAGAGCTAACTATCAGTGCTACCAATGGATGCAGCCTCATCAGTCTCAAACATGTCCATGCAGTGTTTTATTTTAAATCTATAAAGTGGGTTTTGAGTGGCAGTAATCAATTTCTTGTCCTTTTTGCACTTGCTGGTCACAAAGGGCAAAAAAGAAAGTGCCAATCTCACCCAGGCACCCGACAAACAAATGGAAAAACTGTGACTTTTTTAGCCGACAAATTTGCCATTCATCCACACATTACTTTCTCTCATAACAACAATGAATGGAAAGAAGTTACACCACTCTTTACATAAAAAGTCATCTTCATTTTTGGCTAACTAAACTTGTTTGAATAAAATAAAAGGCATAATTTTTCATTATACTAGCGCAGCTATTTTTCTTAAATCCACCTTGCTTAGAGTTATTGTTCATGCAATGATAAGGAGTCTTTACCAGTTTAACAAAATACAAAAAAGGAAAAGACAAATGCAGTGTTGCTTTTGTCTTGCCTATATTAAGTTTTGTCTGATCCTTAAAATCAAAAGCAAAGCAAACCTGATAAGGCCTGTGTCGAAACATGTTGTTGCACTTGTGATTTGATATATATGGAGTTAAAACAGATGTTGGCATACATTTCCTAATGTTTTTGTTGCAGTACAAGTCCTGCTGTTGTCAGCCCCTGGGAAAAAACTCTTGTGAATGCTCTGCACGAAGCAATCCTACTTTGCTGGTCATCTAGTGCTCTCTTAATAGGTGTTTTGGATGTGAGTGTGACAACCATGCAAATCACTTTTCAGACTTACTACTTGTCAGATCTACAGTAGCTAAAAATATTGAATATCTTACTATGACTAAGACCAGTTACCTTGAAAGACTTTTAACATAATTTTATTAACAAAATGTGTGTCCGGGCTCTGACTTGATGTCTGTTTCTAGGGAAACTTAGTTTTGTGAACCCACAGCTGTGTTGTAACCCTTAAGCCCGAGACACACCGTGCCGATAATCAGCCGTCGGACAGTCTGACGAGGTCAGTGACTCGAGTCTGTTCGGTGTGTTCCGTGCCGTCGTCCGTCCGAGGGTCCGTCGGCCTTCATTTTGGCCGATTTGACATGTATAATCAGAAGGCGGACACTGCCAGCAGTGGGACTCAAATGACCAATCTGATTGGTGGAGTGCTAACCTGGAAACGGGGAGCGGAATGAACGTGACTAGAGTCTCTCAAAACCTGACAAAGATCTTTTAAACTGACCTTTGTTGAGATGAAATGAAGACAGATTCAGCAACTGCACGGCCTATTTCTCGCTTAAAGTGTTTTCAGAAACATGTTTCAGTGAACTATTTTAGTACAATATGAGATGTATTCCGAACAAGCCGCCATGACAGTCTGTCTTTGAATTTCCGGAGAAACCAGACCCACGTGACGCGTTCGTCCAATCAGCTGCCGGTATTCATTTTTGGTCGACAATACAGATTAGCGCCGCCTGCTGTTATGGAGACGTATTGCGTCTTGTCGCTTTGGTGTGTTCCGAGGCACTTTTTTGGCCAACTCGGAGAGACTGATCAGTCCAACTGCCTTTTCTGGGCCTTTATGCTGGACTCAGTAAACTTTGCTTAACTGAACTCTTCGTCTCAGATTGATCCTTGTTCTCTGGTAAACTTAAGTCTGATGTAAGAAGGCGCAGGAATTAGGTAATTGGAGTCAGATTTGATAGGCCTTAGGGCCTTATTTATTACAAATTCCACTATACATCCTAATTCATATGGTGCTTTACAAGATTTCGTATCTCTAATAAGAATATATAAAGTTTTATCACACTAAAACAATTATTTTAAGGAAGCCAGTTTTTACTTCCTCGATTGCACCTTTTGGAGATTTTTGCCTCAAAAGCATTGTACAAAAGAGACACATACAGTATTTGACACTACATAACACAAGAGATGAAACATAGCCTTTAGGCTAATTCTGGTACTTTTAACCCATGTATAATCATGCATTTTATTGATTTGATTTGAAATACATCCAGGTCTCTCTTGATAATGTACAGACCTCACTGCGGACAGTTTTCTCGGAGATAAATTACTGAGTAATTATTCAGTAATTTACTCACTCAAGTAAAAACTGTTTTTCAATGCTGTGAGCACTCACCTCCATGGTATTGGGATGGTGGCAGAAATTTCAGACGGATATCTAAAAACCTGACTGATTGTTTTGGTTGTCCTTTCAGTTATTCTGAACTCCCTCTTGGAGTTTTCGGTTGCTGGTTCAGTAATTGCTTCCCATATAGTGTGCCCTCATGTCCTGAGCCCTGTTTGCTGAGATGTTCACAGCTGATAACGTTGTATCCTATTAGGATTTAGGAAGTCATTCGTGGGGGATTTTACCCCATACTCTCCATGTTGCTGGGGCCGATAGAGGTGCTGTTATCCTACATATGTTTGCAGATGAGCTGAGATGAGCCGGGCATTTGGCTTCTGGGTGGGTCAGAGCAGTACACAGACTGACAGCCACACAAATGGACAAATTCATGGTGGTGGGAGGCTGCAGCTACAAACAGACAAAAATACAGACAGATCACTGGGAGTGCAAACCTGCAGGAATCATATCCACAGAGGTTGGAAATGTGCTAATCAAGGGCAGAGCCTGCCTGCATGACTTCCACAGTAGGATTGAAGGTGTGTGTGTGTTTGTGTGTGGTGTGTGGTGTGTGGTGTGTGGCTGTCCTGGGTTTTCAGATAAGCTCAGGAAAAAACGATGTGTCCCTACCCGGAGTGCAGCACCTGCCCTTATATGCTACAGCTAATCCGCTAAAACTGACAGCTTCTGCTTACTTTTTCCTGCTGAGTTTGGTCACACGTAACACCAGGAGCCAGAGAAACATGGAAGGTCACACCTGTGATGTGTCGCGAAGTTTTTACTCATCCTATACCACAGACCACTTCATTGTCAAGTCATTACCATTAATGTTCTCAATGTAGCGCTGATGAAAGCTAATGTGAGGTGCGCTGAAAGGCGTAATGCAAAAGAAAGTAATGTATTAATTGGGACCAGTTTAGATAATCCTTGTCTGTATTCAGCCTGCGATGATTGGAGCGGCGTTGTGCGTCTGTCTTTTGTGGCATTGGCGAGCGCCGCTGGCTGAATTGGCTCTCACTCAGTAGCATTAAAGAGTAATTGGCTGTGTTTGTACTTCTGTGAATCAATCAGGTTCTCTGTGGGAACTCTGCCTCAACCGTGTAAAAACAAGGATTTAATGACAGGGAACGAATGAGCAACAGCGCCCGCTCCTCCTCAGTGTATTCTGTATATTGTCGAAACAGGGGGTCGGGGGGTTAGTGGTGGGGTGAGATACAAAGAGGACAGGCAGTAAGAAAGGTAGATAAAGACTAAGGCTGTCCCAAACAATTATTTTTTAAACGATTAATCTAGTGATAATTCTTTTGATTAGTTGACTAATCTAACGATTCATTTTTCGATTAATCTAACGATTCATTTTTCGATTAATCTAACGATTCATTTTTCGATTAATCTAACGATTCATTTTTCAATTAGCGATTATTTTCCCATTGCTCAATTATTAACAATTTACACAAAATTAATTTCAATAAGGTCAATTCTCAAGTATCTATTTATTAAAGCGCCCATATTATGCTCATTTTCAGGTTCATAACTGTATTTTAAGGTTGTACCAGAATAGGTTTACATGGTTTAATTTTCAAAAAACACCATATTTTTGTTGTACTGCACAGCTCTCTCTCACTGCTGTAGATCCTCTTTTCACCTGGTTTCTGTTTTAGCTACAGAGTGAGACCTCTTTTCATCTTCTTCTTCTGTACTATCTTTGATTGCTCTCGCACATGCTCAGTAGTTCAGATGTAGATCATGTCAGCTAGCTAACTCTAGAGACAGTAAAAGAAAGCCTGTTTCTCCAACTTTGGTCAGTTACAAGGCCGGATTAGCTGGGAGACTTCTAAATGAGGGCACACATGTAAGTAGTTCTTTTGTAGATTATGGTGAACTTGTGTGTGTTGTAGCAGTGCTTTGCTATTGAGAACGACGTAGCATGCTAGCGTTAGCATTAGCGTAGGCTAATGCTAACGCGTTAGCATGCTAACGAGCTAACGGTTGTGGTTAGCCAGCTCATTTCGGACTGTGACGTCACAGTCCGAGCCGATTTTGAACAGCTCACTAGGAGACTGAAGGCAGGACACATTCAGAAACCGTATCTCACTCAAAACAGCATGGATGGATTTTTTTCAAAGTTTGTAAGTGTGTGGAAGCACCACAGACACAAAAGAACACCCCAAATCCCAGAAAAAGTGATTTTTTCATAATATGGGCACTTTAAAATTGTTTAACACTGCACTGCAAGTGCAAAAAGAGTAGCCTGTATTTTCTTTTTTTAACAGTAGTAGCTAAAATAATGAATAAGCTCTTGCCCCTTTTAATCATACAGTAAAAAAGGTGCAATTTTAGCAACATATGAAATCAGATGTATCAACCACGTTGTTGTTCGCATTAAGAGTAAAATACTCCCACACTTTAGAAGACCATGTGCGAGCCTTTTTCTCAACATGTTGTTGAACTTGCGAGGAATCCATACTTGCGCTATTGCTGGAGGCAGCCGGTTATTTATAGATTTCTACATGTGACGCGTTGACGCAAATTATTTGTGTCGACGCATTTACGTAATCGATTACGTCGACTACGTTGACGAATCGTCCCAGCCCTAATAAAGACAAGGACAAGCTAAAAGGCAGCATATTCTTAAAAAATTAATTTAAAAAAATGCCCATGCTTTTATGTGTTGGGGTTCTGGGATAGAACGTCTTGTAGAGATAATGTTTTTTCTTTTTTTTTTGCATTTTAAGAAATTATATAAATTAGGTAGCGTAGCATTGCTGGAATTACACTGCATACAGAAACAACAAATGACCACATATAAAAGAAAGAAAATAAAGAAGGAAGAAAAAAAATTACAATATAGCAAAATATACATATATTGTAGCGTGATACTTTCAAGTCGAATAATTCTTTTACAACAGCAACTGGGTAACGGAGATATACCCTGTATTAGATAATATTTTTAAGATTACAAAGAAAATTCTATTTTAATGAACCCCTAACAGTTCTTTGACAAGTTACACAGGGAATAAATTGTCATCCATTCAGTATTATCAAGTCTGCCATTCCTTTAAAATTTTACATAGGAGTCCTGCTTTCATACAATGGCAGCATCATTCCAATCCAGAAAGAAATGAACGTCACAGGACTCCATTACTGTATTACAATAGGTCTCTATTTAGGCCTGGGTCACTACGGAAATCTCACTAGCTGATCCACAGGTCAAGAGATGTATGTCTGCTAAAGTCTAGCTAGAAAGGTCAATGGTTCTATCCCCCAACCAGCAGGATAAATGTCAGTGGGAAAACTGAAACAGCTCCCTTATTACCACAGCTAAGGTGCCCTTGAGCATGACCCCTAACCCCAAACTGCTCCAGTGAGCTGCTCAGTGGCCAACAGACTAGACTTTGGTTATACTGTGAACCTTTCAAGGGTGAATTCAATCAACTGTGTGAGTGTGGAACAGGGACTTCTTGAAAAAGAGAGCATTGTTCAAACCAAATCTACACCGGTTAAAGGATAATTCCAGTTTATTGCAACTTGAATTTTGTACATTTGGCCCACAGGTTCTATGGTAACAGCATGCTCACTAAGTTAATTGCTGAGATCTTGGAGGCGGCAACATTGCTGAAAACAAGTCAGACTGGGCAAGAAAACCAGTCAGACTATTTTATGGGTTTTAAGCAAACACACAGATTAGCCAAGCTTATTTGTTTAAAGCATCAATCACAGTTTACAGCCTCCCGGAATTGACTTTGACTTATCCTACTAATATAGCGATGCCACAATTAAGCAATTAAGTTGGTTAGTACAATTTTATAATAACTGATAAAAAAACAAAAAAAACAATGGTGAAGATCCCAGTTGAAATAAACTGAAATAATCCTCAAATAAAGGTTACATAAAAAGCATCCAGTGTGCGAACAAACAAGGAGACGGACAGACGGACAGACAGACGGATAGGGGTAAAAATAACAATAAAAGCCTTTTCAATGTTCAAACAGAGATAATGAAAGAGAGGACAGTGTTGGGAAGTACAAGCAGTAGTGCTAGCCAGCTCTGTCCATGCAGAAATACTGAGAGCGTGAGGAGAGCTTCTCTATGTGCAGCGGGTGGATTGACTTGGCCTACTGTGCAACACTGGCAGAAATCTGCCCGAGTCACAGTGGGTGAGCACTCTGGTAAAAGGTCAGCGAAAGACCTGTAATGAATTACAGTCATTTCACTGAATGACTGTGTGTGTGTGTGTGTGTGTGTGTGTGTGTGTGTGTGTGTGTGTGTGTGTGTGTGTGTGTGTGTGTGTGCTACTCCTCTGAGTCCTTCCTCTCCCTACATGTCCCACTTCTCAAACTCTCTTCTGGGTGGCATCCATCTCTGCCATCTGCACTACACTGACTGCATGTAACACAGCCAACGCTGTCCTTGGCATCGCTCTGTTCCCTCGCCTCATTCCTCATATGGTTATTTATCCCTCCTTATTCCCATTCATTTTCAGGACCATTTCTGGGCTGGAGGGGATTGGGGTGGTAATCCTCGAGCCACAGGGCTTGCTGGCTTGCTGCTCTGCATGGTCTATGGGCTAAAATATTCCAATTTCCATTGGAATCGAGCCTGAAAGCTCCAGCAAGCTTGCAAAACGTATTTGCTCCAAGGAGCCTAATGGGAGTGAGTGCATATTACCTAAAGGCCTGTTTTATTTAATTAGCATGGATCAGTGTTTCACCCCAAGCGTTAGAGGACAATTTGCTATTCTCTATTAGCTCGTTTGTGATAGGTCATCAGATTGCCAAAGTGATAGTCGGTTTGTCTCTATCACACAGTTAAGCTGGCTATACTTCTATTCCTTTTTCTTACTGTTGAGAAAACGATCTTCCTGAGAAAAGATCTTATCACTACTGTAATCTCTTTTTTTTTTTTTTTTTTGAGGAGCCACATTTCAATAAAGACTGACAAACCTCAATTTAAGCAGTAAAATCTTTTTTGTAAAGCTGAGGGCTCAGACGTGAACTTATCTCACACTAACAGACAATCTGGTCTTTACATTTTAAAAACTGATACGGCTTGGGCGTCTCAAATGGTGGGCATTACTCTCTGATGCGGGGACACACTCAAAGCAAACAGTATAAAGCTGCAGTTGCAGTTCGGTTGCGAACTAAATGCACTAAGAATGCACCTAATAAAATCTCTTAAAGGAACAGATAATCTCTAGCGCGCAACTGCTCTATCTTCTCGGAGACAGAAAGTCTGAGTGATATCCAACCAATTGGCGGCCCACACGCAATGGCGGGAGGAGGAACCTGAAGATGAATAAAAGAATAGGGAAAAGGAAGGTCCGGGGTCAGACCCGGAAAGACTTTGTTGGTGGTTAGGAAAAAAAGTCCCGAAGCGGGCTGATCCATATGCATATGAAATATCTGTTTGCAATATCATTTTACTAAAGATTGTTATAGTTTAACTGAACGAATCCTGAGTATTCATTTCTTGGTCTGCCTTTCAACGAACACAATAAGTAAAGGGGAAACTTTGAGAAGTGACCGGTGGTTCTTAAAAGACTCTGGCCTTTTGAGCCAGAGTAGAATCGGTTGCTTTTTTTCCAATGCAATAAGTGGCCGGTGTTTCCTTCATAGGCAGACTCAGGTAGACATTGCCATTAGCTGACCATGTAGCACTCTATCACAGGGTTGTTGCAGACATGCATGCGGCGATGTAGTCTAAGCTCCTTTTCCACATCCCTACTGGTGTCCAGTACTGGAACACACCATCTATCAAACACTGTCTTTGTCCCATTTCAGTTGCCACCTTCTTTGAAGGACGCGGCCTACAAAGGTGTTACCTCTGGAGGACTGAAGGAAAGTGGACCGGTCTTCCTTCCCAGATGAGACAGTCTAGCCTCACTTTAACCTACACTAATGGTGCATTTTTGGGATCCTCGTCAACTCGTAAAGTTGAGAATTTAAGTTTACCAAAAATGTGTTGGGACATGAATTGCCAACAAAAAGGTGAATAGCAGTACAGGCAAGATCCCTGATTCCTGATTTTAAAGAATAGGTTGTGATGTTTCACTTGGCAGTTTACCAGGTTACTCGTAAACATAAGTCATGGTTCTATCACTGTATTTTTATGCGCATTTTGAAGTATCGCATTAGAAAATGTAGATGGAAATGGCAAAATTCGAAAACGCTTCCTCATATTCGCAAAACAAAATTGTTTTTATGCTCACTTGAGGTTGTTTTTGCCTTTTTGGAGTTAATGTGCAAAATGGGAGATGGAAACAGCTTTGCCGAATAAGTTAACTCACATGACTATAGTCAGTTATCCATCGGATGGGGGAAGGATCGGGGTATGGGTCCCATCCAGTGCGCCGTACACTTGTGGCACTAGTGGAGTTTTGGTGTGCTATAGCCTGGGCCTCAGCCACGTCGGGTAAAGTGACGAATTGGTTCAACAGCTTGAATCGTACGGCTCTGCACACCGCGTATACACAGCGGTGAACGGTTGTCTTGCTGACACCAAATGTCTCTGCACTGTAATAAATTTCATGTTAGTTTAACTTGGAAATGCAAGTTCCCTTGCTGCCTTGAAAATCGAAGTTCACTCAACTTGAAGACTGCCTTTGTTTCAACTTAGAAATTAAAGTTAATGAGGTTGATGTAACTACAGTGTTCTAGTTTTGTTAAAGTTGTTCTTTTAGTTGATTTAACTTTGTATTACTTGGTTTAACTTCATACTTTAAGTTCAAACAAATCATTTATTTTCTTTAATAATGCAAGAAACCTTCCTTGCCTAGTATAACAGACATACCTTTCTTCTTTATTTCAACTCACACTTTCAAGTTAAAACAAAATAACCACATTTCTAGCGGAGATACCGTGGGTGGGGCCACCCCAGGGACCCGTGCAAAACAGCGGCCTCTCTGCTGATCTTGCGTCACTTGACATAAAATGGCCGCTAGTGAAGTGACACGCCGCAGATTAATGGCTGAAGAAAGCCTATTACTGCTCAATGTCTAACACTGTAATACTCCTGCTCTTCTTACCAAACGTAACAGTCACTTAACTCATGGTTACAAAAGTAAACCAGCACAACAATGACAATTACCAGGCAACAAAATACTACATTCTAAACACACGTTTAAGAAACGGAATTCATAAAGTTACATTTGTATTTCGAACAAACTGCAAACTTTTCAGCAAATTTTAACAAAACTCTATTTACCGCCTTGCATCATGGGAATTGGCCAGCCAATGAACCAGTTGCAGTCCTGACTGCAATTGGTTGATAACTTAACTTACATACCTAAGTTCAATCAACACATACATTTTTTTAAATAGTCAACCCAATGAATAAATGCAAGTTTAACTTTCAAAAACTCATAAAGTTGAGTTCAAAATCGACAACTTGTATAAGCTCGTTCAGTTAAAAATAAGAAATAAGTGGACATAACTAAATGGGTCTGTAATATTTTACAGTGTGCCACAACCCTGTATACTGCACAGGTGGCCAACTTGTACAACGCTACCTCTCTCCATTTAGCCAAAGAACTTAGCTTCTAAACTGTTTGATTCAGCCAGCCGGTTTGCTATTTACAGCCACGCGTAATGTCAACTTGTGACAAAACTACGCTTTGCTTAGTCTAGTTTATTCACTCTAAACCAGTTGATGGAAAAGCTGCTAATTCGCATCTTTTTTTTTCTTTTTGCGACATTTAAAAATTTTGCTTAAAATTTCCTTGACAATTAGATGGAAACATGACTAATGTTGTGCATGAACACACCTGAACACAAAGGTGTTTGTGTTTGGTAGAACAAACTACTTGGCAGTGGCAAGCAGCAAGTATACTTTGATTGTGTCTGCAGGAAAGGACTTTTTGGACTTGGAGGTGGACGGGCCATGTTGACCTGTTTAATATTTCTTTTTGTATTCTTGAAAGGCAAGTCAGCTTTATTTGTATAGCACATTTCAGCAACAGGGCAATTCAAAGTGCTTTACATAAAAACGATTAAAATATGAGAATAAAAGTTACAGTGCAGCATAAGAAATTAAACATTAAAGAGCAGTTAAAAACAGTTAAACTATAAAAGTAAATAAAATACGAGATTTTAGGCCGCTAGTGTGGGTCAATGTATAAGCCGTTGCTCTATACACGTAATCCACCCGCAATCCTTACCATTCCCAGAACGGGCCGGTCCCACTGGTCTTACTTTTTAATTATTTTTATATGCTTATATAGATTTTCATACAGTTTCAAGAATGCAACTTCAGTATAAGAAATGAACAATTATTTAAAGAAAGGCAACATCAAAAAGAAAGGTCTTCAGCCTTGATTTAAAAGAACTGAGAGTTGCGGCGGACCAATTTCCTGTGTGTTTTTGTTGTAAGATGAAGATATGGTTTTGGTCGAGTCTGGAGACGGACATACGCTCCTCCTCAGTCTTCCCTTCAGTCACCCCTAATCGGTTAATTACAGCAGAGACCACAGGGACAAATCATCATGTTCCACAGGGTGGTAATGACACAATTATGACTAAGAGGACATCAGTCATCTCCACTTAGCTCAGACAGTGTCCTTGGCCTTGTACACACACACACACACACACACACAGATGACTGAGTGTCATTAAACTAAATCACTCTCTTACACAGAGTTACTGAGCTCAGGGCTTTTTTTTAAAGATCCAATGCCACCCCAAGTAAATGCACAGGCTGTGATAAAAACTATGTATCAGCAGTGTACAGTACAAATCATTCTGCTCTGCCTAAATAAACAATATATCAAGTGATGAATGAATGCATGAATATTACATCTCCGTCTTTCCTTTTTTGAGGGAATGATGAGATAGTTATGTATGTATGCCAAGATTCTAAATGTACCCCGAAGTTTAGCTTTGTTCGTGGGATTGATTTTAGCCGTCAGAGTACATGTCAAGGATTTTCCCTTGGAGTAGTGATTTTCTGCTCCGCTCCACAAAGCACGACAGCTCAGAGTGGTTTATGACCCAAATGTTCTGCCAGGCTGCCTTACATTCACACCATATTTAACCGCTGACAATTAAACCCGCCAATAACCTTTCATTGTAACTGTCACAGCAGTAATTTAATGCTCCAGTGCAACCAAGATGAGCCGCAACTTTATAAGGAAGCAGGGGCAATGCCAGGCACACATCATGTCTATGAAGAAAAGGCATACACATGAGTGATCTAATCTAATTGAATGTTGTTGCAGCGAGTATCCAGCCTTTAACTTTGAAAAATGCTTCCGTCTTAAATGAGAAAAGTTGATCTACAGGAGAAAAAAAACAAAACGTAACCAATACGAAATGGCTGAGAACCTTACTGCATTATGTTCCATTGTATTTTCATATATTGAACTGTCACCTGCTGCCTGAATCTTGCGTTTTCCTTTACAAAAATAAAGACATTTCCACCATAAATTGGTGAATAGAAATTCACCACAGTGCAGGAAATGAACAGTTTGACGCCTAAACGGTTTGAGCCTGGTCAGTAACATTTATTTATGTAACTTAACTGTGTGTCGTTAGACGACATATATACCACAACTAGAGCTGCTTATTTATGGGAAAAAATCATAATCACAATTATTCTGGTCAATAATAAAATCACAAATATTTAACATGAATACTTATTGACTTTTGGAAAGATGTTGCATTGAACCTTAAAACACAGTGAAACGGTTAAACAAATCAACAGTGAAAACACCTTGAACAAAAGAAGGGTGAAAAATCGAGCACTGACCTGTATAACCAGCTGTTATTACAATACACAAATCACCACACAACTTCTTGTTAAAGTCTAATAGGATTTCTTTACTTCAAAAATACTGACGGTCAATCAATAATTACTCTATCGAGTTCTTGCAAAACAAAGCAGCACACAAGCTTGGGTGTGTTAAAGCCGTTATATACTAGACGCATCCAAGGTGGCGCGCGACATCGTGACGTCAGAATGACGTAATATCCGGCCGGCGCGTCCGATTTATGGCGCGCGAGCCGAGGTCGCGCACGGCTCTTTTTTTTTTTTCAGCGGCGCGCGACAAAGCGGAAACAGGAGGCCTGAATGAGTTCGTCGACAACCGGATGCAGGACTCTCAGAGTGACTGCAAGTCTCTCTGGTAAACTTACTGGGTTAAGTTGAGTTCTTTTATGGTGAATGAAAGGCGTGATCCGACCAAGTAGGTCATTGAATCAAATCGAAGCATTGACGGCAATGCTGCTGCCAGTTCTGCCGTTGTTTACCTTTTTCTTCTTCTTCTAGTCCGTAGAAAGGGCAACGTCGGTAGCCTTTGCTCATTAGTGCCACCGCTGTTCAGGAGAAGACTGCAGCTAGTGTCACGACCACCACGCGCAAGTATAAATAGTCACGGAGATTTCATGACGTCACATTTACATGCGCCAGCTCGGCTGCGGTTACTGTAAAACAGGCTTTAGGTGTGTGTGTGTATGTGTGTGTGACAGGAGGAGGGAAGAGAGGTAGGAGTAGCGGGGTCACGTGTTCACGCAAAATCCAAGATGGCGGCCGGAGGACCACGTGATTTGAGGCTATTTGTAGTTTTAGTACAAAGGCCCAAAATGGCTACTCCTAACGCTGAAATGTCGAGGAACACCGCAAGACTTCAACACGTGTTACAGACAAAGGGGGAACACACCACGGAGCGCTATTATGGTGCCGAAATGGCGGTTGTGAAGCTTATGTTCTCACGTGACTATGGTAGCAGGCAAAGCCAGCCTTTCAAAATGGTGCGTGTGTGTGTGTATTCTCGTTTAACTACATTCGTGGGGTATACAGTATACTTGTGGGGTCCGGACGGCTTTGTGGGGCCAAAATGCTGGACCCCACAACATTAAAGGGCAGTTTGAGGGGTAAGACTTGGTTTTAGGATTAGGGTTAGAATTAGGTTATGGTTAGGGTGAGGGTTAAGGTTAGGCATTTAGTTGTGTTGGTTAAGGTTAGGGTAAGGGGCTAGGGAATGCATTATGTCAATGACGGGTCCCCATAAAGATAGTGAGATAGTTGCATGCGTGCGTGCGTGTGTGTGTGTGCGCGCGAGTGCGTGCAGGTTAGAAAAGGGAGAGAAATAGCCAGCAGGAAACATGACTGAAAAGAAAAACACTTGAAATCTTGATCCTTAGGGAAGTAACAATAACCACTCTCCTCGTTCACTAACTGCCTAACGTGAAGTTACCGCAGGGTCTGAGAATTTGTTTAACGAGGGTGGGGGTTATTTCTCTGCCTCTGGCGAGCTAACTGCTGACTCTCCGCGGCGACAATAATCAAACAGTTGCTTGTCTGACACAGGTCTACGATATAACGTCTCGTTTTGTCGCAGCACCGTGGTTTGAGTGACGAAAGGATTATTGTCTCGCTTGTGCAATAACTAACTTCTCCGCGGCTAGAGGTAGCAATTACAGTTCCACACAAAACTTCAACAATATCGTGATCAGTGATACCTTCACAGCAATAACTGGGACGCGGCGGTCCCGATCACATTAATGGCAAAACAGTTGCAGCAATAGCATCCACTCATTAATAAAACGCACTGTTCTAAATCTTCCCAGAACTATAAGCCTCTTACTTTGTGTGCAGTCCATTGGTTTGTCGGGTGGATTTTCCACCATGAACAGAAACGGGTTAATCACTCGCCAGCGATTAACGAAACCGCTCCTTCCAGGGCAGTGGAGTGGAACAGTTCAGTCGACTTTGAAGAAAAAGCTAAGTGTGATGTCCTTCCTTTTCCTCGAAAAACAGGGTTGATGAACTCTCTGCAGGTTTGGTGAGATACTGGGTTTCAGTGTCTTACTGGGATCCCTTGTATCCCGAAAGATACAGAACAGCTCACTCGACCAGCGAAATAATATTATTTATTCTCATACAGCGTAGACGACATGCCTTCATTCAGCAACGGGTTGGGATCGAAAAGCACGGAGGACTGGGTGGCGGAGACTTTTATAGCTTTGGTCTCCTGGGCACGGACCCCTGCTGTGTTCAGGGTCCCCTGTCCAATAGGAAATCGGTGTTCTTGGGGGTGACATACATTGGACCATTTTGAAACCTCTTTCTCATGTAGGTGTGAATTTTAGGCTTCTGCAGTTACATGGAGGCCGCATGTTGGGTCATGTGACTCCTTTGACTCACTGGTCTGATGCTTAATCCACTACTATGGTCCCAAAAGTTTATTTACCTTTTGGGCTCCAGGGTGGTAGTTTCAAAACATGGTGAAACATTTCTATCAATAATCACAAAACTTAAAATGTCAATGCAGAAAAGAGCTAAGATGACTCAAAGCTGCTTATGTGAGGTGATAGGAATGCACCTCTTCACAATTGTTCTCATGTAAAAGTTAAATTTAAGTCACACTTCCTCTTGACAGAAATATCATGAGGGCTATCATTGTAGACTTTTTTTGTCATCCACATAATATATTGCAACAGCATACATATATTTATAATTTTTTTAACGTTTTTAATTAAACGTTTAATTCCACCATACAATCACAGACATGTACACTTATATAAGCCTGCAAAATATCCACATAGCATGCAGCAAAAGTATCTTAGTGTCATCACAACTTTGAAAAACAAAGCAAGTGGGCAATGACGTCGGTAACAGTATCACAAGATCGAGATGAACGATAACATAAAGGCTCAGACACAGCACAGCGCAAAAAGGCTCAGACTCACATTCAGACACGCTACACCATTCACCACCAAACATTAGCCAGATGGAAAGCACAGTGGCTGTGGGAGCAGTCATCTACACATTGTTTGAGGTGCTTATTGCTGTTAGCTGCTGTCTTGGTAACATGTTGGTTATTTTGGCACTGTGGACCAGTAAAAGCATTCAACAGCCCACCTTCTACCTTGTTGTCAGTCTGGCTGTGGCTGACTTTATGGTTGGCTGCGTGACCATACCGCTGGCTGTGGTAATTGACGGACGAGTTAAGACTTCTTTCTACGGCTGTCTTTTCATCAACTGTGTGGGCATGCTGTTGACCCAAGTCTCAGCTTTGTCTCTTGCGGCTACTGCTGTGGACCGCTTCCTCCGGGTGTATGTCCCCCTCAGGTAATACTTTTTCTGGATGGTTTATTGTGCAGAGAAAAGTAAAATAGTGCTGCTAAGCATGTCTTTGAATCATATTTTTATCCATTTTCTCTCAACATCATCTCTGGTCTTTTGCATGGCTTGAACTAAAAAAGACACTTGTTTACTGTACATCCCTACAATGAGTTAATGATGGTTACTGTGCATTTTAAATACATAATTAGACATGTCAATAATTAGTGTTTTTCTGTTTAGGTACAAAAGGACTGTAACATGGAGACATTGTTGGCTTGTTGTAGCAGCATGTTGGCTTGTTGCAATACCACTGAGCTTTGCTCCCACGCTTGGATGGTACAAACATGAAACCTGGTCTAAGTCAGTTAACGCTACTATTGTTTGCAGGTTTATAGATGTGATCCCCATGTCATACCTGGTTTACTTTAGATTCTTTGTTTGCGCCCTGATACCTCTGTTGGTGATGACTGTATTGTACGGCCACATTTTCTGGACAATCCGAGGAAACCTTCGAGAGAAACCAGGCAACGGTGCCCAAGAACAGTCTCAGATCTACCTAAAGAAAGAAAAACAGCTGGCAGGATCTCTGTCTCTGGTCTTGGCTCTGTTTGCCATGTCCTGGCTCCCACTCCACATTATGAACTGCATATTTTACTTTGGTGGGCCAGATTATCTACCAGTAAAAGCTTTCCATGTTGGCATCCTGTTTTCTCATGCTAACTCAGCTGTAAACCCACTTGTGTATGCGTTCAAAATACAAAAGATCAAGACAGCCTACCTGAAGCTGTGGAGTCGATTTGTTGCATGTGGAGAAGAAATTCAAGGATCTCAGACAACCCAGTCGATTGACAACAATCTTGATAGGGTGGCCAACAATGAGTGAAAGAAGATTTTTGTTTGTTTTTCTTTGCAAGGTTTTTATAGTTTCGCATTTTTCATTAGTTTTATTTTTATTTTGTTTTGACTTTTTGTCTTAAAATTCAGTTTAGTTTTAATTAGTTTTTAAAGTGGGTTTGCTAGTTTAGTTTTTATTTTTTGAAAATGCTTAGATTTAGTTTAGTTTTTATTGGTTTTAGTGTTAGTTTTAGTCTTTTTTGGTTATTTGTCAGGGGAAAGATTCAAAAGGGTCAGAAAAGGTATTGTGTAATAATAACTCAACAAAAACATCCTACAATTTTAGAAATATATATTCACAATTTATTCAACAATAAGACCAGTACATACAATGTACATATGATGAGCACAAATACGTAAACAGTCTATACAAGACGCACCAAATGTGTAAGTGACGTGTACCAGGGAAAAAACCTAAATAGCCACTGGACCTTTTTCACAGCAGACATTTTGACTCGTCATAGTAGGAAAAGCATAGCTGAAATTGATAACCTTAACAATGGCTCAATACATCAAGTGTCCCAGTAAGCTATTTCAGTGAGTCAGCATGCACAATACCAGGGCCTCTCCTAAGTGGAATGCAGCCATCAGTAATGGTTTAATACCAGGGTCTTTCCTAAGTGGAATGCAGCCATCATTAATGGTTTTGAATACACCGTGCTTTTCCTACTATGACATGTCAATATGTCTGCCGTGAAAAAGGTCTATAGACTACACGTTGTGTAGACATCCCAGTATCAATACACATATTAACCCAGGCTTCCTCCCGCTTTTGGTGTTCCTAAGTATTTACTAACCAGCAGCTATCGGGTCACCGGTAAAAGCCCTCCTGTAGTGTTCTCTGTCCTGCTGTTGTCTCTGTCATGCTGCCTGGTCCTGTATCCATACATCCACGCCCTGTACCAGAGTTAGCTTCTGTGTCGGGGAAAGGGAGCTTTGCTTTCTTATTTACCTTGTTAAGGTAAGCTAGGTTAGCATCTTTGTGCGCGCTTCTCAGATGTACTTTCAAATTCATGGGATTTTTCCCTTTAATAAATTGTCCACATATTTTACCACCTTCCACTGCAAGGCACTTACTTTTATCAGACGCAGTCATTATCAAATAGGACTCTGCCATTTTCTTCCGACTTTCGGTACCGCCATGATGCTAGGCGGTACCGAAGAGGGGAATGGACTATGTTGTGTTCAATTTGACAACGGAATGTCGGAATTTCTGGGTTCCCAGTCGGAAACTATATATGTCTACGGCATAGACTGTATAAAATAGGTCTATGGTCATAAATGTCAACTCGGAAAGATAACGTTATTTGCTTTATGAAAGACATTGACAAAGACGAAAACTAAGGACATTTACTTGATTATTTTATTTTAGTTAGTTTTGCAAACAGACATTACAGTTTTAGTTAGTTATAATTTTTTTGTAATGTCTCGTTTTTATTTCAGTTTACGACAATGTTTTTTCCCACCTAGTTTTCGTTATTTTGTTCATTTTCGTTAACGATTATAACCTTGCTTCTTTGTTCTTAAAGTTCAGGTTGTGGCTGTTCAGCATAATTAAACATTGTAAAACATATTATATTAGATGTGGGTGAACATGTGGGTGATTGTTGCAAATAACTGTCACTGTCAAGGAAAGGGCAACTTTCACTGTCCTGCAAGCTTTAGTTTCATATCGTTGTTGTGCTTCTGGTTGTATTGAAGTTCCAGTTCTTATGTCAATTTCACAGGAAGCACACACTGTGTTGGAAATTACCTTCTCTGTCTTTGAAAAATAATGTAACTTTTATGACAATAGAAAGATAAATTGGGACATCTTAAGCCTTATTGTCATTGTCATCATTACTTTGGGAACATTCATTTTATGGCATGTAGCCGTATACACCTGACTAGAAAAATAGAAACCCATGTGTAATGTTCTATAGTCAAACAGCCCTTTAAGAGAACTCTTTAGAACTTCAGACCATATTAGACAGGTGTGAGCTGTAGGGTAATTTCTTTAATCTGTCGTTTGATCCATTGTATAGGATTGGATAACAGACATTAAATGTGTTCCCCTATTGAAAAGGAAGTGAGAAGAATTACACATTACACCAAAATTGCACAAAGAGTGCAGTCAAACCCAACAACACCACAAAATACAAGAGTCAAAGAGTTGAGTCAACTAATTTTGACAACATTCAAACCTTACGAGTATCACGCAGGTAGCATTTATTGCAGAGCTGCTGTATTGGATAGCATTACGTTGCACAGATGTTTATATTTTTCTGGTCAATATTACCAATATTTCAACAACCACCAGTTGTACTACCACCGTTAACAAAATTCAAAAACAACATACCATAGAGATGTTTCATTTTTGTACCAGTTCATAAAAACTGATGTATTTTTAACAAGCAATCCCAAGAGTAATCTGGCTCAACGGTGTAATGGAAAATTAAGAATCTGTTCTACTGTTGCTTAGTCTTTCTTCTGACTCTGCCGTTTCTACTCTCATACAAAAGTTCCAGACCGAATGGCAGGATGTTCTGATGTATGCATGCACATTTGACACTGCTCACACCTCGAGGTGTTTACCACAGAGCTGGTTCAAAATAGTCTTCCTCTTTTTTTTCCCCCCAAATGCCAGAATAGATAGGCGGTGTGACCTGACCATAGTTCATCAGTGATCAAAATGTTTTTCATAACATTGTAACTAAAGTGACATTGACTTTCAATTTGCATAGCATTTTTGGTTTGGTTTTAGTTTTGTTTTCTTATGAAGAGATATTTATTTATAAGATATTATAAACTAATATTTGAAGTGCAGACAGCAGTATGTAGTGTAGCAGTGAAAAAGTGATTTGACAGGTACATTGATTTAATTCAAAGCAGGGACGTCACTAGGATTAAAAGAGGCCCCAGGCTATGCAAAACTTTCCCTTGCAAAATCTTACTATCAAACGTCACTCTAATGTTAACTTTTAGATACATCAAATCTACATGGGGGGAACTTACTTAGGCCAGACTGTGCTCCTGCTGAGTTCTTCTGTAGGCTATGACTTAAATGCTATCCATCTGCTCGTGTAAATGTGCGGTAAAGTAATACCATAACTAATTCCTCTCTCTATTAGATAAGTTGTCAAAATAAGACTATTTAATTACAGTAATTACTGTTACTGCACGGTATATTCAGGAGGGGCAAAAGTGCAAGTGTCATTACGAATACAAGACAAAACGAGAGTTTACTTGCCAAACATAATAATTGCTTTTCTTGATTACACTGTTTCTGAGATTGTTAGGAGCCAGAGTCGAAATTGCGATCAAAATTCGTTATTTTCACAGCCCCCACAACCACCAGCGCAAAGACAACACACCACATGTCTGACTGAGAGAAAAAAATCAAAAGCATTTATAAAGTTTAGATCAGGATCAGGGTGAGAAGCGGGAGCTTTTTCTCAAGAGACTGTATCCAGTGCTTGTAAGAAAACAAATGTCATATTGATACAAATATATATGCTATGTCTGGGATTACTGTAACTGATTGGTAAGAGCAGCATGATCGACAACTGCAGCATACAATACCAGTAGGTGTACTTAAAAAAAAAACTCAACTAATACCACTTTAGCAGTGTGCATGTGGTTTTGGTTAATTTACCTTTTAGGCTCCAGGGTGGTAGCTTCCAAACATGGTGAAACATTTCTATCAATAATCACAAAACTTAAAATGTCAGTGCAGAAAGCAGCTAAGATGACTCAAAGCTGATTATGTGAGCTGATAGGAATGCAGCTCTTCACAATTGTTCACAAGTATTTCTCTGCAAACACATCACATTTCCTCCTGAACCAAATATCATGAGGGCTATTATTGTAGATTTGTTTTTGTCATCCACATAATATATTGCAACAGCATACATATATTTATTATTTTTTTCCAGACATGGCACAGCATTAAACGTTTAATTCCACCATACAATCACATGTACACACATGTACAATTACATAAGCATGCAAAAATCCACATAGCATGCAGCAAATGTACCTTAGTGTCATCACAACTTTGAAAAACAAAGCGAGTGGGCAATGACTTCCGTAACAATGATAACATAAAGGCTCAGACACAGCACAGCACAAAAAGGCTCAGACTTTCAGACACGCTACACCATTCACCACCAAACATTAGCCAGATGGAAAGCACAGTGGCTGTGGAAGAAGTCATCTACACATTGTTTGAGGTGCTTATTGCTGTTAGCTGCTGTCTTGGTAACATGTTGGTTATTTTGGCACTGTGGACCAGTAAAAGCATTCAACAGCCCACCTTCTACCTTGTTGTCAGTCTGGCTGTGGCTGACTTTATGGTTGGCTGCGTGACCATACCGCTGGCTGTGGTAATTGACGGACGAGTGAAGACTTCTTTCTACAGCTGTCTTTTCATCAACTGTGTGCGCATCCTGTTGACCCTAGTCTCAGTTTTGTCTCTTGCGGCTATTGCTGTGGACCGCTTCCTCCGGGTGTATGTCCCCCTCAGGTAATACTTTTTCTGGATGGTTTATTGTGCAGAGAAAAGTAAAATAGTGCTGCTAAGCATGTCTTTGAATCATATTTTTTATCTTTTTTCTCTCAACATAATCCTTTGCATGGCTTGAACTATAAAAAGGCATTAATTTACTGTACTTCCCTAAAATGAGTTAATGATGGTTACTGTGCATTGAAAATACATAATTAGACATATCAATAATTAGTGTTTTTCTGTTTAGGTACAAAAGGACTGTAACACGGAGACATTGTTGGCTTGTTGTAGCAGCATGTTGGCTTGTTGCAATACCACTGAGCTTTGCTCCAACGCTTGGATGGTACAAACATGAAACCTGGTCTAAGTCAGTTAACTCTACTATTGTTTGCAGGTTTATAGATGTGATCCCCATGTCATACCTGGTTTACTTTAGATTCTTACTTTGCTCCCTGATACCTCTGTTGGTGATGACTGTATTGTACGGCTACATTTTCTGGACAATCCGAGGAAACCTTCGAGAGAAACCAGGCAACGGTGCCCAAGAACGGTCTCAGATCTACCTAAAGAAAGAGAAACAGCTGGCAGGATCTCTGTCTCTGGTTTTGGCTCTGTTTGCCATGTCCTGGCTCCCAATGCACATTATGAACTGCATATTTTACTTTGGTGGGCCAGATTATCTACCAGTAAAAGCTTTCTATGTTGGCATCCTGTTTTCTCATGCTAACTCAGCTGTAAACCCACTTGTGTATGCGTTCAAAATACAAAAGATCAAGACAGCCTACCTGAAGCTGTGGAGTCGATTTGTTGCATGTGGAGAAGAAATTCAAGGATCTCAGACAACCCAGTCGATTGACAACAATCTCGATAGGGTGGCCAACAATGAGTGAAAGAAGATTTTTGTTTGTTTGTTTGCTTCTTTGTTCTTAAAGTTCAGGTTGTGGCTGTTGAGCATAATTAAACATTGTAAAACATATATTAGATGTGGGTGAACATATGGGTGATTGTTGCAAATAACTGTCACTGTCGAGGAAAGGGCAACTTTCACTCTCCTAAAAGCTAATAATAATCACTGTTGTGCTTCTGGTTGTATTGAAGTTCCAGTTCTTTATGTCAATTTCACAGGAAGCACACACTGTGTTGGAAATTACCTTCTCTATCTTTGAAAAATAATGTAACTTTTATGACAATAGAAAGATAAATTGGGACATCTTAAGCATTATTGTCATCGTCATCATTACTTTGGGAACATTCATTTTATGGCATGTAGCTGTGTACACCTGACTAGAAAATAGAAACCCATGTGTAATGTTCAGTCAAACAGCCCTGTAAGAGAACTCTTTAGAACGTCAGACCATATTAGACAGGTGTGAGCTGTAGGGACATTTCTTTAATCTGTCGTTTGATCCATTGTATAGGATTGGATAACAGACATCTTATTAAATGTGTTCCCCTATTGAAAAGGAAGTGAGAAGAATTACACATTACACCAAAATTACACCAAAAGAGTGCAGTCAAACACAACAACACCACAAAATACAAGAGTCAAAGAGCTGAGTCTTAGACTTAGACTAAGACTTAGACATCTACAGCCCTATTTATTTAACACATCAATAAATAGAATACAGTAAAAGGAGTATATTGCACAATGTCATAAATAAATAAAATAAAACTAGTGCACATTATCCTACTTTACATCTATTTCTCCAGTCGTACCCCTCCCTACACCTAATTTAATTGGGTTATTGCCATAGGAATGAATGAGTTTTTTGCTCATTCATTCAAACCTTACGACTATCACGCAGGTAGCATTTATTGCAGAGATGTTCCTTTTTAGTAACAGTTCATAAAAACTGATGTATTTTTAACAAGCAATCCCAAGAGTAATCTGGCTCAATGGTGTAATGGAAAATTAAGAATCTGTTCTACTGTTGCTTAGGCTTTCTTCTGACTCTGCAGTTTCTATTCCCATACAAATGTTCGGACCGAATGGCAGGAAGTTCTGATGTATACATGCACATTTGACACTGCTCACACCTAGAACTCACACCTGGAGGTGTTTACCACAGAGCTGGTTCAAAATAGTCTTCCTTTTTTTCCCCCATATGCCAGAATAGATAGGCTGTGTGTTTGTTTTTAGTTTTATTGTTTTCTCATGAAGAGATATTTATTTATAAGATATTATAAACTAATATTTGAAGTGCACACAGCAGTATGTAGTGTAGCAGTGAAAAAGTGATTTGACAGGTACATCGATATAATTCCAAGCAGGGACGTCACTAGGATTGAAAGACAGGGGGACTTAGCCCCCAAGCTATGCAAAACTTCCCCTTGCAAAATCTTACTATCAACTATCTTTTAGATACATAAAATCTGCATGGGGGGAACTTACTTAGGCCAGACTTTGCTCCTGCTGAGTTCTTCTGTAGGCTATGACATAAATGCTATCCATCTGCTCGTGTAAATGTGCGGTAAAGTAATACCATAATTAATTCCTCTCTCTATTAGATAAGTTGTCCAAATAAGACTATTTAATTACACTAATTACTGTTACTGCACGGTAGATTGGTTGAATTAGTGTCATGTCAATAGTGTTAATTTTGTCACCTATTTTTAATTTAGTCTTAGTCTTAGTCTTGTGCCAAAAAATTTTGTTAGTCAAGTTTAGTCGACGAAAAGTCTCGTCATTTTAGTCTAGTTTTAGTCAAAAGAGAACTCAAGGTATCTTAGTCAAGTTTTAGTCGACTAAAAGTCTCGCCATTTTAGTCAAGTTTTAGTCAAAACATTTTAGTCTTTTTTTAAATAAATTATTTCTGATAACCATTTCAGTCAAATAGTTATAAAAATAAATAAATGCTATAAAGTTATATAAATATTGAGCCTCTTCCTTATTTCAACAGTAAACGACAAAAACAACCACTGCATGGGGAAAGGATATTTTACAATAAAATAAATGCAGCACGAAACTGGCGAGGCGTATTTCAAGTGAACGCAACATGTGTTGTTTTTCAGACAACGGCAGCTGCAGACTGTCGTACGTCTCGTGTTGGAAATAGACACAAACCTTTACACCGTTTAGCTGTCAGCATTTTAACTGTGTTAAATCCAACTGCTAGCTAACGGTAGGCTAACGTTACCTGCTGCCAAGTGTAGTGTTAACTACCGCCCTGTGCAGCGATGTTTCGGTTGACTCTAACGTCCCTTTAGGAGCATCAGAGAGAAGCGCAGGCTATTCGGTCCGGTAGATAACGGTCGTTAGGGCACCTGTCGGTGCCGTAGCAACGGGTCTCGGTAACAGCTGAATATTCTATCTCATGATGAAAAAGTAGAGACGATTGTAGACGAAAATGAAGAGAGATTTTATCTTAGTTTTTATTTTATGCAAAACATTTTAGTCTCGTCTTTTTTCATCAACAATAATGCATGTTAATTTAGTTTAAGTCAGCGTTTTTGGACATTGGCGCAGTCTCGTCATCGTCTCGTCTTAGTCATGGAAAAAAAGGTCGTTGACGAACATATTTAGTCTCGTCTCATCTGACGAAATTAACACTACATGTCAACATACAAAATGTCATGTCCAGCACAAATCAGTAAAACAGACAAACATAGGTCAGTGTACAACGACAAATAACAGTACTATAGAAATAAGCAAATAATGAATAGCCATTGTTGCATACTTTATCATGTAAGCTGTTGATAAGGATCCTATTTAAAGTAGCTACTGTCTGAATTTAATAACCTGATGGCTGAGGAATAACATTTTTGACAATTACTATATGTATGTATGTATGTATGCATGCTCATGTATAGCTTATCCTACATTTCGGGAAACATCGACATCTTTAATTTATTGCAGAAATTGAATGCAGAAAGCTAAGTTGGTCAGAATATAGCATAATAAATATCATGAAGTAATTTGTAATAATAATACTAATGTATGGCTATGCCTTAGTGACTAGACCTTCCAACAAATGCCTGTTTAGCCCTGTAGAGCAGTGGTTCTCAAGGTTTTTGACATCAAGGACCCCCAAACTGACACAAACTAGACCACGGACCCCCATTTGATTAGATTTTGTCTGTTATGATTTTTGCTTTTAGATGTTTTATTACAGAAAGTCTAAAAGACCAAAATAATCATACATTCTGTAATTGTGTTAATTATAGATGGAATTATAGTGAAAATAAGTTATTTCACTTTTTGCTGGGGACCCCCTGGAACCCCCTCAAGGACCCCTGGAAGTCCCCAGACCCCACTTTGAAAACCTGTATTGCTGTAGACCACTAACGTTACTGACCTCAATCAAGCCACTTCCCTCAGAATCAGCTGCCATGCCAAACTCCTACTTCTCTCTCTCTCTCTCTCTCTCTCTCTCTCTCTCTCTCTAAGTATCCATCTTATCAATGAATTGAAGGATATACTTGCAAAATAGCATTAAAGGGGTGATAGAATGATTATATAGGGTATTTCACACTGTTCCTTATGGTCTCCTAATGGGGTATGTAACATTGGTTGGGCTGAAAATGGCCTGGTTGATATTTTACTGGCCCTTATGCATCCCTGTGTTTTGGCCCTATTTGTAACAAGAGCTTTTCTTCCAAATATGGTATGGTCATGAATATTTAGATGAGCTGCGCGCTGATTGGTTGAGCGACTTGCCATACGCAGACATTAGAGACGCGCGCTGATTGGTTGAGCGAATCCCCAATACACATACATTATACAAGCGACAGAATCTCATATTCCAGACACTGCAATGTTTCATTACCAAATTCACTCATATGGGCCGTTTTACAAAAATTGATGGCTAATTGCAAATTTGGTAAGACGTGTCGGACTTTAGGAGCTCCACACAGTCTGACGAGAAAGCGACAGCCTGCTGGGCTCCATACCCAGGGCAAAGTCACCCTTTGTGGACACTGCACTACGGGGCTCTGCGGCCGGCTGCCGGCATAACTCTAATATATTTACGGTTTGAATTTCGTCACGCCACTTATATAACATCATTCCCCAATGTCTTATCAAGCTAACCGTTGTGTCCGATTTGATTTTAACGCATTTTTACGGACGCGAGGCGTCTTTGTAGGACGAGCAGCTGCTTGCTATATGTCCCATTCATTACAATGGGGAAATATCGCAGCTTGCTCACTTTCGCATAACTAAAGTATATTTACAGTTTGAATTTCGTCACGGCATGAATATTACAGGTTCCTCAAGGTCTTACAAAGCTTAGCTAACACTTGTCCGATTTTGGATTTCAATTGAATGTATTTTTGTGAATGTCAGAGTTAGGAGGAGGCTAGCTAGCTCTCATTGATGGACTCCATCTCACTGCGGCTCTATCAATGAGACTCGCGGACAAGAGGCGTTTATTTCCCCAATTGTTTGTTTAAATAACTCAACACACATACCCATTATAAGATTAACTGAAACCTGCGGGCTGCGGTAAAAGATTGCGGGCGTAACAAGCTCACTGACACTGCGGTCAGGCGGCGTTGGTACGCACCCAGGCAGCACCAACACCGGCACTAAACTCCGACACACAGTCGGAGAAAATTTGCAATTAGCCATCCTTTTTCGTAAAGCGGCCCATATTCGAGCTTTATATGGTTGATTTCTCGCATAAAAAAGTTTCAGAAGTGAATTTTGTAATGGAATAGCAGAGATCTGCGTGACCTAGCTAGATTCAGAAAACTACCTGATCTCAGGTCAGTTGTGTAGCCTATGTAAATGTTGGGGCGTGACCGTTCTCTTAATACACCCATGGGCTGACAAAGGTTCCGGTTTTTCGGAGGTTGACGTCAACTTCCAGCTTTGTTGAGATTCGCCCGTTTTCAGCGGCAGTTTCAAAAAATTAGATTTTCATAGTAAAGGGGTGTCAATGGGATTTTGAGCTTCTATGTATGTCCTATTTACCCACCGAACTGTCCTCATTCAACTATGACAGGGTAAAATCGGTTTTGCATTCTATCACCCCTTTAACAGGGAAACTATGACATTCATTTTCAGTGACAACATTTTATGGGGACTGATATTGTTTTTTACTGTAGCAATAGCAGGCACATTAATGGCAAATAATAGTTATTTCTTGTATTTCACTCTAGCTAGACTATTGTTTTCCATAGCCAACTAAAATATCCCTTTATCTTTACCTGAAGTAAACTTAGCTAATGTTAAGCAAGTAAAAGTCATTAACAACAACTTACAATTTCACTCACTCACTCAGTGTGTCTGCAGTAGCAAGTTAGACCAAAGTTTAAAATAATGAGGTAAACGTATTTTAGACAAATCCCCGTGAGCTAAAACGTTTAGATTTCCAACTATTCTGAACACTGGTATCAACTGTTTTTTCTACTCTTGGCTAAGTCTTACGCAACTCTAAGCAGGCCTTCTATGATTGGTCATCTGCTCCAAGTAGGCAGGACTGGAGTATTTAAGCCACTGCGGTTGCTAACATTGTCCCATGTAACTACATGCTAATAGCTGTAAACAATGTCACCTTGGCTGCCAGTGTCGTTAAATTCTCCCTAATTCTGGATCACAGTACTCCTGAAAAATGTTCTGTTACTAGTGTTTGATTCTGCGATTTTTGACGGTAGAAAGTGCCGCTTCGTTCCACAACAATCTAATGTTAGCATTCTGCCAACTATTAAGTAGCTACATGCTAACGCGACATAGCTGTAATCTCGGCCAATGCTGGTCATTTCTCCCAAAATTCCGGTCACTTTACTGCTGGGACATGTCCGGTTGTGTAATATTTGGTTTAGAAGCCTTTTTTGGTGATTTTTCATGGTACAATGTCCTGCTATTTACTCCGTTGCACTAGCTCCGGCTTCAACTAGTGAATTAGGGAACCCACTCAACTTCTAGGCAAGACCCGCCCTTCAATAGCATTCACACGCTACTATTGGCCAGGCGTCCATGCTTACGCCATGTAACATAACCCGATTTGTTCAGGTACTATCCCCTGACCAATCGGCTATCCTAAACTTAACCACTTTGAGTTTTAAATAGATTTTCAGTAACTGTATAACATGTAACAATAACAAGGAATAAGACCGACGTTATGTTCACAGTGTTAAATGACCTATTTAAATAGTTTTTTTTAAAAGCATTAAAGCATGTAAACATGTTCTAGTACAAACACAAAATACAAGTATAATCCTGAAAATACTATATAATAGTTGCCCTTTAATGCCGCCTGGCGCTTGTTGAGTCTCCGTTTCTGCCTTTTTCCACCAGCTGACAGTTCGTGAAATATAAATAAACCAGCAGTGCACGACGACACAAACGGATGAATGGTGAAGGAAGATTGATTCAACGTAGTGAGTGATACCGGGTCCCCTGTAAAAAAATAAATAAAAATAAATAATAAATTAAATCTCATTATTATTTTTCTTATTATTTGTGGGGGCTTAAGAATATTTTGGGGTAGCTTCAGCCCCCCTAAAATAGGCCTAACGACATCCCTGATTCAAAGATGAATCTTTGGCTCATCAGTATTTATTTCATAATGCTGTTTGTTTTTATGTTAATGTTTGTCTTAAGTTCTTATTTCAGAAATTCAGTTGAAGTTGGTTTTCCTATGTTAGCCAGCTTGTGGTTAGTTGTGATAGCCCTTTTTCAATTTCCCCCCTCTAAGAATCCATACTGCTAATTTTTTTTTTTTATACATAGCCTACATTATGTATTGTCTCTGAAGTTAAAAATAAACTTGTTTCATGTTAAGTCTTTTAATAAGCATTTACTTTCTGCCTGCTGTAAATGGTTTATGCATATGTATGAGCAATATCTGACTAAGTGGGCATTCACACCAGGAAAAGTGATCCGGCGAATTTTCCGCAGGGGGGAGTGTCAATGAAACGGCCCATTTGTGTGACGTCCTGTTGTGTTCTTAAACCCCCAACAAAGCTGAAGTAGACTTTATATTCCACAATTACTGTTTTTCGTTAGAACATTTATAGATTTTGACGTTCCCGACCGCACTTGAAGGCAGCTTATTTCACAGGGGGGAGGGGATCCCTGTTTACTGTACGGGATTCTCACACCACCTCAAATCATAGCTCAAATCACACTGACAAGTCTGATCTCCGGTTACATGATTGGCCACTGCAGCGTGACGTGGGGTTGCGTTTCTCCAAAAGTGGGGTCAGTCTCAACTTTTCGGGAATAGATGTTATGGGGTCTGAGGGTCTTTTGAAGCCAACATCCTGCATTCCAAAGTCTATTTCAGTGTGAAGCACTACAAACCAGAAGTGGAAATGTACTCCAAGAAATGCAGATGATACAACAGCTTTATGTCATTTAGATGTAAAAAAACTTTCTGTCGTAACAATAAGTATCAAAAACTGAGGAGGATCACGCTGTTGGATGCTGTCCTCCTCTCCTACTTTAATGCCTAACGAATCTATCTCTTTCTCTCCCTGACGCTGTCTTTCACTGGTTGAAGCCTGAAAATATTGTAAACATATTAATAACATAACTAGTTACACTGGTTGGACTGTTCAGCTCTGTTTCAGACTCATACTTCGGTTCAGGCTGGTCCTCATCCTCAACACTTGCCTTTTTTAGTCACTGAAAATACTTTTCAGTAAAAATGACATAACATTATTTATAATACGTTTATTTGATTCACAGCTGCTACATATAGTGTTTTGACCTCGACAACCCAACTGCATTTTATCGCAAACTTGCGACTAGTTAACTTTCTAAAGCAGGCGCAATCGCTTGTTTGCTAAGAGTTGCGTCGGTGATTGTGAATGTGTGATTGTGTAAAGGTGTTCACGAGATAGATACCAACCTTTCGTGAACTTGTGAATTTCGCCAGCCGTCTTCTCTCCTTGATGGAGACAGATGCTGTGTGCACGGTGGGCTCGATGGTGTTTTAAGCATCCAACGTCGCCTTCCAGGCAGCTAACCCTCACCTTAACCCTAACTATAACCATTACCACGCTGCCTGGAAGGCGACGTTGGGGGCTAAAAACACCAAACACCGCACGGTGGGAGGAGCTGTGTGTGTGTGTGTGTGTGTGTGTGTGTGTGTGTGTGTGTGTGTGTGTGTGTGTGTGTGTGTGTGTGTGTGTGTGTGTGTGTGTGTGTGTGTGAGCGAGACACAAGTGAAAGAGAGACGGAGGAGAGCAGGGAAAGGAAATGCAGCGGAACGTGTCTTAAATAGCGTTTAATAAAAATACGTAATAATGTGCGGCGCCGGTGTTGATAGTGTGGCACACCGCCACACATTAGTCTGTGTGGGAAACACTGTATGTTATATTGTGTCTTCTTCCATCTGCAGCCAAAGTGAATCTGAGTGTGTGCTTTTGCCTGCCTATAAACATGGTTTATATCTTTATTCTCATTCTCTTTGCTGTGTTGTTGTCTTATGGTCAATGTTGCCAATGTATAGGTATACTGCTATTAGGGGTGTAAGAAAAAATCGATACACTTGAGTATCACAATATTTTATTTTGCAATACTGTATCGATTTTCAAAAAGGAAATATTTTTTTTATTATTATTATAAAAAAAGATTTTTAAACGTTCAAACATATTCATGTGTATTCACAGTGGTTCACGTTTATGTTGTTTTTAAACCCCCTACCGCTAGATGGCTATGCTGAGAGGCACCACTAGTGTCCTTGCCTAACAGTGCCTAGCAGGGCCTGACTTTTTGCTAGAAGCTAACAATGTAGCTATGGCTGAACTTTGGCCTACTTCAGCATATAAACATGTGCTCACTAAGAACCTGATTTTCTGTGTACTGAATTGTTTACCTAAAGTTCTTTGACTTTTATGAACATCGTCTTTTTTTACATATTAGTTTTTCTAAAATTATACCTATACTAAAATCCCAATATATCGCCTTATGCACAGTATCGAAATATATTGCAATATATTGAATCATGACCCATGTATCGGATACGTATCGTGACGCCAGATTCATGCCAATACACAGCCCTAACAGCTATAGCAGAGTCTTTCAAAACGTGGCATGTTTTTGGTGTCAACAGCACCAAGTGCAAGAAGTTAAAGCTATTTTAACTTCGAGCTCAACTGTGCCACGCTTCAAAGGGATTTTCAAGAGTCTCATAGCAACAGCGGAAGCCTCATCTAGTGCTTCCCCAAAAATATCTGCCAAATGCTCCCAGCTATAATACAGATGCTCAAAGTACAAAGGGCCTCAGCTCTCTGCACCTGTTGCCCAAAGCATGTCAACTGTGGCTTACTTTGAGGAGTGTAGTTTAGCCCCGGCTGCTGCAGTTCAGGCTGTCGGCACGGTGAGGGAAGAGCTCATCGATTTATTCAGGGTTCACACCCTGAAAGCTGCACGTGGAGCACTGTTATGATTTACTAATCAGGGAAATCTATAGGGAAGTGGAGATAGGTATCTGCTATTTTGTAGTGCGAATGAAAAACTGACAGTTTGCTTAGTTGGCTGACAGTTTCAGCTGTTATTCAGCTAATTGCGCTGCTAATAGTGAAATGATTTTGTTTTCTACTTGTGCTCATGCATTTCTTCTTGTTTATGGTTGCCTAGTGAGAGATATATCAGAGCATTACAAAGTTCTGCTTGTTTTTACCACCAGGGGGCGTATTAATGAATAAGCTTTCTCTTCAGTCTGCGTGTTTTTTTTACACTAAATCTAAGATGACAGAACATGGTGTATGGAGAGAGGTTAAGCATGTACTGGCAGGTGTAGCGTTTGACTGTTGTCAGTGGAAGGTCGAAAGTGAAGAAACATAAAGCTGTGTCTTCTGTTTATCTGCACGCGCCTTCCCAAAAGGCCTTCAGCATTATTATTATCATTATTTTCTGTAGCAGATGGCTGCATTGAAAGGTTGAGTGTTAAGAAAGAGCAGCTGGTGGAGTTTTAGTTTCACCTTCATGTGATGAATGTCCTGCAGTGAGTGGAGAGGAACTCCCCAATGACAAGTCCTCTGATGGATGACATACACACCTAACTCGTGTACAGACACACACATAACACACACACACACACACACACACTGGTGTTTAGGACTGAGTACCGAATTCAATACTTTTTAGGCACCGACTGGATTTGAGTATTGAAAAATGCCTCGTCATTCAATACCCAATTTCAGTACCTACGGAGTAAATCTCATCAGAGTCAGTGAGCCAAAAGCATGCAGCGTGCTTCTACCAAGATCTAACAATGTCTGTGATTGGCTGTCTAACGTGGGCAGTGGTGGCCTAAAGGTTAGAGAAGCGAGCTTGTGACCAGGTCGTTGGTTCAATCCCCAGACCAACAGGATAAAAAAATCTGGGTGGGGAAAGTGAAAGAGCAGTGCTTGTCTCTCCCTCATTACCACCACTGAGGTGCCCTTGAGCAAGGCCCTTAACCTCCAACCGCTCCAGTGGAGCTGCTCAGTGGCCAGCAGATCAGACTGTGGTTGTACCGGACAGCTTCCAGGTATGAATGTGGAACTGTGTGAATGTGATCAGGGCGTTCCTGCAAAAGAGAAGCTGCCTCTCAGTGAACTTTCCCTGAATAAATAAAGGTTGAATAAAAAAACGTTACAATTCGTAGAGACACGCAGGAAAAAACTCTGCGTTACGCACAGAGGCAGGGCTCCCTTAGTAGTTGCTGGAAAAAAGAAGAAGAAAGATTTGTGCTGTAATGTGTATTGTTGTAATTTCTTTTTGTTTTATAAAATTGTTATCGAAAAAAGTATCGTTGGGAAACTGGTATCGAAGTCACGGTATTGGCATTGGTATCGGTATTGAAAAGTTTTGAACGAGACCTAGCCCTAGTGGTGTTAGACATATCTGTACTATTTGAATGACATTGTTAAAATACAGATTTCTTTTTTCTTTTTACACATCTATGTAATTCATCAAGCAAAAGTTGTCCCCACACCATTAAATACTTTCATACATGGAAGTTACCCAGTACATTACATTACATAAGATTAATTTGGCAGACACTTTCATACAAAGGGACTTTTTCTCACTCATGCACTCTCATTGTGAGTAGTTTGATTCAGCATATTTCTCATTACATCTGCAGTCTGATCTAACAGTCAATGAGCAGCTAACTAGAGCAGTTAAGGTTTAAGTGCCTTGCTCAAGGCTAACCCATCAATGATAATAAGGCAGGGGCAAGCACTGCGCTTTGACTTTCTCAACCCAGATTTATCAGGATTGAACCAGCAACCCTCTGGACGCGATCCCACTTCTCTAAACTTTAGTCAATGGCTGCAGTTTTGCCAGCTGAGCTCAGCTGAATCAAGTTCCATCTTCACTCATCTTTCTGCAATATCTTCTAATGTTACAGTTTTCATGCTAAAACAAACCATAAAACAATTTATTTTTACCCCAGAGAACATTTATTACATTGGCAGTGGCAGCATGACTACATTTCTAAATATGTAATAAATATTGGCATAAAGATAAATTGCTGTAACTCTAATCAGGACAACGCCAACACTCCCAGTAACAGAGCAGGCCGGAGCTGTGACTGAGTGTGACTGTGTCTGTGTGAGGAGGAGGTGAGCAGGCTCGAGGACAGCCGAGTGACTTGATAATTGAGCCCTGGGTTATTCACGTGTAAGATCATTTAATGAGTCAGACAGCGGAGAGGGTATCCTCTGCTTGGGAGCTGTTGACTTCATTAAAAACAGTAATGGTGTGTAATGATGTGATAAGGCTTTCGTCTGTCAGAGTGCAGCAGCAGGGTGTTGACACCCAGCACCATTAGCATAATGACAGGGCACGCAGTATTGTCGGGGCATATGCTATCGGTCTGAATGGCCGAGCTTGGGGTCAGTGATCAGGTTGACAAGATGAATTATGTTTTGAGATTTGTCGTTTTATTTGTTTTTTTTTTTTTTTTTTTTTTTTCGAACCAGGATACCTTATTTTACCCAAGCCATCTATTTCATGTGCAGTACCCGTTTCTCCTCTTCAAAGTCAGGTAACAGCAAAAATAGGATAATCAATGGAATTTTTTTTCCCCATAGGTCTTTTTTTTTTCCGAACCCAGGAACATTGAGAGACTCAGGAGCTTCTCCTAGCACTAGCTTGTATCAATATTAGGACTGACAATTGGGGATAAGACTGGCTTTTCCCCCTCTGCACGTCTTCATTCCAACATGCATTCAAGCATCATGGTGCTAAATTACTAAGAACAACATGATGACCCTGTTTTGTTGGCAAAATCTTCCATCTCAAACAAACCCATTGCTTTTTAATTAGTTACCAGTCTAATATCCAGGGTTTTTCGATATAAGTGTGCAAAGTCAAATGTATTCATATAGCGCTTTTCACAGACAAAATCACAATGTACTTTACAAGGACATAAAAAAACAAGAGAACATAATACAAATTAAAGACAATAATAAATAAAGTACAGACAGGTCAACCAAGTGCCTGTCTAAAATGGCAGGTTTTTATCAGATTTTTTGAAAGAGTCCAGAGAAACAGCAAACTGAAAGGACGGAGGCAGAGCATTCCAAAGCTTAGGTTGCTACGGACTATAAAGATTGATTGCCATGGGCCTTAAGCCGGGTGCGTGGAACAGATTTAACATAGTCCTAAAAGAGTGGGCTGAGGAATATAGGTGAAGTAGTTCAGCCACATATGCAGGAGCCTGCCTTTGCAATGCTCTATTTGTAAGAGCAAGAACTTTAAATTGAATTCTGTATGCGACAGGGAGCCAGTAAAGAGACTTAAGAACAGGGGTGATGTGAGGCCGTCTATTTGACCTAGTGTTAGGAAACAATCGGATGACGATTATTTTGTGGTTCAAATCCTATCATCTACAGGCTCGGCCTCTGTGAGTTGATTCTGAAAGCAGTGGCTAGCGCTCGGGGAACCAAGGGACACAAAGCAGGGTTCAGTTCACAATGTTCCAAAGGTGTAATGAGACACACAAGGATATATACATGTTCTAACAATCGCTACATAAGAGAGAGAAAGAGACCCGTGGACAGGAGGATTGGTTAGTTCACACTAATAAGTCTTTAGGGTGGAAAACAGTGTTACAATGTATGATACAAATTTAAATAGATGAGAGAGGCTTTGTCCAGAGTTCTCACAGAATGGAATGCAACATATTCACAACGCCTAGCGAGTAGCCTTGCAGCAGCATTCTGAATTTACTAAATGATGATCAAAAGCCTACTAAGTGAGGAGAAAAGTACATTGCAATAGTCAATGCGAGAAGCATTTCAAGTTCAGCAGTTGAAACTACAGATCTCAGTTTAGTAATATTTTTTTAAGTGGAAAAACAAGATCTGGGCAGCTGCTTAAAATGTGTGTCGAAAAAACGAAGATTGATTAAATACCACCCCTCAATTACGCAGGTTGGAGCGGACAGCAAAAGAAAAAGGCCCAATACATTGCATGATCGTGGGGACGACCTTTTCTGGAGCAACCACCAGAACCTCCACCTTTATAAGCATCAAGCTAGTCTCGCATTGCCAGACCTTCCTCCACAATGCTGCAAAAGAGGGTCTGGCTAGTCCACACAGCATTCCGGGATGGGAGAAAAACGTGCTCTGGTTTATTGGCATTTCTTTAAACCAATCACAATCGTATTGGGGGGTGCAAAATCCCGGACACAATGACAGTGCCGCTGCAAAATATGTGCTTGTTTAAAAGTTGTTTTAGTCGTGCAACAGAAAACTCAGATTGGACAGATAGTCTAGCTAGCTGTCTGGATTTACCCTGCAGAGATCTGAGGAGCAGTTATCCATAGTCCTCAGAAATCCACCGTTTAGC
The DNA here is from genome assembly GCF_010015445.1 of Perca fluviatilis. Taxonomy (NCBI): domain Eukaryota; kingdom Metazoa; phylum Chordata; class Actinopteri; order Perciformes; family Percidae; genus Perca; species Perca fluviatilis. The sequence continues at coordinate 38,913,712 of NC_053114.1, read as the reverse complement.
CACAAAGAAAGAGGAAGGTAAAGGACATCTGGAATTTCCTGCTGCACCTGAACGATCCCGGAAGTGGAACGTCATCGATATAAACCAGTGATAAGCTGGAAGAAACTTTAGTTTGTGATTTACTAGTTCTTAGGGTTCCTGAGTTCCTGACCCCGCAAACACACACACACACACACACACACACACACACACACACAGGAATAACCCAGCTTGTCAGGTTGGGTTCGAGCCCAAGGCCTTCTTCCTGTGAGGCGCAGTGCCACCCATTTATTTTAATGAGGCGCAAATGTTCTACGTACGCCAGTGCGAGTCAGATGTGCTTATATCACCACTGTAGGTCTGGCTTTAGGATGTCAATCTTTCATATGCAGTAATTCATTATCTTTTCCTGCCTACTGTTATTCAAGAGTACAGTACAGCCAATCCCAGCATGCACTATGGCAAAAGGAAGACCTCAAACCCTGTGAACCCTTAACCACAGGGCTTCAGTGCCACTACTGCAAATGCTCTGTGATATAGGAAAGTAAGCTAACATTTCCAAATGCAGTGAATAGATTGAATATTAACACCCAACAGAGTACATTTTGTCACACACGGAGCTCGCTCTACCTTCCTGAAAAGTATTAATCTCCTGTGAAATGAAAACAAAACTTTGCCTAACTGATGCTTCTGCTTTATGGACTGAGATATGAGATTCAGCACAGCGCCTGCAGAATTGCTCCCAATTTAACGTTCAGCGGAAAACCAAATAACGTCTGTGGTTGTGATTGGCAGAAGGTTAAACAGTCTCTTATCTGCAGACACAGGATATATAATCACAGAGGGACGCTCGCATCACATCGCCCCACCCGAGACGCTGCTCTGTCCGCTAATCCTCCGTGAAGGGAGCTATCAGACATACGCAGCACCGTATCTGTCAACTGCTAATGCGTGTGTTCGCGTACGGCTTCCATCGGACCAGAGCTGGATCACTTCAGGGGTCATGCATCAACCCTGCTTTGCATTGCTCAACCCAGCTTCAAACCCTTCTCTTGATCTCCTATTTTTCTTTTCACCCAGCTATTACTAAAGAGAAATACACCATTTATCTTATTTGTTGACAGAATGTCAGGGGCAACATTTACATACACAGGGCATTCTGTTGCAGGAGTAATTTGGTTTTGAGTCAATGTATGTATATACCGCTCATTACTATTTACAATATCCTGAGTAAGCTCTGATTATGAGAAGCCCTGCTACTGTATTTAACCTTTCAGTTTCCCACTGAATAATGTAGCTGTTGCATCTGACCTGTGGTCAGTCTGACAACATACTTTCACCTGGGAATGAATACTGTATGATAATGTGGTGGTACAGTGGTGTACCTGAATGCAACTGTGCACATAGAAATGTTTGATATTTGGTTACATTTGGATTCATGTAGAAGCTCTACAATATAGTTTATTTTTATCTTTATGAAATGATATGTTAGCAATTTAGGTATGTAACTAACATAAACACGCCATCTTTAATTATAGCCAAGGAGCAATACGCAATGAGTGCTAACCCACTTGAAAAATTAAAATGAAATGAATAATACAAAATGAAGATTTCACCTCACTGGGTCAGGGATATGTGTGCAAAGTGTCCCAATTAAAGACCTTGATCTTGATCAGCTGCAGCAGGATAAAGAATGACTGGAGTGGAAATGGATATCAGAGTTGCAGTATTTTCATGTTTCCGTCCTGAAAAAGCATGCAGTAGCTAGCTTAGGTTTAAAGGTATGTGTGTGACAGAGCTGTGTGCTGTTACATACTGTGTTTGTTTGCTGTCAGGTTCAAGTAATGTGTGACCCATTACCCGTACAACATTTGTTTTGATTCAAAATGATAATTAACCAGAATTGCAGTCAGCTGATTTTATTTATTCACACCACTTCCTCTTTCCACGTCTAATTAGGGAGGTTGAGAACAGCTGTTTCACACATTTATGCAAGAACTGTAATGTAAATATAAACACACATAGAGCAGCAGCAGTGTGTATAAGACAACCCTTCAACTTTAAATAATAATAATAATAATAACTTGGACTTATATAGCACCTTTCATGGTACCCAAGGTCGCTTAACAAATAAGGGGTTAGGGGTCAAAGGACTTAGTGAAAAGAAATGTTTTGAGGTGCTTTTTGAACACGGGCAGGGATGGGGCAGAGCGGTAGACTGTTCCAGAGTTTGGAGCATTGGCAGAGAAAGCCCTGTCCCCAAAAGTCCGCAACCTGGTGCGGGGAGGGGGGTGTCCAGCAGGTCCTTGTCAGAGGACCGCAAGGGAACGTGACTGAGTGTAGGGGTTGGAGGAGATCTGTGAGGTATTGTGGAGAGAGTGCATGGAGATATTTGTAGGTGAGCAGGAGGATCTTGTAGGTGATGCGTGACTTGACTGGCAATCAGTGGAGCTGTTGGAGGATTGGAGGGATATATGCTGCCAGGGCTTGGTGTGGGTTAGAACCCTGGCAGCAGAGTTCTGGACATACTGGAGTCTGCTAAGGGCCTCGGCGGTAGTGATGTGCGATACCACTTAATTCCTATTCGATCCGATACCAAGTAATACCCAGGCTGGTATTGCCGATACCGATACCAATACTTTTTATGTATTTTATTTGTAGTGTGATGTGACAACTAGTTTAAAGTAAAGTAAAAAAGTAGGCTGTAGGCTTACCAATTCCAAATTATAGCTGCATAATGACAAGACAATAAACTACTCTCATATTATTTAATTATAAAGAAAATCTCAGAACAAACTCTGCTTTCTGTTAGCTTGTTGTAAGAATGCTGGGATTCCGGGGAACTCTTGAACATTAAAAAACTAAAGCCTTAACAGCGTGAATAACTATCCCACAGTCAGTGAACCTATCACGCTATCTCCCTGTACCTGGGCTGCTGCCAAATAACTCACTGACTGAAGTCTGTCTTGCCCTAGCACCTTGTGTCTTCTTGCCCTGGACCTCTTCCTCAGACTGACGCTATATTATATCATCATATTCACTCTTTTGACTCAGATGTTTGGTGAGGTTTGTAGTGTTATCACTGTATTTCACTGTCTTTCCACACACTCCTATGCAGACCGCAGAGTGCAGTCTGCAGTCTTCTTCGTAACGGGAAATTAAAGAAGGGCTGCTGCAGCGGCCGGCTCCGTCACAGAGCCAGAGTGCACACACAACTGACCGGCGGAAGGAGAAGTAGTTCCTTCCCCTAACCGGATATAATTAGACTTTTCTGGTGACAACAAGTTACTTATGATAACATAAAAACTCACTCCAAATTACTGAGTTTAAATATCGATCTTTTTATATGAGAATCGATACTAGAGCAGGAGACGTTGGGATCGTAAATATCGATATTTTAGTATTTTAGATCCGCACATCACTACTCGGCGGGCAGTCCAGACAGGACACCATTGCAGTAAACCATCCCTGCCTTGAAGAACTAGTGAATGTACTTAACATAATAGTCAAGCAAACCCTGAAGAAATTTCATATCTTCTGTCCACACTGATATATGTATATATTAGAGGTGTTGAAATTAATCAAATAATCAATGCATCGAATCGTGGCCATGGACGATGCTGCATTGATAATCGTCCGGGCCATAATCAATTATTTCTGTTTACAATTTAATGTATGCCTAACAACCTTTCTGTTTACATATTCTGTTTTTTTATGGCTTTCAAATGGTAAATCAGTCGTAATATGGGCTGAAATCTATAGAATAACTCCATGAAAATGTTCAATATCCAAATCGAAAATTTTGGTTGACAGACAAAACAGGCTTTGAGATATCATTATTTTAATGAGTATTGTACCAAACAGCTTGAAAATACATGACTGCAAAGTTACCAAATGATGATGAATCACTTTGGTGATAATAAAAAATGTTAACTCCCCCAATATACCACATCATTATTTTCCATATTTAGTCAGTGAGTCGTGTCTACAAGCATCTCCTCCAAAGTGCTGAAATAAACTCTCAGCTCATTCTTGTAAAAATAGTACACCAGTTTATCTTTTGATATCTTCTTCTTAGATACTTTGTCTTTAGTTTTTACAAATGTATCCAACACACTAAACTTAACACTGTATGCAAATGTTATAAAATATCATTTCATATGGTGTCTTATTTATCCTTTATTTAGCAAACTATACCCCTCCCACCCCCCGCCACAGATCCCTTTTTAAAAATGCATTTCATTTGTACAGAACATGAAAGAACACAACTCCAACTCTCTAATCCAACCCACATACAAATACATACAACATGCAAAATAGTATTGTGTCAAATAAAACAACAGGAGAGACACTTTGAAATAACTTTAGACTTAGAGGTAATGAAGCTAATCAGGTTCCAGTGTGAAGCTAGCTCCTGTGCTATGAGTCAGTGTGTCATCGTTTCTGTAGAGTGAGGTAGAGTTGATGAGGTGAACTGTTTTTTTTAAAGCATGCCTTTTTTTGCCTGTAAACATTGTGGTTCCAGAAATCCTTAAAGTGCCCATATTATGAAAAAAACACTTTTTTCTGGGATTTGGGGTGTTATTTTGTGTCTCTGGAGCTTCCACACGCATACAAACTTAATAAAAACCCATCCATGCTGTTTTGAGTGAGATACGGTTTCTGAATGTGTCCTGCCTTCAGTCTCCTGGTGAGCTGTTCAAAATCGGCCCGACTTGTGACGTCACAAGCCGAAACGAGCGTTAGCATGCTAACGCTAATGCTAACGCTAGCATGTGACCTCGTTCTCAATAGCAAAGCACTGCTACAACACACACAAGTTCACCATAATCTCCAAAAGAACTACTTCCATGTGCGCCCTGATTTAGAAGAAGTCTCCCAGCTAATCCTGCCTTGTAACTGACTACAGTTGGAGAAACAGGCTTTCTTTTACTGTCTCTAGAGTTAGCTAGCTGACATGATCTACATCTGAACTACTGAGCATGTGCGAGTGCAATCAAAGATAGTACAGAAGAAGAAAAGAGGTCTCACTCTGTAGCTAAAACAGAGACCAGGTGAAAAGAGGAGCTGCAGCAGTGAGAGAGAGCTGGGCAGTACAACAAAAAATATGGTGTTTTTTGAAAATTAAACCATGTAAACCTATTCTGGTACAACCTTAAAATACAATTATGAACATTAAAATGAGCATAATTTGGGCGCTTTAAGGAATGCTTATTCAGAGGCCTGTACTACAAAGCAAGATTTGGCGTTAGCGAGGTAACTTCAGGTTCAACCCAGGGTTTTGTGTATCACGGCGGCGGATCACTTGTTACTGGGTTAAATCGCCGTGGTAACTCACGCTGAACACCTAACCTGCTCAGGAGCAGGTTATGTTGGAGATTAGAGATCAACCGGTGTTAAAGCACCGCCTACTGACCAATCAATACTCGATTGATAACGGCGTCACCGTTTGTAGAAGATCCAGTGGAGCTCGGTGAGAGAGAGAGAGAGAGGGAGAGAGAGAGAGGTGTGCTCAGAAAAGTTCAAACATTTAGAGACCGACAATCCATTAACATTCCCTGATGGGTATTTAGAAGGAGTGCTGGGGAACTGTGGCACAAAAACGCTGTATACAGGTTTCTAATGTCTGTCTCCAATCTATTTTGGTGCATCCTCAACTTACGTCACTGTATATGTATGTATGTATGTATGTATGTTCCCTTTATGTAATATGTGGTAGACAGTATGTCTGTATGTTTTTATGTTTGTGTGTACCATTCCTGTAATATGTGTACTTTTATATCTGGACCTTGAGTCTGTAAATAAAGTTATATATAATGGTTGTTTGAAGTCAAGTTGAAGAAGCCAAATCTGAGTATGTGAAATGCAACCCGAAACCAAACTGCTGAGGTAATGTACCTAGAAATGCCAAAGATTAGCTGAGATGCCGAAGAGTCAAACGCACGTCTGCACCAACCACATGATCAGAAACCTGGTAAATAGGAGAAACCAAGAGCTTTGTTTCATGTAAACATCATATCAATACCTGGATAAAAGTCATAATGGTGAAACAATGCACATGTAAACATTGTCGGTGATAGTTTATGAAATTGGCATCAGTCGTTGTATTCAAGTGTGACTCCAAGTTACAGTATAGAACCCCATTCATTCATTCATTCATTCATTCATTCATTCATTCATTCATTCATGAGTAGGGTTGGACATCGAGAACCACTTCCAACTTGGAATCGTTTCTTTATTGGAATCGTTTGGAAAATATGTTTTTGAATCCGATCATCTGTTCCAAATTTAACATGCGAAAGTTTTGGTTTCCGTAGCGGCCAGGGGCTTGTTGTGTTGCAGCCGTGGAGCACAGTTAGCGGCGCTCTAAACTGTGGCTAAAAAAAGCCCGGTAAAACTATAAACCACCATTGAATCAAAAATAAAATGTTCCTCTTATCTGTGAAATAAGAATGTGACCCATTTCAACTCTACCCCTCGGGGAATCGGAATCGATAAGAACCGGAATCAAAAGGAAGAATCGGAATTGGAATCAGAATTGTTAAAATCAAAACGATGCCTAACCCTATTCACGAAGATGACAGTCTTGTGAGGCAACATCACCCCATTGGTGAGCTCTGTTCAAGTGATTTCAGGTTGTTGTGAGAAAGGATCACAGTTGCAGATAACAAAAGAGGATGACATGAGGTATCCAGTTTCACCTGAGTCTTCCAGGCAGAGGTAGGTAGATATGTATGTATCCATTCATGATGCTGGGAGATCACTTCTCCAGGGTGTTTTCAGATGATAGTCCAGTTTTTTTCAGTCCAATATTTCTGTGGACCTCGTACGTTACTTGATTGAATGCTTTAAAGCAGAGTAATCAGTCCTTGTGGTTAAGGTTTTAGGATAAGATTTGGGAATAAAATGATCCGGCACCTTCTCAGAAAGATCACGTAGTCCGTTTAGAGTCCAGGAGAGGATGCTATAACTCTTTCACGTTATTCTTTTTGGAGCAGTTTAGTCAAAGACCACCTAATGAGTGCCCTCACAGACCGGCAACAACCGCAGCGCCCGCCACTGAAGAATGTTACTCGCGTGAGCGCCAACTGTGACTCCCCCTCTGAGCTGGCAGAGCAAAGACTGGCACTGCCATTAATCCAGGCAGTGCCATGCTGCTTCCTGGTTTGTAAGACGCTTCACAATTCCATATAAATTCTGTTTTTTTTTTTTTAAATTAAGTGTTTTAGAGACAATTTCAGGTATTTGAATGGGTAATGACTGGAACAGATACTGAAGCCTTGGGGGATATTGTCATTTTAACAGTTAATTCAAATGAATGGGTAGATTCATCCTTTTTATGTAAGTCCTTTTCTAGTTTACTACCCCCATGTTTTTAACCCTGACTTCGGGTCAAATTGACCCGTTTTCAATTTTTGTTTTATGTCATAAAATATGGGACGTAGAAATAAGCGCTGAAAATGTGTAGAAGAAAATTTTTACAATTTAAAACGTTGGAAAAAGCAAAAAAACAAGGCGTCAAAAACGTTGGTTGGTTGTTTTTTTCAAGGTTGACGGGAAGACAACGCAAGAGTTAAGGTTATTATCTATTCTATTTCTGTTAGTTCAAGATATCCAGTGTTTCCCCTATAACTATACAGGCCTGGCAGGTCGCCAAGGCCAACGGGAATCCCCACCATTCTTTAATTCTAAAAATAATGGCAAATATCAATTGTTTTCCCTATAACCATTCTGCATCACACAGCAATGAACGGCAGCAACGCGACACACTGCTGCGAGTCCATAATTGAGGAAACTGTCCATGGTTAGTTCATGTCCTTTAACAGCAGGACATTTGAGTGTGTTATCTGAACTGCTAAAGTCAGGTGAACAGGTGAAGCAAAGATAACGTTGTCGGTAGCCTAACGGTTGCCGTTACAGTACAAACGGTTTGGTAATGAATGACGCACTAACAGGTTCGGTGTTGTGTTTTTAGCGGATCTGGACCAGAAAATATTCCGTTGAAACAGATCGCTGAGGCCGTTTTGCCCTCATTGTTCTCTGTGAGGTTTGCTGGAAGTGTTAGAGTGGAGAGGAGGACTGCGCAGGATTCGTTTAAAGGCCACACAGGATTCTTAAGTACTCAGTGTAATCATGAGGTATGCGGTGACAACATAGTTCTAGGAGACTTTGGCCGTTGACATTTGTTCACTTGTGGTGATTAAAGGCCTATGTTTATGAAGGGGGAATCACCAGCTTATTGACAGATTGGTTCACTCTGCCTATTAAAGGCCATAGACCATATACAAGTAAGTGTAGTCACTTAGAAACACACCTTATTGCCTCTGTGCCACTCGCTATAACAGTTCCTGAAAGAAGTGAAACAAAGTGTTTTCTGACAAGTGCTGCAGTAGACGGGCGACTTTCTTTTGCAGACCACACATGCCCTTCTGCCGGCAGTGGCCCGATCTCTGGGAGCCACGTTGGTCATTTGTTCCACAAAGTAGGCTGGCAGGTGACCTACACCTGGAGCATCAGTGGCTGTCGCGGGCGGCATCCCAGCGGACGGAGAAGGAGGTGAGGTGGCCGAGACGTTGGATGGGGAGGCAGGTGGCACTTTCAATGGAGAAGCAGGAGGCACTTTGAAAGGAGAAGCGGGCAACATAAAGTTTTGCGGAGCTGACCGGCGTGGAGTGGACCCAATCTCCGCCAGGGACAAAATCAGCTGCTCCCTGAAGTTTTTCTGCGTTAACACAGGCCGATTCTGCAGCTTGCACATTCCTTTGTGGAGGATGAAGGCATTCACGGTGGCTATGTCCACAAAATGATAAAACAGAGTCTTGTACCATTTCTGGGTTTTATGGAGGACGTTGTAGTAGCTAATGAGTGCATCTGACAAGTCGACACCCCCCATGTGCTGGTTGTAATCTTTGATGCAGCCTGGGACAGGCACCTCCTTCACTGTCCACTGTCCATCTGAGTCTTTCACTTTGCGCTTCACCATGTCATTGCTGTACGCTTTGTGTAAAGTGGAGCACATTGTTACGCCCCGCGTGTCTAACCACTTCACAAACAGTAACCCTCCTTTTCTGATCCACCGGATAGTTCCCCTTGGCGTTTTCACAGGCATGTCGTTCCTTTTCGTTTTGGGATAACCAGCCTTGTTAGAGCGAACGGTGCCGCATGCCCAGATTTTTTTCTGAAGGAGGTCAAGGAATAGAGTTGGACTAGTGTAAAAGTTGTCCACATAGAGCTTGTATCCTTTGCCTAGAAAGGGGATGTCCAGCAGTCTCATGACAGCATCGTAGCTTACCCCCTTCCCTGTGGGTTCACCTTCTCTTCCCACATACACAAAAAAGTTCAGGGTGTAGCCACAGGACGAGTCCGCTAGAACAAAAAGCTTAAAGCCCCATTTAGTAGGCTTGCTCTTAATGTACTGCTTGAACCCGATCCTTGCTTTACTCGCCACCATCCGTTCATCTATGGAGATATGCTGGTGGGGATGAAAGAAAGTGTAGCTGGCCTCCAAAATCTGCCCATATAGCGGCTTTATTTTGCAAAGTCTGTCGTACCCTGATGTCCCCTTTTTCTGATCATTGGCCGCTTCAACTGCAGGATCATTCATGTGTAGGCTGCGGGAGATGGCGAGGAAGCGTCTGCATGGCATGACGGAGGCAGGAAACGGCAGACTGAACAGCTTAGATCCTCTCCAGAAATCTTTCAGAGTTTTCAGCGGTGCAATACCCATGTAGAGGACAAGGCAGACGAAGGAGTACATGTCTGCTGCTGTGACAGGCACCCAGCTTTCCTTATGGCCTTGGTATTTCTTTTTCCCATAGGCATTGGTGTTTTTTACCAGCGTATTGATTACTGTCACAGAGAAGAACAGCTGGAACAGTTCGAGTGGCGTGTAATTCGCGGTTCGGTTCAGCTGCGGTCCTACTTCCCTGTCGGGTCTGAACCGTGGTTGAGGAGGCTCCACATCTTCCTCATCGATGTCACACCACCGGTCTCCATCGGCTTCATCCTCTTCCTTTCTCACCAACCCTCTTTCTGCTTGCCTCTTTACACTTAGATTTTTCCCGCGGGGGGTGGATAATCTCTTGCTGGTATTGGGGGAGGGGGTGTCTTTTTTGGGTGTAGATGCATTAGGGATCTTCTTTCTGAGGGGACTCCGTTCCCACTTCTTAGATGGGGATTTCAGGGGCGATGACATCGGAGAGGCCGTGACAGAGCGGGGGCGCTTCCTGGAAGCCCTTCTCTTTGTGGGCTTAATACCCCACTCCTCGTCTGAACTGTCATCATCAGTGAAGTCTTCCCTGTAAACAAAGTAGATAGCTAAGGATTAATAATATAGTAAGATAACATGTTTCTGGATACAATTGTTAATTGCAACTTACATTTTTACTAGCAAGACTGAGGGTGAAACAAGTTATCTTCAAAAAAAGGGAAATAAAAGGTCAAAAACATGAATGAGGGCAGGAATATAAAGGGATCATAATAGTGGCTATACTAATATTATGTTGCTAACAATATTATAAAAATTTTAATGATGTAATAGTAGGAAAAAGGAAGCATCTGTGAATCAATGGGGATGGGGACTGTAATTCTCTGGATTAACCAAAAACAGACATTTACCAGATAATTTACTATATCACAGACTGTGAATCAATATTGCTATATACTGTGATTCACAGTATATAGCAATATTGGTTTTATCCATATCATCCTTAAATAAAGAATATGGCTTTTGTATCATTAATTTATTGAATTATAAGATCTGCTGAAAAAAAATCATTGGACTTCCCCTGCCCACACTGGACGACATCTTTAAGATCCGCTGCCTCCGCCGAGCGCACAATATTCTGCAGGATGAGCCACACCCCTCAAACCATCTCTTCTCCCTGCTTCCATCTGGCAGGCGGTGTCAGGCTTTTAGAGCACGCACCTCAAGGCTGGGGAAGTGTCATCATCATCAATCATGCCCCCCACTCCCCAGCCAGCACAGTTGCACGTTCTAGATAGGGATACTATGCAATGGGACTCAGTGCAATATTGGATGCCTTGTAGGGGTGTGCAAAAAAAATTTATTCACATTCGAATCGCGGTTCATGCTCTACCGATTCTAAATAGATTCATAGAATTCCATTTCCAATTTATTTTTTTTATTGTATGTCTACTGCAATCACATGGGAAAGGTAACTACATTTACATACTGAATCGTTTTGTTTTAATCTTGAGCCTGAAAATCGATATTGAATCGTGACATTTTCTGAATCGTGCACTCCTAATGCCTTGATAATGTTTTTTATATTTTTCTTATTTTATTTTATTTATTGTGTGAGTGTGTATATGAAAGTGAGTATTTTTTTTCAGAGGCTGCACTAGCAAATTCCGCTGTATTGGTTCTACTGCACAATGACGATTAAAGTCTATTCTATTCTATTTATATACTGGTTAGCCAGTTAATATGCACCTCTGTAAGACTAACACAGTCTCTGTAAGACTAACACAGTCTAACAGGCCTGCAAAAGTTGGGGCATGTCAGAGACAGATAAAAAAGAAAAGAAAGGTCCAAATTAAAACAGCATAGGCTGAGATAACCTGAATTTCAGCCCCCTGTATGGATCAAGCATCAAAAGATCCCTGTTAATTGCCCATGTCTTTCAAACCCCACACCTCTAGTTTGTACTGCAGGCTTTTTTTGTTATGAATGTGTAGTTTACAGTGTCCAAGCTGAGATCAACCTGATGACATCACCGGGGTGATGTCATATTTGGCAAAGCTTCTCCAGAGACACGGAAGATGTTATACAGCTGTTCTCACAGGCTTAGTAATACCGAGCATAATGTCTAAAATCGGCAGATTGCCTCTTTAAGGGTTTTATGATGACACAGTATTGTTAATCTTGTCCAATATCAGATTCTCATCTGTTCCATAATGATGCAATAATAGCGAACATACAGTGGTCTCCTCAAGTTAATCAAAAGCTTTTTACGTGGCGTTGTATTAGTTTGCTATGGGATTACCGTGGAAATGGTTTCATGAGAAATGCATTATCTTTCATCCACAGTTAATATCACGCTGATACATGAATCAAAAGATAATGAATAAAAACGCGTGTGCACACGAAAGGGTTGCCTTCCCACCCCTTTAAAAATTATGAAGCCGCCACTCCTGCATAGGATTTTATAGGCCCACTATTTGAACGGAGTTTATTGCCACAGTAGTTAGGCTACCCCAGAGTGATAGAGAAAGACATGGCTCCCGGCTACCCTACGTGGAATTTGTTGTATTTAAATACAGAAACGGAGACTAATACAAACGACTCTGTTGTGAAGTTATACAGTAGGCCAGGTGGACCTCCTCGCCCAATAACACACGCATACAGACATATCAAGATGTTTTTCTCAAGTATCTGGACAACAGGTAAAAAACCCGCAAACGCGACTGAACTGCGATGTGCACGCGCACGCGCACGGATGTAGCAAGATGCGGAGAATAGTGAAAGTGAACTAGCTACACTTTGTTGTGAAGTCCGTTAAGCGGCACCAAGCGGGTCGATACACCGCACTAGTTCGCTGCGTGCTCACATAGCTAGTTATCGAGAACTTTCCTCGTGTGGCTTTCCAGTGGGCTTGCTGTAGATTTGTTCCCAGCGCTAGCAAGCTAGCTAACTAACTAGCCTATATCATGTCTGAATACAACGGCAACTTCAGCGAGGGCAAGTGCACGATGAGTCTGCACAGGAGGAGCAGGACAAGCGCAACAGGTAGGCTGATTATGGCCGTAAATGCATGCACTCCTTGCACTGTACTACATCTATGTCAGACGTGACACGTCAAATCTAGTTTAGGCTCGAGGTATTTCGTTGGACCGAAGCCAACTCTGGGTGTCTGTACTCACTGATCTCGGGCCAGCCCCCTCGGAATATAATCCTCGTCCAGACTGCAATGGCTGGACTCGCTCTCGGAGTCTAAATCTGAGCGGAGCTCTTCTAATTCATCCTCAGACTCCGAAAGAAACATTTCTTAAAGTGTCGACGAGTTGTAAGACTTTTCTTTTGAAGAAACTTTTAGCGGTGCGTGTGTGCCTTGTATCTCCCGTGGGTCCTACCACTCTCCGGTCCATACGTCCCTCTTAAAGGATTCCTTTTACGCGGGTGTCTCTGGTCCGACAGGATGTCCTGTCTACTACTTACCATATATGGTTGGGGAGACACTTTCATTGGCTACAACTGCAGAGGGTTTCCACCATAGACTGTACCTAGATGCACTCCTTTGTGTACTTTACAAGCCCCCAAGGCAAAAGCGCTGCACATATTTTCAGGCCAGGGGTGTAACTTTGGTTTGAGAAGCGGAGGGGACACAAAACTGTCTGGGGGGGTCTCCATACATTTAGGCACTATGGCGATACAAAATCCAGGAAATAATTCTATAATTCTCCCAGAAAGATACATAGCCTACTAAACTATGTATAAGAAAAATATGTCTTACTTTCTTCATTGTTTAAAATAGGAGCCGATCACCGAGACTAAAATAATATCAACGAAAGTGGAGGGGACGCAAATTGGATTTTGGAAAGTGTCCCCCCTGTCCCAAGTGGAAATTACGCCCTAGCATATTTTTTAATAGGTGGATATACTCTATATTCACAGGAAACATTTGTGTCGTAATGTTAACTCTATTAAAAATAAGCTTTTTTTTTTTAATTAGAAGAAAAATGTTTTCAAAGGCCAAACCCAAATTAAGGCCATATGAAACAGAAGTTTGGCCCTGAATCATATATATGTTACATCCCCATTCGTTCTTCCTCTGGCCATTGAGGTCGGTCGGTTAAAAAAAACATTCGGGAGGAAAACAGATTGTGTGACTCGGGTGAAGTGCAGAAGGGAGTCCCATAACTATGATGACTTAAGAGAGTTAATGTTCCATGAAATGGCTCGACTAAAACCTGACATATTCCTTAGCTCAGATGAACCAAAACTGGAGTGGTTGTTTAATTTTGATGTGTTCAAAGTGGCTGTTTGTAACTTTCAGTTTGCGTTGATTCCAGCGGCCCCTTTGGACAAAAGCGGTAGTGTTTTTACCACACCTGCTGTCTTAAAGTTCTCTTCTTTATGGTGCTGTATTGCTCTCTGTATTACTGAGTTAGTGTTACTGGGAGATCATATAGTTAATAATAATAATACATTTTATTTATATAGCGCTTTACATGGTACTCAAAGACACTTTACAGTAAAACAGCACATATAGCACCTTAAAAACACAAGCAAGCAATAAAACCAACACAAAAAAAGTATGTTGAAAGCAATTAAAAACAATAAAACCAGTAACTCAGGTGAGAAATGTCAGACTATTGTATGTGGAAAGCTAATCTGAAGAGGTGTGATTTGAATGTGTCCAGGTAGGGCTGCTCGATTATGGAAAAAAACATAATCACGATTATTTCGGTCAATATTGAAATCATGATAATTTGACACGATTACTCGTTAACTTCTGAAAAGATGTTGCAATTATTGAACTTAAAAAACAGTGGAAAAAGTTAAATAAATCAACAGTAAAAACAACACATACATCTGTGAAATTTGCCTTAATACTTTTCCTATTTAAACTTTATTTTTTTCATTCAGAACACCAGAGAAAATAAGAGTTTACTTGCAAAACGTAATGAGCTAAATAATTGTTTTTCTCGATTATTCTGTTTTTGTGATCGTTGGGAGCCAAAATCATAATCGCGATTAAATTTTGATTAATTGCACAGCTCTATGTCCAGGTCAGGTACAGTCACGGATGTGTATGGGTAGGGAGTTCCAGAGGGAGGGGGCTGCAATGGTGAAAGCTCTGTCACCCCAGGTACGGTGCTCGGTCCTGAGTGGTGTGGAGAGGAGGTTTAGCGAAGGTTACGGGGGGGTTGTGGCGGTGGAGCAGGTCTGTGAGGTAGGAAGGAGCCTGGTTATTAGGGGTGTGCAAAAAAATTGATTCACATTTGAATCGTGATTCGAGCTCTACTGATTCAAAATCGATTTATAGAATTCCAAAAATTGATTCATATTTTTTTATTAAAAAAAAAATTATAATAAAAAAGATTTTGCAATCACATGGGAAAAGTAACTACATTTACATACTGTGAATCGTTTTTTTTAAATCGAGAATCATTTTTGAATCGAAATCGATTTTGAATGGAATCTTGAGCCTGAAAATCAGTATATCGAATTGAATCGTGACATTTTCTGAATCGTGCACCCCTACTGCTTATGGAGGGCTTTGTGGGTGAGGAGGAGGACTTTAAACTGGATGCGTTGCAATGAATGTTTTGCTCAGACAGAAAATCATTCATCATTCATCATCAGTTACAGATGCATCGTTGCATTTCAAGTGTTGCATACGGTAAATCAGCTTGGATGTTTTGTGAGCTAAACCCGCTAACGTTATCACTGTTATGTCACAAGCCAAAACATTAAGAGATTGTAGATTGTAGCAACCAACATAGTAATAACTTAGTATAATATAACGCATTACATGAAACCCAAGGACGCTTTACATAAGTACAGTGGAACAAGGGGAAATAAATTAGTAGGCCAACACAAAATGAAAAGAAATTAAACCGGACGCTAAATGGAAGGGGGACGTAATTTAATGTTGGCTACTGACGTACATCCACATCGCACATTGTAAAGTTATTTTATGAATGAAATAGACATATTACACCCTGAGGGTCAATTCGGGGTCAGTTTTGAATCATTTACAATCCCATAATTGTCTCCAACTGTTAAAAGCCCGACCAAGGTTGACTCAGGTCTCGCCCATCATCTGTTTCTAGCTCTTAGTTGTTCTTTGTTTAATTTCCTTCTATCCTGTGATGGTCCTGCCCCAGTATCAGCCATAACTATAGATAACTTCTAAAATAAAATAAAAATACAATTAGGCCTACATAAAGAAATCTGCTGCTACCTTTTAGCTGGCTGCATAGGCTTTTCCGGTGTTACAAAGAAATCTGTGACCTGTCAGAATGCGCAGTAGTTTAAATTAATACTTCCTTTGGCCATCGGAACAATAACAGTATCAGCATTCAGAAGCCCCCACTGCTTAAACCTGTGATTCAATCATCATCTATCAGTTTTAATGTTGTACTAGTGAGTAGTTGTTTCTAATGACCTCATTAAGGGCAAAGCATGGTGGGTAAATGGTTGATGTGTGGGTGCAGGAGCCTGTTATCTTAGGCAGCGTATTTGTCAGCTGTGTGGGCATGCCATCTTACACTAATATGCGTTTGAAAGTGCAGAGATATCATAATGATCTGTGTTATTCGGTGTGAGTCTGACGCGATGGCTGCAGATTGACCTTGCTTCCCCTTCCTCATTGAAAATCAGAGATAGTGGCGTTATCCACGGTGAAGAGGCTGCATAAGCTCCCACTCACTTTTTCAACACTTGTTCTTGATAATGTGAAAGAGCTGAAGGGCAGAAGCCCAAATGATGCTACCAGGGTTGTAATGTAACAAAGTGCAAAAACTTTGTTACAGTACTTAAGGAGAATTGTCACGTATTTGTACTTCACTTCGTTATTTATATTTCTGGAAACTTTTACTTTTTTTTCTCCACCACAATTCCTAAATAAAATGTATTCTTTTATCCGAAACATTTCCCCTTAGCATCTCCGTTACTTGCGAGACTTGTTTTCGTGCGTTGGAGTAAAAAGGAAAAACAAAATTCAGTTTCTGTTTTTCTCTTGGTTGATGTCAGACTTTGAATTGGATGTTTAAAGGTCCAGTGTGTAACGTGTTTAGTTGTTCCTTATCAAAATCTGTGTTGCCCGTTCACAAACTTGTCCTTTTTCATGAATATTTACCACCACCATCAATTCCAAGTATTCCTTTTGGCTTGAAATTTTACATTTGCATTCCCATGACAGTGAAAACGCGAAAGGCAGAGCAGTATGGCCTGTATGTCCCTTACCGGCTAACTTATTTCAAGATGGCGTATGAATATGGAGCGTCTACCCCAGTTCATGCAAATGCAAATGTAAAATTTCAAGCCAATAGGAATACTTGGAATTGATGGTGGCGGTAAATATTCATGAAAAAGGACAAGTTTGCAACACAGATTTTGATAATGAACAACTAAACCCGTTACACACTGGGCCTTTAAATATGCTTCAGAAAGTCAGTGGAGTTACTTTTCTGTTGTTTTACACATTATAGTTGTTGAACAAAATGTTTATGAGAGTTGGGAGGAAATAAGGATTTAGTACCACAAGTGGGTTTATCTTGATATTTACAGTAATGCTGTTATTTAAATGCATACAGAATAAATGTACTGTAACAGAAATTCTGATAGAAGGTGGACTGGTTGGGGACGGATAGTCGTATGTAAAGCCTCGTGCCAGTCTCTGGAAGCAGGAAAGAAGTGGATACAAATCTTTGGGCCCCAAATTGAGCATTTATTTTCTAATGTTGTAAATGTGTGTTGCGTATTTTACCAAAATTGCCCCTGGTAATTGGATCAATGGTAAAACAATGCTCACTGCTGCAATGTACGTCACATCTAAGTGGTGGTTGTATGCTCCAGCCAGGCCTTTGAATGATGCATGTTATGGATGTCTCCTCTGTGTGCTGCTCTTTCAAGCCTGTTGACAGGATGACGTGTGTGTGTGTGTGTGTGTGTGTGTGTGTGTGTGTGTGTGTGTGTGTGTGTGTGTGTGTGTGGGGGTGCATAGCGTTGATGATGGCGATGACACTTGTCACATGTCCTCTGTGGGAG
This sequence comes from Perca fluviatilis, assembly GCF_010015445.1. Lineage (NCBI taxonomy): Eukaryota > Metazoa > Chordata > Actinopteri > Perciformes > Percidae > Perca > Perca fluviatilis. The sequence continues at coordinate 38,895,993 of NC_053114.1, read as the reverse complement.
TCTTTGGGGCCACGCTGGTCTGAGCTGTGGATGTAATCTCTGTTCATATTTAATAGAGAAGCTGAATGATTCTGGCTGTCCACGTTGACCTGGAAGTGAAAATCCTGTTCATTTTCTGAACAAGGTTAGGTGACTGACTTCCAAGACTTGGATGTACAATGAAGTTTAATCATCAATACTAACCCATGTTTGGCAGAAAGAAATTATGGTTTCTTTGAGAAAAGCTTAGAATTGTGTTGCCAGAAGCACAATTAGGCTGAAGCTAACGATTTAACTTTGTAAAACACTGTTGTATTTGAATCAATTTTGGATGAACGCAACATGGTTTTTTTCTTCACAGTGGCAAAATGTTTTTTATTTGCTACTGCGCTGCTTTGCACCTCGGACTGGTTTGGCCTCTTCTTCATATCAAAGGCAAATGAGGCTTATGGTTACTTTCAGGGCTGTGCTCAATTAAAGAAATTCTTAGTCGACTAACGCTCATTCAATTGTATCGACTAATCGATAAGTTGATTTAATCGACAGATCTGTAAATCTGAGTTTCTCCGCAAAGAGTCATGCAAAAGCACCACTTTAATTCTTGTGTTTACCAGAGATGTGCTCGTACATTTCTTGGAAATAAGTCATTCAGCATGAAAAAAGCATCAAACATGACTAATCGACTACAGAAATCTAAGTTGACTAAGACCAAAACGACCGATTAGTCGACTTATCGACTAAGAGGGAGCAGCCCTAGTTACTTTAGTACAAGTGAATTATTTATAGCCAATGGCTATACCATAGACATATATTATTGTTAAGTTGTCCAGAAGGCTCCTGTATTGTTATGTTGAGGAACACTGAGGTTATCATTAAAAGAAAACCTTAACTGACACGTTCCTCACCAGAACGGTGTTCAAATGCCAAAGACTATGTCTATGTTTACCTGAGAAGGACCACTTGGTTGTGCAAATAATGACTCCTTTCGGTCAGACACAAAGGCAAAAGTAACGTGATGTTGTCACAACTTAACCCATCGGGGTGGGAGGCCATAAACAGTCATACAAATCACTTTTGCAAATCATTTGTAATGGATTTGAAATGCATAATGATAAGGGCACCATTTGGAAGTAGCCTAGAAATCTAGATGCAACCTAGCGGCCGCAAATTTATTTTGCAGCCAGGGGGGGTCTAGGCACTCTGCGTTGACTTGCGAGCTGGAAAAACCAAACTCTAGTCAGGCCAATCACATCGTGTATAGAGTCGGTGGGCGGGCTTATGGCTGCTGCTGCTGGGAACAGCGGTCTTCTGGAAGACTTTTAGTTAAGTTTTTCTTTGAGAAACGAACAAAGAACGGCACTGAAATCATTCTTAACAAAGGAAGATGTGTTCGGAGTTTTTCCGACCGGATACGGCAACAGTTTAATCTATCAACTAGCTTCTCTACCTTCTTCGTCTCTCTGCCTGGTTGTAGCGCTGTCCTATTGTGTGCAGAGGGAATTTGAAAGACAACCGTTTATCCCGGCTCCTCAGATTGAGCCCTGCCAATGGTGAGTTCTCAGACCCAACATCTTGATGTGGGTCAGGCTTGTCAGGCTAATTTGGAAGGCAATGACCAATAGCAAGATATCACTTTTGTTTTTTTGCTGATTGTAGGGAACTTAAGATCAGGAAGCTTTTTATTTATTTATTTATTTATTTATTTTTGTTTACAAATGCACAAAGCAGACAAAAAAGAAGAAGAAGAGGAGAGCAAAGTGATTGTGATCTCCTCCTGATGTACCCTTGAGCTGTGTGGAGCAGTAGTAGTGTGTGCAGCCCTCAACGTGCTTTTATAACTGTTTCCTCGGATGAAATATATATGGTACATAATGCATAGTGCATCAATTTGGATGCCTTGCCCTGTCGTTTTCAACTGCTGTGTAAATATCTGATAGGAAACAGTCAACCTTGGAGTTTCAGACTGTGGTGAGCGCTTCATGCTAAGCCTCTAAAACTTTCATGACCCTTGGTTAGCAAGGGTGTGTGTGTGTGTGTGTGTGTGTGTGTGTGTGTGTGTGTGTGTGTGTGTGTGTGTGTGTGTGTGTGTGAGAGAGAGAGATAAAGGCAGAGGCAGATAAAGAAAGAATGTGTGTTCTTTGGCATCCATCATCTCTCAGCAACATTCACATGCTGTTGGAGAAAACAACTCTTCTGACACAGCACAGGGCCGATGTTTACTGAGATCGCCATAAAAACTAAAGGAGAATGAATGATTCAGACCGCTGCAGCAAAGCCTACAACATCTGCTGCTCTCTGAGCGCCCAAGGATTTCTGCTCTTCAGCTCATCTACACCTCCATCTTTATTTTATTCTACTCTCTTTTTCCATTTGCTTTCCACGCAACCGAGGAAATCATCGCACCTCCTACTCTCAGCCCGCTATGCCCGCTGCTCACACAGTCCCCCTCGTGCAGCACACCTCTGTCTTTTTCTGATATTTACTGTCCCCCTGTCTGACTTTAACTAGTCTATATCGGCAACGTTTCATTTCCGGGATTGTTCAGGTGCCGCCGGAAATTCCGCCGGATGTCCGTTGCCTTCCTCTTTCTTTGTGTTGGCATTCTAAACTCCGGTGGATTTGTGAGGACTACGGTTAACTGCTCCTCAGATCTCTGCAGGGTAAATCCAGACAGCTAGCTAGACTAGATCTGTCCAATCTGAGTTTTTGTAGCACGACTAAAACAGCTTTTGAACACGTTCCACCAAAACAAGTTCCTTCCCGAGGCTATTCTGCAGTGGCAGCGTTGCTCCGTCACCCGATTGTGATTGGTTTAAAGAAATGCCAATAAACCAGAGCACGTTTTTCTCCCATCCCGGAATGCGGTGTGGACTAGCCAGACCCTCCTCCGCAGCGCTGTGGAGGGAGGTCTGGCAATGCGAGTCTAGTGTTTAACAAATTAACTCATTTAACTTGTCATGCTAGGTGTTCCAATTCCTAATGTATGTGTGTACCTTTTAGTTTTGTTTGGATCATTAAGGTTGTGTTAACATTGTGGATTTTGGTTGACTTATTTAGTGCCCACGGTGGCTTATTACAAACTAAAGAGATGTAGATTAATTTCTGCTGGAGAAACCTGAGTACTTAGCCATGTGTAACTGTAGCTTCTACGAGGCTATGAGCATAGAAAGGACACATTTAGCAACAAATTCACACACTTCTTTTCCATGCCATCAATCTTTATCTGTAATGGTGTGCAGATGGCTGATAACAGTGAGAGATTGTTTTTTGAGAGGGGTAGGAGTTAAATCTGATTACTGACCAAACCACATGGCTGCTGAAGTCAGACGTTTCAGAGACTAAATCTTATTTGTCCATGGCTCTTCTTAACATCCAATTGAGTCAATTCAGTTTTCAGTATCTTCATGAATTGCCAATAAAAAAGGAATTCGGCCAAATCCTGTATCGTCTCAGACAAGCTTTTTTTATTTGGATTTCAAATGGTCCATTCAGAAGAATTTGTGTTCATTTTACTTACTGCGGCACTTTTCAAAATAAAATAATCCAATCTAGAACTGCAGTTGCAAATCCAGGTGAAACAAAATCAATCCCTCGACCAACTTCTTTAAAATACCTTAAAGGAACACGCCGACTTATTGGGACTTTAGCTTATTCACCGTAACCCCCAGAGTAAGAAAAATCGATACATACCCTTCTCATCTCCATGTGTGCTGTAATGCTGTCTGACGGCTCCAGTATTTAGCTCAGTACATATCCTGTAGGTAACTGTTCCAATATATTCGTTTTTAAAACATGTTCCTGTTTACATGTTGTGATTTGTAGAGTCACAGCGTGTACAAAAACAACGTAACATGAGACACAGTCATCTTCTAACCGTAAACAAACGGGAACTATATTCTCAAACAGGCTTGGCGCGCGGTATCACTCCGCCCAAGTACTATATTCTTCCGCCTGAGAATATAGTTCCGGTTTGTTTACGGTTAGAAGATGGCTGTGTCTAATGTTACGTTGTTACTGCTACACGTCTAATCTACAAACATAACATTAAATAAAGGCGTAAGTTAACTGTTATCACTTATTCGGAGCAGTAGGATTGCTGGAACCAGTCACCTGCAGGATCTGTGCTGGCCTGATGCCGCTGGAGCCGTCAGGCAGCCTTACAACACGCATGGATATGAGAAGGGTATGTATGGACTTGTCTAACTCTGGGGGTTACTGTGAATAAGCTAAATTCCCAATAAGTCGGCGTGTTCCTTTAACCCTCGAGTGACAATTTGTCCTTGAAGTCTTCTCTGACATTTAAAACCAGACAGTAAATTAGACAACATTCTGGCAACTTTTCAAACATTTAACCAGCAGGGGATTATTATTAGAGGAATCATAGTTATGCAACATAATGCAAACAAGACATGTACTTTCTTGCCTTGACCTGATCAGTTTGTTATGAGCACGGAAATGTGTTAAGTTTCCTTCAACCTCACCGGTGATATCAAGCAGCATTTGACTCACTTTGAATAGAGCATTTTGCAAAAATGTCACTTTGCAGAGAGAGCACAATAGAAGATGATTGCACTTCCAAAGGTAACAGCCTCCTCTGACCACTCACAGCCATGGAGCTCATTAAATGTTCAGGCGGGCCACTTCTCTTATCAGTTCTGTCCTCTGAGCAAAACCCTTAGGTCCAAATAGAGATTCAATTCAAGCAATAAACTGGTGGCATTCACAGAAAGAGACATTTTTAGAAGTTCACTCGAACTCGGAAATAGGCTACTTTCTCCTTCAGCCAGCTTGACTTAAGCAGATGATAACGAAGCCAGGTTCCAACAAATCGCCTGCAGAAAGTGAGACTTTCTCTGTGAAGAGAACCAAGTGGGGATTATTAGGATGCCGTGGAGACATCCCCAAAATACAGGCGACTATGGCTGCAAGGAGACAGCCAGCTCTAACAGTCTGTTATATTTAGCTGGTTCTTTACGAGTTCACAATTGAAATATTGCAACAACATGATACATCTCTTAAAAAATAACAAAAACCTATTAGCGCACTTGTACAGTGCATTTCTTGTGATGAGGGGAAGATTGTTGAAGTTGAGAAAAAAAGGTAGTGGCTCTATTTTATTAAACTTGGATAAGGTTAAGTAAGACCTTATGATTACTTTAAGAAAACAGCACAAACAACACTAATCATACGAATGATAATTAACGAGGATGATCATACTATTTGCAAACATCAAGTTCTGTAGCAGATGTGAAAGGAGATTGGTGAACAATGAATCCATTTAGTACAAAAGCGGTGAATGAGTGGTCTTTAATTTAGCCGAGCTTTCAGCCTCAGGGTATCATCAGAGCACCGTGAACAGTCCAGCATTCACACAAGATAAAGGGTTGTAACTCATATGGATGGTTTTGGAAAGCACTGACCCCATTTAGCCACACTTGTCATTTCAAATGTCTCGCATTTGGATAAAATCCAGTCAAGATTTCATACACTTTTATATACGTATATGCGTCTATGTTTGCCAGGTTACAAATCTGATTTGTAATTCGTCTTGGTTTTCCCGGGCTACGTGCAAATTTAGGTTAAGCCCTATTGCCGTAGAGGGTTGTGGTAATGCATTGTAAGCTGTGTGACAACCGCAAAAAAAAATGCTAGAAAAAGAATAACTTAGCAGTTTTATTTCGACCATAGTTCATATTTATGAACTTTGAGACTTTTTCCTGCTGCTTTAATGAGTAAGGAGAACATTTACTGTATAACAAGATTATGACTATTGTCTGTGTAACTTTAGCTACCGTTATTGCAGGGGACAGACTAGTTATTTCTAGATACCACTTATTGCAATAGTTCAGATAGGAGGAGTAAATATGTCGTATGGGTCTGGGAAAGACGGATGCTTTTAAAAAAATGTCAACATCTAGCGAGAATGTGTCTCGTCTAAAACTGCTTTTTGGATGAATTTTTTAAATATCTGATAACTTTCTGATCCGCCCCAAGACACTTTAAGTAAGTATAAGCGTTGTCATGGACACTTGACATATTTCGTCATTTAGATATGGATACTTATTGGTGCCAGCAACAACAACAGCTGAGAACAAAAAGGACAATATTATCTCAGGAGTTGCCTCACCCACTTAAAGAAGCTTGTTATAAATAAACCATTGACTGCTGAGTCATACTCTTGAGTCTACAGCGGAATCGGATCAACCTGTAATCACATCACTTCTCATTTAGATGTGTGATAGTGAATCATGTGTGGAAGATATTGCCTCTGCCAGGGCTTCAGCCTGCTATGCTGTGCTATGCTGAAGATTTGTTTGAAGAAACAGATGGGTCCCTCCTGTGTGACTCTCCGATGACTCAACCTCTCAAAACTACATGAGAGGAAAATGGCTACAGACCGAACAGAGTCGGTTCCACCAGCTATTAAACATCCCTCTGATGCTGCAGCAGAAGCTCTGCCGTCCAGCAGAGTAGCAGATTTAATCACTCCGTTCGGTCCTCATTATCCAACAGTGCTAAACGGATTGTCGGTTGCTATAGCACCTAACAATCAGCTAGTGCAGACATGGGCAGGCATGTGCATTAAGAGTAATGTGAAGGGAACATTACAGTGTATAATTCACGTTTCCCCAGGTGTAACAGGCACAGCGAAATTATGGCATACATTTAGCTTTGTTCCTCTCATATATGCATGTCTCCATTTCTGTAACACACATAGTAGTCTATATCCACCAAGTTCCACCTCCAGGATTGATGAGGTGCTGCTGGAAATTCCGCCGAATGTCTTTAATTTTGGCCGGATGTCCGTTACCTTCCGCTTTCTTTGTGTTGGCATTTTAAACTCCGGTGGATTTCTGAGGACTATGGTTAACTGCTCCTCAGATCTCTGCAGGGTAAATCCAGACAGCTAGCTAGACTATCTGTCCAATCTGAGTTTTCTGTTGCACGACTATAACAACTTTTAAACGTACACAAAACAAGTTCCCTCCCGAGGCTATTTTGCAGAGGCGCCATCGCTCCGTGCGGCGCACAGCGCCGCCCAAGACAATTGTGATTGGTTTAAAGAAATGCCAATAAACCAGAGCACGTTTTTCTCCCATCCCAGAATGCTGTGTGGACTAGCCAGACCCTCCTCCGCAGCGCTGTGGAGGCAGGTCTGGCAATGCGAGACTACACAACTTTCATAATTATCCTTATTTTGCAGGTTTTGTCTTCATTTAAAAAAAAAAAAGAACAAATGTAAGTAGTGTGTCTTCGTTATTTATGCATCATATATTGCTGGGTTTGCCTGTGCTTGTTTGCTTTCTGCCGTCTGTTTTTGTTCGGCTCTGTTGTTCCCCTAAAGACTTTATGCTGCCGTGCTACCTCTGCCTTGTTATTTTCATCGCCTAGTAATGAGAACGTGTCATGTCGAGACACACTTTGTGATTTGAAGACAATGCCTATATGAAGTCACGGTGGTTCACAGAGGGAAGGAAGCTGTGATGTTTTATGTTTTGGTTGTTGTTGTTTTATCTAAGCCAAGCAGAAGGCTTGAGAAAATTGTAGCAGGCATGTGTTTGAAACGAGTTCCCTTTTTGATCCTTCGATGTTCTGGTGCTCTGACTCACTCCGAGAGGTCGACATGGGACGGGTACCAGTTTCCTGACCCAGTAATGGCATGTGGAATCATCTGTGGGTAGAATACGGATCGTAAAGAGAGGAACAATCTGGGTTTAGTTGAGGGGGAATGGCTTACTACATTATTTCTTTTTTATTATTATTATTTTTATCAGAACAAGGTACATTGAAAATATTCAGTGACAAACACTATTAAAGGCTTTGACTTTTCAATTTTTCCACATACAGATTCCCATCCCAACACAACCCCAGATGCAAAAAAAAAGATTAATATATACCACATATATATATATATGAATATATACATAAATACATACATACATAATAAATAATACTACATTATTTTAAGCAGAGCTAAAAAGTACCAAACCACTTCCTAAAACCTTACTACTAAATAGTGAAGTTAGAAATAGTAGAGCTTTAAATGGAGAATATAAATGACACTGCATTAGAAGTTGGATAAATGTAAGTGATTGAAACATTAATTGATGATCTAATGAGGAGCTGCTGGAGCTGCAAAGTTAAAGAGTCTAATTATCTTTTTAGAATCCAAGAGGACATGTGATAATGGGGATATATTGCCCTTATTACAATGGAAATGTTGGCTGCAGTTTCTTATCCAAGAATATCTTCAGTGTATCAGGTCTCAAACCCTAGGCTGTTTTTTTCTTCTTCTTGCTTTTCACTCCCTTTATGAAAAGGCGTATGGCATAGTCTACTTCACTATCCAAAATAATTCATATTGGATTGGATTTTGCTCCACGTGGTTTTTGTCCAGTGCCACCCATTTAGCGCAAATGCAGGATGTCTTATGTAGTGAGGCAGAAAATAAGTGGAGGTCGGGATGGCAGTTGGAAGTGCCCGTGCTTCTGCATCCCATCCTAAACCTGCAATAATGTTTAGCTTTTTATTATCTGTAATCACAATGTCTAGCAAACCTTAACCAAGTGTTGTAGTTGCATAACCATGATATTTCCCTATCATTAACCGCACTGTAGATGCCTGTTCCTTAGCTAGAATAAGAAAAAAAAATTGGTAATTGAGCCCCATCGGGGGTTACTTTAAGGATAAACGGAACGTTAGGACACTTTTTTATGAAACAATCTGAAATTGTTTATTGTAATTGTGTCTAAAGTGTCTTAAGGGTTTAACTTAGATATAAGAACATTGTGTCTACATGGTTTACTCTGGTAAAAATGTATGGAAGCACAGTTTTCATGAATTTGGTCACCTCTGTTGTTTTCCTTTTTGGATTTCTTTTTGGGAAAGGAATGTTTGGAGTTGTGCAGCTACAGTTTCCATTAAGCTTTGGGTGATGCAAACAGGAAGTGTAGTAAGTAAAGTTTATTTCTAGAGCACATTTAAACACAGCTTAAGGTGACCAAAGTGCTGTACACAAAAGCTCTAAGGTGCTGTATAAAAGAACATTGAAATGTAATGTAGAAATAAAACGCATCAACAAGAGAGAGATTGTGTGTTAAAAAGGCCATTGAGTAAAAATGTGTCTTTAGCCTCGATTTAAAAACCTAGTCTAGTGTAGTCAGTAAGTTAGCTTTGAGCTACATCTCAGCCCCGTTTATTTAGCCTGAAGTTGTTTGCATTTTGCTAATCTGCACCATGGAAAGTCATGCTGAATTAGTCATGAAAAATATGAATCACGATTTTTTAGCTTATAATCGATATCACGATTCTCTGCCACGAATTTTTTTCAAACAAAGTGTAATGTTTATTGCACACATGAGCTATGACAAAACCAAACAAATTGGCAGTACCAAACATAGATTTTTTAGCACCTATAGCACATTGCGCATCACCACAAGCCTGTAAACATAGAGGCTTCAATGAATAAAGAAAATAAAGTACATACTGGCCATTGAAGTACAGTAGGCTACCAAAAATAGTAGTAATATAACACATTGAACTAAATATGGCCCTGATACAGGCTCTATCGGAACTCCTTGAACATGTCTTTACATAATTAAAACATGTTAATGTAAATACCAAATGCTTTCAATAAATTAATTGAAGGAGAAAAAAAAAAAAAATCACATTTAGAAGTTAAATCCTGAACAGGGGTGAATCGAGATCGCGATTTTATAACGATTTATCGTGCAGGCCTAATTAGATCCTAGTCCACTTCCTGTTTGCACTGTAAGGTACCGATAACCAACTGAAGTTATGGGATACTAAAGAAAAAGCCCAAATTTGACGATTGTCAGGTAGGAGCCGATGCTAGTGCTTTCTCCAAGATTTTCCAATGGATTTATGGGTGCTTCACGTTAATCTAATCTGATTCTAGCAGTATGTGTGACATCTCAGCTCTTTAGTTTGATTGATTCATGGCCCTGTCAGGAAGGGGTGAAATCTTTGGTGCAAAATGCATCAATTGTGTGCTTGCTCTTTTCATGGCTTTCCTCCAGCTTCAATCTAGTTTTGGAATTCTCATACAGAGGGGCGTATAAGGAGGGGAAACCTGATTTAAAGGATACTGTAGTGACTGTTGAGAGACGAAGAAAGGCTTTTAAGAGCGAGAGATTGATGAGATCACGTACAGTGATGAGAGAAATGGAGTGAGAGTCGTGAGCTTTAAAGGTAGCAGCATGCATTAAATTCAGTCAGCGGGAGGCTGTTGTCGGCTGTTTCATCTGGAAACAATGAAGCTGGTCTAAATGAGGCTGTTGGCTGAGGGGGGAGCCTCCTGTGATCAATAATGTGTCTGGTTGGTCTGGGCCTTGCAGGGGAGAGATTTAAAGAGAAAGGACTGCTCCCCTCCACTGCGAGGTGTTTAATCCTCTGAGATGTTGCATCAAAGTCCAAAAGACCATTCTATTAAGGTACAAGACACGCTCACAAAATGTGGAGTCCTAACATGGTTCAGGAAAAGACCTGAAAGACACCGGGATTAGTGCAGAGGATACTGATTGGACAGGGTGTTCTTTATTCTTACCCTTTGCTTTCATTTTGTCCTTTAGGAGTGTAAAAAAGTACACTCTGAGTTTTCTGGTGAGCAAGCATGGTTTGGATATTATTTTGGAATTTCTCCCCGAAAGACACTTTGTATAATTAAAGCTCCGCTAATCAGTAATCTTTCCCATTAACACTGAATTTAATGACTATGTGAAATGTGAAAAAGGGTCGCTCATGAACTCAGAAAACAATTAGTATCCAGCTCTGATGCTTTGCCAAGCCTTGTTGTATCCTGTCTTAGCTCATTGTTTTGTGGCACATTGACTGTGTTCAGTCTCACATCATCGGTGTTTCCAGTTGTAGCAGGCAGCTTTTCTCAGCCAACAAACTGTGGTAAACCCACAGTATGAAAACTAGCTGGTATCAGCTAAAGAGCCAGACATTTTTCTCAGGAGTTGGTGGAGACCAGACTGGAGCTAAAAGGAGAGTGAGTATTGGACTTACATTCTTCAGGTGGACAAACATTACTCTAAGGATCTACTGTATATTTTCACCACATCCTGATCTCACAGAAAAACAGTGAAATGATCATGACCTCTTATTACCGCATCACGTGGTGGTGCATGCAATGTGTGAAAATGACGTGCCAGCAGCACAGAAACAATGCCAGTGGAAAGTAAATTAGGATCCCAAAGGGATGTCGGGTGGGTGGGGATGGGTGGGTCAAACAAACACGGGACTTTCGCCCATGAGACCGCTGTTCGTGTCCTGTGTGAAAACAAAAAGTCAGCATTGACTTTTTTTTAAACATATGTACATATAGGTTCATTTACATAACATACTTACTTTACGCCACACGCTAAACCTACGTTAACTTACATTAACATGGGTGGCAGTAGCTCAGTCTGTAGGGAGTTGGGTTGGGAACCGGAGGTTTGCTGGTCCAAGTCCCCACACGGACCAAAGTATGGTGGTGGACTGGGCACTGCCAAGGAACTCTTGAGCAAGGCACCAAACCCTCCAACTGCTCTGGGCGCCTGTCCATCGACAGCTGCAGCCCCCCTCACTCTTGACATCTCTCCATTAGCGCATGTATAGGTACTGGGCATGTGTGTGTATTTCAGGACCGTGTGTAAAGTCAAACTGGTTTTACACGCACCACGACGGAGAAAAGGGAATGGGAAGCCGAGTTTTACTCTTAACTGAGGCTGTTTTTTTGCTTCAGGTGTTTGTTGTACCAACACTCGAGGATGAAGTGTTCGTATCTCAGCAGTCTTGTGTATTCTCCTAATATCTGATCCGGGGCTTTCTTTGTGGGAGTGCATTTTACAACTCGCTGCAAAAGACTTTGTAGCTGTGTTATTTTTCCCACGCCAGGAGGAAGAGGGATTTAGCTCAGGAACTGTACTCGCTATTTTTTTTCCTTTCTTTTTTTAGTCTACAGCTCTTATTCTGCTCCAATCGGGTGTGTGGTCATTCACACACTCACACACATGCAAACAAACCGACATGCTACTTAAAAATCCCCAAATCCCATTTTTGCTGCCAAGGTACAGCCAACCTTCCCTCCCACAGCCACTTTCCCGAATCTGCCACAGTCATCATCACCTACTGTAACCGTATGCCGCGCTACATATGCACACTGATAAACGCACAACATCATCCCCGTCTTCCGTGTGAGTAGCGTGTTTGCCTATGCAGCAGGAGCTGGGGCACATCTGACAGCCTCCTCACCCGCCCCCACCCCATGCTCCACAGCTCCTCAGTGGCCCTGTAAGATATTTATGAGCATTTTGATAGTTTTCTTCCACTCTCTATCATCCGAGGTGAATGCTGTCATGTCGGATTACTCCAAGAGCCATGGCTCCTCTCTCCTGCTATTCACCGAAGGCACCGGCACACTGGCACGCTTCTGTTTAGACCCGTGTAGGGCTTGTTCTGAATTATTAATCATATGCATGTTATTAACCAGCTCGCACAGCCTCCACAGACAAGGCTCCCTTGCTTGACATGGAATGGAAACGGCAAAGCTGTGTGTCTCAGCAGATAAAGCTCAAACCCTTTGCTGCACTGCGAAAAAGAAATGCATCAATTCGTTCATTAAAAGAACTTGTTAGAAATGCAGCTCAAAACAACATCACTGTGTACAGTATTACCCATAAACACATTATGTCAAAGATAATAGCATTTATCAGAGAAGAGCATTAGGTTTATTTGGGGATAATGATCACTGACAATATAATTAATTATAGAAGCGTGTGGCTAGTGGTAGTGTGTGTGGCTACAGTACAGCAGAACTGAGGCCATATAGTACATAGTAGTATATACTATACAGTAGTATATACTTGTTTAGCTATAGTAAGTTTGCATAACAGCGGTGCAACCATAGCAATGTCTGGTAGTTTGTTACATTCATTTGGAAAATGCTTTTTACCAAAGTGACTTAAAAATAGGGTTGGGAATACCTCGATATCGATACAGCAACAATATTGTAGTGTTGACTATTGGTGCTTTCGCTAAATATTTGCACAATGAGATCTTTGATAAATAATCATCAGTAATGTGGATATTAGGGGTGGGGCGAAAAATCGATACAGCATAGTATCGCAATATTTTCCGTGGCAATACTGTATCGATACACAGACGCCAAGTATATGTGTTGGTCAGTTTTTCTGCTTGACAATCCCATTTTGCAGCAATACAACTGAAGTGAGATGAACAAACAGAGAAATGTATCTTTTTAGATGAAACAGATGTTGACAAAGTTTCCTTTTGGGGACATAATTTGAAATTGGGAAAAATTGGAAGTTGGAAAAAAGGTAATGAATTGCAATATATCGCAGAATATTGCAATATGTTTAAAATTGCAATAATATCGTATCGTGACATAAGTTTTGTGGTGATATCATATCGTAAGGCCTCTGGTGATTCCCACCCCTAGTGGATATAATGACAAAGTGGGTAAATGCAAATAATAGAACAGCTAAAGCAGTCTGGTAAGTTCAGAAAAGTACATCCCTTTACTGTAGTGCAGGCTTTAAAACCAGGAAAAGACAACACGTATGCCACATTACGATATCCAAAATCTAAGACGATATCTAGTCTCATATCACGATATCGATATAATATTGTTATATTGCCCAGCTCTACTTACAAATGATGTTCAATCCAAGCCACAGTAGGATAAGCCTTAGCATCCATGCATTTACTGTGTTAGAGCTGGAAATAAATCAGATTAATAAGCTAGGAGCAGACTTTAAGATTAGTGAGGCCGGGCAGTTGGTAGAACGGGCGCCCATATATAGAGGTTCACTCCTTGATGCAGCTGGCCCGGGTTCGACTCGTTCGCTGCATGTCATTCCCCCCTCTCGCTCTCTCCCCTTTCATTTCTTCAGCTGTCCTGTCAAAAATAAAGGCCTAAAATACCTAAAAAAAAAAATCTTTAAAAAAGTGAGGCCTACAAAGACCAGATACCACTCACATTTCCACCAAAATACACAGATATTGTATTCTTGATGCTTAGAAAGGTGCAGATATTGAAACACTAAGGACACCACACTGACTGTAGACTGGAATTAGAGTCCCATCACCATAGGAAACCCCCTAAATACCGAATTTCACTGTACCAAAACATAAAGTTACATCCATCAAAAACAGTATTAACCTGGCAGTAGGCAAATTAAAGAAGTAACAGTAGTTTGATGAGATGGTTGAAGGAGAGATCAGGGCAACATTGAGTGTAAACCCTGCAGATTAATCTGTATGAGAGAGAAGAAAGAATTTAATAAGAATGGCGTGAACTTTAAGTGAACCGTGGCTCTGAATTTAAACCGAATGTACTTTCTAAAAAGTCACTTCTTAGTTTTTGATTAGAAGTAGATTAAAAAAAAAAAACTTACAGATTTTCTTATACAAGTGAATGTGAGCCACCAGTCTGTTAAAAATAAAACAACAATAGATTCCTACATACTTTGTAGAAAGTGTGTTAGCTGATGTTAACACTGGCGCAGTGGGAGTTCATTAAAGCAACTGCTCATGTGCAAACACAACTGCATGCAGTGAGCCTGCTGCTTCTACCCTGTTTCTGTGACTCTTTCTCACAAATACACACACACACACACACACACACACACACACACACACACACACACACACACACACACACACACACACACACACACACACACAGCACTGGTGCAGATAGAAAATGGGTTTTGCCAGTGACAATAAGAGATGAATGGAGAAGTGCTCAGAGTAAATGAGGTGATTTCCATGATGAAATAGAGCGATAAAAAGCCAAAGGAGAGATCGCTTTTCCTCTCCGCCTCTCCTCCACTTTGTTGGCCGCTCATTCATCATGACATCATAGTGATGGAGAACGAACACACACACACTCACACTGCTGAACTGAAATCATCCAGAGAAAAGCAGGTTGAAGTTCTGTGCTCAGTCTGCCGGATACTGTATCCCACCCGTAGGTGACATTGAAGCGAAGAGGGTGATGTCACTCTGGAGTGTCGAACAGCAATCCAGTGTGTCGGCCTGCATGGACAAGAGCTGGCTCTGATCTCTTGAGGATTGAAATAAGCCATCAAGGAATTATTTAGTGGACAAAGGTAGAAGCAAGGGCAAAGCCAGGACCACTGATAAATCACGGATCACTGGTAGATTTACAGTACCTGTATAAAAGTCATCTTTCTCCTGCTAGGTGAGAGGCTGAAGGACTTCAGCGTCAGTGGGTTGATCGGTCTGTCCAACACTTTGGTCCAAGATATCTTGATGATTACAGGTCAGATAACCATGACATTGGGTGTGGATATTAATTGTCCAATGGGATGAATTTGAAAGAATTTAGATGCTGTGTATCACAAAAACAAATACCAGATTGCAGAATACATTTTCAGTTGATAATCCTAGACCTCAGCATATATATATGTGTTGTGTAAGGTGATGCCTTGGCTCTTTATTCAGTTTGGGAAATCCCACGATCTCTACAAAGCTAACGTTAGCTTAAGTTGACCGGCTGACTTAAAAGGGAGGGACTAGAAATCATTTATGTTTGTTTTATTTTGAGAGCGAATTCCCCCACAATATGAATACAGTTTGATTATAACCTTTATTTTGTTGGTAACCGTTAGTGTAAAATCTTGATTTAACATCATATTATTGGCAGTTGTTAAATCAAACCCTCGAATGTAATATCGCTTAATTGAAGTACCTTGAAGCTCTCCAGAAGAATTTAGTTGAATTGAGTGTTTCCATGATCTGTTCTGTAATGCCAATTTGAGATTAAACAAATGGAATCCCCATAGCAACAAGATTCTTAGAATAACATAATCATTCTTAGGTTGTTGATTATGTCCAAAACGTTTGTATTGCAGATTCTGAACATTGCTGGGCTTTAAAATGTTTAGTCCCCTCCCCTCCCCTCCCCCTCCCTCTTCCCCTTCCCCAAGAAAGAGTGCATTACTATTGTTCTGATCCACGGCCCACTACATCATTTTGTCAGTTAATGCAGCTGTTTAGCTCAGTTGCCCGGAAACCAAATTGGCACCCAGAATGATGTACACAGGAAACAGGGAGAACAATGTACGGCCAGGTGGACCGATGTGATTATAACTGAAGGGACCAAGACCCCCCCAATACTGGCTGCAAAATAACAGATACATGAGTGCCGCTCTTCCACTACCCTCCCAGGAAAAAACATATTGTCAGCATTAACCGTTCTGTAAGGCATTTATCTCGTGCTGTCTTGCAAACAAGTCAAGAATACCTAATGATTTGGATTTCCAACAGTGATACAGGGTCCCCTCCGATTGCACTTGGACCGTACCACAGTTCAACTGGAATCCATATCAGACGTCATTTAGGTGGACTTTGATGTGGTTTCTTGGTTTGTGCCCCGATTTTCGAAAAAACATATTTTTTAGGTATACCACTCCTGTATCAGGACTGAAATTCCAGTGTGAAAGTGCCTTCAGTGTAATTTTTCCTAACCATCATAGCACTTTCATCATCATTATTAATATAATTTTTTGGGGCATATTTAGGCCTTTATTTCTGACAGAACACCTCGACTTGAAAGAGGGAGAGACGGGGGAATGACGCGCAGCAAAGGCCCGCAGGTCAGAACCGAACCTGCCGCCGTGGCATTGAGGACTGAGCCTCTGTATATGGGCGCGCGCTCTACCAAGTGAGCTACCCAGGCACCCAACATGTTCATCATTATTAGCACAATCAGAGCACTATGCAGTATGTGTACCATACACGTTGGAGTCCAATGTCTAGTGTCATTTGAGGAAAGTTTGATGAGTGAATGTACCCTTGCAGCAGTTGTTGAAGCTGAAGGATGGTAGAGAGTGTGTGTGAAGAAACGCGTTGCTTGAAGGGATAACGGAGACTTTGGTCATTTAAACTGCAAGTATTTATTCTGACAGCAACACTGGCTATGATTAGGAGTGTTTGGAAGGTTTGTGGTGATGGCTGTCAAAACGCTGTCCCGCTCTTTCTCTGATCAAGCCCAACTTTGGGAAGAGACACCGGTGTCATGTAGAGGTTTTTAATTTAAGAGCTTATGTTTTACCTGCAGGTTATTTGCCCCAAAGGGATCATTTATATGAATTTTTAACAGCGGAGTGATGTGATTCCCTTCTCTCCAGCTGTGCTGCTTGTCGATAAACATCATGTTCAGCCTACAGAGTTACTCCTCTCCTTCAGGAGTATGGCTGAAGACATTAGATCAATCTCTATAGTGAATTTAATTGAAATGAGAATGTCTGGGTTCGGTTCCAGATGTAAGAAAACCAAGGATTGGGAATTCTATGAATCTATGTAATACATTGCTGTTGTTTTGGCGGTGGATAGCCAAATAGGTTTAGCAGGTTAAACATCACCAGCTCGACATACTAAAGAAAGTCGAGTGGTGACCTACTGTACATGAATGCACCGTGAGGGCTGAACAGCGTAGAAGTTTTAGATAGCAGAGATTACGGCTAGAAAGATGACACGGCTGGGGGAGCTCAACAAACAAGCAATTTAGGAAAACACAAAGGAAAATATTTCCACGACTTTTATGACAGCGACCTATCAAATTACAAAACACATTTACCAGTTTGACAACACGAATGAGGCATAAAGATGTCATTGACGAGCAGTTGACGTATTCTTCAGTTTTTAGTGTCCCCCATAAATCTCTGTTTTGTTCTGTATGACTTGGGGCATTCCTGTATTCAAAGTGGATTTCTGTCACTTAATGGGAGCTGTAGCTACTTTTAATGAATCCATTTTTCTTTTTAAATTTGTTAAAATCAAGAAGCGTTTGTTTTTTAACATCAAGTGCTGTGGTTGATACTCATTTATCTTGAAAAGGAATGGTAAATCTCACTTTTTTAATAAAGCCCCTCAATGAGCGAATGCATTGCGTTACAGAAGCTGGTCGTACAGTAGCCAGCCCAGGACTCTGGCTCTGAGTTAATCAAATAAAGAATAATTTAATAATTTATTTTAATTGTAGTTTTTCTTCTTGTCATTTAGTTTTGTAAGCAGATATTGTTGTATATATTTTCTTTTTTTATTATCAATATATGTTATGAAATGTTTTAATATTGTCTAATTTAAATGTTGTTTTGGACCCCAGGAAGACTAGCTGGTCGTCTACGCGTCAGCTAATGGGGATCCTTATAATAAATACAAAATACAAATACTTTTTATTGATCCCCAGTGGGGAAAATACAATCCTGTCCTTTGTGAAATTTAGAGCTAAAATACGGTTAATAGTAGTAATTTCATTTTTAGCAACTCAAAGTTAATCTAATAGTTAATGAGTTGCTATTAACAGTAGGATGGTGCTTTAGTTAATCACTGCATCTCGAGGAGTAAAAACTACTAGAAATTCAATTCTGCTGCTGCTTGGTTTCCTCAGGGCTCTCTCTCTTTCCCAGTCTCTCCCTGTGTCCCTCTCTCTCCCCCTTCCCCCTGCTGTCCATCCATACAATGACAGAACTCCCTTTCCTTTATATTGAAAGAGAGTTGCCAGCTCCTGTCATTAATCTCTGTCTGCCCCCCCTGAGTTCGCTGACCTTGTGGAAAGGTCTTTCTCTCTCTCTCTCTCTCTCTCTCACACACACACACACGCACAGACACACACACACACAGACACACACACAGACACACACACACATTTCATACACTTCCCCACCACTCTCTCGCTCCCAGGTAGAGTCCTACGGTGTACAACTTGTGGAACATGAAAAAAAGATGAGCGAAATGGCTGGCCTGGTGCTCGGCTGAGTGCACCCTCCCGGTATCACCCTGCCCAGAGACAACCCCTCCCATAGGGGGGCACAAGAGTTCACTGCTGGGGCTGGGGACAGAGGACAGGAAAGGACTAGATCAGCTAAAACAACAGAGTTTACAGCCAGGGAGTCAGAGAAACAAGCAAAACACAAGCAGGGACAACACTGAATATAACATGTCACAATATTCTAAAAATGATGTATAATATTTTATGACATGAGCATTGTATCTTAATCTCTTGAACCCTGATTCTTTTTATTCATTTATAATAAGTGCTTTCTAAAGGGGAGATATGTTTTCAAGTTTTTGCTTATAGGGTTCAGCATATGTTTAAATTTTTCTTTCAATTAATTAATGAATTAATAGTATTTGAAAATACGACAACATTGCCATTTTCATCCAGGAAAATCCGGAGTATAATTCAAGTGTGTTATATATTTAATATGCATGATACTTTTTAGGATTGTTGAGGAATCTGCTTCCATTATACTGAAAAGGGGGGGCTAGTTGTCTCAAAACTATTTGATCTTTGCATGTAAAGTTTCTTAAAGCTAGAGTGTGGGACGTTAACCTACAAATGAACGTCCGTTACATTCTAGCCCTTGCCAGACGAGATCCCACAATGCAGATTAGGTCTATCGAGGCTTATGTGTGTCTTTCTCAAAATACCAGAGTTGTAGTGACTGCTATCTGTGGTGACATAACCCCGTAAAGATGCCGATACAGCTCTTTTTTGCTCACATGTAGTTTATTAAGTCCGCAACCAACCAATCAACCAACCTTGCTCACTCACTTACAGTTCTTAAGAGTAGGTGTTTCTTCTGGGGGAGAGACCACAGCGACGAATCCTACTGCTTTTCTTAAGCATTTCGACAGTATTTCTGTAATTACTCTCACTGCCAGAGGAGGAGACAAAGGTTCCGCACTCCAGCTTTGTGTTTTAGTTCAGATAGAGCCAGTGCTTGATCCATAATTTAGTTCTGTTTCCCTGATTTAGCAATATAATCTTCTCAGCCAGGGTTAATGCTATCAAAAAGTGTTCTTACATCAAGTGCAGAGAGGTTCACCCAGGAGGGAGATGGTTGGACACTGATGTAGCGTGAAAGACTGAATTTGGTGCTCAGATCCAGAGAACATGGGTAATTTCATCTTTTGCATATGGGGACAATGAGTTTTACATTTATTATCAGGGCTGGACATTTAACGTGATCGAGATGTACTGTGGAAGTTTATACTGCAACTTTCAACTCAGCCATAGCTAAAGACAGCCCAAGGTTACACAAATTAAAAGGCATTCAGTGTGTCACCTCTCACAGTGGAGGAACAATTGCCACGTTGTTTGTGTCCGCAAAATGTCATCTTCTTCTCAGAGTTTGTCCTCGTTTCACAAAATCTAGTGAGACCGTTTTCTACCTGCCAGGGCAGAAACCTGCTGTTTCCCTACCACACAGTAAATGATAGCTGACTATATAAAGGATGTCACTGCCGATTGGGAGCAAATTTGTTTCCAGACACAGATGCAGCCTGTCTCCATCCCACCGTCACTGGCATTTAATTGCACTTGATATTTAAGCGCTGGAGCAAATCACATTACAAGTGGCTCTTCCTCCTGTTTGTGCTGGCGGCGTATTCCATTATATGCTCCTCATTTCCCTAGTTGTCCTTCAGACTGCGTTGAATGTCAGCTGCTCGGGGCATCGGGATTCGGTATCAATTATTAGAGTCGAGGCAGCTACAGTGAATCAGGAGCTGATAGCATCAGTGCTGGAGGGGAGGGACGGAGGGCGACCTCAGCTAGATAGAGCCGCAGCCAGTAGGAGGACACAGGTACATGAGCAAAGGCAGATTGCAAGTCACTAGAAGAGATATTGAAGATTTGGAGAGAGAAGTTAATGAGAAAGTTCATACGGAAGGTAGAAGGGGTTGTTACTGTTATACTGAAATTTGATGCACAGTTGGTATTACTTTCTAGCGGTTGCATTCCAATTATTATTTAATTAAAGGACCGTATCAGTGTTTTAGCTAATTATTATTATAACTTGTGATGCCCACTTGACATCACTGCTTTTCTAAAACACGTAACATGTTTTTACATTAGTTTCCGGCCTTCCAGGACTACTAGTTTCAGAGGCTAATCAATCACAGTGAACGTTTAGTTGCATGCATTTTGTTGTCAGTGAAGTGAGGAACGCAGGGGATCATTTCTAGCACGCTTTGACATCTGACATATTTTTGCAGAAACCTATTTGGTTTCACACACAGTGTTGGACAGTCAGAGAGGAAAGACAAACATGGATGTCGTTGGTAACTCTAGGAGTTCAGAGATGCACAAAATGTTCCTTTTCCCAGCGTTCCTCTCTAGAGTAAAATTGTAGCCGCGATAGCTTCCTCCTGTTGTCAATGCCAGAAGTCCATTGGATGTGCATTGTGTAGGTCAGCGTATTTGGGGTCGAGTTCAGTATAGTTGAACTGAAACCTGGCAGAAAATATGCACCCCTATGGCCCATGTGAAAAAATCAATAAAAGTCTACATGCTAAAGGGCCTAAATTCAGCAAAACAAGGACACACCAAGGCCCTGAGTAAAAGCAATCTTTCATAATGACTTTCTATATTATGTATTATAACCAAGCAGTTATAATTACTTTCTTTAAATATAATGGCATGTGTCGGTTCTTGACTTCAGTTAGACAGGCAGAAGTCTGTGTAGGGGTTGGGGGAGAGAGAGGTCAAGGGGCTCACAAAAGGAACGTAGTCGTTTCCTGGGGGGAAGCTATATCCTGTCAGGCCGACATCTAACTGGGTGAGGGGTTGCAAGACAACCATGGCGATGAAGAAACCTTGGACCGGGGATTGCGCTGGAGGAGTGGACACGCTTATGCGCCAACAAAGGGCCAATGGATCCTGGCCCCGACCAACCAATGGGAGGAGGCGACACCCCAGTAGATTAGAATATCAACTTTCTGTACTAGGAAGTCTGGGCCATTTTGCGGAGCTTTCAGAGCGAAGCAAGATGACCCGCATCGCTGTGTGTCATGGAATCCTTTTGCTTTATTACTTATGATAAATAGAGATGAAATTAAAGAAGCTCTTCGGGATTTTTTGACATACTCTCAATTAAAGAACACAACACTCACACCACTGCCCGAGCACCACCACGCTGTTTCGAAAATAATGACTTTGTTCTTCGTGGTCAAACTTTTGCTTTTCATGTAAAAGTCCTGCCTGCAAAAGGTCATGCATTTGTTACTGTGATGGATTACCTATCACTGCAAGTTGACTTTAATACAAAGCTTTTTAGATACTTTTTGTAGTCAGATTCAAACACAGTTGCATAGAGATGAGGTTAAAAGGCTCGTTAAGCCATAGAGAAAGCAAATGATTTGTTATCTCAAGTAGGCCTATCATTTAAAAAATGTATTTATAAATATATAAATCATATTTTATTTACGTGTCATGCCACTAAGTGGCCCATCCCACACAGATATACATGACACCAATACAAAAGTAATTTCATCCACAGCTTCGGGTCCAATGTCCACACACAATATACTCTACTTTGCACAAAATAAAAATAGCTATGCATTAAGAACTATAAAATTCACAAGCAGACGGACATTAAGTAGTAAGGGCATCTGTTTTGCTTGCACTCCAACCACACTACCCTCCTTCCCACCCACACTGGACCTTACGGACGTGCAGATAAACTAGAGTAAAGATGTTTAGTATAGAGTAGTAATAGTAATGTTCCATGCTTGCCATATCTATGAAGTCAAGAAGCCATCTTTGTATATCGACAGAGGAGCAGAGCTTTACATCTACACTCTGTCACAGATTTCCAAGGTGGTATTGCATTAGCAGGACTGCTGCTAAGTAAGGAATTTGTTTGAAAAATGTGCTTGACAGCATCTCTGAAACCCTCTTATTAAAATCCAAAACCCCTGGGCACCCCGCCAAACCATATGAAACAATGTGCCCAAGGCATTCAGGGTGCACAGGATGCAGTTGAGTGGTGGAATAACTTTCATTTTGTGTAATATGTGAGGAGTGAAATATGTTGTATGTATGGAAAATAAAATGGATAACTTGATGGTTGGGGTTGGAGTTACATGTTCTGCCAAATTAGTTGCCAGTTTAGATTGGAGCTATTCGAGGAGAGGTCAGCCTTAGAGGGTCTCTCAGCGAGATAGAATATACTGCAGAGACCAGTACCCTGGGTCGCACACAGGTCTTGTAACCCGTGAGATGTTCTCCTCTGTTGGCCTATTGGACATGTGAGCAGTAGGATTGAACCATTTGAAGATATACAGTACGGCACAGTGCAAATGACCAGTAATACCACTGGAAGTTATAAGGGAGACGAAATCCTTACAGAACTTAACAGCTTTCTTTTTCAGAGTTAACGTGTGTGAAACGACAGTCGGATCACCCTCAGGATGAGAGGTTACTTTTAAACTCTCTTAAGGGAAAGAGACAGCTACTCCATGATGGATCATAAGGGGACACTAGTAGAATACAATACATGTTAAAGTATGTGATGTTTAAAAAGAAAGAAAGAAGAAATGTCTTCACTTCAGTGAATTCAGTGAAGGAGGCAGAGCAAGGCAATGTGTAAGACAAACAAGAGAGATTCCGTTTTACATTATACTGACATTTTTTCAGAAGTATTTAACTATGGAAAAACTTTGAATTTAGAGACTATTAAATATATATTGTGTCTGTGCTACGGGTTAAATCCACGACTATGCCTAAGATGTGATTCAGGTATACTGTATAAGGTTAGGTAGGTACAAAAACTTGGTTAAGTTTAGTTAAACCGACATTGAAAGGGTTGTAAACAGTGATCACCTCTATTGGCTGGTTTCTCCTCCTTATCTGAAGGCAGATTTGGCACAACTCTGTGTTTACGTTAAGCAATATTTATATTGATATTCTCCATAATTTTGTGGCCATTTTGATTGATGCTTAATATTGTGATTTTGATATACCTGCATTATTGTAATTGCAGAGTGATGTTGAATTTGTAGGTAAACGAAGCACAGTCTTGATCTGTGGTTTGAGCTTGTGTTTTTGCACTTCGCTACATCTCCCCAGCATTTATTTAGCCTGGCTCCGCCCTCCTACGTACTTCCGCTCAATTTTAATGTTCCTTCCGGACACATCTGGGTTTGCGGTATACTGTATTCTTGGATTTTCTCTGGCCAAATCTTTGGCGGTCCAATCAACGAACAGAGGGAGTGACTGAGAACGATGACGTTGAGGTCATGCACAGAGATGCGAGCGAAGCCATTTAGTCCATTGTGGCAACGCTGCAGAATATCCAGAAGTTAAAGCCTGAGCAAGAACAATCTTTGTGAGTTTTGTTGGTGGCCATGATGTTGTGGCCCTCCTCCCCACGGGGTTCGCGAAAAGTTTGATTTTCCAGCTCGCTCCGTTAGTGGTGAAGGAGTTGGCTAAGGCGAACGCTAGCGATGCTATGCCAACGTCACGACCAAACGTTAGCGATTGGTTACGGCAGATCCAGAGTGGCTCTGGGCAGATCCAATAGTTTTAAACTTCAGAAGAGTACCCGCCTTCAAGGAAGTTAACACTTGTCAATGGAGAGTGGCCAGACTCTGTACAAATGAAATGTACCAGAGTCTGGTAGGACCAGGCTAGCATTTATTGGGACATGTTGTACATATTGTCTGTGTCTATCACATAGACCGTATATAAGAATAGACCAACAGATCCCGTGTCTCTGGACGGAGACCAGTGAAGGATATTAGAAGCACTTTTCCGGTGAGCGCTGAGCGTTACTGCGCAGCCTCCAACTGAGAGAGACGATGTAAATGTGATGTGAGCAACGTGTCTGAAAGTTGTAAGTCTTCTGGTAGCTGTGCCAAGAGAAATCTCAATCATTCCCAATCTTGCAGAGACGGAGAGCGTAGGTATATGTAAGGAGATAACATAAGCACAGGCTAATTATTGCTAACTAAAATGCTAGTTAACATTAGTAATTAAACCTAAACAGCTCATGTAAGTCGAAACTGCCTGCGAGCTTCTCCTGTACTATACGGTAATTCCTCTACTATGTGACACAATCGTTAGCCTATTTTTACAAAAACGTCTGCTACAGAGCCATAACGTGAGGTACAAGGTAATGGAGCCTTTTATACATTGTCGTGTTTCTTTAGAAATAAACAATGGACAACTAGAGCCTTTAAATGCTTCAGATGTAAAGTTATTCGCTGTCAAAGTGACGTCAAAATGAATGGAGGTCAGTGGAATGCTAACGGGAGGTGCTCGCTTTGTAGCATCAAAATGACGCCATAGGAGGTTCGAGTTCTGAAGCGAAGCTTACCCCCTTGGTCTATCATCTGTGCAATGTTGCCTTCAAAAACCTAATATTTCAGGAAAGATCATCATCTTGGTTATAGACTGAAAAAGTCAGCAGTAATACAAAATAGAATAATAATTAAAAAAAAAAAAACATTTAACCAAACCACGAGTGTGTTTTTCTTGGCTTAACCTCAACACGTGTTGCACTAAGGTCTCCAGTGCTTTGTAAACCAAACACCATCCCAAAACACACTTCTTTATGAATGTAGCACTTCATAGCCTGGGAGAAATGTTGCCAATTAGTATAATCCAGGTAGTAATAATCTTTCCTCCAAAAGGCATTGGGAAAAACCATATAAAGTGATTTTAGGAGGGCTGAACTGAGAAGCCAAAATGGGCTTTTTATTTTGAAAAATTACAAGGGCACTTTACAAAAAGAAATGCATTTATTAAGGAACAATTGGAGAGATGTTGTTTTTATTAGATAAAAATCTATTTAGAGACCTCACATATCAATTTGCAACCTGCTGTCATTTAATATGGCATTACATACGGCATGTTTATCTTGAAAAATCCCAGCGTGTCTAAAATACTGAGCAGTTATGATGGACTCAGCACTTTGATGTGACTGTCTGCATCTGTTAAACAACATGTTCATTTGCATGGGT
This sequence comes from Perca fluviatilis, assembly GCF_010015445.1. Classification (NCBI taxonomy): domain Eukaryota; kingdom Metazoa; phylum Chordata; class Actinopteri; order Perciformes; family Percidae; genus Perca; species Perca fluviatilis. Next base: position 38,870,205 of record NC_053114.1, on the reverse strand, counting down.
CACCAGTGGATTCAGATGCACCAACTTCTCAGGACTGATTACGATCCATCTTTCGCTCTGTAGCTTTGGAAGTGGGCTGTCTTGCATCTGGCAGAACAGATGACAGGTTTGGGTGCTTGTCAGAAACAGATGTATTACCAAAGTTAGTTGTCAACGTCTTGTCTTCAAAGAAGATCTGCCATGTTGAGAAACATGTGTAAATATGTGTTTGATGCAGTTGTCACGGGGACAGAAGGTGACCTTATTTGTCAGATTGTCCAGATCATCGTTATAGTTGCGTTTGTTTTGTTGAGTTTTAGATTTTCAAATTAAAGTCCAACCCAGCGATTTGACTAGAAAAATGGAACAAATGTATGTTGGTGAACAATAACAAAAAAAACAATTTAAAAACTGTCAAGATGTTTATAGTGAGAACTGGGCTAACGCTATTTATTGACACAATAAATATATACAATAAAGTATAAAAAAAAGAAAAAAAAAGAATTAGTGTGCAGAACATGCCAAAGGATTGCCAAACTCTGTGAGTGAGATGCATTTGTGGGTTGAATGATGAGGATAATCCTCTGAAGCAGCTCATATGGATGGTCATCATTTATTTTTCTTTAAAAAGAGATAGTTTAGGGATTAGGATTAACTTTATATTCCGGATTAAGTTGGGGTTAAGGTCAAAAGATAACTCTGAGCTGTTTTGCACCCATCTTTTTTCATTATCTACCATACTGACCCTGGAAACAAAATCAACATAATTCCTTCACTACATTAGTTTTGTACTGTGTCCTTGCTGTCTGGAAGTAACTTTACATTAAAGTAGTTTTCACACGATTTTGGCCAGAAATTCTGTCAAGTATTTACGTTTGTATTTCATGTGTACAGTGACAGTCATCATCAATAAACATGACTACCAAGTAAGCACTGATTTGGCGATTTGCAGGCCAAAAGACTCTAAATATCGAAGGGTTAGGGAGTAACTACACTGCACTGCACTGGGATAAATTTGTTGAGAAGTTACAGTTTTTCTCGATTGTTTTTCACGCATTTTCTGAAAGCATGCCTCATACTCTCAGAACTCTACACACAAATCAAAAAACAAATACACAATGGGCAAAACCCCTCAATTCTCCTGCAAAATGAAACTTCACATTCAAAACAATGTCATTTCTTCTCAAAATGGTATTTTGTTTTCCAATGACACACACAAACCAGCACATGAATAGACATTTATTAGAACCAGTTGACCACTGATGTGCTCAATGTAAAACACCATGATGAATGGAAAACACTTCTTCTCCATTCATCATAATGACTTAGGCCTTTTTTTTTGTTCACTGTTACACTTACTACAGACAGTACATACATAAGTGCGTTGTAAAATATTTGTATATTAAATATTATTGTTTTTATACTCAGAACACACAAATTCACGTTAACAAATATATTAGATTTTTCCCACAAAAACAATGTACACAGTGTACATACCAACCAACACAAAGTTGCACGTACAGTGGTCTACATACAAAACAACAGAATAATTTATACAGTTACAGTAAAAAAAAAAAAAAAACTATGCTGCATCCTCTCTTCTGTTTCGGTCTGGCCACAGCACCTCATCCACATCACAAGCAATGTTTTCCCTGGCCAAGCAGCAACTATCGCCTAGCATGGCGAATCCAGCCATGAAAAGCATCAACTGCTATATCTCCACATGATTCTTCCATAGCTTGGAGAAGGGGTATACACGTTTGTGGATTTCGGTCATACACTTTCCATCTCCAGGCAGAAAGAAATTCTCCAAAACAGAAGAGCTCACCTGTTGCCCTTTTATTCTAAAGCTCTGATTGCTAATTGTAAAACTGTGTGATGGGTGTTTGCCCATGTGATGAGTCAGTGTGCATATTTGAATGTCAGTGTGTTTCTTGTGAAAACAAGAGATTTTCTTCATGAAAATTGTGCCAAATGCAGAGAATTGTGTGTAGTGTTTTGAAAAAAAGTGTGTTTTAGAACTGCAATTTGAGTGTAAAGCAGGAATTGGGCTTGTAGTTTAGCAGAATTGGTTCAGGGGGTTGGTGCATGAGTTACGTGTTGTGTCTCAAGTACCAGTATGTGACAAAACAATAATTTAACATAATGCTATTAATATGTCTATACAGTGCCTATATGTATCTAGTATAAGTATTCCCATTTTAACTGTAGTTACACTGCAAAATTACACCAGCAATTTAAACACATTTTAACATATTTTGCAACAAACACAGCAAAGAGGTTTTGCTGGTAAGATTTTTCACTCCCTCCTTTTTATATATATTTTTTCATCGTTTGTTGAACGCCTTTCCGGCTGTTTCAAGTGGCGCTAGCAGCCATTAATAAGTGGTGGAGGTGGTATCTTTGCCGGATAATCAAACTTTGCTCCGTTTTATTCAAATAAGCAATCCAAGAAACCCTTACTCTGAATGCAGCGGAGTTCCACTTTAAGGTTGGCGTTGGATTAGGTTTGGGGTTACAATTTTACATTTGTATCGATGGTTAAAGTGATGGTTCAGAGTAATTCACCCTAGGGTCCTTTGCACCATGGCCTCGAGCCAAACACCCCCCCAGAAGCTTTTTTCACCTGGGTCTAACATTGGGAGAGTTAGCTAGAGTAGCGTTATCAGCTGAATAGCTTAGCGCAGGGGCTAATGGACCCACGTTTGTATCTCGTAAGTTACCCCACTAATAATGCCCAAAATGATACCAAACGTCTACACTAGTACAAATAGGTCATGCTCTCATAAAACGATGGATTGGAAAGTTTGTAAGTACACCAGAAGTTTATGTAAATAACACTTGCCTGCTGGCTTCTGCTCTCTGCTGTTGTTATTGCTGCTGTAAGACGAGTGCTTAGGGCCGTCTACAAATTACAACACCGAAAAGAGATGCAACAAAAATATTTTTTAATTTAACTTTTTTTTTTAAGTAAGTGCTGTAGTATAACTAGCAGGAGACAAGTAATAATTGAGGTAAGTTTGGAGACATTACCTTATTTAATCATTAAATTAATAAGTATTTTTGTTGCATCTCTTTTCGGTGTAGTAATTTGTAGACGGCCCTAAGCACTCGTCTAACTGCAGGTAGCAGCAGCAGCAGCAGAGAGCAGAAGAGAGCAGGCAAGTGTTCATAAACTTCTGGTGTACTTACAAACTTTCCAATCCATCGTTTTATGAGAGCATAACCTATTTGTACTACTTGCAGACGTTTGGTATCATTTTGGGCATTATTAGTGGGGTAACTTACAAGATACAAACGTGTGTCCATTAGCCCCTGCGCTAAGCTATTCAGCTGAAAACGCTACTCTAGCTAACTCTCCCAATGTTCGACCCAGGTTAAAAAAGCTTCTGGGGGGGTGTTTGGCTCGAGGTCATGGTGCAAAGGACCCTAGGGTAAATTACTCCGAACCATCACTTTAAGGTGACATGTTGTATTGAGTCAGAGTGGAAGGTTGGGCACTGATAGACAGATAGATATTGAATTAGTTTCCACAGAGAGTATGCTATGCGCGCCTCAGGAACATAGATTTACAGAGCACAGACTGTGTCATTGCAGCAGAGCACGCTCCGAGAAACAGTCTGTGAAGTCTTTTATAGTTTCCCACAAGTTGATACAAACGTGTTCAGATGACCTGAGGACCTATGTGTGTTTTTGTGCACATGTTGGAACATGAGAGCGGCTCAACTGCCCTTCGTCTGGAGGATTGGACCTCTCCTCCTTCCCCTCTGTCCTCCAGCTGCTCTCTGCTGTCAGAGGGAACCAGAGGGGCTGGGCCCTAATTACGGCAAAGAGGTTGATTGTGAACTGACGCAGGATGTGGCGGTGGCGTCTCCAGGTCGGGGCCGAACAGGCCGTGCCTCACTCCCTGTTGTCGCAATGAGAGCTACTGCAGACCATCTGCTGCCGCTGCCCTCCCAACAGTCCCAGGCTCAGGGACAAACAACTGCGTGTGTGTGTGTGTGTGTGTTTGTGTGTGTGTGTGTGTGTGTGTGTGTGTGTGTGTGTGTGTGTGTGTGTGAGAGTGACAGTGAGAGAGGGAGAGATACTGCTTCTTCCAGCCTTCTCCCCAGCTACTCTGTTGTCATTCGCTGTTTCTCCCGCTGGGCTCCATGCTGACACACCTACCTTTTAGGAAAATGGGGCACAGCAGCAGCGGGGCATGTAAAAACATTTACAAACTCAATTCAAAATGTCAGAGTCTGTGAAAAATCAGAAAGAAAAAAATACCCAGAAGTTTCAATGAAACATTTTTTTTTTATATATATATACTTTACGCAGAACTAAAACATGCTGGGCTTGTTGACCTGAAGTAAGTAGCAAGGTACTAAGGTATGAAATATTAGAATTGTTCCATCACGGTATTTGCTCAGAGTTTGCAAAACTGTATCTTAGAATAAAACCGTGTTGACACACGAAATTGCTTAGTAATATAAATGCATATTATAAGGATGCATATATCTTTATAATTCATCTGTGATTATATTTGATTCTAATTCTTTCTGCAAATAATGAAATAATGAATGGAAATATTAAACTATAGTTATGATAAAGTAATAAAATACATTCTGCCCACAACTTAATTTGATTAGTTCAACTTTTGATGCTTGTAAATGTAACAGCTTGTGTTTTTTCCCATGAGACTCACATTTTAGTGGCTCTGCTGGTGTTTCACGGGCATGAACTGACAATCTGTCACACTATCATAGGAAATTTAAAATGTGTGTTGACGCCTCCCAAAAGCAACAGGGGGGCGGGGGGCGGGCAGGGGGGTCAGAAACATGTCAAAGCAGACAGTGGTTTGTACTTAGTATTTCATTTTAAAGAAACAGTGACATATGATGTAGCAACATTAGTATTCATATTGGAGTTGTGCTTTTGGCCACCTGGTTGAATGTAAGTCCAATATTCATTTGGCTCTTTAGCAGATAAATGCTCCACTATGTTCACCCGCTAACTTTGTTTGTCTGTGGTTTGGTGCTGGCCATGTAGGGTAAAATTATTAGTATTTATTTTTCAGAAAACAGCTGCTTGCTGCTGTTGTGTCTGCTCTGCTCTCCATTTTCATTGCTCAGGGTAGCAGTTGGCTAACTTTCTGGCAAACTATGTTTTTAAAGTCTGTCCAAACCACTCTATGGTGTTTTTTTGCCCCCAACTGCTCCTTCCAGGCAGCGCTGCGACCGCTGCCTTCAAGGCACCTAACCCTAACCTTAACCTTAACCCTAACCCTAACCAGTGCTGCCTGGAAGGCACCGTCGGGGGGCAAAAAACACCAATAAACGTCCAAACCAGTCACTTATTTGTAGATTGATACATTCAATTGTGTTTCAACTCTGGATACTATGCCATTCTTGTTGTAGTTCAAACATCCCTTTGACCTGTACAACCACAAACAGATCAGATTCAGATTTTAGTTTAAATGAATGAAATTCATTGATTTGAATCATTCCCAACACTTGAAATTCAATTGCCGAAAATGTCCATCTCTACTATGAGGACATCGCTGTAGTTAGTTACTCTAAGGATCCTAAACAAATAATCCATTAAATTAACTTTTCTTTCCATCTTAAACATGTTGAATCCTTCTTTGCCTTCTTGCTTGTGCCTCCCAGAAAAACTCCAACTAAATGAATCAAACACCCATCACCTCCAAATTAAAGCTGAACTCAAAATAAGAAAGATAAAGTCTAATTAAAACTTAACGTGATATCCACATTTACACCTGCACTCGCACACAATCATCTTGTCAGCATTCTCTCCAGATAGCAGCTGCATCTGGATGGGAATAACAATGAAGCTAATTAAGCGCTCCCACACTGTGTTGTCAAATATTTATACCCTAATATCGGCTCTCCTGTCAAATGATTACTGTCGTCGATGAAGTCACAATGAGTGCAATGTTGTTACTTTGAGGTTCTTTCTGTATCCTCAAGGCTTGGGTTGTCTGTTTCTTTCAGTTTCTGTCCATGTTTTCTTTCTGTTTCTGCATCTTTCTCTGCATCATAGTTTCTCTTTTATTCTTCTCTTTTGTTGTGTATCTGTCTCTGCTTCGATTTCTCTCCCTGTTTGAAAGGGTCGGTCTGCCTCTCTTCGTCTTCCTCCGTCACTTTCCATAATGTGAAGTGAGTCAGAGAGATGAAAGATGTAAATTTGCCTCCATAGTAACCGAAAACACGGGCGAAGGATACTGGCAGGATAATATCAGCTCAACACCTCATCACCTTTCTATTGCTGTCTTTCCCCATCCGCTACAAGGTGAATGGTGACTGATGTGATATCAATTATATCATTCAGCTTGTAAACCGTGAGGCATCGCTGTTACCTAGCAACTGGTTACTAATGGTTGAAAATGCCCAATAATCTGAAACAAGTTGTCATCTGGACTTGCATAATAGTATGTAGATGACCTTCCTGACACATTTGGCTATGTGTATGTGTATATTTGTGTGTGTGTGTGTGTGTGTGTGTTGCAGTAACCTGACACAATGAGAGCTAAATTCAACCATCTGCTGCTGCCACCCTAATTCCCACAGTCCTGGGGACAGGGTCAATCAAGGGTGTGTGTGTGTGTGTGTGTGTGTGTGTGTGTGTGTGTGTGTGTGTGTGTGTGTGTGTGTGTGTGTGTGTGTGTGTGTGTGTGTGTGTGTGTGTGTGTGTGTGTGTGTGTGTGACTGATACAACTCATAAAAGAGTAATGCATGCTGGCTATGCCCGGGGAGAAAAGTACAAAACCATAGATCTGTTGAAAACACAGTGGGATTGATGTAAACAAAACGCACAAAATGCACATAAACAAAATGTGTTGTGGGTTGTCTGTGTTTTGGAGGAGAGTTTTTCTGGTGGTTCTGTTTATTAGTGATGAGCTCGGGCACCCACAGGCAATTGTGAGCACCAACATCAGGGAAATCACGCTGTGGGGGTGTCATTTTCAGATGAATAGTAATGTTGTCTAATGAAGCTATGTAGAGGATTGGGCACAGTGTCGAGGCATTATGATTGAACAGTGCACTACTGCGTATATTTAACTTCCTTGGAGTCGTCCTGTAGGTTTTGGCCACTGATTGGTAGGGTTGGGTATCGTTTGGATTTTTACTATTCCGATGCCGAACCGGTACTTTTAAAACGTTTTTCCTAAACCAATTCTTGAAAAACTGAAAAATGACATCAAAGAAATGCTCTTTTATATAGGTTTTTTAATTTTTTTATTGAAAATTATTTAAATGTAACAATATATTAATGTTTTAAAGCACTTAAATATATAATAAGGAAACCTAAGTCACCTAGCGATCACGTGCAGTGAATGGTTAATATGCTTTTACGTCCGTTTTGGTGAGCCCAGAGGGAAAATATGGCATTTTAAAAGTAGCCTACATTCACGGTAGCTATAAACTACAGAGAAAGTGTGATATTTTTACGTCCGTTTCGGAATAAACAGAGGGAAAATATTTCAGTCGACACATTAAGTGGAACAGAAATGAGGAACTGAAATTTGCGTTCTAATCCGGTCCGATTGTGCACTAATTATTTGCTTTGGTATGTACTTAACTTTGTTATTTCAGTACCTCCAGAAAAATGCAATTATGCAATCGCATAATTCAATGCATAATCAGCCAAAGTCTGCATATTTATGCGGGGGCCGCATTTTTTCAAATATGCCGCACTTTCGCTGCATAACTTGCCGATTTCCGCACAAAATATGCGGGGCTTGCATGATTTCATAATCCCCGCATTTTCGTTGCAAAAAAGTCACATATATCTTAGCAGAAAGTTGAAAAATGTTGTGTTTACATCACACAAGAGCAGCCATTTTCCCCTGTTGCCATGGGAACGTTATGAAGTGACGTAATTACGCGATGTGAACATCATCGAAAAGCAGGGTGTTGGGGGAATCACTTTTTTTTTCTCTTTTTCATCAACCTGCAGTTTTTGCAAGTTCCCACAATTAAATTGCATAAAATTGCATAAAATTGCATAAATATCCCGCATATTCCATCGCATTTTTTAAAGCGCCCATATTCTGCTCATTTTCAGGTTCATAATTGTATTTTAAGGTTTTACCAGAATAGGTTTACATGGTTTAATTTTCAAAAAACACCATATTTTTGTTGTACTGCACAGCTCTCTCTCACTGCTCCAGCTCCTCTTTTCACCTGGTTTCTGTTTTAGCTACAGAGTGAGACCTCTTTTCATCTTCTTCTTCTGTACTATCTTTGATTGCACTCGCACATGCTCAGTAGCTCAGATGTAGATCATGTCAGCTAGCTAACTCTAGAGACAGTAAAAGAAAGGCTGTTTCTCCAACTTTGGTCAGTTACAAGGCAGGATTAGCTGGGAGACTTCTAAATGAGGGCACACATGTAAGTAGCTTTTGTAGATTATGGTGAACTTGTGTGTGTTGTAGCAGTGCTTTGCTATTGAGAACGACGTAGCATGCTAGCGTTAGCAGTAGTGTTAGTATGCTAACGCAACGAGCTAACGGTTCTGGTTAGCCAGCTCATTTCGGACTGTGACGTCACAGTCCGAGCCGATTTTGAACAGCTCACCAGGAGACTGAAGGCAGGACACATTCAGAAACCGTATCTCTCTCAAAACATTGTATGTGTGTGGAAGCACCAGAGACACAAAATAACACCCCAAATCCCAGAAAAAGTGTTATTTTCATAATATGGGCACTTTAAGAAAACGTGCTGCATAATCAAGAATTTTTGCCCTCAACAATCACAAAAAAACTCATTTTTCTGGAAGCTGTTATTTGCTTGTTTATCCGTTCTCATTTGGTGATTTGATGGTTGTTTTGATCAATAAACTGGTTATGTTCTTTGCACAGTTTGTAGTCTTTATATTTTGATTCATATGTTTGAGGTATCCCTGGGAATATAAAAATCCAGTGCCTATATGCTCGAGACAGTACCTCAGCAGAAAAACAACAGCATTGGTCCTTTCCTAGCAAGCGACCGCCGTGGGAGTGTGGATAATGACATGTCATCTCTCAGAAGCAGAAATGAAAGTAGTATTACAGAGGTGGTAGATCAGAAAACAATATGGGTTGGTTTATAAAGCACTAACAAACAACAGATTGTGTCATGTACAGTAGGTTGGAGGGCCTGTTGGTGTGTCCAAGGGTCAAAGGAAAGGCAGAATGTTTTTACACTAAAACTCTTGTCAGGTTCGAGCCTAAAATGTTTTTGAGCTTCTCGGGCCTTAATGAACACAGCCCGAATCCGGTTTGGGTTGAAGTGTTGCAGGACTCATGGTAGCAGCCCCTTTTCTTTGAGCTAATCAAACCTGTTGTGTTTTCCTGATTACAAGTATTGGACCACAGGACTGCAACGGTACTTGTGTCCTGAAAAAGGACTAATCAATCATGAGTACCCAGCTCAGCACTACTGCTGGCAGCTTTTCAGTCACTGTTTTCTCTCTGGCAGCATCTGTGTTTACCTCTCAGCTTCTTAACTCGTCGTCATACAAAACAGCATCTGCACCGCTTCCTGATTATCAGCCTGTCATCGGCGCAACTTCATGTGTGTGTCTGCCGTGTGCGTGTCCAAAGACACACACGTGCATCTCAGCCTGTGTTTGAATGTTTGTAAGAATCTGCGTGTACAGTATGTGCATGTTTTTGAACAAGCTGCTGAAAAGCTGAAAAATAAATCATAGGTGCAAGTCGGGCGGCAATGAACTCGGGATGCCCCCTCCTGGTCGATTAGCAACTAATCTGCAGTTTTGGTCTTAGTCGACTAAGACTTCTTTAGTCGATCAGGTGTGACAATAGATTATCCATACAAGGACCACGTCTGTGAACTGGTCAGATTTAGTCTGTGAACTAGGTCAATAAGAAAGCCAACGTCTGTGAACTTGTCAGATATTTCTGTGAACTTATCAAGAGACAGACTGTGAACTGTCCCTGATTTAGCAAGGTTTACCGAGATTAAACCAAGCTTTGTAGCGACGGCTACATCGTAGTGAAAATTAGAACTACTGCAATCTTGTAATGGGTAACGAAAACACCAAGTCACTTTTTTTTTTTATCATTTTTACCTGCACTTTAATGTTTTAATTAGTTTTTTAATTGTTTTTAATTGCTCTTTAATGTTTTATGTAAAGCACTTTGAATTGCCCTGTTGCTGAAATGTGCTATACAAATAAAGCTGCCTTGCCTAGTAATTATTTTAAGCTTTTTTCATGCTGAATGACTTATTTCCAAGAAACGTAAGCACATCTCTTTTTTTTTCTTTTTTCCTACTTCATTGCGAGACAGAAGACAAAACATTAACAGACAAGCAAAAATCAAACCACACAGACAAGAAACTAACAGAGCAGCGAAAAACGTAACAAAACAAACAAAAACAGTGCCTACAGGACAAAATATGCTAATTTCCATGTGTGTGCGTTAATGTGTTCACGGTCAGTTGTGGTGAAAATTGTCATTCCATATTTACATCATTTATTTTGTGATGGAGGAAGGTGAACCTCAGACACTTTGCATTTGCAGCAGGAAACCTTTGTGCTATATATGTCTTTGTAACAGTGACTACATTTACATGCACATAATATTCCAGTTGCCCTTATTCCGAAAAAGACAATATTCCAACTAAACTGTTTACATGGCTAATCAAAGTGAATATTCCACTTATATTCCCGTTTACATGTAGCCGTGCAAAATACGTTTTTTTTCAAAGTTTTCCAGCGGCGGCAGACTTGTTGGATGGCGTGAACACAGCGTCCCTCTTTCATTCCTTCAACCAGCTTCTTGAAAAGGACGACGTAGCGATGTATGTGCATATCCAAAAACCGGTTGATAGCCAAGTCTTTGATAATGTTTAAAAGTAGCTGTGTTTTTCCTTCTTATCAGGCCTGCAGCCTTGCAAACTGTTGGCTGGTTGGTTTGTGTACAGCAACCATAGCAACTCACAGAGCTGACCGTAAGCCGTAAACAGGCAAGGGGCTGTAAACTGGGCGTAAACTGGGCGTAAAAACCTAGATTGAGACGCATATTCCGAATGCACCGAATAATACCGAAATATCCCACGTCTTAATCGGAAAATGCAGATAGTCTGGATGAGGTGTGTTTCACTGCTGCGCAGGATCATTCTCTACGCTGATATTTCATTCTAAAACACCCGAGTGGATTGTGTCTGTCTTCTGTGATATACATCTCGTCGCTCCAACAAAGCAAATTCAGTTTGTGTTTAGGATTTTCACTTGCAACAACAAGACCTCCGCTGTGCAGTAATTCGCTAATCCGTGTGGAAAGTTGCACACCGCACCGCCTTCTTCTGGCTGATATGTGGATTTATTCCAGTTAGTGGGCACCCAGGAGTACTCTTCTAAGCTACGAAGTAAATATACCTGGGTGAACACACAAACACCCAGTACCTGTCATCTAGGTAAACTGTTCCCCTCTGTCTGACAGAAGGACTCTGTCACAGTTTCTTCAGAGTGTCTGTCTGATAGTCTGTCAGTGTGCAGCTCAGTGAATGGCAGCGCCTCGTTGGAGCTGCAGAGTGACAGGGAGATTAAACCACCTTGCTCACCTTGCTTCCTTCTCCTGATAGAGAACCACACCATATTTAGTTCTCATACCCACAAGCTGTTCTCTGACAGACAATGCAAACAGCGTGTTCCTGCGCAGGCTCCAATCTGCTCAACCAGAGCACTTCCTGCTCTCTATGCGTCTTCTACAAGGACAAGGATGGCGATAAGAGCTTCTGCTCTCTAAAGGCTCTCTAATTAAATGCATCAGTAGTTATTTTTCTCCTCTGGCTTTAAGGAAGGGGCACACCGCATCCTGTGCTGCATGTTGATTGTTGTTTTTTTTTTGTGTTTGATTTGTTTACAGCGCAGGGCGATAAGAGAGTTTATTCATTGAGTTGAGGCCTTTGTGTGAAAATTAAACCCCCGTCATGAAAACCATTTGGTCCTCGCCGTGGTTCAGTCCACATTAAAGGATAATAATACGGTTCTTTTCAAGTTGTGATCTAAGTTCCCACAGCGGCAGGAGGAATGAAACATAGTGGGAGATATCCTGGCTCACTTTCTTCATTCACAAGTCAAAGTTGTTGAAAGCAACGCTGTTTGTAAGACTCCATTATCATGGTATGTAATTGCTGGATTAGATTAATTTCCTCCATTTTCCTGCTGTTCATATTCATACTGTATGAAAAACATCTTCCCCACAGGGAAAAACCCATCACAGGAATGGAAACTTTTTCTTTTATCCTCATTTCACTGTGTTGAGAATGGCATTATGTTCGGAAATAAAAAAAAAATATCCCCGAAAGCTGAAGTTTCTAAAGCGATATCCACTAAAGCAGACCAGTGAGGTGACCAACTGAAATCCCGAATTTGAGCTCGATGCATGTCAAGAGGCAAGCTGAGTATCACTCAGTGTAAGAGGTGTTCATGCATTGGAGTAGCAGTAAAAGCTCGATAAGATTTGAGGTTTTAGCTGTAATTGCACCAGAGAGACAGGATTCCTTTGTGGACAGAGCTGTTGGGGCGAATGGGAGATTAGCTGATGACACAGCAAAGATCAATGAAGCAAAGTGCGTTGGTTTGAAGTTGTTATGAAGATGGAAGTTAGCACTCTTATGGCCTCGTCAAAGCAAACATCAGTCCCTTTTCTTTATTCAGGACAGCAGCTGATAAAAAGCAGCTTAACACAATGTGCAGCCGCGTGTGGCTGAAACACACTACCAGTTGAAGCATTCAAACATCACCGAGCTTCACTTAAATTTCATAAACAATGCGCCGTCTTGTTTCAAGATGGGTCAGTCACATAGTCAACACTGAAGAAGCTTTTTATTTCAAATGGGAGTCAATGACAGTTGATGCTCTGACTTACAGTCTGCAATGCGTTTCAGCAGCACATGTGGTCACACCGTTAAAGTTGTACTTTAAAACCAAAAAGTAAACGGTACACTCTAGTAGTAGTGTGCAGAATAAATGGCAGTATTTGTTTGATGCTTCTTGAAGAAAGTAGTTAATCTGCCTATTACTCATTGAAAGATCGGATGCATTACTGTACCAATTACTCAAGAGCAGAACTAATAAGTTACATTACTTTCCATCACTCAGCCCAGCTCAGTCAAAGCTACTTCGAGCGACTCACAAAATGCCACACCTACAGCACACGTCACGTTAATGTATTTAAAGCATCTAAAAATAGACAACACAATCATTGTGGTTCAGCTTTTCACTGATCGTCAACTGCTAACTCTCTGGTGACAGCCCACAGCACAACACAAGCCTTTGAACAAAACCCAAGGGATTCGTGGATGTGTAAAGACGAAATGTAATAAGACAACTTTGGAGTTATTTAAGGGTGCTTTCACACCTATAGTTCTTCTCTAGTTGCAACATTGTTGCATTATTCATTTGTTTCGGTTTGCTTTCAAACCGCACTGCACTTTGTCAAACGCACCAAACGCTGTAAACACACGTCACACGGTCGAAACAGTCGCTTGGTTATTGGACAGAATATCCGAAACTCGCCGACACATGTCTGGTCTCAGAAATAATGGAGCAACGGCAAATTCATAGCATCTTGGGTTTTTCCGGTTCTGTTTTAGTGTTTCTAATATTTTAAGAGAAGGCGAACAATGTGAGCAGCTGACAGACAGCAAGTAGGCTAAGACGAAAAAAGAAGAGAGAGAGAGATATGATGATGATGTCACACAGACGACCAGCGATACGTGTGGTCAGAACAGCTTATGGATCTGAAAGTTATCATCCCTTCAATCATATATAAATCTGTAAATTGTGTGCAAGGTTGAAATTGCACGCTAGTAAATAGTTTTTGGTTCACTTGCTGTATTTGGGTCGGATCGCATTTTCACCTGAATTGAACCGAACTCTAGTTCACTTGGAAGCGAACTGAGACCCTCGTATTCAAGCGGACCAGAGCTTGTTTGTTTGATCCGCAGCAGAGTTGGGATGAGCTTTCACACCAGCCCGAAACCAACCGGACTAGCCGACCAAACGCTTTGTTTTAAACGGACCAAAACAAGGTAGGCGTGAACGCAACCCAAGGTGTATTCTCGCAGACCAGTCTTTGCACTGCACAGGGACAAAGTTGATGATGTGTGTGATCCAACTTCCAGTAATACGTCAACAAGCTGACCCTCCAAACTGCTGGAGGAAAGGAGTGTTACTGGGACTGGTAACTGTTATGTAATTACTGAATTTGGCTAACCCTATTTGTTACTGAAAAAAATACTATAAGACAATACTGTCTCCCAGTAAAGAGTATGGTCAAGACCTGCTCTATATGAAAAGTTTCATGAGATAACTTCTGTTGGGATTTTGCGCTACGTTAAATTAAATTGTCCTGACTTGACAGCAACTGCCCAACGTAGTTGAACAATATTGTTATTATTATCATCATCAAGTTAACTCAAACTGTTGCTGTGCTGTTTACTGTTGTAACTTCATACATTTTTTAATATCATTGACTTGCATATAGACATAATAATGTGTGTAATTGTAAAAAAAAAAAGTGTTTCGGTTGTTTATTGTATTTCAGTGAAGTCAAATGAAAAACCATTTGATTAGCTGTTTACACCAAACGCATTAGAGAAAATAAATGAAATATCCCATCTCTCTTTCAACACAGCGCGTGTGTGTATATTTGTGCGCCTGTATGTGGGAAAGCAATGCTCTGTGCAACCCTCAATTATCATGGTGTGTAATTGCTGGGTGAGATTCACTTCTGTGCACATGAAAATAGAGATGGATAGAGCGAGAGAGAGAGAGGTCAAAGAAGAGGGGAATGCCGTTTGTTGTGTTTGTGTGTCTGTGAAGGAGACATCTGCTGAGAGCGTGATGAGATACGTATCAGGAGGGGTGATGACATTTGGATGTAAGCAGCTCTTGTCAAGTCCTTTTCTAAAAAAGAAATGCTTTAGCAGCTGTCGCTTTTCTCTTAAGTCATGCACATGAATTATTAAATGGCGCTCTGTTGTGGTTATGCCGGTCAGTTAGGGAGGAGCATCCAGAGTTTTAGCAGCTTTGTTTTAGTACCGAGGCACCTACAAATACTGATTTATTTTTATTTATTTATTTTTACTTTGGATGTAGATGTGCTGATATACTACAGATTACAACATTGTGTAACTTAGATCTCTTAAAGAATCCCTCCAGGAATTGTTCAAGATGTATTCATATACTCTGCTACTCAGAAATTATAAATTGTTAGTTTTTTCTGCTAAACATAAACATTTTAATTAAACTCCTTCTCCCTCATTGAAAATTCCAGAACCAATGAATATGCAAATATTTGTAATTTCAAAAATTGTAACTGCTTGACACAAGTGAACTATATTTAGCCTGAATGCAACAGAAGTAATATTGCCACAGCCATCCATCCACAACAAAAAACCCTAGTTGACCAAAAATGCTCATCGTCGTCAAAACAATAGCTTTAGTAAATACTACAGAGTCTACAGAACAATAATACAGAAGTTCAGATGAGAAATCAACCACAGGACATTCAAAGAGCACAACTCTGAGCACTTCTCACTATTGTTATTGTACTCAAACCCCTCGTTTATAATTGAGTTTCTGACTAACTTTTAATATTTGGAATTAGGAGTTTCTGTACAAAATTTCCTACTTAGCTAACAGCGATCCGCGTTAAATGATGAACATCTGAGATCTGAGTTGCCTCCAAAATCGTCTCAAAAGTTGTTCCGTTGCCAAACACCATTACATTTTTCGACCTAATTCCACAAAACTCTGTCCATAAGTTTTTGAAAACGCCCTGCTGAGTGAGAGACAACTTGAATACAGGAAAGTAGATTGATAAACAGTTTTGAATTCTGAAGTGGGAAACCTTTAGGAACCATGCACGGGAGTGCACAAACACACACTTGCACACAAATGCACAAGCCTCTTCATCTTAACCAAGCGCCAAAGTTTCATGTTTTAGAAAAGAAAGAACAATCTGGTGAATACTTTTAAAGTCCAGAGAGGTGTTTATCTCTTTTGTTTACATCTCTCTGTCATTCTGAGGCAGCAGCTTCTTACAGTCGGCTGCTCAATGAGACTGATCAGCTGCAGTGGCTGAGGTCACACACACACACACACACACACACACACACACACACACACACACACACACACACACACACACACACAAAATCTATGTTGATTAAAGTAAACAAAATAAAGAGTTTCAGAGAGCAGGTCACAATATTGCTGTTGGAAGGAAAGTTTCCATTAACCTCTGTACAGTAAGGGGGGATGCAGATACTACTGTGCACATTCACTCCTATGTGCGCGCCCACACACACACACACACGCACACACAGACACACTATGAAGAGTCTTCTCTCTTTTTGCCTAACTGTATCCAGACACTCAACTTTCAAACACACGGTGTGTCTCTCTCTCTCTCTCTCTCTCTCTCTCTCTCTCTCTACCACACATACACACACACATAGATGCGCATGCGGGCAGAGAGTCCTATCCTGCCTTATTTTTAGCTGTTCCCCTCCCCAGCCCTGACCTACATCACAGCATGAATAAAGCAGCAGAGAGATGAAGAAACTGAGCTCAGTGGGAGGAGGAGGGAGGAGGAGGAAGGTCTGTGGTGGAGGGGAGGGGGAGGAGGAATGATGGAGGGCATACAGAGAGAGACACACCGGCAAATCCAGAAAAATGAATCCCCCCCCTCCCCCTCTGTGTGAAATGACAGGTCCAGTTCTGTCAGCAGACCTCACCTGCTACGGCACTCCCAGAGGAGGCTGTAGAGGGCGAACACAGACATTCAGAAGTACAAACACACACACACACACACACGGTTAACAGTGGATACAGGACCTTGGAACAACAGAAATCAGAAAGTCCCATCGTGTGTCAGCCTTGACAGTAGATGCTTTTTACAGTTCAATGAAATCTGACAAAAGCAGCGAGCTCTCAACTTTGAATTATTAAGGCGGCATGTCTGCGACATCACAGGCCAGCCATAATAAGGCTTGAACAACACTTTGGTGCTAATAAAGAGTTATCTAATGAGTAGCTTTCAGGGCGGAATAGTGCTTCAGGACACAATACAAAATTGGATTCAGGTACTTTTTTTTTGCAGCCTGAAAGCACTTGAGTAAGTTTCATGTTTTTGATGTAGTAGATCAATGCTTTTTATGCTGAAGGCCGGCGAGGCTTTGTACGTCTGAATACATGATCCGTCTCTCTTTGATTGTGCAATTCAACACTCCTACTGTACAGTCTCCAAGGATGAAATTTGCCGAGAAAAAACCTCTGGCTGTTGCATGTAAGTCAATTACATACTTCATACAAAATTTCATTCTGTTGTAAGCGGAATGTGTGAAGCTGAAAACCTCAAAGCTGGAATGTATTTGTCCAAGGAGAGGATATGGAAATGCTTTCCTCACTCTCTCCTTCCCTTAAGTGTAGCATACAGAGTCCCTTAAGTGGTGGAAAGGCCTGTTAGCCTCAGGAAACCGGTTCTCTCTGCTGCTCACATCCACATAAATACTGTGTACACACACACACACACACACACACACACAATTTAACACCTCCCTTGTGCGTTTCCGATCCCATTTCATCAGCAGTCATTCAGCTCAGCTAATGCCTCCCAGAGCTCTGTGTTTCAATGCTCATACAGTGTCTTTCTAGCTACATTAGGATGAGAGAGAGTCTGTGTAAGAAGTGAGGCTCTAATGTATCATATTAGCTGAACATTATGGACGTCAGGAAAGATGCTGCTCTCCCTGCTGTCCTTTGTCCTCTTTAGTATATATAAGTCCTTATCTCATCAGCTTTCTCATTTTCTGTTCTTTCTTTTCCTCTTTTTTCATTTCCTTTTCTTTTCTCTCCTCTCCCCGTTGTCTTTAGCATCTCTTTTGTTTTGTCTCTCTCTTCCTTGTCCTCTCTTGTCTGGCACTCTTTTATATCGCCCTAACAAAACAACACACTGTAATTTATATATTTAAGTGGGGAAAACCCAAACTATACTTTGAAAACGTTGTCTTGTTTGTGCGTGTGATTGATGAGTAAATGGATGGGCAAGACTGTACAGTAATTAATATTTGTAAGCAACAAGTTGACAGACAGAGACCAGTACCTTTTGTAATGAGATTAAAGCATCAGTGTTAAAGCAGTTCAATAAGACTCATCCACCTGCTTCATCAGTCGCCCAAGGAATCGCTCCGTGTGTCCTGACTGAGTGTGCCAGGGAGTTATTAATCCACTGTATCTGCTCTGTTGTCCTCAGATATTGATGAGTGTGCGACCCAGATGCATTACTGCCAGTCCAACACTGTGTGCGTCAACCTGCCCGGAAGCCATCGCTGTGACTGTCTGCCAGGCTTCCTCAGAGTGGACGAATACTCCTGCACCGGTATGTCCGCATGCTTGCAAACACATTACTGACTCATCAGATCTTACTACATAATGACACACACACAAACACACACACACAGATTTTTTTTTATGTTTAAAAAAAGGATCTTATTCTTTAACAGAAAGGTCGACCTCCTTAGAAATCTTTTCCATAATGTTGTCAAGCACTTCTGTGAACGTAAATACAAGCTGCACAATTGCCCTATTAACTTACATTGTAGCTTTGCCGCTGCTGACTGCAGTGATCTTGCTTAATACTGGACCAATGTCAAAATATATATATAAACTTTATTGCAGACACAGGTCCATATAACACATAATACAATATACATAGTATAAAAAAAAGATACAAATAATACATAATAATTGCATATTAACCTATAGGATATACAATAAAACATAAAAATTGCATATTAACCTATAGGATATACAGGCGATTGTTGCTCCCATCAGTCACTTGGACACAAAAACATAGGAAAATAGGGTCCAGGTTGAAAAAAACGGTAGTTACCCTTTAAGGGTTTAATGCGAATATAATATTGTGTTTGGCAGCTCATGTAAGGGAATTGTTTTACTGTGCCATAACAGTTATACAGTTACAATGTAAAGCTGCAGACCCTGCACATGTAAGATAAGATAAAAAAAAGAACTTAATTTATCTGGAGGCATTAAAACAGTGTTAAGGCAGTAATGGCAAGTACCTTGTAATTGTACATGTTAAGAGATATAGTTGCGTTCCACCTTTTCATATGAGGAAAGTCAAGAAGTAAATTATTCCTATATGTATGTTGCCACCTATCTTTGTCAGTTTTACCTCTAAATATCATTAGTTGCAGTTTTCATGGTGACTGCCAGCCACGTGGCTTTGCAACTGTGACAGTGTATCTTGAGTTATCTGAACTGAAAGCGGGAATTGAAATTAATGCAAACTGATGAGTACCTCAGCGTGCGTCTTTTTAAAGGTTAGGAGAATCAGCATGTGATATAACAAGAACGGGTGATTGCAGCCATTCAGTTTTTGAATGGCTGCAGTAAATATTCTGATGTACAATATCCGAATATGCTACCTCCAAATCCCTGCCCTTCTCAGAGCTGAATGTCAGGGCAAAGTATGGAAAACAATTTCACCAACATATTTACCTACTTTTAACAACACAAATGCAAATGTTCTGTCTAGGTGTATTCTCTGTGGCTCAAGCTATTTCTCAACATACAGTACAGTGACACCTGTGCTGGTTTACTGGGAAGGGTTTTAGAGCAACGTGTTTTATTTCTTCAGAGTAAATAGGATGTGCTTGGTTGCTGCAGTGTTTCTCCGGAGAAGAGTTCTTTAATTAGCTCAGAGTTGGCAGCCACACAGGGACAGGGATCCATAGTCAATCAATCTATTTTGCAGCTTGTAAACTGTCCTGGCTGCTGACTTGGAGCCCTAGGAGCCTGCTCTACATCTGCTGGGAGAGATAAATCCTCTTCCTGTCTCCTTTTCCCTCCTTCAACTTCTTCCTGAGGGTTTCAGGTCCTCTGCATGACTGTAATACAGAGTTAGCGTTCACAGCGAAGGGAGGTGATTGCTCATATTACACGACGCTAACATGATTGCACATTAGCTTCTGTAATTGGTGCTATTGTTATTTTTCATTGTGTCTGGATCTGGGAAGGTTTCTGGTAATCATATTGTTGTCGCTGCATTTAGCAGGACACACGCATGCACAGTGGAAACCAGTTTTAGTTTTTTTTCTGGTTTCTCTGGATTCTGGTTTTATCAAGCGATAAAGACTGCTTTGTAGGTGGGAGACACCATATTTCCAACGCATTCTCATGAATAGGTTGGTATGATATTGTTACGAAAATGTGTGCACATCAAAACGTATGATAGCCTACGAAATTAGGGGACCGCCGGCTGGTCACCTGACGCTGGGTGGTCACGTGACGCCGGCTGGCTACGAGCTCCATGACACCCAGTGGCAGTTGCTAGTTTAGTGGTTTAAGCCGCTACAGAGCTCTGCTGTATCAGCCATAACATAGCAGCAACAACAACAGCAGAGAGCAGAAGCCAGCAGGCAAGTGTTATTTACATAAACTTCTGGTGTACTTACAAACTTTCCAATCCATCGTTTTATGAGTACATAACCTATTTGTACTAGTGTAGAAGTTTGGTATCATTTCGGGCATTATTAGTGGGGTCA
The DNA here is from genome assembly GCF_010015445.1 of Perca fluviatilis. Lineage (NCBI taxonomy): Eukaryota > Metazoa > Chordata > Actinopteri > Perciformes > Percidae > Perca > Perca fluviatilis. Next base: position 38,849,635 of record NC_053114.1, on the reverse strand, counting down.
TTTACGAGATACATCACTGGATCCATTAGCCCCTGCGCTAAGCTATTCAGCTGATAAAGCTACTCTACGCTAACTCTCCCAATGTTCGACCCAGGTGAAAAAAGCTTCTGGGGGGGTGTTTGGCTCGAGGTCATGGTGCAAAGGACCCTAGGGTGAAATTACTCCGAACCATCACTTTAAGAAGCATGAAATGCTACCTAAATATGAAAGTACTAAGTGACTTCAAAATTGTATGTACTGCTGTTGTTTAGTGTGTTACACAACCCCTTTGAAATTGTTACCATCACATTACTTTTCTTTTCTTTAGCCTTTCTCAAAACTGCTGCTGTCTGTGCCCAACAGCTCTTTACTATTCTAGGAGAATTGCCCGTGTTTTTATTGGTATTTTCTTTTTTTAAAGGCTTCATGTGGAGAGGAATGACCGTATACGTGTCGTCAGTCAAATGTACAGAAGTCACCTGAATCGTTACACTCTAGCAGAGCTGAGATAAAACACAGGGACTGCAGAAGAAATGTGTTTGATGACAATCACTGACTCCAGTGTTTGTGTTAGTGTAATGTGTTTCTTTCCGGCTTTTGGCTTCAGGCAGGTGTGCGTCTGTGTGCGTCCATGTGCCTCTGTGTGTGTGTGTGTGTGTGTGTGTGTGTGTGTGTGTGTGTGTGTGTGTGTGTGTGTGTGTGTGTGTGTGTGTGTGTGTGTGTGTGTGTGTGTGTGTGTGTGTGTGTGTGTGTGTGTGTGTGTTCTGTATATGTGTATCTGTGGACATCAGACAGCTCTTGGCTTTGTCCACCCACAAACTTACCTTACATCACTGTAGGCACCATGTGGTCTACAAATTTACCCTCAATATTACAATCTGAGCAGCTCCTTCCTCAGAGGAAGAAAATGTCACCTATTGCAGCTTTCGCACGACACATCATGTATCACCTTTTGCACTGGACACACTCAGCCTCATCTCTCTCTGTCTCTCCTGCCTGGCGGTGGAGCCTGTCCTTTGTGCAGACAGCTCCCTGTAAACAAAGGGAGGCTGCGGTAATTGTGGTTCCACTTGATTTCCCCTCTATGGAAGCAGCCAAGTAGCTCTGGGGAAACAGAGGATGGACAGAGGGAAGATGGCAGCTAGTGCGATGTTCCATATCTCCCTTTCTCAAAATGCCACAGAGCTGTCATCACATCCATATTTATGCAGCACAAATCAGTTCACTGTTTGTCCAGGATGACTTAAGCTTTATATGTTGTACAAAAAATTGTCCCCATTTAAAGGACATTTGATGTGAAACTGATGAAATGTACATATTGAGTTTTGAGGAACAGAACAGCTTTTCTGGCTATTTCCTAAATACACAGAGAAGGACATTTATGAAACAGATATTTATTTCCTGTATTTGGATCATTGTTCATGTGTTGAGCTTAGACTAAAGTGTAGATTATGCCGGTGTTTACCCTCAGTCTTTATGGTGCAGTGCAGGCAGAACTCGAGTGATTTCCCCTGCGGAGGAAAGTAATTATGATCTCTGACTTCATGTGTTGTTGGATAATAGTTCTCTACCATACAGTAGGTCATTGTGGAAATGGTTGTCCGACTACCACTGTGCACATATCTTATGATCTCTGGGTTTTAGAAGAATTGTTTTCTACATTAAGCATGCGCTGATAAGGCTTGCCGATTAAAGCGCTGGAATGAGAGCTTTAAGGTCTTTACTCTCAGCTCCGTCCTGTAAATACACTCTGACATCAGGTTCAGCTCAGCCGTAGTAGATAAAGTGCAGTAAAGCCATTTTTAAAATGAAAGCCTTGTCTCTTAGAAAGCTGAGGCTTTGCACAATGTATGACTTGGTGAAGACACTGAACCACTCTAATAGATTAAAGAGCTCACTGACTGTCAAGCTGCAGCTTTTATACTCTTCAGTGGTCTCAAGACACTATACTGTAAGAGCTGTTTGAACAATAATATTGGCTGATGGTAGTCTATCAGAAATATATTGGTATTAGCTAGCCTTGGAAAACCCTGACGAACTTCTGTCAAATTTGAGTCAGTCTGGCCAAGAGCCCATTCAAGCCCATTTCCAGTTTTTCCAAATCGAGGCACCAATCACAACCGTTGAGGCGGGCTTTACACGATGACGGCACGCAGCTTTTTGTTTACATTCAGCACAACGGCCACCGAAGCGCAGCAAGCCGTTGATGCCGCTGTCGCTGCTACGTCACCCGGATCGTTGGTCTGATTGGTTGAAGGACTATCCAATTGCGCCCAGAGGCATTTGAGCGGAGTCCGTTGGTGAAGCCCCTTTGGAAATGGGCTGTGAATGAACCTTCCCCAGACCCACTCTCAGTTACAACTGAGAAGGGTCTGGTGTCAACCAGGCTAGGTATTAGCTAATTGTTGGCAGAATAGAGCAGGGGGGGGTGCCAAATTATGTTAAAAAAAAAATTTGAAAAAAAATGAATGTAGTGTATTGAAGATAAACTTACTATAGGTTACTATGTTAGCCATACAGTTAAGCTTAAGGAGTCACTGTCCCTTCCAGATTTATGTTTAACCCCATAACATAATGCTATTTGTCAGTGAGCTATATTCATTTAATAACATTTTGCTCACGAGATTTGGAAACATGAACTCTGGCAGGAATTGTTTATTTATTTATTTTTTTCATTTAAATTTTAAATGTTCACAATACGTGACATACAGCACAGTCCATGGTGAACAAAGCATAGTGAAAACAGTGTGTCACTTCCCTTCAGTTCCCCTACCCACCCACAAACCAACCCAGTTCAGGTCCAAATTAAACGGGGACACACAACACAGACCCATGCACACTGACAAACACACACCAGTGAGGGCACACATCAAAAGATAAAAGTGAAAAAGTTAGACAAATTAAAAGAGATACCTTCGTGTATGTCTTTTAATTTGGGTTGGTTTGTGAGTGGGTAGGGGAATTGAAGGGAAGTGACACTATGCTTTGTTCACCATGGACTGTGCTGTATGTCACGTATTGTGAACATTTAAAATTGAAATGAAAAAAGGAAAAAAAAATGTTTTAAAAATGAAGTAATTCCTGCCAGAGTTCACGTCTCGAGGAGATGAACCAAAAAAAACATGTCGCAATGGAGCCTTTCAGAGAATATCTGAGCTTCCTCGTCGAGCACCTCTTTAATCCAACGGTCGTGTGTGTGTTTGGTGGGGGGGGGGGGGGGGGGGAGGCGGGTGAGCCTCCAGTTGAACAAGCTCAGTCTCCGGGCTAGCAGGGCCTGGCAAAAAAAGAACTTTGATTAAGGCAAGAAGGGCGAGTCTCCTAAATCTCTTAAAAAACAACTTAAACTCAACAGAAATGATCTCAAACTCCAGCTAAGAAAAGATTGTTTACTGTCATCCTTTATTTGGCAGTAAAGTTAATTGTTCAACTGTAAAATATCCTGCCTTCTTAATATAATCTTAATTAATGTAAAATATTTGTGTAAGCAAGAAAAAAAAGACCACTAAATGATTGGTTCTGTTTTTTAAAACTTGTATCGATTTCAAAATCAACTTAAGCTCTAATATTATTAGTCTGTTCACGCACAACTCCTTTAGTGTTCTTTTAGCTGACACAAACACATGGTGATATTTTAACTGTATTGATTACATTGAACAGATTGAAGTGTTTATTGTGCTAATCCTTCATTCAGACAGCAGCCACATCCCAAGCTGTTGCCTTTGATCCTCTGATGTATTTGTCTCTTCTATTCTCATCACCACTCCACTGATCAATACTTGACTTTTTTTTCTTTTCTTATCAAGCTGCCGTCCATAGACAATATGCTCAGGCTCTGCTGTATGGCTGACCAAAAGAAGCTGGCAATAATTTCATGCATCAGTTGCTACATATATTCTCCAAAATCCTAGCATTGGGAAAAGCTGCATCCCCCTCAAAACACATTATATGTTTAATGAAAATTTAATCAAATCCAATTACAATTATACATGCAATGAATGTGGAGCTCAGGTGTGACGAGCCTGGAAATCTTAGCAACCCTCCCTGTATACATTAACTCTTCAAAAATGGAGGTCATGCTGTCAGGCTGGCTCGGCGCCAGCCAATTTAATAAACCCATCAAACACAGTTTGGGAAAGGAGTCAGATAAGTTTTCCTTAGTCCTCATCCATTTGTAATTGGCTCTGAGAAGCTGGTGTTTATATTTAGCTTTCCCATAAAGGTTTGATGTAAGCAGTGTTTGTTCCTGCTCGTCAGCAGACTATACAACCACCCAGAGTGATGTCTATCCTCGTGTTACGCTGCTTTTCTGTAAGCTTTTATCTCTGCTTCTGCGACGCGTTGTCTTGCTGTTCCCCTAGCTGAATACACATGGAGGCGTGTGGAATAATAATGCACTGTATGGGATGGATGTTTACTGACAGAGCGCATTAATGGAACATGCTTTCATTAATGTGTATTGCAGCCTAAGCATCTTTATTGCCTTGAGCTGTATATTTCGTTGGGTAGTAAATGAGTTGCATTACCTTGCAAGCTCTGTGCTGCTGCTACACAGAAGGGATATGAACGGGGTGCTATAAAGCAAAACCGAGCGCTAATGCCACCAAAGCGGCCATAATTCATGATGTAAATGAAAATATTTCCAGCATAGTGAGAAGCATTTGTGTTTTAAAGTGCCGAGGTATACAAGGGTCCATCTAGAGACGTGCATCGCAAATTAGCTTAGGCTATAAATGCTGTGGTGTGTGGCATAGGTCTATGCTACATACTTGTCCCAATACAAATAAACATGAAGAAATGGTGCTTGATGTTAATAATAGCATGTGACTGTAACACGTGCACTCCCTCAGCAGCTGTGCAGCTGTATCTTCTGGAGGTACTTCTCCTGCTTTCCTGCCCCAATTTTATAGCAAAATGTGCTTATTTACGTGCCAATCCGTATAAATACGGTGCGATTACCTGTAAATATGTGTGCTTTGATGCGTGGGTGAATAAGAAGCATATTGTACAGCACCTTGGTGTAAAAGTGTTACATAAATGTAGTGTATATACCATTTCTTTCAAATAAAAAGTAAAAATAAAATCCAAATAAACACACTATAAGAAAAAACTAAGTTTGAGATTGTGATGTTGTAAATGACGATGTTGTGGAACCTTGGTTCACTTAGTGTTTAATTTTGGGCAGTATAGTCCCAGCACCACCCACCATTTCGTCTGTACAAGTCTCCATACCTATATAAGTGCCTTCCAAAACGATTCATATGATCCCAATAAAAACAGCTCATGCTGTGCCTCGGTGGTTGAAGCGGGTATAATTGATGTTTATATTACAATGGATCACTATTTATATGTGAAAGCCGTTGCTCATACTGATATATTAAACTCACACAGTATTATCACTTGACTCCACAGTTCCCCTCCGCTCCAAGCGTTTGAGCATCTTTCAGTTTATTGGTCTGGTTGTGTGGCCCGCAACGTTACTGTTTTCGTTCACTCTTTACCTCTCTTATCAGTGCTGATTGACAGCTGTCCGTTTTCAGCGAATAAGTTACAAAAACCTATTGTATGCTTTTTGTCCAGCACCAAACAGCAGACAGACACAGTAACTGATTAGCTAATGAACATAGTGCAGCATTTAGCTGTTAAAGAGCCAGATAAATTCCCCAGGAGTCAGTGGAGTCCAAAATGGAGCTAATAGGAGAGTGAAAACAGGACATACTGTATATTTATCAGGTAACCAGAAACATGACTCCAAAATGAATGCCTACGTTACTCCATATCTCCTGGATGTGTAAATATGCAGCTGTTTAACAGGTTTTCCTTAAGAAACAAAACATTAACTGGGAAACGGGATGCGGACCCATGGTCTCAAATGTCAAAGTCAGACACTCTTGCTTTCTTAAAGGGGTGATAGAATGCAAAACCGATTTTACCCTGTCATAGTTGAATAACACAGTGCGGGTAAATAAACAAAGTCAAAAACCACTGACACCCCTTTACTATGAAAATCTCATATTTTGAAACTGCCTCTGAAAACTGGCGAATCCCAACAGCTGAGTTGCTTGGCAAGCATCTCAAAATCGAACCTTAAGAGAACAGTCACACCCAACATTTACATAGGCTACACAACTGACCTGAGACAGGTGTTTTCTGAATCTAGCTAGGTCCAGCAGATCTCTCTATTCCATTACAAATCACTTCGAACTTTTTTGTAGAAATCAACCATATAAAGCTCGAATATGGGCGCTTACAAATATCTAATTGCATTTCCACTGTGTGTGAGTTAGCGTGGCTGTGGATTGCTACATCCGCCCTGACCGCAGTGCACGACTGTCCAATCTTACCCCCGCCTATAAGTATGTGGGTAGTTATTTAAACAAACAATTGGGAAAAAGCTCTTGCCAGATGAAGAGCGTAATAGCACAATGCCAATACAAAATTGAAAAACAAGTAAACTAATACTAATAACTTTAGTTATCGAAAGTGAAAGCGCGTACCCCATTGTTATAATGACATATAGCAAACTGGTCCTACAAAGACGCGTCATAAACTAAAACAAACCATATTGGAAGGTTTAATCTTTTGTTTAAACCATGGTAAACCTACAAACCCCATAATAAACAATCCGGATGTTTATATTATTAATATATTAGTTAACACAACATCCAATAACATATCGCTACAACCCAAAAAATAATAATTATAATATATTAGACCGCAGTAACAAGGCTTGTGGTATGACAGCCGCTGGTAAAACAGAAATTCAGTTTGTAGTTGGTGAACTCCCTAAGATGTGTATTGGGGATGCCAACTAAAGGCGTCTTTAATGTCTGTATGGCAAGTTGCTCAACCAATACAGCGCACTCATCTAAATATTCATGACCATACCATATTTGGAAGAAAAGCTCTTGTTACAAATAGGGCCAAAACACAGGGATGCATAAGGGCCAGTAAAATATCAACCAGGCCATTTTCAGCCCAACCAATGTTACATACCCCATTAGGAGACCATAAGGAACTGTGTGAAATACCCTATATAATCATTCTATCACCCCTTTAAGGTGTGGACACATTAAGCCGACGGCCGACCGTTGACAGAAAAGCCAGTGGAAATGATCAGTCGCGTCCCCGAGGTCCAAAAAACTTCCCCGGGACACACTGAGGCGGCACCAACTTGAGAAACGTAATACGTCTCCATAGCAGCAGGCAACGCTACTCTGTATTGTTGCCCAAGAAATGAAAACCGGCAGCTTATTGGACAAACGCGTCAAATTCAAAGCCAGACTGTCATGGCGGCCGTTCAGAATACGATCTCATATTGTACTAAAATGGTTCACCGAAACGTGTTTCTGAAAACATTTTTAAGCGAGAAATAGGCCGTGCAGTTGCTGAATCTGTCTTCATTTCAGATCAACAAAGGTCAGTTTAAAAGATTTTCATCAGATTTTAGTCACCTCATTCCGCTCCCCATTTCCGGGTGAGTCCCGACTGCCCTGCCGGCGACTGAACGTGTCAGGTCGGCCAAAACGACAGCCCCCCAGACTGATGATGGCACGGAACACACTGAACAGATTCAAGTCACTGACCTTGCCAGACTGTCCAACGGCCAATAATCGGCTTAATGTGTCTACACCATTAATCTACCCTCTTTAGAAAGAAAATACATATTACAATTAGTATTGTATTTTTGTGACTTGTGGAAATGTTCTTAAAGATTCCATAACATGTGGATAGAAACATATCTTTTCCATACGTTCCTTACCTTAGTTCAGTGATGACATACACACACACACAGTGTCACGGCTCAGAGAATAGTAAGACCCAAATGCTGAGACAGCCAGGCAAAAGTGATCAGCTTGAGGATTTAATCACCAATAAAACATATACAAACAAAAGGAGTCCTGGATACAGCAGGCAAAAGTATACCAGTATGCAGACCCGTCGCCAGACCTCAGTCTTAAGGGGGGCATATGAAATACATGGGAGGGCACAATTATTATTAGGGTACAGTACGTATATATTTATAATATTCATATACTATTGTTATACTATTCGCATGTAATCATCACGTTAAACATAACCAACACAATATGACCAGTAGCCTATATAGCCTACAACACATTACATAGAAGCAATGTTATGAATATCATAAAAACTTGACTATACAACATATTAGATGTAACACCAGAAGCATCTCTCAAACATTGCATTTTAAAGCAGTCAACAGAAGGATAGCATTGCTATGCATGTGCCATGAGGCACCACACGCACACACACACACACACACACACACACACACACACACACACACACACACACACACACACACACACACACACACACACACGCACAGAGACTTTGAACCTACCGGTACTTTGAGTGGAGGCAGCCTGTCCTCTCTTCAGTCCCTCCTGTCATTTGAAGCTGCATGCTTATTTAAGCCCTTGTCTGTAAATCTTAAACCCCTTAATGAAGAAGGTCGCGTCCGATGATACAGATGTGAATTTCCTGCAGGCATAACAAAATGCGGAGTCCTTTTCCACCGAGTAGCCTACGGAAGCCAGCCTGTTCAAATACCCGCTAGAGGAACTTTTTTAACCAAACATTTTGACTGGATATTTCCTCAACACAACCTCTTTGGGTTTGTCCGTCACACCCCTGATTCAACAGTTAGTTGTGGCCCAAATGTGCCCCAGTCGCAGTTCACTTGACCTGCAGTCCTGCCAGGAGGGTCGGGCTCCACGGAGCTACTAGCATCAGGCTAACTGTCGTCCAGGGCCTCTCCAACACAACATCAGGATGGCCGGTGTTGTATCCAGTTTGGCAGAGGAGAATGTGGTGGGCTAACCACCTACGGATACCATGACAACTGAAGCGAGTAAGCGAAAACTCATCCAGCTCAAAAATGTGCGGTAACTGAGCGGGTTATACTGACGTAGGCTACGCCACGTCGGCCTAACTTTCTTTTTGAAGGCGTGATAGGCTGTTGCAGTGTAGATTCCATCAATCAAACAAAAATCACACCATTGTTTATTTATATTTTTAATGTTTTAATGATAAAGAATGCAACATTAATGCAACACAAAATTAGCAACTATGATAATATAAAATTAAAGTAATTTTTTTAAGAGGTCTGTGCCTCAAGTGGGGGGGCACAAGCATTTTGGGGGGCGGGCCCGGCCCCCTATGGCCCGCCCATAGCGACGGGTGTGCCAGTATGTAGTCAAAGTCAAAACAGGAATCACAGGAACCAGGAACACTGAGACAAACTCGGGTAGACTCACACACACAGACACTCCAAAACAGAACAATGACCTGACAAACAGACAAAGGAAACACAGAGACTAAATACAAGAGGTAACGAGGAAACAAGAGACAGGTGACACCAGCACACAGGAACAGGTGAAACAAATCGGGGGGGCAGACAATAGGCCGTTCGAGATTAACTGTGCCTCAGCAGCAGGGGGGCGGTGACAAAAATCTGCGGTCAAGTCGGACAGTTTCCAGCTGATTCCAGCAGCCTTCAGGCTGAGCAGGAAGTCACAGAAACACTGTGGTCCGATTCCGATGTAATAAAATGTTTTCAGACCCATATATCAGCTTGTACACATTCTCCAGTTTTTTTTTATTATGACAGAGTAGCTGTCAAAATGCTCTACATGCGATCTGTTGCTGATTTTAATTAACAACACACTGTAGATGATCCGTAATCGGAACAGATTTAGTCTCTCTTACTTCTAAACATAACTATCGCCACACAACCACACAACATGTGGTTTGTACAGATTAAATCAGACAAACAACTGTTAAAATCCTTCCAATTCAAAATCAATAAAAAGTTATATATTAAATGTCATCATGTTGAGTCGATTCTGAACCCATCAGCTGAGAGGCCGGCGTTTCCCAGCATGCCCTGGGTCCGCCTGGGTCTTGCCGTCGGTGAAAAGCAACTGCGCTGCCTGCGTCTCAGAACTGCGGCCGCCTTGGTCTCGTGAGATTATCGTTGCCCACGTGTGCATGACGTCAGAGCAAGTCGGGATCAAGTCGGACACAAATCTAACCGGCACGCATTGGGCGGCGATCGATTCTGACTTCAGAACTCGAGCCATCTATGGCGCCATTTTGTTGCTACCTGGCCATCACCTCCTGTTAGCATTCCGCTGACCGCCATTTTTTTTTTACGTCACTTGACTGCGAATAACTTTACATCTGAAGCGTTTAAAGACTCTTTCCGTTGTTTATTTCTAAAGAAACACGACAATGTATAAAAGGCTCCATTACCTTGTACCTCACGTTATGGCTCCGTAGCAGACGTTTTTGTAAAAATAGGCTAACAATTGTGTCACATAGTAGAGGAATTACCGTATAGTACAGGATAAGCTTGCAGGCAGTTTGGCTTATATGAGCTGTTTAGGATTAATTACTAATGTTACTAGCATTTTCGTTAGCAATAATTAGCCTGTGCCTATGTTATCTCCTTACATATACCTACACTCTCTGTCTCTGTAAGATTGGGAATGATTGAGATTTCTCTTGGCGCAGCTACCAGAAGACTTCCAACTTTCAGACACCATCACCGGAAAAGTGCTTCTAATAGCCTTCACTGGTCTCCGTCCAGAGCAACGGGGTCTGTTGGTCCATTATATACTGTCTATGCTTTTCACACAGGCGGGAAAACACAAGGCAGGAAATAAAACAAGACATGACATGGAAGAACAGAGGAACTACCAAAATAAAACAGGAAATGGAAAACCAACAGGAAACATGAAACCAACCAAACACAGAAACTTGACACAGGGACTAGACGTGACGCATAGCTTGCATGCTGTAGTATTGAGAAGTAGCTGTAAATGTGGAATCAATTGACTGGCTGGTCAACATAAATCAGCCTCTTGAACGCCAGGTGGATTACTGCAGGAAATTCCGAAATGTTCTCCAACTAATTTTATGGAAATCCACGTCCTCCAGGCTAAACGCTATGACAGGAAATCAATATTTTCCGCCCTGCGACACGGGACAGATCTCTGCTGAGTTCACATCACGTCAAGGTGAGCAGCAAGGCCAAGGCAGAAAGAGAGCATGACGACTATGCGCTGGCACAAAAAAAAAGAAAAAAGAAATGGACAGAAAAAATCTCTGTTCTTTTTTTATGGTCTAGTCACTGGTCATTAAATTTCACATTACTGAAGTGTTCTGCTTGACATTACGACGGTGCGAACTGAGGACACGTTATAGAAATTTATTATGCAAAGTAAAAGTGAATCATGAGGTGTTGGTTTTACTCATAGTTCTTATAATACACACAGAGTTAGTCTCTTTTGATAAGTTTTAGAGACCATTCACAAAAAAAAAGCTTAGCGCTGAAAAGAGGAGAAGACAGATGGAATATAGTAAAAGAAATTTAGGCAGACATAATTTACACGACGTGAATAACACTGACATCGGTTTAGTTTCCCTGTGACATGAAAAAACATGAATTGACATCAGCAATCCAGTTTGAGTAAAACGTGTCATGAGAGAAAGTAGCAGGACGCCAAAAGTCAAGTATCAATGGGCACCAAACTAAAATGGTAGACACTGCTGCTGCGCTATTTACTGGCTGGAAGAGAGAGGGTTAGTGGAGAGAGCTTTTAAAGTCTCACTCACAGTCACTGAGTCACACTCACAACATTAGAGTTGGTATACACACATTTCCAGCTCTCTTTACAAAAGTACCTTACTGTAGACTCACATACGGTACGGCCAAAAGTTTGGACACACTTTCTCATTCAGTGAGTTCCCTTTTTATTTTCATGACTATTTACATTGTAGATTCTCACTGAAGTCATCAAAACTATGAATGAACACATATGGAATTATGTACTTAACAAAACAGTGTGAAATAACTGAAAACATGTCTTATATTTTAGATTCCTCAAAGTAGCCACCCTTTGCTTTTTTATTAATAAGGGAATAACTTCCACTAATTAACCCTGACAAAGCACACCTGTGAAGGTAAAACCATTTCAGGTGACTACCTCATGAAGCTCATTGAGAGAACACCAAGGGTTTGCAGAGTTATCAAAAAAGCAAAGAGTGGCTACTTTGAAGAATCTAAAATATAAGACATGTTTTCAGTTATTTTCACACTTTTTATTAAGTGCATAATTCCATATGTGTTCATTCATATAATTTACAATTCAATAATAATGAAAATAAAGGAAACACATTGAATGAGAAGGTGTGTCCAAACTTTTGGCCTGTACTGTATGTGAATGAAATCTGTCTTTTCGAAATGATCTCCATGTTTTAGGTGCAGTATTTAAAACCACTGTCCTTTTGTCTTGATGTGATTGCTTAGCACACTTTACACAACACTGACACACACACTCTACAACTTGTCACCATGTGTTAGTTTTTGTTCTCCACACTTCAACACAGATTACACTGAATTTCACACTAGGTCAGCGCTACTTAAGATACATCATTAATATATTTAGGTTGAAGGCATTTAGCTGCCTGTCTTATCCAGTGTGAGAACAACAGTCCAGGATGCTTAAATTCTAAGATTGTTAGCATGAAGGGCAAGTAAAAGTGAAGAGCCGTAAAACTTTATCACATTTTTGGGCTCATCTTAAATCCTACCTGCTATTTCCGAATTATTGGATAATTTTACCTCTTTGGCCTTCAAATGAAACCATGTAGAAGGTTCGCCATACTGCTATGCACAACTACACTGTGATATTTTGTAAGAAGTCATTTGTCAAAAAGGTTGGAAACCACTGCTTTAACCTTTAACAATGTATTGTATTTTAAAAGCGTCCATGCTTCATATTTTATAAGCTCTCAAGCTGTCATCTGCAAAGGAGCTACACGTCATAAACATGTGGTGGAGTAAAAAGTACAATATTTCCCTCTTAAATGTTGTGAGAAGTGTAACATAGCAGAAATAAAGTACAAGTAGCTCAAAATGGTACTTAAGTGAGGTACATGAGTACACTTACTGTAGTTACCCATGCTTCCTCACATTTGACGTATTCAGATTGAACATGGAGTGCATTTTACTGATGGCTTTATTTATATAAAGGCGAAGAGACGAGTAGACACAAATCATTAGCTCTAGGCAGTGAAAATGGAGGGCAATAGTTGCCTGTACATTGAAAATGTTTCAGCTTGAGCAGAAAATAAGCATTAAGCTGAATGACACACCTACAGAGACAAAAGGCAAAAGAACTATAATTCTTGGTTGGTTTATTTACTGTCAGTAAATAAGGCATTTGTGCAAATAAAATTAAGCAAGGAAAATAATAATTGTGTGTTCAATCTGAAGCATCTTAAACCTGTAGTGACCTTAAAAGGTCAAACAATGAAGTTGAAAAATGTACCCTACTTTTTGCTTAAAATCCCATAATGCAGCGCTTCACCTTTGGTAGATTTGGTAGTAAATGACTGTTATATCACAACATACCTGTCAGTGATGATGATTAAAACTGTAAGTCTAATTTGAATTTACTGTTCACTCAACTACTAGTCTATATCCATGACGTTCCACTTCCGGGATTTCTCTGTTGTTGCCAGAAATTTCGCCGGATTTCACTCTTTTCGGCCAGATGTCCGTTACCTTCCGATTTCTTTGTGTTGGAATTTTAAACTCCGGTCGATTTATGAGGACTATGGTAAACTGCTCCTCAGCGGCCTCATTTATAAAACTGTGCGGCGAATTAGCATCAGAAGTGGCGTACGGACGAAACATAGGATGTGAGTACGCACAGAAATATTCGGATTCCCTTTATAAATCACAATCGACTCTAAATGTGGCGCAGCTTCATGTCACACCCATAATTGCTTAAATAGTCAGTGAAACGCCCAAAATTAATATTCATCCATACCGACATCATGGAGAGGGGGAAAAAAAGCAAAGGACTTTCACTCAATGTGAAGTTATGGTTCTTGTTAGAGAGGTGGAAAAGAGGGAAATATGTTTGGAGGGCACAGTGTGGGCATTACTAATGCCAAAATAGCTGTAGAGTGACAACATGTTGCAGACGCAGTTAATGCCACAGCCTCATGAGGTCGGACCGTGGCCCAAATTAAAAAGAAATGGTCCGATATTAAAGTTGATGCAAAAAACGCCTAGCGCTACACAGAGAAAGTGTTTCCGCCACGGGACACCGGAGCTGACCCCTCTTGAAGTGGGACAGGTGTCGGCATGACACCGGCACGGCGTGGTTTCTCCGAGTGCTCCTCTCTGTAACGCTGAGCCCAAAACAGCACAGAGATCCAACAGGACAGCTCGAGGCTCTGAGGCCACTCGTCCTCGTTTGCCAGAAAGTCTTCTTGCGGTCGGTCTCCATTTGCCACATCTCCCAACAGTGCAATGACAGCCATTGTGCGTCATAACGCATGGCATGCCTTTTTCTACCCATCAATTTGATTGTATCTAAAAAGCTAAAGGTGTCGGAATTAATCTAATTCTAAATGACAAATAGTTCTGTGCAAGGAGCATGTAATTAGTAAAACTTTCTATTTTACCTTTCACAATGGTTAAAACATGCTTTAGACCTACAATAAAAACAAACATTTAAAACAACGATCTAAAGCCATAAAAATAAACTGTATAAAACACTATGATACTGTATATATGATGACCATATTAAAACGATGTGCTCCGCCAGACAGAGGCATCGAAAACAGCATCAGTGTAAACATTATTTGTCCTGTTTATCGTGTATTCATGAGAATAAATTTATTAAATGTATTAATATAATTATAGAACATTTGAGTTTTTTTTTGCAAATATATCTTCTTTTGAATTCACGATAGTATCTTCTTTTATTTTGTCTGCTTTTCACCGCAGATGGATCAAACGGGTGTTTGTGTAGAATATTAATCGTAAGAATGGCTTTGTGAATTCTTCATATCATCAACGAGAGGCAATATTTCGATTTGTTATTTCGACGGTCTCAGTTTCACGTGTTTTATCCATCCATTTCTCATTTCACCCGTTTCTGTGCGTATGCCTGGGTCAGAGTGTCCGTGGAGGAGCGCACATTTTCCCGCCAAGTTTGCTTTTTATAAATCCCAATTCTTGCGTAGAGAGAGGCGTACGTCTTCTTTTGTGCGTACGCCACATTTATAAATGAGGCCCCAGATCTCTGCAGGGTAAATCCAGACAGCTAGCTAGACCATCTGTCCAATCTGAGTTTACTGTCGCATGACTAAAACAAACTTTGAACGTACAAATGTTACACCAAAACAAGTTCCTTCTCGAGGCTATTTTACAGCGGCACCGTGGCTCTATCCGGAGCTTATGACGATTGTGATTGGTTTAAAGAAATGCCAATAAACCAGAGCACGTTTTTCTCCCATCCCGGAATGCTGTGTGGACTAGCCAGACCCTCCTCCGCAGCACTGTGGAGGAAGGTCTGTCAATGCGAAACTACTAAACTACTCACCCTATAAGGAACAGTAAATGGCTGAAAAGGGGAGGGACTTTGGACACAGCTCGAGTTCTAACCTGCCCTCATTGGTGAGAAATGAATATTGTTTTTCTCAGTGTTTCTGTGAAATGGGAAATAACCTCCCTCTGATCCTCCTATTACCCAGCGTTCTCCGGCGTTTTGAAAGTGAAGAAGCCATACTGAGTGTGACGGCCGCTGTCCGTGGTCCTGATGATCACACATTACGCATCAGTAGCCCAGCACTTTGGGGGGGGGGGGGTCCACCTCAAAATGTCCAGACCTGACACCGCATCACTCTATAATCATCACTAATTACACCCAACCTGACGGGCAGTGTGCTCAGACGTTATCTCCACTGAGCTTACTACTGTCAATGTAATAACTTTCCATCACTGGGTTAGGTTATTGCACTGTAGAAAAAAGAAATTTCTCTTAACTGGTAGATCTAATCCATCTCTGATGGTTTATACGTTTCATTAATTATTCTGTGAGAGCTGTAATTTCTTTTTCAGCCCGCCCACGACAGCTCATTTTGAAGCCAGTGTAGAGGTGCATTGAAATGCATTTCCCTTATTAAAGAGTGTTCGTTTAGAAAAAAATACATTATAATAGAAATACAAAGCCCATGAAATGTAATAATATAGCTGCATTAAGCACTATTGTTTACTATATTTAATCAAGTGACTCACAATGTCAAACAGCCCTTTGCCCAATCCAGATAATAATAGATTTAACCCATACAGAAGACTATGAGCACTACAACACAGCAGCAACTACTGCAGCATGCAAAAATGCATCAATCTAATACGACTTCTCATACAATCATTAGCATAATTGAGAATAGTGCAGCCCTCAAACACACACAACACACACACACAAACACACACACACGAATGGTCTTTCCATATTGATTGATTTCACTTTTCAGTCTTGCACCTATGTACTTGTCTGGAGTGCTTTTAATGTATGAGCCAGCATGGCCCCTCACGTCCTGTGGCTTAGAGCTTTGTAGTCGTTTTGAAGTGCAGGACAAAATCCTTTGAGGCAGCTTTTAGCTTTAACACACTGAGCTGTTGGAACAATCCTCCCGAGGATGTGACCCAAGCCTGAAGGTTTTGATATCTTAAAATATAATCTTAAAGCTTTTTCCACCTGTCGTTTGACTAGAACACGTTATGGCAATTGGGCAAATTGATTTTATTATTTTTTGTCTTTCTCTTTCTCTTTGTTTTTGTCTTTTATTTGTTTTCACCTTTTCACAATAATACCCCTGCATTTGAACTTTTTGTGTCCATTAGTCCTCTGTTATTTTAATGGTAATCTCTCTACTGTCATATTATTAATTATCACTATCATTATTATTATTATTATTATTATTATTAATAATCTTATTTGTCACTGTCCTGTAAAAAACTTTGACATGCTACCTGTACGAAAGGTGCAACGCAAGATTGATTTGTAAAGTTATGGCTGGCTGGCTGGCAAACATCACTTGCTAAGTAGTTTATCTTTATCCTCTGCAGAAACAAAATAAAATTTTGAATTTCTTGAGAAACATAAATGGAAACAAAACACTGACAACTCGCTTTGCGCTGCCTCATTTCATAATTCTTCCATCTGTTTGCGCCTTGCGCTCGGCACCCAAATACCACACAGACGGGCAAATCTCTCTTTGAGTCAGAAAACTGTCTGAGCACTGCTTGCACTGATCATTGCGCCGCCACAAAAAGTAGGACCCCTAAGTGTGTTCTATTTATTGCTTATTCAGCTAGGCAGTTTTTTACTTCAATATTTATCAATTCAGCCACTGCATCTGTCTGTTTATACTTCCATCTCTCTATTTATTTTTTATATAAATCGTCCAGCTGACATTAAACAGCATTAATAAGCAGCCATGGTCGTCAGTGTTTTGATTGTTGCTCTCCCCTCCATCAGCTCACAGCCATTAACACACTGAATATTTAATCATGGAACTCTTCCTCTTATTACTCTACCATTAATGTAGCCTATATTTCATATCCCTTCACATAAATTAAAATAAATAAATCCTTATATATCCCATCAGCACTGTTGACATTCACCTCCACTTTATAGTTCAGCATGGGGAGGAAATCCCTGGGAAGAGAAAAGCTAAATAATTTCTCCCAGTTGCTCCGGGGCTTCATGAGCACCACTCATTAATTAAGGGAAATGTATTAGTCATGACTCCCAGCAAAGCTTTTGCATATAAATGAGGAGTGTGTTTCAGTGAGTGTGTACCTTGTAAGTCGAGACAGCCTCAGGACAGGTCCTGCATGGCACTAAAAGACACTGTTCATGGTTTGATATAAAAAAGGCACTTCTGCAGTGCAGCTCTGTTGTAAATCAAAGGTTTATTTTTAATGTATTGTTTATAATCATCTAAAATCATGTTATCCTTCTAATTGAGAACACATTAACTGCAGCTTAATCAGTTTGCTAAGCTCAGCAGTGGGATTTGGATCCATAAACGTGTTGGCAAAAAACAATTAATCCTAATTTATAAGCAAAAGAGAGAGCCATTGTTTTTTATTTCTATTTCCTTTTCTTATATTTATGTTTCTTTTTTAAAAATGTATGGCTCCTATTTCCCCTTTTTTTCTAATAGTGCATTGCGTATGCATGGGTGGTGGCCTCAGGTCAACTCCAGAGCAGCCTCATTAGGGTCTTTCAGTGTGGGGCTCATTAGTGGAGCATGTCGTATGTCTTGTATGATATTTTGATTGCGGTGTGATTAGCATGCTGCAGCAGGCTAATGCAGTGGACTTAAGAAACCTGAGTCATTATTATTCACTATTGATGGCATGTCAAACTCTCAGTAGAACACTTATGAATCACAATTAATCAGTATTGCATGTCCTCGCCATTTTCACGGAAGACATTTTGACATACAGTAGGTGTAAAAGTAAAATAAATGATGGCTGAATTCCATTTAGCTCTTTTGGTTTCAGGGTACTGGTATATTGTGCAAATTGTATACATTTTACATTCCAAATTGGAATAGAAATGGGGGATTGGAGTTGAAAAAATATATATATTAAGACATTTGCATGCATATCAGACGCATGGGTCCATTCATTCATATTTGGAGCAATTCAGCCTAACTGCGAGGCGTCATTTATAAAAGTTCTTGGATGAGTTTGGATTACCGAAAGGTCAAAGTTGGAAACTGTCCCGGGGCTGCAGACCCTCAGGGCCACCAGTTTCCATGTGTGTCACATGGTTTGTGGTCATTTGAGTAACTGCACAGTGTGAATATGCACATTCATAGCACATGAAAAATTGTGGTAATTACTTTATTATTTCAGTTGATATTGTTATTACATAGTAAAATTGACACTGGTCAAACCAGAGAATATTCCAGCACAAGGGTTCTTATTGATTTTTTTTATAGGTGAGGATTCCAACAGTGACACCCTTTCATAAAAAAAAGTCCATATAATCTGGTCAACCTACTAATGCAGCATAATCCATTTTTCTGCTGTCCACTCGTATCCTCAGTATGTTTCAAACATACTGTATGTTTCTCATATTTCTGCCAAGATATGACCAAATACAAGTGAAGTTAGCTGCTTATTATTTGCCATTTACGATCATTGACCATATTTTGGCAATATTATGTTTTTTGAACCATATCTGAATCTATTCTCTATGTAAAAGGCTCCATTCATAGACCTTTAGAGCATTCCTTGTACACTCCAGCCTATAATATCTTGAGCACTTGTGTAAATATAGGATTTCACTATGAAACATGCCTCACTGTTGAAATTCTTCCAAGCTACAAACTTTTCTGATCGACCTTTCAGGCTACATGTGATGACTGTTGGATACTAAAAATAAAAAAATAAAAAAGGTTTTCAGTGAAATATTCAGGAGAGGCAGCCAACCACTAAAGTCTGAGTAAAGTCAAGGTTATTTAGCAACATCTGGAAGGCAAAGCTTCCAAGAAAAGTTTAGTAGCGACGCTGCACCGCCTGCAGTATTAAACCCACCTCTTATTCCCTCTTGCCTCAAGCTAACATCAAAAATATAAAAGTCAAGAGAGCAGTTCATGGTACCCAGCTGAATATAAAACACTGACCCTGAGCATGTACAGTACATACAGTACAACACTGTGTAGTGTACCACCATGTTATTAGTGAGTCAGCATTTCATGAATGAAGCAAATTTATACTGCTGACCTTGCACTGTTTTTCTATAATAAAATAGTCTCTCAGTTTTATAGTCCAAGAATCTATCCAGCCCATGATGGACCATGCTACTTTTAATTCAAGGATATAAGGGGAAAAGTGCCAAACTTGCAAATGCAGGGTGTTGACATGACATCAGTTTTACTCTTGTCAGCTGTAGAGAACTGATGTGATGATCTTATCTTATCAGTTTGCATCCCTGCAGCCACAAGTAGCCAAATCCCTTTAAACAGGCAAATCACGCTTTGTTAACTGCTTTGATATTGTCTAGTGTGACATTGTACTCATGAGTTATAATGACTGGATAGGAAGCATTCATCTGCGTTAACTGTTAAGTTACATGGAACAGGTTAAATACTGTATGTAAAAATATGTGAAAAGCAAAAAAAGCACATCGTCGTTCACAGGTCGTAGTCTATTATATTATATTTACAAAAAAAAAAAAAATGCACTCCCCACTGGTGTTCCCCTTAATCAGAAGAAAAGCTCAGCTGTGGCTTCATATTCTCAGCCAACTAGCTTGTTGATTATCCTCATCAGTGGGATTTCCATGGCTGCTCAGCACAAAAATAAATGAGCATTTTCCCAATGACCTCTCCATCTTTCACACAACAAACACACACATCTATTCTGACTGTGGAGGCCCTCTCTCTGTCTCTCCCCCAGAGCATGACGAATGCGCCAGCGGCCAAAATTTGTGTGATGAGAACGCCATCTGCACCAACACTATCAGAGGACACCTGTGTACCTGCAAGCCGGGCTACGTGGGCAACGGCACCATCTGCAGAGGTAAGTTCCTGCCCTGGAACAGCCCTCCAGACACACACACACACATGCACACACACGCAAATACAGACCCAGACCTTCCGCCACATCCTTTGATGGTGGCTGATCCTCTGCTCCATAACATCATAGTTGGTCGGGTTCACTCCACCTTCACATCACCTAATCAGGCAGCAGGTGCCACAGAGATGATGAAAATTAATACTGGAGCAGTTTCATCCTGTTTTTCCACATGTGTGCGTCCTCTCCCTCAATGCACAACCTGCTCCCTGTTGACTTGTCGATTGGCCCTACACTGTCATACAGATGGAGGGAGGAAAGAGGGCTGAAATGAGAAATGTTTTTGTGCAGCGTGTGTGGTTGTGTGTGTGTACGACACTAACAGTTGCTTAATATACTGTATATAAAAAAAATTCACCTCCATTCACCCTGCTGCATAAACCTTTAGAGTGTTTGTAGTACACTCCAGCCTAATGACTAAAGCTCTTGTGGATTGCCAGATTCAGAAAATGAAAACTGAGACAGACTGATTAAATCAAAGTGGAAAAGTGGCTCCATAAAAGAAAATTAACAAATCCTGAAATGGTTACTAAACTCAACATAGTGTGGTGGGAATTTGTTTGGCAAAGGTTCTTTTGACATCTTGGTAACCTATCCACTGTTTTAACAGCATTACAATGACTATATTTCAATGCAGTTTACACATGCTTCATGTTGAAATATAGTAATTTAAATGCGGTTCAAATATAGTAATTTAAATGCTGTTCAAACAGTAGATATGTAACCTATATGAATATATAGTCAATTACCTTTAAGGAGCCTTTAGTATGTGGCTTACACCATATTGTCGTCAACAAGGATGTGCTGATTACCTTTATGTTCCTGATCAGTTATGTAATATTTCATATGACCATACCAAGACTGCTATAATATTCATTAATTTCCTGCCCAATTGTGCACAGTACTTTCACACACACACACACACACACACACACACACACACACACACACACACAGGTGGCAGAGGCTACCATGCACGGTGCCACCTGCTTATTAGGAGCGATAAACATTCACACGCAAACCCACAGCAGGCTGTTAATTAACTTTTATCATTTGTGGACTTTCAGTGGAATTGTGATTATTGTACAAACATCTGTTTTTCAAACTTTGCAAACACAATGGCTTTTTAAAGTTTTTGGTTTCATACGTTTGAAGGGTTTTGTCTGAAACAATGTTTTTGCATCGAGCATGAATTGAATTATTTGTATGTTTTCGTATTATTCGTTTAATATTGTGATGATACCTACATTAGAATGACTGACTGTATAGGTTGACTGTATAATGTCTCATAACATTTAGTATATTATCCAAAATTGTAAAACCAAAAGCTGGACTTCAGAGGTGTGATGCACCTGTGAAATATCGCTGAACTAGATGCAAATGGACAGTTTTTGAACACTAAAGAGCCAATAGGTGCATAAAGCGAGAGAACAGTTTTGCTGTACCCGAAGCACCGTGTCTTAACATACGTAGTGATTACACATGATTCAAGCTATGGCCCATACTAATCAATTTCAGCTTTGGCAAAATGTATCTGAAAACAGGCCTGCTGCCATGTAAAGTGAGCTTTGAAAGTTTTAACATCCTGTTATTACTGGGCGCCCTTGATATGTTATTTGGTTTTAGTAGCTTGTCACAATCAATGCAGATGTCTTGCCAATAAACATTGGCTTTTTGCCTGAACTAGCCATTTTCACTGGCTGGCCAATTCAAGAAATGGCATCTTTTACAAACTGCGTGAACACAGAATGACATATTTACAACAAGACTGACTTATTGCTATTTAATGATTTCCCATTCAGGGGAAGCTGCACTGTGTTTAACAACACTTTTATCGAACTGAGTAATAAAATGAGAAATAAAAAAAAATCCATTAGATTACATTTATGTTTGTTTACCAGTTACATGAAAAGCACTTTGGGAGCTTGCAGTGGCATTTGTTTCTCTATTGAATTTCTGTGACCCTGTGTTAGTGTTAATGCAAGTGAATATGTATTGAGTGCTATGTAGCTGTTTAAAATGCCCTCTGTCATTCTTAGGTGTGCATGTGCATGCACGTACACACAAAACCTCCAGTTTTAGGTTCATGTGTCCACTCGGCCATGTACTGTATGAACTATATTTAACTGTACATTTGCACTGAAGGCTGCCGCAGTGGGACAGTAGCTGCAGGTTCAGGGAAGATGAAGCAGGACAATCGATAGTCCATGTAGGGCCCTTATGGAGTCTGAGGAGACTCATTAGAGCGTTGGCAGCTTCTACAAGCCAGTGGAGCAACTCGGCTCGAGTTCCCCATAAGTACAACAAATATCCCTACGGTCCTTTATCAGTCCCCTCTCCACCTGAGTATTAACAGCCATGTTTACACTGGAGCCAGTGAAAAAAAACTATACGGTATGTATTACCTTTTCTAAAGCTTGATCTTTGGCTAAGTAACCAGGAAGTCTGAGATACATACCTTTTTTCTTTTTTTTGTTTTAGGAAATACCTGGCCAAACTGGCACAATAGATATAGATAATTTGGATATTAGGGTTTTGTTCTAATAGTTGGCTACATTTTGGATCCAGATCCACATTGGTAAAATGCCTGCAATTCTCTTTTCCCTCTATTTTTATTAGCAAAAAATTATGCACATTACAATCATCCAGGTTGCCATTTAGCTAAAGAGCAGATATATCATACGAGTATTTGAATGTCAATCTTTGAGTTTTATTTACAGTATTAAATATTGCATTTATTGAAAGCTAAAACTACATAAATCCAGGAAATTATCATTTGTCAAAAAACTCCCATAGCACTATACACTTTACCTTGCATGGCAGCTGCATTCTAGCGATATCAGGAGATTATGCATCACACATATCACAAGAAAATCCATCTTGTCAGGCTTCAATAAAAGCGTTTGTGTCCGAACGGCAGCAAACTGAACCAATCGGCATCCGGTAAGGGGCTACTGGCAGCGGTAGGTGTGTCTGTGACGGCCGCGACTCTTGGTTTAAAACAACAGTGGGCAGACGTGATAGACAGATGGTTCATCCGATCACCTGCCAGGTATTTTTTGAAAGTGCCTGCCCTTTTCTAAACACTTTCCAATGACGGATTCTCAGATGGTTCTGTGTAACGAACATACAACATCACAACATAAATTGCTTTAGGTACCAGTAATATTAAGTGAAACCCAAACTACAGGTTAACTGCAGTGAGTAGAAGTTACCAGTTGCGTATTTTGCTTATATAAAGTATAAAATTAGTAAACCTTTTATATACATTTTAAAATTATTATTAAAAATAATTAATCGCCAAGCAATCAATACCACCAGGGATGTCACTAGGCTTTAAAGACAGGGGGTGCTTAGCCCCCAGAGTATTTGTAACTTGCGTTTGCAAAATCTTTGCACTTTTGTTACTGTATTAGAGCTACACTTATTTCAACAACCAGTTAAGAAACCAAGATGTTAACAAGTAAAAAATGAGAGACATGCTCTCTTCTTCCATTTCTACTCTGTTCAACAACAGTTACTGTAATGTTAGCTTTTAAACACATCAAAGCTGCATAGGGGAATTTACTTAGACCAGACCTTGATCCTGATGAGTTCTTCTGTAAGCAATGACCTAAATGCTATCGGTCTGCTCATGTAAATGTGTGATAAAGTAATAGTACAGTACTATATCTAATTCCTCTCTCTATAAGATAAGTTGTCCAAAGAATGCTATTTAATTACACTAATTACTGCAAGTGCGCTGTGGATTGGTTCAATCAGAGTCATTCCGCTGTGTAGTTTGGCTTGCATACAGTATAACCCAAGAACCAGAATTTTAAGGCCTACATTTAGGCAACATGTACATATTTGTTTAATTTATCACAGCAAATGAATGCTGTGCAGTGTTGAAAAGCATGAATTTAGCTAGCATATATAATAAATATAAAGAAATAATTTAGATTAGGCTATGCCTTAGTGCCAACAAATGCTTATTGTTAGAAGAAAACAAAACACCCCATATTTCTTTAGACCTATAGACCACTACTGATCTCAATCACGCCGGCGCCCTGCCAATCTCCTTCTTCTCTTTCTCTCTTCGTATAAAATATCTTCCAATATTCATCTGCTCAATGAATTGAAGGATACACCGGTACAATAGCATTAACAGGGACCCTATGACATTTAGTTTTCAGTGACAACAACATTCTATGGGGACTGATATTGTTTTAGAATACATTAGAAATAGGCTATATTATTGGCAATGAATAAAGAGCTCTGGATAGCTTGCTAGGTTACTATTTCTTGTATTTCGCTCGTTCACTCTAGCTAGAGTATAGTTTTCCATAGCAAACCAAAATATCCCCTTTCCTTTACCTGAAGAAAACGTAGCTAATGGTAAGCAGGTCATTAAAAACAACTTACAATTTCACTCTGTATCACTACGTGTAATCAATCTTCCTTCACCATTCATCTTCAGACCAAAGAGTAACGACGAAATTAATCCTCCAGTTACTTGCAATGCTCCAGTCTGTCAGCTCTATATACTGTACGCAATACTGTATATCATTTGTTGCGTCTAAATGTGAATGGGGATACGGTTAGTGATAATGAGATGCTTTATGCAGTTGCAGAATCTTTGATGATTTATTTATTTTGATTAGGACAATGCACATTAATCAACATTTCTGTAAATGCACCAGTGTTAGCCAGTCGGCTAATTTTCAACTGTAGTCCTAGTTGCATGCATGTCTTTGTGGTGGGAAGATGCACCCGGAGAACATGCAAACTCCACACAGAAAGGCCTGGGACCGAACCCAGAACCTTCATGCTGTGAGGCAGAAGTGCTAACCACTGCGCCACCGTGCTTTGATTCTCTGCTTTGTTTTAATGCCACTTGGCTCTCTTCAGTAGCTAACTCTCTGCCTCGCTCATCCACAAACCGTTACCGTGCCCGTGGGCGCTCGTTGAGCCGCTAACACTGACATTTTGACCAGCTGACCGTTGTAAAATAGAATTCAAACAGACACACTACACACCGACACACACAGATGAATGGTGAAGGAAGATTGATTCACCGTAGTTACAGTGATACAAAGTGCACTGTAAAAAAAACATTTAATTATTATTGTTGTTCTTATTATTATTTGGGGGGGGGGGGGCTTAGGAACATTTTAGGGTAGCTTCAGCACCCCTAAAATAGGCCTAAAGACGTCCCTGAATACCACAATTCACTCGGTACTCAAAAAGTAGCAGTTTGATATGAAGCACTTCTCATGTCTAGTGCTAGTGCTTTGTAAATAAAGAGATCCCATGAGCTCGCAAAAAGCCCTTTCATGTCGTTTTCATGACTGTGTGTTTTTGCTTGGCTGCTGTCCAAGAGATTGGAGTACCATTACGCATAATTAGGCTTTGATTTTCCAAACTACTTAAACATGATTTCATTAAACTTCCAGCAAAATATACATCATGGGATATCAGTTGCTACGAATCATCTCATCAACAGATGAGACCGGTCCTTGCCGGCAACCTCAGTGCTGGTTCCACCAACACTGAACAACTGCAGCTTGTGAGGCTGCAACCCCCGTTAAAAGTTCATTTATGTTTATCGTTTTTCTTCTTTTAAATGTTCTAAAACCAGTCCTTCCAGAAAAGTGAGCTTTTTGTGATTGTTGCGGGCAAAAATCCTTGATTATGCGGCACGTTTTCTTAAAAAATGCGATGGAATATGCGGGATATTTATGCAATTTTATGCGATGAAATTGCGGGAACTTGCAAAAATTGCGAGAACTTGCAAAAACTGTGGTTTGATGAAAGAGAGAAAAAAAAGTGATTCCTCCAGCACCCTGCTTTTTGATGTTCACGTCGCGTAATTACGTCACTCCATCACGTTCCCATGGCAACAGGAAAAAATGGCTGCTCTTGTGTGAAGTAAACGCAACATTTTTCAACTTTCTGCTAAGATATATGTAGGGCTGGGTATCGTTCAAAATCTTTCGATCCGGTGCCAATTTCGATACCTCAGTTTCGATGCCAGTTCCTAATAGAGCTGAAACGATTCCTCGAATAACTCGAATAATTTGATTACAAAAAATCCTCGATGCAAAATGCCTCGAAGCTTCGTTAAATCAATGTTACCAACGTTGTATCGCTGACGGACGGTGTTTCCGCACGGAGCATTACTGTCGCACGGAGCATTATTACTGTCGCACACCAGACGCGGCTCAGTCTGCTGCTGGCGACACATGCCAGAGCGTAAATAGCGAGGGGCTAAGAGAAGAGACAGGCTGGAGAAAACGACAGAAAGTGTCCAAAGTTTGGAATCAGTTCAAACGTAATTAAAACTAAAACTCTGTACAGTGTGTCTACTGTAAAATCAAACTAGCTTACCACGATAATAGACGAAAGTCTAACTTAATCATCCATTCCACGAAGAGGACCGACTAAAGTAAATCACAGAGTCGTATGGACGATGAAACTACACCAAACACAACAACTACCAAAAACAAAGACAAGAAAATACGTAGTGGTGACCACGATCTGATGAGCCGACGCGTTGACTATCCCTTCGGAAAAACAGCTGATTGTTGCGCTCTCTCTCTCTCTCTCTCTCTCTCTCTCTCTCTGGAGAAACAGCTGATCAACAATCTAATAGCATAAGTGTAACAGAGCTGTGTGACATTATAATCGAATATATAAATGAAAATAGGTTGAGTATAACTAATATTTACATATAGGCCTACTGTATATACAGATCAGTCTCAGGTTGAAACTTGTAGTTCTGAAAGTTAAGATGCATAACTTAATGTAATGTTTGTGTATGTTTTTAATGTATGCCTTAGTTTGAGGTTGATATCATTTGAAGAAAAATAAATCTTTAAAAACAATGTAATATGGCACTTAAATGCACTTAATATGTTTAGTTTTTTGAGAGATGATATTGTAAGCAATGTAGGCAATACAAATGTTGCTTTTTCCGAAAATATTGCTTTTTTCCCTAGTTTGGGTTGTTTAAAAACGCAAAAAAAAATTATCCGATTAATCGATTAATCAATCGATAAAGTGCTAGATTAATCGATTACAAAAAGAATCGATAGCTGCAGCCCTAGTTCCTAACGATACTTTTTTCGATACCATATGTTTTAAAATCCATTTCAACATCAACAAAAATACATTAAACACAAAGCTTTTATTTTCCACCTTAATTGTTAATCAAAACAG
Organism: Perca fluviatilis; assembly: GCF_010015445.1. Classification (NCBI taxonomy): domain Eukaryota; kingdom Metazoa; phylum Chordata; class Actinopteri; order Perciformes; family Percidae; genus Perca; species Perca fluviatilis. Next base: position 38,821,968 of record NC_053114.1, on the reverse strand, counting down.
TTATCAAAATTAAAAAAATCGGGTAAGCTCAGCCTGTCAGTCAGTCATTAGGGCAGAGAAACCACCGTTCTGCCTGCTTTTCTAAGAGGAAGTGTAACGTCAACAGCACAGCGACCGCTTTCAGCTCGCCATTAATATCATATTGCAGCAAACGCTTTCTGCGTGAAGTTTTGAAAAACCGTAACCACACTTGAAACCACTTTATCGGCATCGCCGTGACTCACTGTGATTTCAACAAAACTACAGACAATTTACTAATGTGTGTGTCGGAGCTCCGCTCTGTGTCAATATGCAGAGAGGACAGCTTGCGCTTATTTATTTTTTTGGTGCCATAAAAGTATCGACGTTCGTTACCCAGCCCTAGATATATGTGACTTTTTTGCAACAAAATGCGGGGATTATGAAATCATGCAAGCCCCGCATATTTTGCACGGAAATTGGCAATTTATGCGGCGAAAGTGCGGCGTATTTGAAAAAATGCGGCCCCCGCATAAATATGCGGACTTTGGCTGATTATGCATTGAATTATGCGATCGCATAATCGCGTTTTTCTGGAGGGACTGTAAAACCTGATGAAGCTCTATTAACAACCGGCTTCAAAGTCCCTGCAATTCCAAGCGTAAGCTCAAAACCCAAATCTAGTCCCGTGAGCGCTGGGCTGAGCGACTTTTTGAGATATTTTGATCATCTTTCAACATGTTTAACGTAACAGAGGTGAAAATTAAAACACGGTTAAGTTTGACCCTGCTATGTTCCACCATGATTACGCACTCATTAAGTCCTGTTCTGTATCAGCACTGCTGCTCATCACCGTGACAACTAATAATGTTGTAATTAGGACAGGACAGAGGAAAGCATGTCGGTCATACCAATGATTAGCGCGTTGGAAAAGTGCGTCATATACTGCAAGTGGGCGTCTACTTATACACACTGTGTGTGTGCGTGTGTGTGTGGGGGAGAGAGAGAGATCGAGCGAGAGATTAAAAAGAGGATAGCAAGACAAAGAAAGTGAGACAGAAGGTAAATGCAAAACGACGATAGAGTAAAGAGGCAGAAAATAACCGGAAAAGGTAAAAGTAGGTGTATCTAACTGCAGTCACCCCCTTCCATCCCTCTGTAACACAGGCATTATGATGGGCGGCAGGTGGGAGGCAGGTTGAGGGAGAGATCAGTGCAATTTGCAAAGTGCCTTCCCCACAATTTCTGCCTTTGGATTTGACTCATGCTACACACACACACACACACACACACACACACACACACACACACACTTGCATACAATATACAACCTGACTGTAGCGCTACCTCCACATTTTTTCACTCCGGAAGTCACAGTCAATATGCAAATGATGGAACAAAGGCTATCTCTAACAATGTAAGCAATATAAATTAAATATAAATATAAAATACATGGAAATTACAAAATGTGGCAGAAGGACTCCACTTACTGTATGTTCATGCTGGAACTTGAAATACAGTATATGGTAAATGGACAATGGAACAAAGTATGTGGGTGCCAGAACATTACACCCATACATGATGTCATTCCAGTGTCATGGACATTACTATGCTGCTATTACAGCCTCCACTCTTCTGGGCAGGCTTTCCTCAGTATTTTTGGAACCTGGCTGCAGGGATTTACTCCTGTTCTGCCTAATCATTTATTGCAAAGGTTTTGGATGCGGTTGAGGTCAGGGCTCTGTGCAGGCCAGTTAGGTTTCTTCCACATCAAACGAAAAAATAATTTCTTTGTAGAGCTAAATTTGCAAACGGGGTTTACAGTTGGTACAAATGTTTATTCTCTAAAGTATCACTGTATGCTGTAACATTAAGATTTATGTGCAAATTATGGGTCTAGTCCAAACCATGAAAACCAGCCCCAAACCAAAATTACTGTACAGATAATATACATACATTGGTATAATGTCCACATTGTCCATATACTGTAGTGTAGCTAATCTATGATGAGCCAGTATACAGAAACCACCCATGGCAGTGTCACTCCTACTCACTGATGATATTTGTCAGAAGCAGCTGGTGAAATTCTATACTTTTTAATAATGTCATTAACATTCCCTACGTCTTACCTATTCTATTCTGTCCAATTAGTATTATGCGAGCAGGGAGTTTGAGGAATCAGCCACTATTTTCCCCTCCCCCTGAGATCTCATTACTGTGCGATGGCGACAGTGTTGGCCAATCGACCTGTGCCTCCCATCTCATTCCCCTCATACATCACCGCAGCCCTCTCAGGAATAAGAGAATTAGTCTGAGTGTGACTGCAGCTCCCCTGCCCGTCCCTGCTAATGTTAATAAGGTGAAAAAGTGTGTTTGGCCAGCCTTGAGCAATGACTCCATAGTAGCCGAGGCAAAATCGAGTTGCTGAGTCAAAGAAGGGTGTGATTAACTTGACAAGGTAAACAGGTGGTGAGCACCCTTGAGTGGTAATGACTTATTTCCTGTGAAAGCAAACATTTTCAAATTCCATTGTAGGCTATTGGTTTCCAAAGAGGGAGCATTTTATTTGCAAAGGTATAATCTGACCTTTTGTATTTGTTGTGACTGGGACGATGAGAAAGACGGCTACAGATGTGGCCTTGCATACTCAATGACTTTAAATCGCTAAATCTCTCATTTTAAAACCTGCTCGCCGATTCCTTGTCCTATTTGTAAATTCTCATTAATTTTTCATGAATTACAGATTTTGTGATGAAGTGTGGACTTAATGTTCCCTCCTCCACTTGGCGCAACATATTCTTTTTCATTTAGTGAATACTTGGGGTCGACCGATACTGTTTTTTCAGGGCCACTACCCTATAAATAGTAGTCAATAAAACCGATAACCGATATTTGGAACCACAATGCATTAACAGTAAAAATGAAAATCTTCTGGTCAAAATAAACATTTTGGAATGTTACAAACTTCAACACTTAAGTTTGTTTAAATGCTTTAATTGTTTAATAAAACTGAAACTTTAAAGCTTAAGTGCGTAACATTTTGATATTAATGAACGTCTGTTACATTCAAGCCTTTGCCAAATGAGTTGCTACAAAGCTAATTAAGACTATCCGCTCCACACAACTCTCTCTGGATTTCTCAGCATGGCTGTGTTCAGAAGATTGTGTCGCCCGGTGACTTTCCCACGCATGAAACTCGAGTGAAGATAATTACCGCTTCTGAAGAGTCCATCATGTTTTTTTTATCCTCTGTGTCTTGGTTATAAGCAACTGCGTGGAGGAGGGGTGGGAGGGTGGTGCGCGATCACGGAAGGCTTGTATCATGTGGATGCGCTGACAGTGTTGTTGTCATTACTTAGAATTCCTCATGGGGAGCGACAGAAACTACACACTATAGCGTGAAACATAGTACACAGAAAAATGAATATATAAAAACCAAAATAGCTTCCTGAAGTATTAACATGCTAACAGTTTGATTGCAAGTGTTGCAGACTGCTTACAGATCTGTAGCGGAGCCAAAATAGCTCACTTTTTAACTAATCAACTTCATTGGTTATCGGTTCAAATAAAACACTGATACAGATAATCCGCAAAATGCCAAATATCAGCCACGATAATCAACCAGTGCCGATAATTGATTATTGCCTGCTGAAGTTACTTGTTGATTTTCCCGGTCATTGCTTTTTTTTGTTTTTGCCTTTTGTCTGTTTGTGTTCAGACTCCGCTACATTCAGAAAGTGTCTTTTGTAAGAGCAGATACAATAAAAAAGGGGAGTTCATATATAGCTGACTGCTTGAATTTGTCGATGAACGCACTATAGCGTGAAACATAGTACACAGTCAAGAAAAATGAATATATAAAAACCAAAATAGCTTCCTGAAGTATTAACATGCTAACAGTTTGATTGCAAGTGTTGCAGACTGCTTACAGATCTGTAGCGGAGCCAAAATAGCTCACTTTTTAACTAATCAATTTCATTGGTTATCGGTTAAAATAAAACACTGATACAGATAATATGCAAAATGCCAAATATCAGCCACGATAATCAACCAGGGCCGATAATTGGTTGATCCCTAGTGAATACCTACGATTCCCTGAATGCTTTTAAACAACACCTGTAAACTGGGTCTGGACTTTTGGTATTTAGCTGGTATTAAGTGGAGGAGGATGTCTTCTTACAGTGCATAACCTTGCGGTCTGTGGGTGTACAGATGTGTCTCTGCTTATTCTACAATACATTTTCCCTGTTAGATTGGCAGCTCTTGAATGATGCCCACACTTGATTTTGTGTGACACCAGGACCTGTCATCCGGAGATTGTCCTCAACAGAGAAATGACAACACTGGTGATTTGTTAAAAATGAGGTTTTCCGGACAAGCTACCTGGTGTGCTTGTGTGAAGAATGGCTGTGCTCTCTCACCTCACATCTCATTCCTATTACAGGAGAGAAATGATGGCTAATATCGTTGTTACAGCAACACCATGCTCTTTCGGTGACTGTTGACGATACAGTAGGTTTGCCTGCCACTGATTTATGCAAACATACAGTGCTACTATTAATGTTCAGCCTTTAGGCCGCGTTCAGACTGCATGCGTTGGCCGTCCGACGTTCCGGTAAAAAACGCAGGTCTTTCCATTCATTTTGAATGGGGGTAGTGCGTTTAGGCTGCATTTTTTGAGTGTGCCGGTCTTGTGTTTTGAGCTTTGGTTTGAGGCGGTGTGAGAATCCCGTACAGTAAACCGAAACGATCAGTGCCTTTGTCGCTGCCACAAGAAAGTTTTAAAACGTTATGAAGGTAAAAAACAAATCACTTTTTTTGGTGTGAATGCCCCGTTACTACAGTTCTGGCAACACAATATAATAACACAACGTAAGATATTACATTTAAAAATGACTGTATTAAAACAATTTGACACGCGTCTACGCTGGAAATACCTAGGGGTGTTGAAATTAATCATCGCATCGATCGCACCTGGACGATTCTGCATCGATGCAGTGACCGACCATAATCGATTATTGCCTGCTGAAGTTACTTGTTGATTTTCCCGGTCATTGCTTTTTTTTTGTTTTTGCCTTTTGTCTGTTTGTGTTCAGACTCCGCTACATTCAGAAAGTGTCTTTTGTAAGAGCAGATACAATAAAAAAGGGGAGTTCATATATACAGTACAGGCCAAAAGTTTGGACACACCTTCTCATTCAATGTGTTTCTTTATTTTCATGACTATTTACATTGTAGATTCTCACTGAAGGCATCAAAACTATGAATGAACACATATGGAATTATGTACTTAACAAAAAAGTGTGAAATAACTGAAAACATGTCTTATATTTTAGATTCTTCAAAGTAGCCACCCTTTGCTTTTTTTGATAGCGCTGCAAACCCTTTTTTGTTAAGTACATAATTCCATATGTGTTCATTCATAGTTTTGATGCTTTCAGTGAGAATCTACAATGTAAATAGTCATGAAAATAAAAAGGAAACGCATTGAATGAGAAGGTGTGTCCAAACTTTTGGCCTGTACTGTAGCTGACTGCTTGAATTTGTCGATGAAAACCATGTGTAGCAATGTATAATAATATTGAGGAAGTGATGCATCGTGTTATCGAATCGATTAAAATCGATAATCGTAATCGAATGGTGAGACCAGTGAAGATTCACACCCCTAGAAATACCCTGCTTGTAAGTGCACTTGGTAACTCTATATGTACTGTAGACTCAACTTTAACCCCATATCTGCCAAGTACCCAGCTTCTAGCGGCCAGCAGTTGCCTCCTGTCCGCCTGCTAAGATGATTGCAGGGGCACATAAATAAAGGCCTCCATCTCAAGAGCCCATTCCACTGCTATTGATTGTCTGTGCTAACTGGAAGTGAGACGAAATGAGGGGTTAAGACTCCCTCTACCTTTTACTTCCTCTTTCTTCCTCTCCCTTCCTCTGTCTTTCTCTGCCTCCCCCTTTTGTAACGCAATTCTGCTGGGGCGAAAAAAAAAGGCTACCATTGTGTCATCTCCCTCAGAGCCCAATAATAAATAAGCCACGATAGTTCAATCGGGCGAACGGCATAAGATTATAGATCAGCATTGTTCCCACTGCCAGCCTAATGATCAGCAGCCTATTGCGGAGCCTTTGTTGGCAGCAGAATGAGTGAGGTAATCTTGTTAATGGTCCGTTTCATTCCCTAGGACTGGTTTGTATAGACAAAGGGGTTTTAAATGGAGAGGATTTGAGAAGCGAGGCTAAACAGCGGGGCAGAGGACAAAGGCATTGACTCATGCGTTTCTCATAGTGCTATCGGAGCTAATCACAGGGGAGCCATGTTGCAACCAGCTTACAGCGAACAGTGAAACCCAAACTAATGTATTCTGAGAGACGGAGGGAGGGGGGAATGAGAAATGAGAGGGTGGGGTGGATGGGGTGTTGGATTTAGCCTTCATTTCCCCTACAAGTAGGAAGCGTGTAATTTTTTCCGTTTACATAATTATTGTTTCCCTTCATCCCTTTTTGATAGGAACAAACATTTAGTGGCTTCTCTGCTGTGTAGTTCTGTGCTAGAGGGCATAGTGTTTTACAACATTTAATTGGGTGAAAACCACAGTATCTGAAGCTATGATTAATTGCAAATGGGGAAGAAAAAAAAGAAGTGTACTACTTGTTTTTGAAGCTTTGTAGCAATTATCATTTGAGGCAATTATTTTTAGTCTGTGCCCTGCTGTTAAATGCAGCTGCTATGCAGCAAAGAGAAAAATCCTCTTTTGTGTTCAGCTCTATCAGATCCACTCTTGTTATGCACCAGGCAAAAATCTAGCACGCCGTCCTCATTCTATCTGATCTGTAGTGTGTTTCGTCTTGTCTTGTGTCAGTACAGTATTAAATCTGTGAAAAGAATACTCTTTGTTTAGCATGGAGACGCTTTCCAGTGAAGCAGTGTGATACAAAGAGAATGGCAAAAACCATAATAACGCCAACTTCAAACTCTACTGCAACTGCAATGATGAAACATTTTAATTGTACTTATATTAATATTAAATAATTAATACTGTTCAGAGCGGTAGACCTAAGACACACACTCGACTGAAGTCACTGAAATGAAGACATGAGATTTGACTTGGACTTGAGACTTACTTGAGACTGTGACATTGTTTGGTTCAGAAACCTGCATGACTTCCACTGCATCTTGACTTTCACTCTGCTCATGAAGACTTGCTCTGACAGACTTGATTTCAGATTTTACACTTGCCTCAAAAGACTTAAAAAACACCTCTGGTGCTGTTGCTACTGCTAATATTGCAGGAGTCCTTTGGGAGAGAATGTGAAAAAAAAAAAAAACAATCAGAGTTCCCGTGTTCACATGTGTTTTATGGCTTGACAGCTTCTCAAGAGTGGCCAGCAGGGTCCACTGAGAAATGTATTTGACTACTCTGGCTGAGTTGCATCTTATCAGTGGTTTATGGTTGTATTGCCCTTTTTCCTTTTGCTCTTTGTCTCTCTGTGTCCTTGGCTGGTTTTTCTCCATAGCATTAAGGTGAATGTGAGACAGGAAGAGGATATATAACTTATGCCAGCTGTTTGCATGTGCACAGCAGCAAACAATAGAACACATATACATGCATACTGTAGAAAAACATGGACGGGGGACCCAGGAGGCTACTGACCTATAGGCGTTGTTGACTTAAGAACTCTTCATGTACTGTAAAAGGGAATAAAATCACAACTTTCTTCCAATATCTTTTTATTTGCCTCAATAGGAACAAGTGCACAACACTGGATATGTGTGTAGATGTAGATGATAAATAATGCTTAAAGTTGGGCTCACCATCTCATGTTGGCTTAATTTCTCTTGATGCCTACTCCCTTGTCCAATCAACTGGAAATTCAAATAAAACACATTTTGCACGGAACCAAATGTGTTACCTTCGCTGTTCTCTGAATTTAATGTGAATTTAATTTCCAACCTGCACTAATAGCATAAAGAAATTCACCTGGTACATAGCTGTGGTGTTAAAAAAAAGAAGAAGCCAGTTTTCAAATACAGACGGGGTTTCGACTGGGACTGAAAAGCACAAAGCCCAGAGGCTCCGGGCTCCAAAACACTTTAGTTGAGATCTGTAGGCCTGACTGATTTATGGCAGGCTGCATGCTGCACACAGACACACAGACACACACACACACACACACACACACACACACACACACACACACACACACACACACACACACACACACACACACAAATAACGGTTAGAAAAGTAGAGGAAATACTTGCAGTCCAATAATGTTTACTCACAGCTATTGTTGGGGATTTTACTTTCAAAAAGGTAATCCATTAGTAATTACTAGTGCGGTCAGTTAAACGCGTTATTAACGGCGTTAACGCAAACCCATTTTAACGGCGTACATTTTTTTAATCGTGAGATTAGCGTTCTTTTTGGCCCAGCAAACTTTGTAGTTTTTTTCACATGCTGTTGCAACAACTAGTAACGTTAGAAAAACTCGTCAAAGCCAGGGGACAAAAGCACAAAGCAAGCCGATCCACTTCTCCATGTTGATAAGAGCATTAAAAGAAAAAAGAAAAAGAAATCAAGGGACATTTAGAATAGACTATGACATTAATGCGATTAATCGCGATTAAATATTTTAATCGTTTGACAGCACTAGTAATTACTCATTACTCCTAAAATTGCAATGGAACTTGTACTTAGAGAGTAGAGTATTCACATCACACTTCTTTTAAGTGATATTATAAGTAACAACATTAGAACTTGAGACTTATAACTTGGACTTGATTCAGATTTAAGTAACACAAATGAGAACGTGACTTGGCTGCTTTGAAACTGGACTTAGCCGCCTAAAGACTTGACTTGAGACTTGAAAGCAAAAACATTGAAGTCTCAAGACGTGAGGCGTGAGATGCAATCACCGTCAAAAGTCACGCTCCTTCTCTGCGATAGGACAAGGTTTCTCTGACACCAGTTCAACGCAGCTTATTGTCATAGACAGCTGTTACTGACCTGGACACAACTTATATTTGATGGTGAAATTCTTATTGTATTTCCCACTTTACTCAAAGCCTCCAGCCTCCTCTGCCATTCTGTGTTTTATTACATTCCTCCTTTTATACACACTGGTGCATTCTGACAGCAAAAGAGTCAATGAGCCAAGGCAAAATAATTTCCCCTGATATATACTGCATTCGATCCCCTGCAGGAGAGATCTGCTGAAATTTAATGTGTAACGCAGTAACCCTATTTCCATCCTGCCAGTAGCTGTAATGTAATTACTGAGAAGAAAAAAATAGTTTTGAGTGATATTATTGGATAACTGGGAAATGAGCTAATCAGTTATCCTAGCCCTGTCGTTTTATAAATGTGTCTACTAATAGTTATTGACTTTGGTTGTTCTTGTTGTCACTTTGTCCATGTTGCTGTCACAGTCAGGATGTGATCCATCTACTGTTGCTGCTTTCATATCAATAAAGAACATTTAAACAAAGATACAGAGAGAAAGAGACAGGCAGTACTGTACGGCCGGCTACACACTGGCTGCGTGGCGTGAGCGTGTCAGCTGCGTGGCGTGTCGGTTTTTATTTCGGCTCCCATGTTAACAGGTTAGAGCTTACACACTGTCTGCGTGACACGCACGTCTCAGGCGCGGACTGACGCCTATTTTTCACGCGACACGCAAGCGTGTTGGAAGCGAAAATAGAATAGGAAAAGATGTGTATATGTCATTTTGACACGAATACATTTAATAAATGACATTTTGATGTTTGAAAGTCTCTAAGTTTTGACATAAATGCAGATATTGCACCTGTCAATACAAAACGAAATATTCTGTAGCCTGTTTTGCCGTCAATACTGCCAACGTTGTCTTTGCTGTAATCAAATCAGAATATATTTATGTTTAACATGAAGTATATTACTGCTTGACTGCAGTAATCAATGGGGAAACAAACATGTGTACAGACAAGGCTAGCAGCAGCAGCGCCACGTCAGACACGTTTCTGGTGTGTAAAGATAACATAGACATAGAAAAATCCACGCAGCCGCCACGCAGCTGACACGCAACAGAAACGCCACGCTCACGCCACGCAGCCGGCCTACTTCATCAGTGCAGATGATGTGATCAGTTGTATATAGATCCATGATATGTGTATGTGGTGTGGCAGGGTGCGCGTTTGATTGTAAGAATCTGACATCCAGGTTTTTTCCAGCTAATTGCAATGTTTGGAGGAAATTTGGAAGGCCAGACTCACAGCGCACACACACACACAACACGCACAACACACACGCACACACACGCACACACAAGAAAATTAAATCAATCTTAATGTTGTGTTAATGTTTGTGCTAATGCTTATTGTGTACTGTCTGAATATTTGGACAAATTGTATTTTGAGAGAGAGACATTCATTTGCCACCAAAACGGCAGCTGGTACTAAGAAAGTAATTCAAAAACACACAAAAAAAATACAAAATGTTGTTATTCATATGATATTATAGTATGAATGTCTGTGATAAATAAACAAGTAAATAAAATGGATACAAAATCTAAAAACAGCAAACACCTGCAACCGTTTAGTAGGTAATGTTTTCTGATTTTTATTAACTAATGTTCACCATCTTAGTTAGTATGTTAGCATGCTAACATTTGCACACAACAGTGGGGAAAAGTAACTAAAAGTATATTTACTTCCATACTGTTCCCAAGTGCAATTCTGAGTTACTTTACCTGAGTATTTTAATTGTGTGCTACTTTATACTTTGCGATTCAGAGGGAAGTTTTGTACTTTTTTACTCCACTGGTGTCATTTTCCAAGTATAGTTACTAGTTACTTTTCAGTTTAATGTGTAAAAAAACCTATAATGAGCATATCGAATATTGTTATGTTAGTTAAGTAAATTTTTCTAATAATACTTAAGTACTTTTAATTGAGGGAGATTTTGAATGCTGGACTTATTTGTACAGTGCTATACTGAAACTTTTACTTTACTAAGTATTGCAACATCTGTTAGTGTGATGAGATGTCATTGTGTTGACAAAGGGAAAGAAATGGAACAGCAGCCATCTCCTGGCTTAGAGAATGATATGATGGTTTCTGTTCTCTTCACTCGCCTTTAATACCAGCAGCTGCTCGGCCTGATGGGGCTTCCACCTGCATGTGACACGCCTACATAGGCATATCCAAATTCATTTTGCATCCGCAGCCTCTTTTAATGCAGATTTCTCAGCTGTCTCTTCCATCATCTTAACTTCTCTTCTTTCTTGTCTTATCATCTGTCTATTTCCCACCTCTCATCTGTTCTCCGTCTCTTCCATGTGCTGTCTGTCAGGGCGACAGTGACAGGCCTAGTGTTCAGAGTGTTCATGCTTTTTAGCCTTTTTCTGCTTGCTATTTATGCTCAGTATCAACTTAGTGTTGGGACATAATGAGATTTGGCTTATTCCTATCAGATATGCAATTATGTGTACAGTAGGTCCACTGTACTTTGGTGGAGGCAGACATCTGAATCTGAAGAAACTATATTGACAGATAGTGTTTTTTGTTTGTGTGTGTGTGTTTGGTGAACTGACTCTTTGGATTATACCCGTGTTGCAGAGGAATGTAAATACAAAATAGTGAATTATTCATTGTGAGCTAGAAATGGCAACCTTGAATGTAACAGAAAACCAAAGACGAAAACATATCAATCTGGATCAACAAGTGGCACCATTTCAGCACAATCTTCCTCATTAAAATCAAATTCACATCATGACCCGATGTGATGCATATCTCTCCTGCCGAATCCAGCAGCACGCGTCATGGGTATTTTCCACCATGACATCTCTCGCCTCTCAGCAGTAAACTTCATCTTATCAGTGAAACAGCAGAGGCTGGAAGAAAACAGTGTTGTCAGCTGCCTAACTGCGTGTCTCGGTAATGGATTCAGATAGAGGGAGCTGCACATGCTGCACCACCCCTGGTTATGAAAGCTCCTCACATCCAGCTGCCAAGGGCGTCCCCGTTCCTCCCCTTCTCGGTGTTCTGATAGGTTCATGCCCCCCACAACTCTTCCACAGATGAATATAGATAAAATCATCCAGACGTGGCTTGAACAGCCAGTTAATGTTTGCCACACACTCATTCAGTTCGAGAGAGAGAAAAAAAGGCAGTGAGATGAATATGATTTTAGTTATTTTTTTATTAACTAAAAACAACAATTTTAGTTGTTATGTAAGGAATGATGGAGAGCGAGGCGGTCATTATATATCCAGGATTCGGCTTCGGCCAAATATTGGGCTTTTTGATGGGGTTCCGTTTCTGCCGAACCTTAGAATTCTTTTTCCACCGAACCCTACGCTTGCACTACGCGCGCTACGCTGGTCGATGTAATGACGCCGCCGTTGATTACGGGAAGGTGTTTACGTAGGTGGACTTTATTTCAGACTGTGAAGTAGGCTGTGAGAAAGTGAAAATGGAACTCGTGAGCAGAACAAGTGTTTTTTTTGGCAGCACTTTCAGTCAAAAGAAGGCCATTCAAGTCGAGCTACATGTGCAATTTGTACTGCCGATTTGTCTCGTGGGGGCAAGGACCCTAAACAATACACAACATCGCCGCTGTTAAAACATTTGCGTATGAAACAACCGAAAGAAGACGAGTTGCGCATGAAGGAAATCTGCAGACAGAAGCCAAAATGCAGCAACTTCAGGTACGGCAAAGGAAGGACAGTCACAGCTAAAAACTTGTGTTAACCATGTATTTACTTCATTAATGTGTTTACTGTGTTAATGGTTTGAGGATGGGAGTAGGATTTTGTTTTCGGTTTAGGATTCGGCAGAATCTTAACCAGCGGATTCAGCACATCCCTAGAATATTGATGCTGACGTTTCTGTCCTTCCTTGTTGCTCAGGCGCTGCAGTTGACACACCTGGAAACACAATGTTACAATGTAGGCTAACTTTTGTCCCTACAGCTGAAGTTACTGCGTAGCGATCATAGACTGTATATGAAGCGAAAGGCGCTCACCAAGATCTGCTGCCGTTGCCTGGATTAGAGGACAGGATCTTGTTCCACTTTTCCCCACTTTTTGCCACACAGCTGATAAATTAACCGGACTTCTTTCTGCGGATTGTTGGATGTCCTTCAGAGTTGTCAGAACTGCGTCCATGGCAACGCTCTCTTATGCTTAGCAAGGGGTCTATTATACAGAATTAACAGACTGCAGAATGCCATGCTTGACCAATCAGAATCAAGTACTCAACCAAGCCGTGTAATAATCAGCAATAGATTTTTCTACATATAAATACCAAACAGAGGAACTGTTTGGCCTGGGGTTGTTTTTATTTATTCAGAGGGTCCTGCCAGATCTTCTCTTCATAAACTGAAATTCTCCAAACTCTTTTCAACTTAATTTGTCCTTCAACTGAGCAAGTTATCAAACACATAAATGCATCAATAAACATGTACACACCCACACTTAACACCCACATATTGGCAGGGATATATTCTTTATATATACTCTGTGTGTGTGTGTGTGTGTGTGTGTGTGTGTGTGTGTGTGTGTGTGTGTGTGTGTGTGTGTGTGTGTGTGTGTGTGTCCAGCAGACACAGAACAACATTATATTCCTTTGGAGTGGTGTTTGTGTCCACCTTATGATGTAAGTCCAATAATCAGCTGCTAAATGCTCCACTATTTTAACCAGATAGTCGGTGACTTTATCTGTCTGCTGTTTGGTGCTAGGTGCTACTTGATTGAGGTTAGGGAAAGATGGTGCTCATGGTTGAAGGAAACCAATGTTGGCTGTTGGAAATAATTAGGATGCAAACCTGCGTCTTGTGTCAGAGTCTGACACTTTGTAAATCCATCCATCATCAACTTCCTCCTCTACAAGACGTTTTGTGACATTGTAGCGGCATGTTTTATTGTTCTTGCTAAGGTGTTTTTCTTTCATTGTGTTTATTGTATTTTATTGCTTACAGTAGCCTATTTGTACTGTCAGTGTGGTGATGTAATGTGTGTATGTTTTAACCAACTGCTGGATAGGCCAACGATAACTTTCCATCTTTGTGGACAATTACGTTACATTATATTCTATTCTGTGCTGCTTGTGTTATTTCCACCTTTGCTCCTGACAGACATCTGGCATCATTATTCACACAAACAAAGGAATGAAAGTGTTGACATCTTCATTTGGTTCATTAGTACAGTCACTGTTGATTCTGTATGCTAGTGGCACACAAACACATGTGTTGTTCAGGTGGAGTACTACTCCATCTTCCTAGTTCAATAAAACAGTCTATATTAATATGATTTTCAGTGTGGGAGTACCACTCGGAGTGTAGTTCACTCTTACTTCACTGTCAATCATCTCTTCCTGATTAGTAGCAATACATCCGTCACCTCTATCATTTAAACCAGGTGCAAATTCATGACATGCTTATGTTATGTGAATCTGAGTACATAACCCAACAGATCATCATACATTTGAAGCCAAAAGAGAGCATTTGGTGAGTCTTTTAAGGGCAGCCTCTTACTTGTGGATATTTATAAAAGTGTGATTTTGGATTAGGATTATAGAACATGCTTTTAAGAGATCAGTCTAACTCTTGAGACGTCAATCCTCTGATTTTAAAGTGGTATTAAGCGGGGCTGTGAGTTATGTACTAAAAAAATGTCGTTGTATGACGCTGCCTTCTGAGAGGGACATTTAAACACTGACAGCTGTTTTACAACTAGAAAATGTGGCACGGAAACAAATCTGTTTGTCAGTTTGCTGATATTTTTTAGTCTCTGTATCTAACACAAACTAATGGCACCTTAGTGTTTGCTCAGTCTTCTGCTGCCATCTGGTTATGGAGGCAACATTTCCAACTGTCCCTCTGCACACACTACAGCTGTAGGTGTAATGAATTATGGTCTCTGTAGTTCACTGGCAGGCCTAGTTTAATTAAAGATCACATCTGCAAGGACTGACATGTATCACAGCACCCAAACTAAATGCAAAAATAAAGGTCATTGTGCAGAATTAGGCCACAGTTTTATAATTGAGCATCATTTCAGTGAAAATAATCTTTTTTTTTGTTTGTCTATGGTGGAACTTCCAATATATTGTGAAATTATTTCCAATATAAAAAAGTGATTTAGAAGTGTAGAGACATATAATTATGCCAAAGAAAACCTCCCACTTGCGGTGCCCACTGCTCCTATGTATAGAATGTGTTAAATGCAGGGGACACATGTCATTTCTATGTATGTAAGTGCTTTCAAATGACAATAAAAAGGCACCTTTTCAATGAAAAGAAATAGCGTCCTTTGCTATCATAATTATTCTTAGTTTTATTTTTGAAATCCATGTGGGTCTCAATGCTGGTCACTCATCATCCTTGAGCACTTTAAAATGTGTGGAGGTTCGTTCCAGAATGAGAAATCTCTGAAAGCACCCGGTGGAATTAATTGCCATGTCAGCGGTATTGATCAACCACCCTTTCAACCCTTTGCAGATACATTACGGCAGTGAAAATCAGCCTTAACGCGACTTTAATCCATGCCGACCGCCTGGCCCGGGTCCTTATTGTCTTGTAAGTGGGGCCATTGTCTGTGATGTTCAGTAAATGCCCAACAGAGAGTACAGCCAAGGGTGAACTGCCTTTACTCTAATGCATAACAAAGTGAGGCATTTATATGAGTAAATGGGTTGGCTTTAATGCTTTCTTAGCCAAGTTTCTGCCCTGCTCAGCTCTTCCTTGCACGCTGACAGTGGACTTCAACCTCTGCATTTAAGCCTGCTGTTGTGCTTTCATTAGCAGGGGGAATTATACATACACTGCAGAGAGGGAGTCCTCTTTCTTCCTCTGGGATCCATTTTTTTGGGAGACAGAGAGGGAGAGAACAAAGGACTTCTTTATCTAGATAACCCTCTGTTCCACTGTCAGAACTACTGAGGATATGTGTGTTGAGCGCCCTGTTTTGTGTTGTAATGTACATTCTATTCCTTTTTTTAATAGCTGCATCTGTTGGAAGACGTTTTTTAGATTTAAAAACTGCAATCAATTATTTTTTTCGTCACTAGCAGGCAAGACATCTGCAAAACAAGCTGACAGAAACACAGCCCTGACATATTAACATTCTAGATTCAAGATTATCATGGTTATTTAGTCACTTTTTTTAACATCTAGCAGACACTGAGTAGCCTTATCATTCATTTGAAAATGTGTCTGATGATACCTCCTTTAAGCTCTCATTTGGTGACCAACTCCTGAGAAAAAATCCCTGGCTCTTGAACTGCTAGATGTTTAACTTTCCTCACCAGCTAGTCTCTAAATGTGTCTGTCAGCTGTTTGGTGATGGGCATAGAGTACACTGGGTTTATCAGAGCTTGTTGCTGCTGCTGGAGTCGGGGTTTGTAAGAGTGGCTGACCTGAACGTCAGACTAAAAGATAGATGTCAGCAGTGCTTAAATGCTGCTGGGACACACAGCCATACAGTCCAAACTGACTGTGACCTTTGTTACGGCTGTCACTGACTTCAGAACCAACTGTCCTTCCAGCAGCACAGACAGCAACCAGCCAAACTGTCTTTACCAGGCTGAGTCATACTGTATCAGAAATACTACCAAAAATGGTTTATTTATTGCTCTGTTTATGTATTCAAAGTGTTTTGATTGATTACTGTAGATATATGGTACTTAATATTTTGGGGAACCCTAACCCTTAATTAGGCGTACAATACAAAACTGAATTAGACTTGATGCATAAAAACATATGAGGTTGCATTTTAAGTTAAGATAGATTTTTTTAGAAACAGATGTGCATCTGTTCGAAATGGACGACAGAATGTATATCATTTTAAGAACTGCTTTCGTTAATTTCTTTGATACTAACACATTCAATACATGTACCATAAAACCAAAACAATGAGCTTAAAGAGCTTAAAAAGGTCTGAGCTGGATAATGACCTGTTGGTTCATCACTATGAGTGACCTAGCCGCAGTTTGTGCCTCTCATGTATCAGTGTTATCTCAAAGACTGTTCTAACCATCTGGATGAAAGAATATTCCATGTGCTGCACCATCAAAAAGATTTTTAACCTGTTCCCCAAGTTGCAACTCCATTGGTTTCCTAATCCAAAGATAATAGCTGGTTGCAGGACAGAAAACCGAGTGAAAGGGGTTAAAAATCTTTTTTTTTATCATGCAGCAGGTGGAATATTTTTTCATCCAGATGGTTTTAGGATTCCGAATCTCTGTAAGTGTTGTTAAATTACCTTCTAGGTTTTATAAACATTGCGATCTTTCAGAGAAACGGATGCTTACCGCTGTAACTCTAATGTGATGCTAATGCTCATTCATGAGTGGCACAGCTTGGGGCTTTGAGTGTCTCTTTACTACATTACACATAGTAATTTGATTCAATGTTAGGGCCAAGATTAAAAAAATATTCCAAAATTCAGCTTTAAACTCTTGAGATTTGAACTTTAAGTTAGAGATGAGATGATTATCAATAGGCTAATAGTGTCGTAAGCTGTGCTTTACTCCATGGGACGCAATTATCAGCTCAGTTTCATTCGACCATTTAATTAGAAATCCCCTTTTTTTCCTCTGCTTTAATACCAACTGTGGATATGGGAATATCCATTGGCTTTCTCTGTGACATCCCTGCTCTTAATTCTGAGGTGGATCCTTGGACGCCCAACGACCGTGAATGTGGCTGTTAGCCACGGCACCAAGTGGAATGATTCCATTCTCACCACCCACTGGAAAGCAATCTAGGGCAGTAATGGGAAACTCAAATAGCAAATCTGTGGATATAAGCATGTCTCGGGAAGTCACGAGTCAGCAACAGGCTCCGTTAAGCCGGAGGTCACAGGGCCTACAATGAGGGAGGGCAGTCTCCTCTTCTCAGTCCCAGCACAGGCTATTTGTCGCTGTAGCACGGGGGTTGGGGGGTCGTGGTAATGTAATGTGTAGGGGGGGAGCATGGGGAGGAGCTGGAGAGAAAAAAATGGGGTGGGGAATTGTGAATAGTTGATACGAGGCACACAAAGAGTAGAAAAAGATGAAGGAATTGGAGCTGAAGTGTTGGGGAGAGTTTGTGGAGGATTGAGATATGACCAGCAACAATGGTGCACAATAGCGATCTGTAGCATCAATGGTAAAACATCAGGTTTTGGTGTCACAAGAGGATACTGTATATAAAGATTCATTTCTACAACCAAAGGGAAAGAAAAGGGAACCAAATACATTGTAGCTATACCGCTCCTCTTTCTGATTTTGTTTTCATATGATGTGAATTAGCCTTAATCCTCTACAGCGGTATGGGACACCTCTGCTCTGGTTGTTGAACAGCAGCACCACATTGTTATTCTCTTCCCAATCTTATTCGGGAATCACACTCTATGTAAACAAAAAAAATACCTGCAGCCGAACACATGCAGTTCTTGTCTCAGAAAAAAAAAGCCTTCAGAGAGCACATGCTGTTCATACACCATCAAATCTAGCAAAGCAATTTAAAGGGCCAATCGTCTTGTCGCCTTTTTCCACTCTTCATGAATTGAATGAAAGAATGTAAACACAAACGCAATCAGGTATAGATTGCACACCATACTGTAGCCTGACCCTCTACCTGCAGCCATATGTTGCAAACTGCAAGTAAAAAGTGTTTAAGCCTCACTGAATTTCACTTGGATTTCACTTGAACGTCAAAAACAACACATCATTTTGTAGCAGGGTGGGCCGTGATTGGTTCGTCGCATTGCTGCAATGCAAAAAAAAAAGCTACAAGCGGTTATCACAAGTCAGAGCAGAGCTGAGCTTCTTCAGGCAAAACAATATCTTAAAGTGAGTTTTAATGTGCATTTTAATCCAAATGGACTGCATCAATAATACTGGTATTTGTATGATAAAACATAGTAATAATGATCATTTGAGTTTCAGTGGAGAGTTGTATTTGCCAATGGAGATTTTTTTTTTTTTTTTTTCACTCTAATAAGAATAAATTACTGGAGGCAACTGGAAATTGAGGGTTGACTCTGGGCAAGAAAGTCGTTGCAGCTGTGATTGAAAAATGTGAGCATTAAAAAACATACAACACCCCCACCCCCAGCGAAGCCCCCTCATCTTTGGAAGTCATTAGTTCAACAGGGAGGCGACATTATGCTGATGGTGGTGAAATGATAATTAGAGCTGGAGATAGATTGAGTCAATATAAGTGTAATTAATTTTTATGTGAGGTTTATTAGTACAGAGGCAATCAGGCTCCTAATGAGGGCCTGATAGAACTTCTTAAATAGTGGAACCAGTCAAATTAATAGCTCTAATAGCTTCTGGCATGGGACTCTGCTTTTATTTATTGCACTTGTGCATTCGTTTGTATATTTAGCCATTTTTTTCCTAAACACCAGGGTGATAATTTACACGGCTAAATTATGTTTCTTTGGATTCATAAACCAAAGGGAGACAAGCTGCCGCACATACTTTATTCACACGCACAGACATTACACTCACACACCCTATGTATGTGACTATAAATAGATGTTTCAGCCCATTAAGGCTCATCTTTCAAATCGTGTCATTAATTAAGCTTAGAAATACTCAAGTAATTTCTCTTTAATGAACTTGCTCAATTAAGTCTGCCCCATTTTTGCCTTAATCCTCCTCGCTTTAAGCACTGACTAACTACTTTCTCACTGTCTCGCTCTTCCTTTTGTTTTGTGGAGTACATTCTTCTACCAGCTCTCCCCAACCTTCCCATTCTCCTTCATGTGTTTGTCTGAGCCGTGTTGATGCATCACACCCTGTGCGCTCACACAACAAATCACAATCATTTGCGCTGCTGGCCTGTTTCCAACAAAAGGCGAAGAGATAGTTGTACACATATGCTTTTACACGTGCGCACACACACACTCAGGGATAAGATGAAATGTCCCCTCATGAATGATGCAGGTAGCTCTGTAGGCAATCAGTAACAAAAAACAAATTTAATCTAAATTTGACTGGGGGCGGAGCAATAATGCCCTGTCAAAGTTAAACATTTTGACTTTACATTTCATTTATTATCCCCATTGGTCCAGGTTTAAGCTTTATTTTTGGACTTTATGTCCTGTTTTTGAGACTGCCCTCAACAGTCTAGTGGTGGGGGCAAATAAAGAATATCCTCTGTAGTACCAAGGCAAGCGTGTATAACCTCTCAGGGCTTAGTCACACCAGCATTTGTAACAGCAATTTAAAAAAACACACACACACACACACACACACACACACACACACCAAAATCCATTAAATTTAATGGAATGCCCCACCTATTTTGCAACAACACACATCTAAATTCCACTGTGGCTGCTTCAGGTATGACCTTGCACTTACTGTAGGGAGAAGGTCTAAAGTAGGTGTGAATGGCTAAGTGTAGAAAGTGTATCATTTCAACAATGCAGACTACGGCTCGCGCCCCATCTGCCTTCAACACTGCTTTATTTAAGCCATGAAGCCATGATCTTTCCATAACTCCAACTATGCTGTTTTAAATTTAACCAGACTTTGACTGAAGTGGTGGCAGGTCAGAAAATGCTCATGGCTTCTTTTTGAAACAGTCATGTGTATCGTTTTGGAAGACAAATGATCTATTTTGTCATTTAGGTGAAAGGACTTTTGTTTTTGTATGCACTGTGCCATGGCCTTACCAGCAGCACTAGGCACTTAGAAGCTACATGCTACAGGTGAAAATGTGAGGCGGAGTTTATCACATTTCTTTCGAGTATGGCAACAGTAGCTCAGCTGGGCATGTGCTCCCGAGGTTAGCATGGCAGCTCTGCCACTGTGTGTGTGTGTGTGTGTGTGTGTGTGTTTTTGTGTGTGTGTGTGTGTGTGTGTGTGTGTGTGTGTGTGTGTGTGTGTGTGTGTGTGTGTGTGTGTGTGTGTGCAGGGATGTGAGGCTTTGTAAAGTGCTTCTCAGGGTAAATGTGTTACATAAAAGCAGTCCACTTAGCTTGGAGCCAAGCTTGAGTATCCACGATAAAATCTATTATCCTTGTACTGTCCCACAAGTAGAACCAAACTTTGAGAATAAACCTAATAAAGAACTATATATATATATATATATATATATATATATATATATATATATATATATATATATATATATATACTTTTCAGTTCAATTTTGCTGGAAAAGCATTAGGTGACAGAAGCTTCACAACTGTTCATTTTGACCAATGTTTCCAATAGACAAAACAGCTGAATTAACACGTTTTCACTTACATATATCAAAATATGAAGTCACCGTACAAAGGAGTTGCTCTTTGCCAACATTGCTCACATACAACAGGAAGAAATATTTGCCCTACTGTATCTGGTGTAGCTCCAGAGATTAATGGATTGATTCATTAATCTGTGATTAATTTTGTAGCGTGCTGTGCTGTGGGTGTGTCACTACAAGTGCATCCCTTCGCATTAAAGGGATGGTTCGATCCCCTTACAAAAACCAAAAAAAACCCTTTTTTTCTCCACCCATAAAACGAGGCATTGGAAAGTTTGTAAGTACACCAGGAGTTTATTTAAATAACACTTGCCTGATGGCTTTGGTCTCTACGAGCAGCCGGCGGTGAGACAGCAGTAAGACGAGTGCTTAGGAACTATCTACAAACTACAAAAGAGATACAACTAAAATATTTATTAATTCAACTTATTTTTTAACTGTAAGTGCTGTAGTACAACTAGCAGGAGACAAGTTATATTTGAGTTAAGTTTGGAGACACTACCTCATTTAATCCTGAAATTAATAAATATTTTTGTTGTATCTCTTTTCGGTGTTGTAATTTGTAGACGGTCCTACTGTAGAAGTTTGGTACCATTCTGGGCATTATTAGTGGGGTAATTTACGAGATACACCTTTGGATCGAGGTCATGGTGCAAAGGACCCTAGGGTGAAATTACTCCGAACCATCCCTTTAAACATACTGATTTTATCGCTCGTTAATTTAACATTTTGATAATTGCATCTTTGAAAAAGGCAGCACTGTTTCCAGTCTCGCTCTAAGACATTCATACCCATGGTGCCTTTTTATCTGCCTCACTTAACTCTGATACGTTAACTCCCACATGGAGAAGCTGTCCTGTAGATGATAACCACTTCAAAAACTAATTTCACATAAGACACTTTGAATAAAGGAAAATGAATTTGAGGACAGGTTAAAGACCGGTTAAAATTGTTATGCTGTGTAATAGAGTCATGTCAGTAATGGTGAGGTGCCTCTTTTAGTTGCACAATATTGCTTTTTAGATTTTGTGATGATATTGTATTGGGTTGCTCCATGGCACTCCACATCCTGACGATACACACACACACCATTTATAAACTAATGTAAATGACAACAAAAGTGCGAAGTGTGTTTCTTCCCAGTTAAGACCTTTGCACGCCAAGTCCGTATTTTTCGTATGCGTTTATTCAATCCGTCGTCCAATAAAAGTCGTTACGTAAAATTCACAATATGAGACAAAATGGAGTCGTCAAGCAGTGAGGATGATGTTGTGGTTGAATTGTATTCTTCAACTGAATTCAATTTGTTGGTGCAATGGATATATCCATTGCACCAACAAATTGAATTCAAAAAGAGATGTGTTAAAAATGACACAACATGTGTAGTCCCTGAACACACTCACCACGTGTTAAAATTCTACACGTTGTGTCATTTTTAACACAAGAGTTGTGTCATCTCTTTTTGCAGTGTATTCTCAAAGACTTCGGTAAGGAGACAATAAACTAAATTAGATGTAAATACTTAAAATTTCCTGTCCCGCCAAAGGTGAAAGAAATGCAATTTAAAATTATGAATAGGATTTATCCCACTAATGATTTTTTAAAACAGAGATTTAAAATGGATGTAGGAAACTGTACACTGCAAAAAGAGATGTGTTAAAAATGACACAACATGTGTAGAATTTTAACACATGTGGTGAGTGTGTTCAGGGACTACACATGTTGTGTCATTTTTAACACATCTCTTTTTGCAGTGTAGCGCTAGTCCCAAACTAATGAATGTACAGTATGACATTAGCAAGAAGCTATCGTCTAGCTGCCCTAGAGCACAATCACTACTGTCTAATCTTTCGCACATCCTTCGTTTGGAGATCAGTACCATGCCTGATTCCAAGCTTCTTTAAATCTTTCACGTCTTTAAATTACGCATTTTTGATTCTTTGCTTTGTCGTAAAGTGCTTTGTGCTGGGAGATGAAGTGACGTTTTTGCACGTAGGGTTGCTCTGATTGGTCAAACACACAAACAAAAACACAAAAAACACACACAAAAAAAAAAAACAAAAAAAAAATGGTAATCGATTTTTTTTTTTTTTTGCGTTGGAACATGACCGACAACGTATTCATTATTAACATGCCACGATTTCAGATAAGAAAATATGGACTCGGTGTGCGAAGGCCTTTACACTGCTTTCAAATCATTATAAACCACTTTGCACTTTGTAATGACTTCAGAGCCTGTTTGTGCTGCTGCTCCCGCTGCAGCTGCTGTGATGTCCAGGACATAAAGACAAACTGTACTAATACATCTCTTTCTTTTTCTAGCTTTCTGTGAGGAGGGATGCAGGAGCGGCGGGACCTGCGTGTCTCCCAACACGTGTGTCTGTCCCTCAGGATTTACGGGGCGCCGCTGTGAGACAGGTAAGACCTGAGGAACCCAACCTGAACCCCCCACACACACACACACACCTGTCCGGCTTGTTCAGTCGTCCCTCCTAATTAACGGTCAGCTAGTTTTATGTTGTTTTTCATCGGGTTATTGAAGTGACATCAGAGGAATTCATTCAGTCCATAGGTTGGTCTGAAGGGTCAGCAGCAGAGCATTCTCTCTCTCACTCTCTCTTCCACTCACACACACACACACACACACACACACACACACACACACACACACACACACACTTCCACGCTTCATCTCTAAAGCCCTGTGTTTAAATTGGACCCAGGAGAGCCGTAGAAAAGGACAGCTAATTCGTTTGCACTCTCCTCCTCCTTTTTTTGCTCCCTCCTTACCCTTATCTCCTCCTTCATTTTCCTTCCTCTCTTCCCCTTCCACCTTTCCTCCCTTCCTTTATTCTCCTCTCCTCTTCCTGTCTTCTTTTCCTTCTCCCTATTTCATCTCCTTTTCTCTTCCCCTTTCCTCCCCTCTTTCTTCTTTTCTCATTTGCTCCTCCTATTTCCTTCCTTCCTCTCCTCTCCTCCACTTTTACCTTTTCCCCTCCATCCTCTCTTCTCCTCTCCGCCTGCCATCATCTCCTTCTTTCATTTCGCTATATTCCCTCCCCTTTCTTATCCCCCTCCTCTCCTCCTTCCCTTTTTACTCTCTTCTCTTTTTCTTTCCCTTAACCTTTCTTCTCCCCTCCACCCTCATCCTCTTCACATCCCTTTTCCTCCTCTCTTTTGTCTTTCCATTTTTCCCTCCTTCCTCTTACTGCTCCCTGTCTTCGTCTTCCCTCCCCTCATTCTTCTTGTCTTTATCTGCTCATTCATCCTCAATCTTTCTTCCTGTTTTCCTCTAATTTATCTTTCTCACCTCCTCTCCTCTCCTCTCCGGTTATTAAGCCTGATGTCTCTGCGGTGTAATTTTACAGAGGTGATCAGCCAGCTCTCATATAGCACCACTTTAACAGGTCAGCTATTCACAGCATGCTGCCAAGCTTTCCTTTCAGATACCAGCTTACACTTACAAGTGCACATTATTGGTGACATAAATTACTCTGCATGTAGCCACGACCACTTAGACCTCAGGTACTGCTGTCAGTCCTAATAGGTCTTGTTAATATGTAAAACAGTGGAAGACTGTGTTTGCTGTAGTCCTGCTGGAATACATTTCTTCTCTTCATCACAGGTTTGCGTTGTCCGTGGATAACGCTCCACGAAAAGCACCCATCACAGATCCCCCACAAGATTACACACTGTGCATGGCAAAGTAAACTGTGAAAAAACTTAAATAGGTTATATAGCACGTCCTAAGTAAGAAGAAACATGCATGTATAAAATGAAAATTTTGAATTTAAACATTTTAAAGATCTAAGACAGAAACGTCCGACAAAGTATCAGTAAAATATGTCTTAAATTATTGCCCTTTACATTGTGCACCATAGTAAATGAATGAAGGAAAAATGTTACTTCAGTACTGTCACTGTTGCTGGTATTCCTTACTCTCCAGATATCACATACAAATCAGGTTATACTCTGTTTTCATCTTCAGTCTGACGTTACCTCCACAATTTCTGTTTGGGGGAGGGGGAGATATTTATGTCCGAGCCCGACACAGTTAAAATCTCATTTTGTTCTCCTACTAATGACACGTTTTGTGTGGAAAGCTTTTATTAAGCAACTGTAGGAAGGCATTCGGAAATGTCAACAGATGAGCGCATCAGCGCACACGGCCAACAAGCGCACATTAACACAGGCGCACACCGTCGGGTCCCGTCGGGCTCGGGTCGGGTATCCACACTCTAATGACATGCCGTCATGCCTTCTATGTAAACACAGCTTGGCGGTGCTGCTTGACGACAGCATTAGTCCCGCCCCTGGCGCTGATTGGCTAATCATCAGTCCCCCCAGTGCCAGTTAATAACTTCCAGCTGTGCATTTCCATACCTTAAATTCTTGGAAATACAAAAAAACTGTCACTCTGTAGTCAAATCATATATGTGTCTTCTTTTCTTTTACAACACTTTGTTTTGGAGAAAATACTAAAACTAATTCAGATAAACTCTCCAGTCTGAGCATTTGAACTGCTGAGATGTAATCAGTGGCAATCAGCGTGTAAGACATTTTATGAAAGCAATCAGGACTAATTAACCTCCCAATAGACAACATTAAATATCTATCAATTAATTAATGTGGCAAGCTAATTCCTCTTCTCTGAAAAAAGACATTCTACATCCAAACGTCGACTTTAGATCTGTGCCTGTATATTGATTTTTGATTACTGACAAAATGTAGGATTGGTTTGAAAAATAACTACATTGCATCTGCAGAATACTAAATAAGAAAATAAAGTGTTGAAGCGAGGAGCAGAAGAGGTGCAGAATGCAGCTCTCCTCCTTCATAGGATGCAAAATATGGACTCATTCCGCTAATGAGGCTCCTCCCTGTGGCCCTCTGGCTGCTGCCCGAGGCTGCCACAGATGTGATGCAGTGCAAAGTCACTCTGTCTCTCTATGTCAAAATGTGTCTGTCTCGGGGTGTCAAATTATTTTGCTCTACATGTATATCTCATTTGCAGAAGCTACAAAAGAACACGGTCGGATTCCTACTAACTGTATACTTACGTCTGAGCCACCATTGACTCTACACTGTACAATTTACATTAGGGTATGTTTAGATTTCAAAGTGGGCTAGAAGGGGATGAAAGATGACGTATGAACAAAATCCTGAACATTTGGAGAGAGCACAAATCTTTATATCAAACTAGAAAAGGGTATATAGAAAAGGGTACATTCTTTTAAAGGAAATGTGCATGTGCTTGATTCTGCTGACAAATTGCAGCTGAAATATTAAAAGTAGCATAGTGTCTTAAAATGCGAATTGGTAGGTGTTTCTGAAATGTATTGAATTAAAGTAATACTTTTTCATGAAACGTGGTGGAAGGGTTTTGCATGGGCCAACATCGGTCCATGGCCTTCAGCACTCACTGGATCGGTTCGAAGACGAGTGTGAAGCGGCTGGGAAGAGCATCAGAACCTCTAAACCTGAGGCCATGGTTCTCAGCAGGAAACCGATGGAGTGCCTACACTGGGTAGGGAATGAGTCCGTACCCAAAGGGAAGGAGTTCAAGTACCTTGGGGTCTTGTTCGCAAGTGAGCAATGGACAATGGAGCGGGAGATTGGCCGAAGAATCTGGGCAGCACGGACGGTATTGCGTTCACATGCACCGTTGTGATGAAAAGAGAGCTGAGCCAGAAGGCAAAGCTGTCGATCTACCGGTCAATTTTCGTTCCTACCATCACCTCTGGTCATGAAGGCTGGAGGTCATGACTGAAAGAACAAGATTGTGGGTACAAGAGGCCGAAATGGGTTTCCTCAGGAGGGTGGCTGGCGTCTATCTTAGAGATAGGGTGAGAAGCTCAGTCATCCGTGAGGAACTCGGAGTAGAGCTGCTGCTAAAATTATTTGAGTTCAATTTAAAAATGAACTTTTTTTCTTCCATTAGAAGTTGCCGTACTTTGTTTGACTTCATGTATTATTTACAACTGTCTCATATGTTTTTTGGAAATACCACTATAGTACAATAATAATAATAATAATACTATGCCGTTAAGTATGTTATAAAAGCATTACGTAAAATACTTATATGTCCTTAAAGTGCTGTAATAGTTGGTGGAGTTTCAGTTGAAGACTTGCTGCAGGCAACATGTACAAGCTGTACAGAAGGTTCTTGTTATAACTCGGTGCACGACATGTTCTGTGTCTGTCTCTGTTTTTTACTTTCAACCCGTCTCTTCATCTGTCAAACTCTCTTACTGTCTCACTGTACGTCCCTTATGTACATCTGTCTGTCTCCACTTCCATCTCCCTCTACCTCTCTGCTGCTCTTCCCTCCTCTGTAATAAAGCATTTGACTGCTCCACTGACTTCTCTCCTCTGTGGTGTATACTGTAGCTCAGTGGGGGGTTAAGAGAATCTAAATATAAAGCAAATGGGAACGGAGTCGATCTTTACGCTGATCTTTTCATCTTCTCCCACGTTGACCCGCTTTTCGCCACAGGTCCACTGTTGGATCCTTGTAATTTATTTTATAAAATGCTTTGTTATTTTAATATAAACTGAACAACTGACCTCATGATGAACTCCCAGTTCACACATTGTGATGGATATACTACTTCTTTGTCAAAGAAGTCAGTGTAATGTACACACTCTACTTCAGAGTATGTGGTTGGGTTAGAGATAACCCATTTTGTAAAATACAAGGTGCCACAAGTTTGCTTCAGTGTGACAGCTGAGGATATGTCAGGATATGACAGCAGCAGCAGCTGAGTGCATATATGGTATAATGTGTTTTGGAGTTTTGAGGTAATGCCAAACTGCAGGAAGCACCAGCTCTTCAAAATATTGTAAAACTGACAAAGAAAATGTTAAAAATACCTCACTGTAAAGTTAAGTCATCCTCTGAGCAGCATTAAAGGATGGGTTCTTTCAGATTTGTTTAAGTCTATGTAAATACAATACTAACGTCATAGGGCTAGGATTAGGCTTTTGTCCCGGTTCCATTCTTTCACGATACACGGGTTTGTGTATTTGTACATTTGTACAGTATTGCGATTTTTTGGGTATTTATTGCAAGTATTGCAATTTTCTTTTGCTTCTTTAACAAGAACAACACTTGAATAACACACTTCTAGAGACAATATATCAGACAGAGTGCATTTGACTTCTGAGGTGACTTACTGCTAGACAGCCGGAAAACTACTTACTTACTTTATTAGGCTTCTCTGCTGAATGTCATTGGATCTGCTGCCTTAAGGTTAAATTGACTGTTTTTGTTCTGCTGATTTAGCTCATTCTGCTGCTGTTTGCTTCTTGTCTTTGCTGCTTTATTGTTGGCTCTGCTGCTTCTTCTTCTGCTGTGTGTTTTGCTGGACTTGCTGTGTTTTTGGCCAGAATTTTGTGGTCTTACTAAGGTTCTGACTGAAACTGGTTAGTCTAATCAGGAAAACTTAGTTTGGAGTTGGGGAGTGGTGGCTAACGAGGGTGTTTTACAAAACCCACAGCTGCACTTTCATATAGCTCTTTGTAGTTTTGCTTATTTGAAGCTAATGTTTTTGCACTTACTACTTGTTGTCTGGAGTTTGTTAGCCTCGTGAGACCGTTTTCCACTCACAGATCAGTCTGGCATCTTGAGATGGAAAGAACGATTGACCAATCCGCTTTGGTTTTGCGGTGGTTTTAGGTGTGACGCAACGAGAAGCGACTGTTCAGTCTAAACAATGTGGCGGCTTCCACGGATGAGATGAGCGTAGCTAACGCGCAAGTTTTATCCAAATTAGAAAGTATTCCTTCATTGAAAGAAGATCAAAAAAATATCACTGGAGGCTTTTCTCAGGCTCTTCTCCCGACTGGTTAGAGTTTGATCTGATTGGTTGATTTGGCCCGTCTGTCACCAACATAGGTGGTGATAGACAGATAGTTTATCCAGTCAGCTAACCAGTATTTTCGCCCCCCTCCCAAAAGTTCTCCAACGGAAAGTTCCCAGATGGATATGCCGAACAAATGCGAAGCAATCTATCTGGTGGAGTCAGGTTAGGAGTTTGTACCTTCAAGGTTGAAAGCACTTAATTGGAAGTCGCTTTGGATTAAAGCGTCAGGTAAATGACATGTAATGTAATGTAATGTACTGAGACTAAAACTAATTGTTTTCTAAGAAGAATGCACGTCACATGTCTGTCGGTCAGTCTTGTTTGCATTTTCTGCTTTCCCTCCGTTTTGCTGAAGATGGGTTTAATGTAGTCAGTGGTACTGTATAAACAGAAAATATTTAGATCAATCATTGGTTAAAAAAAAAAAAAAAAAAAAGTTGAATCTACATCCCTGGTGCTAAAATACTTAAGCCAAAAGTAAGGAGGCTTAAGCTGTCTTAGTTAGACAAATGAACTGGTTAACTTCTAAACTTACATTCTTTTTAGAATTACAAGCCTGCTTTATGTTTCTTGGACCGTTATTTGCTTGCTGAGCTGCAGTAGGTAGATAGTAATACAAACAGGGAACTTTCTACTAAAGAAACCTCATTTTTGAAGATACCAACTTGGTTTGGTTAACTCAGACTCCTGAAGCCTCAAAAAAGCATCAGCTAAACTTTAGAAGGGATATTTGCACAGAACAAGGACTGCAGATTTTAAGCCTTATCTTTTCTATTGGAATCAAACTCGAAATCGACCACTTCAGAGGCAGGAGGAGTGATTACAGCAATCAAAAGCTCTTTCAGTGTACATATGGGAATGTGAGGGCTATATTCAGGCTAAGGCTAGATACATTCTGATCCAGTCTCCAATTCCTAGCTCAGTTCACTGATGAAACTCATTGCGTTGAAAAGAAATATGTCACAGAGTGCAACACTATGGCTCCTAATCTTAAATACTTTTTTGGATGACAATGGATGTGAATGTGTCAGGCCTTGGCTACACGTACAAAACTTTAGCAACACACATTAGTTATTGGTTTAGGTATTTTCATGGGATTATTTGAAATACCAATATGCACAGATTGGATGATTTGCAGGTCAAAAGATGTAAAACTGGGCTAGATTGTTTTGAAACATGGAAGTTTTTAATTTAGACGTCCAGGTTACATATGACTTTGTGTTATGAACAGTAATTAAGTGAATATATTTGAAAATATGTGACCTAGATGTCTCAATAACTTCAAATCCCCAAATAAATGCCAATGTCATCCTTTAAACTCCTACAGACACCTAATGTCCTTGCTGCTCTTAGATACTGTATCATGTCAATGGTAAGTTGTTGTTGTAGCAAGCAGACATTTTATCAGAGGTAAATTTAAATTAGTAAAGATATCAGTCTAGCGCTGCATGCATTCATTAGTGTCCGGCTGTGGTCTGTGGTCACTTTAACTGCTCCTTCAGTCCTGCAGGTTGTTAGTTTTATGAACATTCACTGGCCACAGACTATCGGGTAGCAGCAAACACAAACCTCGGTTGTTGTTTCTGTCTAAGGAGACATTACTGTGAATCCCCTTTGTGACATTTTCCATGATGTTGTTTCAGTAGGTTAGTACAGCAGAGATAGGGGTAATCATGTAAAGCTCAGCAGGCCAGAGGATTTCACCGAGAGCTTGGGGATTATTTTAACGATGTGTGTGGATTAATTCCCATTTTCATCCGTGAGCTAAAACTCACAGCTCTTCACAGTCCGGGCTGTCATACAGTCTTCACGTGTCCCCGTTGGGAAAATTTACAGACGGGGGCATAAGTGAGGCCCTGCGGAAAGTACTAAGTGCTCTCGTTTGCATTGTAATGGAAGGAAACAGAGGGAAATGTGATATGCTGTCTGGCTGCTTTTCTTCCCATGGCTGTAACAAAGATTGATTTTGTGTGTGTGTGGGTGTGTGGGTGTGTGTGTGGGTGGGTGGGTGGGTGTTGGTGTGTGTGTGTACTCAAGCATATTGTACTTTATACCACAGGAAGGTCACCTGTCCACTTCACAGCCACAGACAAAGAGAATGGAGGGCTGTTCACACAGACACACACACTAACAAATAGCTTTATAAGACTATTGAGCAACAGGAATTATTGACTGTGTGTGAATTAAATTAGCTTTTATTACATCTAAATAAAAAGCTTTTACTATGCAGGTGATGAATGGGGTTATAAATAACATGTGCTCTCCATAAAAAGAGATTCAGAGTCCTGGTAGAATTAGCTGTCTCTGTGCTTACAATTGGTTCAGTGGATTATCACAGGTCTCAGATCAGACGGATAATCTTTTCAGTTCAGGTTTGCAGTTTCACCTCCTGATTCCTGGTGGCTCCATCATTACATGTGTGTGTTGTGCTGACAAAACTACAGATCTGTATTTTAATTAACATGCTCCAAAAGTCAGGCTGGATTTTGGTAACATAGGTATAATGTTTCAACTTGATGTAATGCATATAATAATGCTCTTTTAGGCCTATACTAGTCTCACATTGCCAGACCTTCCTCCACAGTGCTGCGGAGGAGGGTCTGGCTAGTCCACACAGCATTCCGGGATGGGAGAAAAACATGCTCTGGTTTATTGGCATTTCTTTAAACCAATCACAGTCGCCATGGGCGGTGCTAAGCGCCGCACGGAGCAACTGTGCCTCTGCAAAATAGCTTCAGGAAGAAACTTGTTTTGGTGACGTGTACGTTCAAAGGTTGTTTTACTCATGTGACAGAAAACTCAGATTGGACAGATAGTCTAGCTAGCTGTCTGGATTTACCCTGCAGAGATAAAAATAGTCCCCATAAATCTACCGGAGTTCGAAATGGCAACACAAAGAAAGTGGAAGGTGACGGACATCCGGCCGAAATTTCTGGCAGCACCTGAACAAACAAAAATGTATTGGAATATATACAGTACTCTGTATTTATTTTCTTGACTGCAGCAGTAATTTGCTTTATTGCTAATTCCCTTTTTAATAAAGTTTGGTTACTGTATGCACTTAATACACCAAGGCAAATTCCTTGCAAGTGCAAACTTGTTAGGCAATGAATCTGATTCTGATTCTGATCCGGTAATAAATCAAGAACATTCCACCGTTTGGTTAATTTGGATAGGTTAATTGTTCTCCTGTATTGTCCAAAGACGCTGGTCACCCAGATTTAAACACCTTCACACACTCTGAAGCTGAAAGTAGGCAGTTTAATTGCATAGTCGTCGTTTTAAATTCAGTGCTGTAGAGTACAGAGCCAAAACAATATGACACGTGTCACTGTCTTCCGTTAAGAGAGCCAAGCAGAGAAAGAAATTTTGAAAATCATAATTTTTACAGACAAGAAAGGGAGCATTTCTCCCAGAAGATGAAAGCAGGATTGCGTCACCTCATATTCCTCACAATTAAAGTGGTAGCATTTTTTGTAGTAGCAGTGAAAAACATCCTTGAATGGGTCACTTTTCATAAATTATGGACAGATATGTTGGAGAGCAGGGCCGAATTATTGTTATTAGGAAGGCTGGCTGCTGCCTGTTGTTTCTGCCCTTTAGATGTTCCAACTATAGGCATTATTGCTATACTCCCTTCACATGAAACATAATACGTAGAAAGTTTGTATGTCAGCAAATTAAAAAAAGGGGTTGAATAAATGATGAACAGTTTTTGTTTCATTTTGATTAAATTACTGTGCCGTGATATAAATTTGCACGTAGTGTTGAGCATTATTTGTAACTGTGACATACAGCAAATTTGAGTAGCGACGGTGATATTTGCAGTAGAGTCAGACTGCATGCTGTATAAAGTGATGTGCGGTCTGCCCATGTTGTAAATTAGAGCTTCCGACAGCTGTTGTCGCAACATTGGCCAATGGCTGCTGTGATCGGTCGCGGGGTTAAATAAAGACAGTGTTTGCACACAACCCCGACAGCTAAACCGTAATGAAATGTTAGACAAATATGACATGAGAAAGATAACAAAGATTGCAAGTGTGTTATTTTCTGTTCATTGTAATTCTTATTTCAAGATGCTGTACACGTTTGTCTTCACTGCCTACTGATCTGAACCACTTTGTATATTCATGTGAAGGTTAACAGGAGACTGTAAAGTCAAACAGCGACAAAGTGAATTCAATACAACATTTGATCTGATCACAACCAAGCTACACTTTTTCCCCATTGGTGTATCTTGCTTATCAGTCTCTCCCCTTTGTAGGGCTGGGCAATATATCGATATTATATCGATATCGTGCTATGAGATTTTCTTAGATTTTGGATATCGTAATATTGTAAAGTGTTATCTGCGGAGGAACTTGCGCCATTACTCCTAGACACCTATAATGAAGCTCTTGAGAAGGGTAAACTCCCTCCCTCATTATCTGAGGCCATTATCACCCTTATCTTGAAGGAAGGAAAAGACCCTTTAGACTGTAAACATTTTAGACCTATTAGTTTGACCTCCTGTGACAGTAAAATACTATCTAAAATCTTAGCTAACCGTCTGGACAAGGTAATAACCTCCTTGATCCATCCTGACCAGGTCGGCTTTATACGTTCACGCTCCTCGGCTGACAACATCAGAAGACTTATTGATATTATGTGGGCCACTCAGGATAACACCCCTCCCTTGGCTGCTATCTCGCTGGACGCCGAAAAGGCGTTCGACAGGGTGGAGTGGCATTATCTGCTCTCCACCCTGGAATGTTTTGGCTTCTGCAAAAAATTCATAGCTTGGATTAGGCTCATATACACTCACCCCACAGCGTCAGTGCTTACGAACGGCATCATCTCCCTCCCATTTGAACTGGAAAGAGGCACGAGGCAGGGAGACCCTCTCTCTCCTCTACTTTTTGCAGTTGCACTTGAACCGCTAGCGGTTGCTATACGTAGAGAACCTGCATTTCCAGGCATACAAATCGGTGACAAATGTCATAAACATGTATGCAGACGATATCCTTTTGTTTGTCTCAGATCCTGAACATTCTCTTGCATCACTATTTAAAATTATTCCTCTCACACTATATTGTCCAAAATCCCTCTTCCAGTCTGGCACTTTTACCTGGCCTAATAAAGGCATTAAATATCTCGGCTTAACATTCCCCCCCATATTGACGGATCTGATCAAAACAAATTTTGACCCCCTACTGGACAAACTGCGGGCTGATATAGAGTGGTGGTCTCCATTGTATCTCTCTATGTGGGGCAAGGCAAACATCGTTAAAATGATTTGTGCTCCGAAATTAAACTACTTGCTACAGGTTCTACCAGTCCGAATTCTTTTGCACTATTTCAAACAATTTGATCAACTTTGTAATACATTTTTATGGAATAACAAACGCCCCGGGATGAACCTGCGAAAAGCTGCAGAGGCCAGTGGACAGAGGAGGATTAGGTGTGCCCAACTTGCTCTTTTACCATTATGCGTTCACCATTAGGCATATGGCACAGTGGTCTTTACCCCCGGAGAGAGCTCCCCCATGGTTCCACCTCGAAAGTGCAGTGTCCTCCCCTTTCACACCCATAGCGTACATCACAGCTAAATTAGCCCAACAGAATCAGTCACATCCCATTTTGTCCCACATTCAGTGGGTCTGGAAGAGAGTAGCTAAGATCTTTAAATTTGATCCGTATCTACACCAGTCTGCCGGGATCTGGCAAAATCCTAAACTCTGTATAAATAAATCTCCCTTCCTTTGGAGGCTCTGGTTGCAAAAAGGGATTAGGGTGCTCGGAGACTTGTACCATGTTGGGACATTAAAATCTTTTGAGGCACTTAGACAGGAATTTGACTTACCACGTAATCAACAATGGCAGTATTTTCAGTTAAGACACCTCCTGTTGCAGGTCTCCGGCTCTCCTTCGTTAGTACCTCCGAGCGGTGACATGTTAGAGAAGGTCCTAAAAATTTTCACCGTGGCCATGAAGCCTCTGCTTACTACGCTATGATCCTTACGGCCTTGGACTCTAATATATTGTCCCTTAAAAGGACATAGGAACTGACCTAAAGGTGTCATTCACAGATGCAGAATGGGGCAGAATTCTTAGAAATGGGAAAAAATTTTTGAGGAACTGCGAACGCGACTTATTCAATTCAAAATACTCAATAGAATCTATTGGACACCATCCAGGCTGCATAAGGTTGGTTTGGTTGATAACTCGGAATGCTGGAGGTGTCAGGACAAAAGTGGTACCCTAGTACACATGCTCTGGAGTTGCCCAAAAATTCAGGCATTTTGGTCTTCCCTACATACATTCGTAGAGGAAATTGTCGACCAGAATATCCCATTCACCCCTAGTCTGTTTATTTTGGGGGAGCCCTCTGCATTAAGTGATATGACCCCTCCACTCTCTAACTGGACCCAGACTGTCCTCATGTTAGGCCGGAAACTTCTGGTCAAAGAATGGAAAGCCCCCCTCTGCACCAGCACTGGACTCGTGGCGCGTCGCTCTGGGTCAGCTGGCTGCCCTTGAACAATTGTCCTATAGGTTGCTTGATAAAGTGGAGGAGTACAACTTGAAATGGGGGAAGTATCATTCGTACACTTTGGACATTTAATGGCGTTCTGGCTCATAAGCGTAGCATTTAACTAGAAAAACTGACTGATGGATACATTTTGATAGAATACTGTACCTACATATAGGCAAGGTTGTAAACTCAAGGCCTCTGTGCATCACTGTCTCTTTTCCTTTTTTTTTATTATATATATATATATATATATTTTATTTTTCTAAAATGTATTTATAGTTTAGTTTTTGTCTATGGTCGCGCTATGTTTTGTTGTATGTGTACTGATTCATTTTTCTGATGGATATGTGTGTGTTTAAATTTTTCTGTAAAATTAATAAACTGTTAATTGTAAAGTGTTATCTGTCCCTGGTTTCAAAGAGGTAGCCTTTATCTTTTTTCTGTGATATGTGATGGGTGGAATGTGTTCCTAAACATATCGTAATTTGTATTTGTGCAACTACAGTAAAAGTGATTTAATTTTTTGAACTTACCTGTTCTAGCTTTTCTATTATTTGCCTTTACCCACTTAGTTATTAGAAACACATTAATAATGATGATTATTTATCAAAAATCTCATTGTATAAATATTTTTTGTAAGCACCAATTGTCAACCCTACAATATCACCGCAATATCGATATTGAGGTATTTGGTCAAAAATATCGTGATATTTGATTTTTTCCATATCACCCAGCTCTACCCCTTTGTTTTTCCAAGGGCTAAGGAATACATTCAATGTAATTGCCATATTTTAATATTATTGTCATATTAAAGTTATATTAAAGTTATATTGTCTTTTTTTGAACCTCAATAATTAAGTTGTTTTAATGGACATTAGTTGTAAAATAAATTAAGAAAAGAAATTAAAGACAAACAACTACAGTACAAAACTGGACAGATATTCATTGCTGTCAAACTGGCAGCTGGACCTCCGGTGTGTGCTCACTTGTTCTGAAATTCTGCCGGATGCATGTAGTTTTCGTTTCCTTCCGCTTTCTTTGTGTTGGAATTTTAAATTTGGTGGATTTATGAGGACTATGGTTAACTGCTCCTCAGATCTCTGCAGGTTAAATTAAGACAGCTAGCTAGACTATCTGTCCAGTCTGAGTTTTCGCTATTTAGCAGCGGCTCTGTGTGGAGTTTAGCACCGCCCATGGCGATTCTGATTGGTTTAAAGAAATGCCATTAAACCAGAGCACGTTTTCCTCCCATCCCCCAGTGCTATGTGGAGTAGCCAGACCCTCCTATGGCGCGTTTGGAGAAAGGTCTGGCAAAGCGAGACTAAAGCTGCTTACACACTGACCAGGCGGCCGACCGTTGACAGAAAAGCCAGTCAAAATGATCAGTCTCCTCGTGTTGGTCCAAAAAGTGCCAGAGAACACATCAAAAAGACGAGACGTAATACATCTCTATAACAGCATTCGGCGCTAATCTGTATTGTTGCCCAAGAAATGAAAAACGGCTGCTGATTCGACGAACGCATCACATGGGTTTGTTTTCTCCAGAAATTCAAAGCCAGACTGTCATGGCGGCCGTTCAGAATACGATCTCATATTGTACTAAAATAGTTCACTGAAACATGATTCTGAAAACATTTTAAGCGAGAAATAGGCCATGCAGTTGCTGAATCTGTCTTCATTTCAGATCAACAAAGGTCAGTTTAAAAGATTTTCATCAGATTTTGAGAGACTAGTCACCTCATTCTGCTCGCCATTTCCGGGTGAGTCCCGACTGCCCTGCCGGCGACTGAACATGTCAGGTCGACCAAAATGAACGCGGACAGCCCCCCGGACGGACGACGGCACGGGACACACCGAACAGATTCGAGTCACTGACCTCGCCAGACTGTCCAACGGCCGATAATCGGCCGTGTGTGTCAGCACCTTAAGGAGCCAACAGCAAGGCTTGATTTATATAGCACATTTTTGCAACAAGGCAACTCAAAGTGCTTTACATAAAACATTAAAGAGCAGTTAAAAGCAAATAAAAAATTAATTAAAGAGAATAGAAAATACAGAAGCAGCTAGACGGGTATAAAATACAAGAATAAAGGCATCCATTTGTGAAGTCTCACTCTTCAAGTAGTGTTTGTGCCTTGGTGTAAGGTGTATATTATGTAATTAAATCTGGAGCACACACTTGTTCGAAGTATAAAAATGTGTCCCGTTAAATTGAATCAGGGTCAGTATTTGAAACTTAATGATGCACTGTATCACCACTGAAGGACTATGATCGCTTCTGGATTAAATCATGCAGTGTAACTGGCCAACATCCTTCCCCCTCCCCACAGCACTGCTCTTTTGTGAAAGGGTTAGCTGCTCTCAGCCACCAGTCACCTCTAATCTTGGTATGTTTCAGAGAGGGAATCTTTGGGTGTAGCTCTGACCAGAGCTCTGACCTGAGAGGCAGGCAGAGGGCAGCTCTCCCAGCAGCTGTCACGTCTTATTACCAGCGGCTCAGCAGGCTAACCACACAACCACAACACACACTGCTAAACAGCTCGCACTGAGTCCCTTTTTTTATCTAGAGATATGCTTGTGTGTGTGTGTGTGTGTGTGTGTGTGTGTGTGTGTGTGTGTGTGTGTGTGTGTGTGTGTGTGTGTGTGTGTGTGTGTGTGTGTACATTTTGTGTGTGATCTTTAAGACAGGGCAAAAGGTATCAACTTTCCAGCAGGGCTGGAGCAACAGGAAAATGTTACAAGCACGAAATCAGAAGGCCAGTTTTTTTTTTTATGGATTGTAAAAATTGTAGCTATAAGTTGATACCATATGTTAACTGCTCTCGTAGTGTCAACTGTTTACAGAAATCCAGTGTGTGGTGGGGACAACTGCAGTGGTGGGGCTGCTTTTGTGATTTTATTAGATTAACAAGGCAATTCAAAGTGCTACATATTTGACATAAAAAGGCAATTCTCCAATATGCCATACCCATTATTCTCCCGAACATTTTCAACTGTTGTCGCTTTCATCCAAGTGCTATCTAAAGTTGTTTCTGTTTTTTTAATATAGAGTGTAGTCCATGTAAATCAGTAAAAACTAGGTATACATTAGAATCATCTTCCTCAAAAAAATTTTTTATGAAATACTATATAAACCTAACCCCTCAATAGATGGAATGATTTAAAAGAAAATTATAAATTACCATAAATACTTATAACCAACTTTTAAACCTTTTTTTTTTTTTTCAAAATATTCTGTTTTAGCTTAACCCATCAATTGGTATAACATGTTGTATCTCAGTTTTTTATTACAAATTAACAAATATAATGACCTCTTCAGCACATTTAGTATTCAGTATACTCACATCTTTACTATCACTTTAGCCGTAAATCATCTCTAAGTAAATATACAGTGACCTCAACATACTGTATTCCTCCTTCCATCCATATTATTCTCAAAAAACTTGTTTTGATGGACTTGATGAGTGTGTGTTCTCAGTGGAAACTATAAAATGATTGAAAAGTTTGGAATTGTGCAGATAAGCTGTACAATTCTGGAAAACACGTATGCATTAAAACTTTATCTAACAGAAAAACTTTGATTCAAGGAATATGCTGACATTTTGGGAAATATGAGTGTTTGCTTTCTTTGAGTTTGATTAGAAGATCAACATCACTTTCATCTGTTTACATTTATCGGCTTCACGCATCTCGGGCTGATCAGATAGCTGTCTGCTCTCGTAAATTGCAAATGCAAACAAGAAATGCTACAGACTCGTATTCAGTTGAGAGACGCAACCTACCCTCATGTTTAAAAGATGCATCGGTCTCTGCGTTTACTTTAAATGGAACTACACTACATATGTAAATACTGCATATTTAGTAAAGAGATTTGTCCTAGCTTAACGCAAAGACTGTAAGCAAAGAGAAACTACTGGCATTCAAGAGTCAAGATTTTTTATTTGCCATTTGTGCATACACCAAACAGTCCAGGCACATAGGAATTCTTTTGCAGGCTCTTTGAGTCAAGTAAAGAGTAAAAATGATACAAGGTAAATAAATTAAAATAAAATAAGACAAAAAAACCTTAGATACTATACAAAAGAGGGCAAAAAACATGATCAATTATGAATACTGTAACTGGAGGATACAACTATGGGGGATAATGCATTTGTAACAAGCATAAATATTGCAAATATTGCACAGTAGTATTTTACAGTAGAGTGAGTAGTGAGAATTATTGCACATATAATCACAGTGAATTTTTCCATGTTTTATTATGTTTTTGCCATCAGTCTGACTGTGGCAGTTATAGAACCGTGTTTTATGTATAGTGAGACTGTCCGCTCTGCTGTGACATGCCACATTAAGCACATTTCTTGTTTAATGAGAATATTAATATCAGTGTCATCTTTAGTTCCTTATGCCTTCCACTTGGATGTGTTGAGATTAACTTACTTCTAACAATATACAACATCAGAACAGGACACATTTTAAACTGTTTGAATTTCATTCATGATCGTGATTATAAAGCCATTAACCAGATTCTGTAAGAAATACGCAGCTATTGAAGCTGTGAAGTTACAGAACCTAAATCTGAAAGCAAGATGTCACTTCACTTGTGTTATTGTTTGTACTGCTTTGACAGACTACATGGATAATCTATAAACCAACTCTAATACCCTCTCTCTCTCTCTCTCTTATACAAACCCTCCTAGAATCCATTACATAATATGAACCATGCCTGCTGCTCAAGCTACAAACTATACTGCACTTGTTGATTTGCTTGAAAATGTAGAGTTTCCCCCTTTCAGCAAACATACGAGATACAGTATACACAGACATGACACTTATAACGAGCAGTCCCTCGCTACCTTTTCCTGTTTGCTATGGTTCGCATTTAGGTAATTGAAGGTGTGACTGAAGGTCACGCTTTAACCATCAGGGGTGTGTGCACAGGTCGGGTCTTTGCAGCCAGAAGCGAGAGAGCTGCAGATGAGGAGCAGAGCTCACACCATACATAACGGATGAGCCGTGCGTATGCACGCTGCACACCAGAAACAAAGCAAGCTGGGTGGAAACAGCAGAATGAGCGAGGAGAAGAAATAAGAGACATGCACGGAGGAAACACCTCTGCTGTCAAATGGTGTGATTTCCAAAAGACTTTGATCCCTGCTGTGGCAGACAGGCTGCAGAGATGTTAGCTGTCTAATGTGGGCAAGCAGCTTACCCAGCTGTGCCACTGTGGCGGCGGTTTGCTCTGATTGGATCGACCTCCACTGTTGTAACCAGCACAGATCAAAGGCAGGCAAAAAAGACACATTTCTAAAAAAAGAAAGTGTCAAGTTTAGGTTTGTTGCTAAGATAATTTAGACTGATGCTGATGCTACTCTGTGTGTGTGTGTGTGTGTGTTTGTGTCCTCAGATATTGACGAGTGTGCAGAGGGCCTGATTGAGTGCCACAACCACTCCCGTTGTGTCAACCTGCCCGGCTGGTACCACTGTGAATGCAGAAGTGGCTTCCATGACAATGGCTCCTACCTGCTTGATGGGAGCTCCTGCATTGGTGAGCATGCATTAAAAACAAATGTAAACATCCTTGTCACTGCTTGCAATCAAGGGGGTAAGCTTCGCTTCAGAACTCGAGCCATCATGGCGCCATTTTGTTGCTAACTGGCCATCACCTCCTGTTAGCATTCCGCTTACCGCCATTTTTTTTACGTCACTTGACTGAGAATAACTTTACATCCGAAGCGTTTAAAGACTCGATTTGTCCATTGTTTAGTTCTAAAGAAACACAACAACGTATAAAAGGCTCCATTACCTTGTACCTCACGTTATGGCTCCGTAGCAGACGTTTTTGTAAAAATAGGCTAACGATTGTGTCATAACCAAGGGACTTACTGTCGCACAGTAGAGGAATTACCGTATAGTACAGGAGAAGCTTGCAGGCAGTTTGGACTTACGTTAGCTGTTTAGGTTTAATTACTAATGTTAACTAGCATGTTAGTTAGCAATAATTAGCCTGTGCTTATGTTATCTCCTTACATATACCTACACTCTCCGTCTCTGTAAGATTGGGAATGATTGAGATTTCTCTTGGCACAGCTACCAGAAGACTTACAACTTTCAGACACGTTGCTCACGTCACATTTACGCTGTCTCTGTCAGTTGGAGGCTGCGCAGTAAAGCTGGCCATCACCGGAAAAGTGCTTCTAATAGCCTTCACTGGTCTCCGTCCAGAGCAACGGGGTCTATTGGTCCATTAATATATATGTCAATGCTTGCAATACCAGCCCCTCAACTTATGCATGCCCACTGCCCGCAAGCCCCACCCACCCCCCACCCCTTCCTGTGTTCACTTGCTCAGGAATTCTGAATACTGTCACTGAGTGGCTTCCTTTTCAAGTGTCTTTTATCTCTAGTGTCCTTCGATCACTTGTTTGCCATTATTTGTCTCATGTATCCTCTTTGAAAATCTAGCATGTAGACATCAGCTCAGTCTGTGATGTAATGTACTGTATGTGTGTTTGCTCTCTAACCCAGAAGCCTTAACAAGTGGCTCAATCACAGGTCTTCTCACCTTCACAGCTCGAGATCTAACCATGCGGTGTAAAACCCACACAACCCTGATGAGGTTTTCACAGGGAACACACATTAGCCTTGTGCCGATAATAGACGCTTGTGTCACGTGCCATGTCCCATGTTCTCGCCCACAAAGCGAGAGAGAGGCAGACTTTAAGACGGAAATAGAGAAACACCAGGCTTGTGTGTTAAACGGCAGTGTTGATGATGCATAGAACAAGAAGGTACAGTGAAAGTCCTAACTGTCAATTATTAACCAGCTTGGCTCTGCTCTGTTTATATAGATGATTTCTAGGGAGATCAACCTTTCTATTAAAGAGTATGTAACATAAAAACATCCGCGAAATTGCGTTCGCTAAACAGTAATTTTAGCATCATAAAATACACTTCATTCAAAGTCAACAAAATAAAACTATGAAAAGCCGTTTTTGGTCGTCTGTCCACTTTTCCAACCATCACAACTATAGTTTTGCTTGAAATAAACACATAGTCTACAGATTTATATGTGAAAATATGTTGGCTCTATACACGCTAAAAGTATTGCTTTTTTAAATGGAGTCTGGTGGGTTTAGCGCTAGCAACTTCAGAGCGGTTTCTGCTTAAATAGAAGGTCTTAAAGAGGTTTTAAAAAGGCCTGTCTCTGAGGGGATCCTTTCCATAATGTTGTCAAAACTAAAAATAAAACACCTTTAGTAGACCAAATTGATGATGCACATTTGCCCCTTAGGGTTACATTGAAGCCTGGTTTGTGGCTGCCGGTTACAGCGTTCACGCTTAATACTGGATCAATTTCAAAGATTGTTGTTCATATCAGTCACTTGCATACAAAAACATAGGAAAATAGGGTCCAGGTTGAAAAAAAAGGTAGTTACCCTTTAATAATATGCAATATTCCATTGTTTCTTGGCCTTTTCTTATGCCATTGCATGTTAACAGTATGTAAACCAATCAGAATTTTCCACTGCTTCGCTTTTTCTTGCTGTATCATTGCAGGATTTCGATGATTTATATTCAGCAATGGAATAATTACTCAGACATTTTACTTAAGTAAGCAATACCACAGTGCTGAAATGCTCGAAAAGTCGTGCATTTCAAATGTTACTTAAGTAAAAGTACAAAAGTATGAGCATCAAAATATACTTAAAGTACCAAAAGTAAAAGTACTCATTATGCGAAATGGCTTACTTCGGAAAATAGGTTACAGCGTGCATGCTATAATGTTTTCCATGGCGACCATCTTAGTTTAGCATGTTACCGTGCTAACAATTACTAATAGCAACAAATACAAGTACAGCTGCTTACTCATTCCTGGTATTGACATTACCTGAACATCACAATTTCCAGTGGTTCAGCATATTACAGATGACATTCTATCTAAATATCACTCAACAAATCCAAGGCACTGCTTCTATTTCTGCCTGTGGCGCCTCTTGTGAAGTTGTAATGGATGCCGGAAACAGGACTGCTTGACTGATTGAAACGCGTTTGCTTTCACTTAACCTTTAAATCAAAGTGCAACATCAGCAGTTGGGTTTGATTAATTTGCTTCGAGGAGAGAGGTACTGTATGATTTCAGCACATTCCCCTAGAAAGTGGTTTCACTCAAACTTATGGAAAGTGATAGACAGATAGTATATGTCAGACTTTACTCTGCGGAAACTTTGTCACATTACCACACAGATTGAACACCATCCAGAATACCGTATTGGTCCCAATATAAGACGACCCTGATTATAAGACGACCCCCGTCTTTCTTTTTTGATTTTATGAAATATGCTTTTTAAGACCAAATCTTGTTTTTATAAAGAAAATAATTTTATTTGAAAATAATTCTAATAAAAACACATTGAATAAAACAAGGTAGGCTGTTGTTTTTAACATCTTTTAAATAAAATAATACTTTCAATATATACTTTTTAGATGAAAGTGTCACAATTAAATTAACAGTATATATTTCCAAGGCCTTCAGCTGAATGACTGCTCTGATAACGGGCAAACCATCATTACGTTTTTCTGTCA
The DNA here is from genome assembly GCF_010015445.1 of Perca fluviatilis. Lineage (NCBI taxonomy): Eukaryota > Metazoa > Chordata > Actinopteri > Perciformes > Percidae > Perca > Perca fluviatilis. Next base: position 38,777,818 of record NC_053114.1, on the reverse strand, counting down.
CGTAATCACACCCTCTCCTGTCAATCTCTTGGAAGGGGCCACTTTGACGACCACGGTAAGATTTTCTCTGGCTGTTTGCCTTTTTAGACTCGTTGGACTTCCATTCTAACTTCTGACTTTTGGGCTTTTTTGTAGCTGGATATATCATTTGTTGTGTCTATGAATGTGGATAACGTTAGTGATAGTGAGATGCTTGCTACAGTTGCATTTCTAGTGATGAATCGGCGAAAACACGTTTTATTTCTCGGATTACCTGCTTTGTTCTAACGCCGCTGGGCTCTCTCTCTCTCTCTCTCTCTCTCTCTCTCTCTCTCTTCAGTCTCTCTCCATCTCTCTCCACCATATAACGTTACCGTGCTTTCGGATGGCCATTGAGGCTCCGTCTAAAACTCTGCCCTTTTGTTTGTAACATTAGCTAAAATAAAATGGATTATGGATCATTTCATTTCTATACCTTATAACTGACTATACCAGCTGACTTCTCTATAGACCTTTTTCACGGCAGACATGTTGACATATCATAGTAGGAAAAGCACGGGTGTATTAAAAACCATTACTGATGGCTGCATTCCACTTAGGAGAGGCCCTGGTATTGCGCATGCTGACTCACTGAAATAGCTTACTGGGACACTTGATGGAATTGAGCCATCATTAAGGTTATCAATTTGTGTTCCTCATCCAGTTAGTGATTTAAATTGCTTAATTCAGGCCTAGTCCACATATACAGGTATTTTTTTAAACATAGCTTTTTGCGTTTTGGCCTTTCATCCACACACAAACTGCGTTTTAGGTCACTGAAAACAATTATTTTTGAAATCTCTTTGTGTTAAGGTGAAGATTTTCAGAAACTCTGTTTTCATGTGAAGAGAGAAAAACTGTAAATTGTAATTTCAGAGTGTGTGCTGTTATGACATGAACTACTACAACTACCATTGTAGTCATTGTTCCATTATCTTTATTATGACTATTATTGCCACTGTTCATCACACCCCCAACCGGCCCCGTCAGACACCGCCTACCAAGAGTCTGGGTCTGCCGAGGTTTCTTCCTAAAGGGAGTTTTTCCTCGCCACTGTCGCAACAGCCACTGCTAATGCTTGCTCTCGGGGGAATTACTGGAATTGTTGGGGCTTTGTAAATTATAGAGTGTGGTCTAGACCTACTCTATCTGTAAAGTGTCTCGAGATAACTCTTGTTATGATTTGATACTATAAATACAATTGAATTTAATTGAATTGTTATACCATTTGGGAGGTGTCAGAAATGAGGCAGAGCTAAAGAAGACACCTGTGCTAGAGAAGGATTCACAAATTAAAACAAAAAATACATCATAAAAGTTATTTATGGTGAACATTGCGTTCAGTCCTCTGTGTTGATAGACAATTGACCAAACAGACATGTGATGTTACATCAAGATATTGTCGCATATGTACTGCAGTGTGATAGTGGTTGTCAGACCCTCAGAGTGTGAGGCAGTCCTCTTTTCACAAGTTTTGTGTTAATCTTCGACAATTATAAAGGGACAAAACCATCAATATTAAAGAGAAAACACGGACATCTATTATTACATCGATAGGACCCGGAAAAAAAACAATAGAAATGTATTATCTGATTTCAGCAACAGTAGCTTTCATATGCAAATGTAAAACAAAGTGTCAACGTTCTTTTTCTCAGGGAGGTTGAGAGGAAGTGGGTACAGCACAAATAAATGGAATGTATTGAAGTACAGCACTGTAAGTTTATATTTCCCATAATGGTAATATTCAAGGAAGACTCTACCAAAACAATTTATTAAACAAATCAACAGCTGAGAGAAAATGATTACCCAAGCGGACTATAGCTTCGATCCTTCACTATTACAACTGTTCAGAACCAAATTTCAAGTCTAAAAAGATTAAGTGTTTAATACTAAAAATATAAAAAAGAAATTGTTTAAAGCCCTTATGTTTAGGATTTGATTACTACTACTCATGCAAATATTAGATTTAGATTTAGATTTTATATTAGGAGTTGTTTTATCAAGAAAAACACTGTGGCGTGGCAGTTGGATGCTATTATTAAAATAGGGCATTCATGTTTGTTTCACGTATTTATTCGACGACAGTCTCCCTTATTGTTTCACACAGGTCTGATGTTTTTGTCTGCTGCCAGTTTTCCTTTCTTCTGTGATGTTTAAAGGCTTCATGTTTGTCAGGATTTATCTGCAAAGCCTGTTTTTATTGCACTGTCACATTTTGTTTTTTATAGAAAACCTTTTTTTAATTTGATTTTTCACCATTTCCACTCAGATTTTTTACGTGCAATTTGAAAATGTGCATACAACAGGTGGATGGAACGCACGTAGTGTGGCAGATAGTAATGCACACTACTTTTACATGAATGGGCTGAAGTAGCACACAGACTGCACCAATTTACATGTCATATACAGACATCAATAAAGCGACACAAAGCTCACATCTGCAACCAAAGACTCAAGCAGAGACATCACATTGCTCACATGAGTAACAATTGTAATTTGACATTAACTGACCTGTTTGTGCTTTAAGATCAGAGGCTTTTGGCAAACATTAATTACTGGAAATATGAAATACAATGCGATTAGTGAAAGCATGTTTTTGCATGCCATTAAGAGATGCTATTAATGACAAGACTTTACAGTATAAATACAAGTGTGTGTGTCATAATATTGACATGTGTGTCACTCTTTAACCAGATAAGTGCGTGTAGCTGTGACAGTATATCTGCCATACCCCCCCACCCCCCACCCAATTTTGCAGTATTAGACTGTAAGCCAGCAGGGGAAATAAGTACAAATGACAATTTAACAGGATTTTTTTCTCTCTATAATATTCCTCCAACAGCCTCTCATGAGTCAACCAAACAGAAAGTAGCATTTTTTAATAAGAGAGCCAGATCAAAGCAGAGAGCAGCAGCACCAGTCAGCTAACTATCAAGGCTGCATGTCGGCCAAGAGTATGTGACTGCCATGAAGGAAACAGCAGAAAGCACTAAGGTTGAGGATTAGTGAGACAGAAGACGCTAACGTTTTGAGAAAGCTTTTTATGCACAGATTTATTTAAACTTTTAGATGCAAATCATAAGCCAAAAAGCATCACTATCTACTATTTTCAATAATGTCAAACAATCAAGTGATGATATCCAGTGTTTCACCGCAACAGCAAATTGGAGAATTCTTCAGTGTTGGGTGGGTGTGTGCCCTTGTGAAAATGGTCTTCCAGTTAAAGGATGTCGCTAGCGACTTTCATAACCAACAACAAGCACTTCTTTTTTTTTTTTATTTTTTAAAAAAATTTTTAAAAATTTTTTTTTAATTAATTTTATTTTTTTAAAAAAATAAATTTTTTTTTTTTAAAAAAAACAAATGTTTTTAGTTTTTAGTTTTGTATTTCCCACATGTGGTAAATATGTACAGATGAGCAGTGTAGTCAAGGGATTTGTGGTACAAATTAGACTGACCACTAGAAAGACAGAATGAAAGACAGATGAAAGAAATGCTGAATGAGAGATTGCACTGAGTTACAGAGGATGAATACAAAATATTTCATTTAAATTTGTTGGCCACTGTTGCTTTAATTGACAATTGACATTTTTCTTTCGATTCCACTGCACTGCCTACTATTCAATACCACACAAAGGGGGAGGAGAGAAATGGACTTTCCAGCATGAGCCTGTTTCTCTCAGCCCCTACCATTATGGGCCCTATCTTGCACTCAACGTAATTGCCTTTGTACACCGACGCATGTATCATTCCTATTTTGCACCCGACGCACAGAGGTAAATTAGGGAATGTATTTGCGCCACCGGGGGCGGTTCAGCAAAAAGAATAGGCATGTTCAGGCGCAAACGTTCCCTGGTGCTATTTTGCAGTTTCAGAAAACAATTCCGCCACTGACCATGAAAAACCTGCTCTAAAGTCAGTGGCGCTAGTCTAAAGTCAGTGGCGCGTTATTCAGATGCTATTTTAGGGGCGCATGCTTGGCCATAATGTAGCTTGTGCACATTGTGCATACACTTTGCTTCTCTCATCTACACGGACGCAGCAGTTCCCATTTTTGCAAACCATACATAATTACAAGGAAAAATATAACTGAAAATGCGCTTCAGGTGTTTGGATAGATCAGGAGACAGTTTACAGTACAATCCTCAAAAAGGCGCAGCATTCTTTGTGGCTTGTTGTGTTTTACACATTTCCATGAATCATGAATGTGTTGATGACATAAATGAGGAAATATTAGAGGACTTAAGGAGACGTGATGTTGAACTACGGCGGGATTGGACACTCCGGCGGGATCTGGTCCGGGAGCGGCAATGCGCGATGCGCTCCTGATGGAGCGGGTGGACGGAGATGGAGTGGGGGGAGGAGGAAGGGGCACAACAGGAGCAGGTGGTGCGTTTGGAGGCCCACGCTCCATGGCTGCAGCAATTCTCTCCAGACTTGAGGAGATGCGCCCGAGAGGCCGCAGCAACATCGCCTTCCGGTCAAGATGGGCATTTATTACTTTGCCGTATCCCAGACAGCTCCCGCTGGCGTGCGCCAGGCAAATCCGCCTTCATAATAGCAACCCGCTATGGAAGAAGCGCGCTTGTTCTTAAAGGCAATGTGAGATGACGCTTTGATTGGTTTATTGCACGTTCGCCCAAACCACACCTAGATACTTCAGACCAACCCATTTTAGATTTGCGTCGGGCACAAGAGTCATTTATCCCGCCGGTATAATAGCAACAGCGGTCGAGATCCGCCCACAAAGCTACTTGCGTTTCACGTTTGATACTTGCGTTTCAGATCGTTAAAATAGGGCCCTATATCACTAACCCTCCTACACAATCTGGACTGTGGTCATAACATCTACATCTTATAACTTATTCCCTGTTATATATAGTTCTTAACATATATTATTTCTTTACATTCTTGTCTTTTCATAGTCATAGTTAATATTTAATAATAAGCTATTATTGCACTGTTCAATCCCTGCACTGTTCTATTATGCACTACCACCATTGCACACGCTCTACCATAGCACCTTTAACTCTAAATTTCTGTGAGCTATTTTTATAACTTTACATTTTTAAGCAATGTATACATGTGAGATATACGTGTGTATGTGTGTTTGTTATGTTATGGTTGTCTAAGCTACTGGATGCCTAAAATTTCCCTCAGGATGAATAAAATATCTATCTAGCTAGCTAGCTGCTTTCTTCTGAGCGGCCTGATTAGCTTGTTCAATTGCTTAAGCCATCTCATTCTCCTCAGCTACTGGCCATTTCTCATACACATACAGGCCACAAAAATGGAATCTTGTTATATTTTTTGTATTATTTATAGAGCAGTGTTCACAAAAACAATGGCACATTGAGATAATTATGACATTTACTGAACCGTGACAATGTTTTTTAAGCTAACACAAATTAGCATTTCAGGTAAAACACTTGGGTAAAAAACAACACAAAGACGCATTAAAACACGCTGTACACAAAACTAATCAAAACCTGCCGATTATTTGCATGTCAGCATTACACTGTTGCCGTAATGTTTGTTTTACAACTTAAGTGATGGGACACATTAAGATTCTTACAGTACCGTGTGTTACAATACACCATGTCGTAATATGTCAGTGTGATATATTGAGACGTTAAAGTGAATAGGTTGTGTTCAATAATTCGCTGCCGTAGGTTATTTCTTGTTTGCTCATGTTGGATTTCGTTGCGTTCTACGTTCTGTTTTGTAGCAGTGTGTTGAGTTGGCTATGCCGCGATGCAATAGATTTCATTACATTGTATTATGTTGCATTGTGTTGCACTGCATATTGTTGTGGTGAAGACCCGAGCAGCTGCAAGCAGCAGTCATTTTTCCTTTATTGCTTTGACTGAGAGCTACATAGGCTGCATCTCGAAACACTTTTATTATACCTAATGCTTTAGGGAGAGACAGGTGGCTTTAATAAACAGATTGTGCCGAAAGATGAGGATAATACACCATAAACTCCCACTGTGTCCCTGCACGACAGCCTGTGTGCATCATTGTCTCTTCTCTCCCTGTGATGTACATGACCTTTCCATATGGGCTGCCTGGAGACGTACCAGAGAAATATGATTTAAATACTCAAATACTAAGCTTTCTGATGCCTTCTAATTACCAACATCTGTTGGAGGGGTTTATTTGTTGTGTGTGTCTGTGTGTATGCGTCTATGCCTGTGTGAATGTGTCTTGTCGTGTACATGCACTGCGGGATTAGTGCTTTCATGTGTAACAGCACATGTATAGTTGCAAGTGTAAGTTTTTCTCATGGTTGGCTGTGCTCGGCTGGTTTCTCCGAAGGGCTTTTGTGTTTCATTGTAAGACCGTCTTTCACAGTCTACATGTAAGAGTACGCTTGATCTGCGAGCAGCAGCTTGTGGCTGAATGTGGTGAATGTAGCATGAAGAGCATTAATCCCTCACCAGCGGAGGTACAGTGTTCTGACTGGCTGATAGGGATTTCATTTAGTGTATGCAAATAGTCTGTCGCTGGCACAAATTCATTCTTGGCTGAGCTGTTTTCCTCCCCTCTGTATCCAGCAAACTTGATACTGCAACCAATTAGAGTGTGCATTCAGCACTGTCACAGTGTATTGTTGTTGTTGTTGTTGCTGGTGTGGCCACAGCCATCAGCCAAGTCTCACCTCCACCCAGAATAGGTCTGCCTGCCGAATTCCACTCATCATTCTCCACTGGAGAAAACAAAAAATCATGTTGCATGGTGTGAGCAACTTGGGCCAGAGGCTCTAAACATTTTTATGTTACCGTCTGGCAGTGCATGTATTTTTTCCTGCTTTGGTATTTCCTTTCATAACAATACATTGTTTTAACAAGTTGTTCACACATTTAATGACAAGGCTTTTTTTTTTTCATTTTGTTCCTGAGGTTTACTATTCGTTGGTGTCGTCCATATCTGTAAAATTCATCCAAAGTTCTCATCCAAAGTCATTCTCCAACTGATCTCTGCAAGTCTAAAAACATCTACACCCTTCAGTCCTCTTTGTCTCGTTGTTATTACAGACACGTCTGAACTAAGTGCATACCATCGACTGGTCCATGGACTCACCTCTTTTTGTTGAGCCATGATGTTTATCCCCCGGTAGTCTAGGGCTTATGGTAAATGGGATTCATTGAAGGCAGCTAAAAAAAAAACTGAAATACTGAATAATAATATTAGATCCTTTATTTTATTATCAACCTTATTTAGATACATGAAGTGAGCCATACAACATACCATTCAGAGATCTGCTCCAAACCCAAATTTTAAAGCTATAGTGCGTGGTTTCTGTCACCCCCATGAGGAATTCTAAGTAATGACAACAAATCATTGCATCCCCATGATACAAGCCTTCTGTGATCGCGCACAGCCCTACGACACTATGCAAGCAGCACATTGAACAACGATTATGTGTGTTTTACTACCACTGGTGAACAGGCTTAAATAGAAAATGACTGTTGGTGTTTTGACTATAAGCAATTTAACTTGCTATGTTAGCATTACACTCAAAGTACACCCGAAACTGACAAAGTACAGCTTAGACAAATGGTAGTTGAGCTAAATCGCATCATTTTATGTTCTAAAATGGCTACCATGCAGAGGAATAGCTCTTTTGATTGCCTGATGGTAAGGTTGCGCAATACAAAACTAAACATTCTGTATCTTCAGGGAAATTGGGAGTTGTGGAAATCATTCTTTCCGCTCTCTCAACTGTGTAGAAAGTAAATGGACTTGTTGACCAGTGTTGCTCACGGTGTGAAAAGACGGTTAGAGTTAAACACACAAACAAAAACCAGATTTTTGTTTTTCTTCTTCTTCTTTTCAGTTTTTCTGCTTTGTTCATGCAACACTAGTGGCCTGCTGTCAGTGTAATGTGGGTGTGATTGATGTCTGGTGGCAGGGGAGAGCACAGCTACTGTCAAAGGGACTTTGTTCTTTTTCTCTCACATAGTGAGGATAAAGAGAGTTAAATGCCATGGCTTGATAAAAGGTAGGGATAGACTTTTGGCGACGTGTTTCCTGAGCCACATGGATACAAAAAAAGTAGATGCCATCGGTCCTCTTTATTAAGGTTGGTTCCTTTGGTCTACAGGGGAAAAGTTAGAAAGAAACTGAACAGATGTTTCATTCCACTGATGATTCAACTGAATCCACAGAGTACATAGGTATGTATGCAAGGTATACACTTTGTATATACAGGGAAGGGTTTTCCTTCAAATTATAATGCAAATAGTTTGTTTATTTGAATGAATCATAACAGAATAAAAACAATCTGCTATCCCTTAAAATGTGTGTAAGAGATGACAAAGACAACACAATGTTGGGATAATAGCCAAAACCTGAAATATACAGTATATCCGCATATCACATATGTTTGCTGTTTATTTTGCAATGCATTACACAGCTGTGGGTGTAATATGTTTGCACAGAAAGAATGCTACAGTATTAAAGCTGCTGTAGGTAAGATTCTGAAGATCCAGGACTTTGCCAACAAATTTGAACATCGACAGCTTCTCAGTCCCTCCCCCCTTTCTGCTGCAGCCCAAACCGTCTCCTAAGCCCCTCCCACACAAGGGAGTTTGACAGAACTGCCGGCATGTCAGACAACATTTTCAATAACTAAACACTAACACAATATTTACTCACCAACCGTAAAACGATGCTAACTAGTAAGCTAGCATTAGCCATTTCAGCATCATATCAGACCGACCACTGTGCAAACGTTACTATCATCCTCACCAACGTAGCTTTGTGGACTTTTGACTACTAATAACCAAGTGAAAGATAAATCACTCATGGTAATTATGTTACCTGTCGAGAAGAAATGTGGCTACATCTGCATCGTTCTTCAGATCTTTAAAATCCCGCAGCTCACGCCACCTCTGAAAAGCCACTCCAATATTCACCCGAGTTTAGGGAAACCTTTCTGCAGCTCTGCGCGGGGAAGGGGGAGGGGAGAACGCTATATATGCGTGTGCGTGCATGAGCAGTGATTGACAGGCAGATAGACCCCCCCTGTGGCCCTGATTGGAGAAAATCAACCGGGAGCGGTGGAATTTTGCCAATCGAACTACAGGCTGTAGGAGGTGCCAGAGGAGCTGGATTTTTTATATTACATAATTCATGTAGTTCTACTGGAACATAGGGTCAGTTTCAGCAAATATACAGAAAGTTAGTTTTATAAGACTTACCTACTGCATCTTTAAATTGTGGGGGCTGAATCAGTAAATGAAAGAAATACTCCATATTTAAACAAAAGCCTGCTGTTAATACTCTGGCTGCTTCTCCTTAACTGACAACAACAACCTGTCATTTCAGTTTGTACCACTGCAATAACCGAATGCAATTAATTTGAAGGCGTGTTTTGAGTGCTACAATATATATTTTTGTATAATACAAATTATTACAAATGTTAAACCTGATACCTGCCTGGCTGCATAGTAATGTGAGGACATATACATTTTACTTAAAAGTAAATGTGCACCACATCTACCACAGAGTAAAAAGTAATGACTTCCCTGTGCAGAGCTGGGAATGGGTGCATCTTGCACTGTAATACATGTGCTTTGTCAAACACTACAGCTCTGAATGACGAATGTCCAAATTTCCTTGGGAAAAACATTGCCTGTAGAACATAATCCAGACATGAATTATGATTCAACCAAACTGTATTTGGCAAGCAAATGAGTAGTACATTGTATGATTTTAGGATGTGCATCAAAGTAAACTCTGTAGTCATGTCACACTAGGCCAAGTTATCATTTGAAATGATCTGATACAAACGCACACAGTGTACTTTATTTTGAGAAATACAAATGTGTTTTCCACACTGTTTATATAAATGTTTAACACCATGGAATACAGCCTTTAACATTTATTATACTTCATAAAAACAACAAATTGCTGCATTGACACAAAACAAAGAAAGAAAGAAAGAAAGAAAGAAAAGAATCTAAACAAGGATGCTCCTCCTGTTTCAATAAATGATGAAACGGAGTACATGAATTGCAATACATGCAAAATTTTAACCGCATAGTCCCCAGAAATTTGTCTTTCACTTGATCATCTGTTTATGCATCATCATTTAGTTACTTATATTTAGGGCCTTCATATATTCTCAAATAAATGCTGTTTAGCCTTTGATATGGAAGTTATCCTATCTAATGGAAGGCTTGATACAAACATGTTTTTTTTTTTACTAAGAAGTTTTGGGTGTTTGGCTCCAAGAAAGGTCTTGGAATGTCACAACTTAAGATTTTGTGAGGCAAACATGTTTTGGATTTCCAAATGGATTAAACCATTTTCATGCTAAGAGAGAAAAATAAAATAAAATAGAATTTAAAAAAAGCAAATGTCATAACTTGCATAAAAACTACAGTACAAGCATGAATGAAAACATACCCGATGCATGACCGACCATGGCTTACTCTTTGTCTTCCAGACAACGATGAGTGCAGTTTGCAGACACACACCTGCTGGAATGACAGTGTGTGTGTGAACCTCCCGGGAGGCTACGACTGTGTGTGCACATCTGGTCCGGGCTGCGGCGGCGACTGCCCACAGGAAGAGGGAATCAGACGCAACGGAGAGGACTGGAAACCCAGCTTTGACCGCTGTGCTATATGCTCCTGCAAGGTACAGAAGATGAACACACACATAAAAATCATGACACTTACTACTAATACTGTAATAGCTATGATCTGAAACTCTATCTTTATTCTATGACTTCTTAAGCTGTTAATATACATAGACTATCAAGTATCTTTCTTTTTTTTTAAAGGTCCCAGACATGGTGCTCTTTGGATGCTTTTATATAGGCCTCAGTGGTCCCCTAATACTGTATCTGAAGTCTCTTTTATATAGGCCTTAGTGGTCCCCTAATACTGTATCTGAAGTCTCTTTTATATAGACCTTAGTGGTCCCCTAATACTGTATCTGAAGTCTCTTTTATATAGACCTTAGTGGTCCCCTAATACTGTATCTGAAGTCTCTTTTATATAGACCTTAGTGGTCCCCTAATACTGTATCTGAAGTCTCTTTTATATAGACCTTAGTGGTCCCCTAATACTGTATCTGAAGTCTCTTTTATATAGGCCTTAGTGGTCCCCTAATACTGTATCTGAAGTCTCTTTTATATAGGCCTTAGTGGTCCCCTAATACTGTATCTGAAGTCTCTTTCCTGAAATTCAGCCTTGGTGCAGAATTACAGCCACTAGAGCCAGTCCCACTATGAGCTTTCCTTAGGATGTGCCATTTCTGTGTCTGTAGCTATTGAGGAGGAGAGAGGGGGCCTTAACCAACTGCCACTTTGCTCATTTGAAAGCCATGATGTCTCTCTCTCATGGGTGGGCCAAATTCTCTGGGGGCGGGCAAAGCAGAGAAAGGGGAGGTAACCTTGCTCCTTATGACCTCATAAGGAGAAGATTCCTGATTGGCCCATCTGAGCTTTCATTTTCTCAAAGGCAGAGCAGGATACCCAGGGCTCGGTTTACACCTATCACCATTTCTAGCCACTGGGGGACCATAGGCAGACTGGGGGAACTCTTATTAACGTTAAAAAAAAGAACCAACACATGATATGCAAGATACGCACGCACGCACGCACGCACACACACACACACACACAGCCACAGCGCAGCAGACAGAGGCTGGGGAGAGCAGCGTCTGACAGGGCAGTGATAAACCGGTTTCTCTTTGGGAGACTTGTTTAAATTATTACATGTATTTACATTAGTTTTAGCATTTAGTTCATACAAAGAGAAGAAAGACCAGAACAAGACAAGACAAAGACTTAACAATGGAGGAGAGACCGGATGAGTTGGATAAATTAACAAAGAAGAAAAAAAATATTGAGGCTGAGAGATGATATGAAGCACCCAGGAATCTTTTCCTTCTGATTGCTTCTCTTTTCATTCATTTCATTTCAGCAAATTAATACAGTTTTCAAAGTATTCGAAGGATATTGCGGGGTTGTTTCATCTAGTTTTTTTCAATAATGTATTGGTTATGATAACACTGGACACACCAAAGTACCGGCAGCGTGCCTATGTTCCCATATTTCTAAGATTTTTTTTTTTTCACTGAAAATTAGGCCCTATGTTCCCACATTTCTAAGATTTCTTTTCCAAAATTAGGCCCTATGTTCCCACATTTCCTTTTTCATAAATTTGTATCAGATTTTATCCCCCTTTCTCTCAATTTGGTAGCCAATTACACCCAACCTATTATCCAGTAACAATGGACTACAGATGGAATGCAACCCTAACCTAACATAGGGCCTAACTACGTAACTCCAACTACGTAAGCAGAGTAGGTCAAAGTTGAACCAGGAAGTCAGTCCATAAAAATCCAAAATTCCCCACCAAGACGTTTTTACATTAATTGTGTATTGTTTATTAAAAGGATCCCCATTTGCTGATGCCATAGCAGTCAGCTACTCTTCCTGGGGTCCACACTGGACACACAATACATACCCATTACATCACAGACATTACAAGAATATATGTAAAATCACATCAATATGCAATATACTTATCCACACCCACATACATACACATGCATGTGTACACCCACAAACACACACACACGCACACACGTATATTTCCCATAAACAAAATATCAAACTAACAGTCACACTCAGTAACTATCACATTATAAAAAAAACACAATCTAAAATTTGCAAGGAACAAACATTTTTTTATATAGAAAAACTATTCTATAACACAATAGGAATATGTTTTAAACAGTGTAAGAATCATACAAGACTAATACAGTTACTTTCCAGTATTCAAGCTTTCATCTGCATGGCAGATAGATGCCTCTGCATATACTTAATTAATAATAATTACCCTGGTAATTACTCTAAAGAGTAAAGTAAAAATTCTATGATGTGTGTCATGAGTTATGACATTTTAGTCTGCAGTTGCTTCCTCCGCAAGATGCTTCCTCTGCAACAATGTCAGATGAACTGTTCCAGTTCATGTGACACATTTTAGAGAATGACGACCCTCTGAATGTAAACATCCTCAGCTGCATTGTGTTCACTCTTGGCTCAAATTTCCACTGGAAATGGTTCAGCAGTCACATTTCCTTTTTATTTTATTGGTGCAATATTACATGACAAAAAGACATAGGACCGTTGGACAGTGTTAAACCATACAGACATTAGGACAGTGCAATGGTTTATATTGAAGTGGGAGGTTTGGCTAGTGTTGTGACATGTGAGGTGAGGTTTGTAACGAGGATGGCTAGTAATGAGTAATGAGAAGGTAGGGAGGATAATACATAAAGATAAGTTATAATAATGATGAAAACAAGGATGGGTTTTTTTTATACTGTAAATTGACCATGTAACGAGCCACATATCCTCATAGTTTAGTTTTTTTAATGACATTTTTTTGTGTTTTACAAGAATATTGTTGTGCATATTAGACCATTTTTATCTTTATCTTATCTTTATTTTGTATCTGTATTCCCTGAATAGTGTATATATCAGCTGAAGGAAATGTGTAGCATTTTAAAATATATCTTTGCTACAAGTTAATAAATAAAAATGCAACGTTAAATATGTCACGTGTTAATAAATATATATGCATTTACATACATTCACAAGGGGATTCCCCACATTAACACACACAAGCTGTTCCTGCTAAAATAGTCTCAGCGCAAAGTGGAGAAAACCGACACAAATGTGACACACGTGACGCTTACAAGACACTCTGCAAACATCAGATGCCTTCAGGATCCATTGCCCTGCTGGTTTTTGAGCCAGACGTGGGATGCTCACTGAATGCAAACAGGCAGTGATCTGGGTTTCAGGGACCAAGGCTGAAAAGCATTGGCCTGCATGGTGACTGTGAGGCAGACAGAAAGTGATTGCGGTTTGTGATGAAGGAGAGAGAAACCGAAGGTAATTAGGGTCACAAAGTACAGACTCGGGGTAAATGCACAAGAAACTTTCGATTGGTTTGTTGAACATCAGAGGAAGGTTGATTGGTTTGATTTGATTGAAATTTGTGGGATGCCAGACAGGGCAAGTGGAAAAGACGTGGCGCATGAGTGGAAGATGACAGTGGGCGGAGCAGGAAAGACTTTGTGTAAGCTGGCCAGCAGATGACATCAAAGGAGGAAAGATCTTCTATATGAAACTTTCACCAAAGTTTTATTTGAAGGAAAATGAAAGAAGAAATACATTTGAAGTAGAACATTTGAGTTCCACAGAATTGATTTAACAAAGATACTCTTAAATTAAATTACCTTCAGAAAGCGGTTCCCAAAGACTTCTTCTACATCCTGACCAGGTTGATGCACCCCCAATCTTTTCCTTTTTTGGTCAAATGAAAGTAAGGGACTTTTGACTTACATTGGCATGCTTTGTGTTCAGGTGGCGACGTAGATAAGAGGGCTTCTTACAGCCAGTTAGCCAGAACCTCACCACACACCACACACTGTGGCTTTCGCCAATCTGCATCGCCAGTCCAAGTGAAGCCCAAACACAAATAAGTTTCATCATATTTCCTTCGTTTTCTTCCAGTCTGATGCCCACTCTCGTTGCCTCTTTTCCCTACTTACCTTTTTGATGGGCATATGTCCTTTTGATTTGCCTGTGCTCTCCGGTCCCAGTCCTTCTGGACCAACGCATCCTTCCATTTTTCTCGCCACCGATCCCTCATTTTCTCTCTTTCTCGCTCCTCTTTCATGACTTATAACTTTGGATGTCCCACCTGACAGTTTCCCTGATTTTTGTCTGGTACATTTTTGTGATTGTAGATTTTGTCGGTATTTGCGAAAATAAACTATTTCAGCTAGTAGGCTAGCTAGTTGGCCTACATAGGTAACGTTAAAGCTAGTAATGTCACGGTACACGTACGTTACGTAAAGACAGGCTGACTGTAAGGAACTGAAGTGCATTTTGGGTACATTTATTAATTTATTAAAATGTAAGTTTTTAATTTAAAATTTCTAAAGCAAAGTTTTCAGTTTTAGGTTTTTATAATGAAAAATCCCACTAAAAAGTAATGGTGTAGTTATTACACCATTACATTTTTCCTCCCCAAGCACCCCGAGGGGATCGCTGCTGTAGAGGAATACCTCATCTAAGGACTGTGTTGAAAACAAGTCATACCTATTCATTTAAGAGAATGTCATCAGCAGTCGTCAAATTCATTATCAAGTTTAGATGCTGTATAATTATGTTGTTTTGGTTTGCACAAGAGCGCAGCATAAGCATTCTTTCCTTCTTATTCCTGGCATTAAAACGAACAGTTTGCCTTCATACGTCCTGTCGGCATGGTACAATTGGCAGTAATTTCACAGAAAGTCGAGGGCCATAACTGTAAAGACCAAGGCCATCGGTACTGGTTCCCTGGGACTCAGCGGTTATTGTAGCAGGACAATATGCATCGATAAAACATTGGCTCTGTATTGCCCTTTTAATGGTATGAGGAATGATTTTATGGCGCCCATACATTTTCTAACAGCCATTTTATGTAACATTTTTACATCTCCTTTACAATGTCGTCCCCGGGCCAGACAGTGCTGGCTGTGGTGAGTAAAATGAACCATAAAGTTTTCGCTGGGTAGAGACGGAGAGCCAGGGACACTAGCCAGGCGGATCGGGAGGCTCCCAGATCTGGCAGATTCCACTAAATGAGACTTTGCATTCCGGCCCAGACACCAAACTTCTAATGCATTCTCACTTCATTCACGGCTCTAACAAATTGCTGTTAGAAAATGGAGATTTGGTTTTATGTCGGTTATCCTAATAGCTGGTTTGATTTGCATTGAGAGATGATCTTATGGAAAGTACCCCATGCCACTCTCTAGGTATGGTGAAGGGTATGTGATGATGTGGGGGGGCTATTTTAATTCCAAAGGCCAAGGGAACTTTATCAGGATGCATAGTATTCTGGATCCATGAAATAATAAAAATCTGCCTGCCTCTATGGGAATTTAACATAGGTGTGTCTATACTTATGCCCCCTGTATTTTAAGGAAGAACATGTATTTATTTACGATACATTATTCAAAGAATAAGAAAATTGAAAATTGGTGTTCTCAAAGGTTGGATTTTTCCTATTTTTTTCAATTAAGGCATTAAGATGAATATCCAAAAGCAGATTTTTTTTATTCCTCTTTCAGTCAACTTTAGCAGGGGTTCCTATACTCATGAGCAGCACTGTATGTCAGGGCTACTATCACAACCTCTGACGCCGTGACATCTGTTGTGCAGGACGGCCAGACGTACTGCAGGAGGAGACCCTGTGACTGCGGAGACCCAGACGAGGATCTGTTCTGCTGTCCCGGCTGTGACAACAGGCCCAGCAGCCAGTGTCTGGACCAGAGCGGACGCACACTCTACCGCAGCGGAGCGTCCTGGATGTACGGCTGCCAGCAGTGCCGCTGCATGGTGCGTACACTGAAACCCACACACACACACAGATACACATTCACATGGAAGCTGGAAACATGGTTGTTAGAAGTAAAAGGACGACATCGGGGGAAAAAACACCAATCTCCTCATCAACTTAACGCGCCGTCTCAGAGCAGGGCTGTGTTTAGTACCCGGCCCTGCTCAGCTGTGTGTGTAAGTGTGTGCGGAAGGCTCAGATAATTATAACATCTCTAATTAGAGATGTGGCAACAAACCAGCGTGTGAGCAGTAACTGAAGTTACTGGATCAGCGGATTCACACACAAGACAACACACACACAGGAACATTTGTGTCACCTTATGGGTTTGTTTTTTTTACCTCGCTCAGGAGGGGGAGGTGGATTGCTGGCCTCTGATTTGCCCCGTGTTGATGTGCGAGTACACGGCGGTGGCGGAGGGCGAGTGTTGCCCGCGCTGCGTCACAGACCCCTGCCTGGCTGACAACCTGTCGTATGACATCCGGCAGACGTGTCAGGACCCCGCAGGCGCCGTCCGCCTCAGCGGAGACACATGGCATATGCCCAACTCCCCATGTACCACCTGCAAGTGTAAGGTAGGCCAAAGCTACAGCAACAACAGCAAAGGTTTGCTTTACCGTGCTGCATCCATGTTTGATTCAAGACCGGTGTGGACAATTCAGTGCTCAACCACAAATTCACAAAACTATTACGAATTTAACATGATAGTCTCAGAAAATAATTCATACTCATTTTGCCTGTTTTTGAGGTGCAGTAGTGCTTTTACCTCATCTGCTGTTTCTCCATCCCTGCAACTAAATCATTGCACATGAAGTTTGGGATATAAAAATTGCATGCAGTTACAGAAGCTTGATTCGGTTCACGTTCATATCAATTTTAATTCCTCCGTCCCTTCATAATGTTAATGCTAGGCATTACAGGCTAACGGTACTCTTTGAGGTGGAAGCTGTGTCACACTGAATTTATCTAATGTGTGATGGAGGATATGCAACTGCGGGGCTGTCTCCCAAAATGAATAAAACAAATCTGATTGTCACAGATGATGTAAGGTACATTGAATCTTAAAAGAGCAAAATATGCAGATCACTGTGTGAGGAACATGTCACCATAACTCAGATCACCTCCACACAAGAATCCGTTTATTTTTTTTATTTATTTTTTTTTTAGCAATCGGAATTTATATTAAATTAAATTTGTGTGTAGTGGTTACATGAACTGAATCAGTAAACTTTGTATACTTTTGCAAAATTCTTTTGGCTTAACAAAACATACAGGTCATAGGCAGCCACAGCAGCTGGTGTTCTAACTCCCACTGTGGTCACAGCAAGAAGTTATAGCTACTTCACTTAGAAGTCACTCTGCTAGCCATGTGCTGCATCACTGTTCCCTCTGACCAGCAGGGGACCTCGCTTCCAGTCAAAGCTGAGGCCCCCCCATGGTCAGAGGGCACAGGCCCCATTACCCCGGTCAGTTATCTATCCTCCTTGCCTCAAAGGCTCAGCTCAGCCAAACAAACATAAATGCATTTTAAAGCTTTAGTGCGTAACTTTTTGATATTAATGAACGTCCGTTACATTCAAGCCATTGCCAAATGAGTTGCTACAAAGCTAATTAAGACTATCAGCTCCACACAACTCTCTCTGGATTTCTCAGTATGGCTGTGTTTAGAAAATAGTGTGGTCCGGCGACTTTCGCGCGCAGAAACTCGAGTGAAAATAATTACCTCTTCTGAAAAGTCCATCACGTTTTTTTTAATCCTCCCTGTCCTCCTTGGCTACTAGCAACTGAGTGATCTTGGAAGGCTTGTGTCATGTGTATACAACAACAGTGTTCTTGTCATTACTTAGAATTCCTAATGGGGGAGACAGAAACTACGCACTACAGCTTTAAGGGTATCAAGCCATGCTGAAGAGTTTTTTTTTTTTTAAGATATTGGCCTCTGAAACTATTCATAAGGACTATTTATTATTAGAAAGTAGTTCCAAAGAAAAGTGTGTCACTGTGACAGTAAGGTCTATTGATTATCCAAAATAACTGGGATCTCGTCTGTGGAAAGACACATTGCTGTTCAATTTCTCAAGTCGGTCACTGCTTGGACTGTGCTGAACCTTAAATAATATTATAGACGTCATGTCAAGTTCCGTCTGTAATAAGTTTCTATATTTTGACTGTTTATGGCCAGACAGGTTCTGAACCGTGTTATTAAATGCAACATGTACAGCATATTAAAATACACAAGAGTATATTTAATACCCTCTGTTCTTTCCTGTCTTTTCATGCTGTGCCGCTCAGAATGGGAGTGTTTGCTGCTCGGTGGATCTCGACTGCCTTCAGAACAACTAAAGCTCTCCTCCTCCAGTCCTCCTCCTCCTCCTCACTGCGGGACTGCCACACCCCCTCCTCCATCTGATGACTCTCCCTTTGGATTCATGAAACAGACTCACGCACACACATGTGCATGCCAGAGTGTGCACAGAAAATCCAAACATGCACTGGACAGACTGGGGTGTTGAGGCTGTGCTTTTAATGCCGCAACTCGACCAACAGTTAGAGCGTGAGTGTGTGTGTGAAGCCGTAGTTGCTCTCACCACAGTCACTGTGTCGTGTACGTGTCTTTGTGTTGTTTCCATTTCACTGAATGTCTTGAGGAAACCTGTTTTAACATCACAAACCTCAAGACAGAGACAAGCAGCTGAGTGTTGTCATTTAGAAAAGGATTTGCAGCTGGACAGGTGTTGAGGTGCTCCAGCTGTGTTGCAAAATGTAGACTCACTATTGCTTGGTCACCTAGGAAGAGTGTCATAAGACATTTATAATTGTGGTAACCAAAAGTAATGCACACTCATTTCACGTGATGTTCCGTAAAGCAGGAGATAGTTTTAAGTAGAAATAACTTTGGAAAGTAACAAAAATACCATTAAGTCGGATGGTGGTTCAGTTTTCAACGACTTTTTGGAGTTATCTCAGCAACTATCTTGTACTTTCTCCTGTGAGAAATACCTCACACGAACCTTTGACATCTCAAAGGTTCTCGCTTTGTCTTTGTAATATGTCACGATATTTTATCTTTAATATTTTTTTTCTGCGTAGTACATTCTCTGACTGATGCAAAAATCAGTAAGGCAAAGCTAATGTGGGAAAGAAGGACATTCTAACTTAATCTTAATCTTTACTTCTAGTTATTTCTGTGCATTTACATGTTCAGGGTTCTGTGGCTGAACATGCAAACAAATCAAGGGTGCATAACTTTTCTTTACATGCTGTATAAATGTTTTATCAACCGCATTCCTGTATCTATACCCAACAGCTGTCTGCTTCTCCCACTTCAGGGACTGGATCCTGCAACGCCCATTTGTCTTGACATGTCTAATAAGGCCTGTTCCGTTTTAAAGAGTCCTCTAAATGTTACTATGAAATTCCCGAATTTAGAGGACACAGCAAATGATTTCATGGATATTATCATACTATTTCTAGTTTTCACACATATTTAAACTTTTTGTTTACATCTTGGTGGTGAAATGATTGACCCAAAAGTAAGTGTTCTGTCTGATGCGTTTCAACCTATGGCCTTTACCAAAGTCAGGGCCATAGGCTGAAATGCTTTGCTTTCAAAATTAAGTTGTTCTCAATTCTACAAGTGTTGCGGAAGCTCTGATTTTTGACAAGCAGCGCCTGAACGCTAGTTTTGGTCTCTGTGAGGCTAGATGACGCCGCTACAAAAGGAGGTGCGGTCTCGACGTGTCGGCGCGCTTTGATAAAAAAAGTGCTTGTCGCAACATCAAACAGTGTCTCAACATTAGAGAAGGGGCGGCTGCAATGGACAATTTTTGTAACTTTCTGGAAGAGACAATCCGACAAGCACTTCCACTTCATTTCAAGCAATGATTGAGAGAAAGCATGCACGGTTTTCCTCTCTCTCAAGCTTGGTTGTCTGAAGGTTTGTGCCGTTATCCCTGTTTGTACAATCCATTGCGTCTCGCCCCTCTCTAAGATGGCAGACCTGTTCTGAACGGAGGATGGCTGTAGTTTATTTCAAGCATACCCCATCGTTTCATTCTTCAGTTCCTTTAATAACCTACCTTCAATGAGCCACATCCCTCAGAGGATCCAGGCTCTGAATTAGGATATATTTGTTGTCTGTCCTGCTGAGCCATTAACACGTCTTTCTCCCAACACTTTCCCCTCCGCCTCAGTGTCTCCTCTCTGATGTGGCTGACTGCCAGACTGCTAGTTATAACAAGTCAGGATATCAAAAGCATATGAAGGTAGTGGAAGCAGTTTGATGGTGCACAACAGATTCCTGCAGGCCAGAACAAGAAGCTCGAGTCAAGTCCCACGTTTCTTTATTTGTCTCCCTTGGGAGAAATTAGTGTTGGACAAAAGGGCAAGTTGCTGCATGACAAAAAACATAGACAAAACATCAAAAAACATTGTGGGCAGTAAAACCACAGGCAAAAACACCTAAAAACATAGACACTGTGCATGAGCAATAGCTGTTGACGTAATCGACAGAGCTTGTGGTGGGCGGGACTTCTCTGGCGTCTCCCAGAGCTCCTCAGCTCTGAAGCATACGGCGCACACAGAGAGTGGCAGAGAGGCATTAAAAAAGAGAGAGAGAGAGAGTGGGGATAGTTAAAGCCATGTCACACAGGCCTGGATTTGCGTATGCCAGGAGGTCACCAAGCATCGAGTCTGTTCACAGACGGCCAGACTTAATAACGTAGGAGAGTGCGGTGCTTTTCGCGCTGTAGTTTGGCTGTGGTCCCACGCCCTGTCCTCTCCTCCACACCTCCCTAAATTACCCTCAAGCTTGTCTCGAGAGCACTAACGTTTCCCTCAAGTGTCGTTGTTATCACCCTATTTGTCCATCACTGTCTGTTTCTTTTCACAGAGAAAACCAGGGGGATTTCAAACACTGTCTCAAAACTTGAGCGCAGACTTTGAAATGCAAACTACCTGTTGTGGCCATGAAATATGCTCCAAACATGAAATTATTACCCAATAGCAGCAGAAATCTGACATGTCAGGTGCACCTTTTGGTTACGGGAAATAGTTATTGAGTAAACCTATTTCAGGAGAAGGATAACTGTTTCTTTTCAAAGCTGGAACCAAGGGTCAACTTTTTTTCTTCCTCTCTGGTTTCTTTGCGCACCGTCAGCCTAGTTGCAGACATCAGACTCATTTTCCTCTTTCAGGAAAATCCTTTTGCTCTCTCAGAATGAAAAACAGACTTCCACAGATTGCGATAATGCTTCACATTGAAAACAAATCACTTCATTTGGTTTCTTAAAAGTTCCTTTTTTATGTGAAGTGAATCAGCTGGAGCCCTATAAGATTAGAGATGGTCCGATACCGTTACCAGTATCGGTATCGGCTCCGATACTGCCTAAAACGCTGGTATCGGTATCGGGTAGTACTGGAGTTTATGCACCGATCCGATACCACGTAATAAAACCCTAAAGAAAATCTAGGTTAAAGTAGTTTATTTATGGTCTTTTTCCATTATAACTGACTGTCAAACTGGAGAATAAAAGAAAGTTCTGTGGCATTCATTGTTTGTGTTTGTTCATGTTTCACAAAGAGTTTAACCTGAGCCAGACCGACAACAAAGATAAAAATAATATCACATCCATACAGGGATAGTAGTATACGGATGTTAAAACATAATAAAATATATGACACACTGGTATCGGATCGGTAATCGGTATCGGCCGAGACGCAAGTTCAGGTATCAGAATCGGATAGCAAAAAATGTTATCGGGGCCATCTCTATATAAGATACTGCTATTCTACATCAAAGTCCGGGTTGATACTGGAAAGCTTAGTGCAGACTACACGTCTTTGACTGAGATTTTGACAAAAACCCTCGAGTAGGCATGGGATCCAGGCTTGTGCCCATCTCGCGTGTATCCGAAACTCGTCTTGACTTTGTCGTGAGCCATCCCACTTTCTACAACATCTCTACTATATCACAGCCAAATACTAGACGCGCATGTAGAGTACCTTTGATGCAGTCTGAGACAAGAGATGAACTGCTCCAGGAATCAGACGGCTGGAAATGAGGGAGCCAGTGGACGCGTGTGTAGAGTCACTTCTTGCATGTTTTTGTTCAATATCATGATCATTCCCTCCAGTAGAGGATTATCAAATGGAATAACCTCATCCGCGCGTTTGTTGTCTGCACTAGCTAAAAAGGAAAAAATGCGTTGCTGCTTTTTTCTTGGGGAATTGGAACCGGCTTCAAGGAAGACCTCGGTCTTTGGAGTTGAAAGTAAATGTCTCCGCCATCTCCCTCCGGCTGACCTTCCGCCATTTAATGTCAAACTACTTCTTGTTTCTGGTCGTGTTTTTCTACCCTTTCATGCACACAGTGTGTTGTGTGGACTCTAAAACATGGGGGGGGGGCTTTCACACACTTTTGGGAAAGGTGATGCTGGTTGTTTAACCTCTGAAAGGGGACAGTGGCGTGCAGCGAGTGCGCTGCCGCTCGGACCTCTCAGTCACAATGTCCTTGTGTCGTCTTTGTTGCCACACAGCCGCGTGTCTCACACATCAGCGTTTCTCCGTGTACTCGCCTCCGTTATCACAATGCCTCCTGTAAAACTGAAATTGTCAACTGTGCACACAGAGTACACACCCAAAAGAAAAACAAGTGATGTAAAATGGCATCTGTACCCGTCAAAGTTTTAACACAGCAATCGAAAGCAGACATTTGTACAAACGATCACGGAAAACAAGGTTTTCAGATTGCTCTGTTGATTGATTTGATATGGAAATATAATGACTGTAAAAGACGATTTGCAAGTCTGTGTGTAACTGTTTTTACATACTGACGATATGATAAAATTATACAGTTTTTTAATTATCATTGTGTTCATAAATAATGTGTTAATTTCAGTGGACTACTTTTCTTTTGTGGGATAGGTTCTGTTTTGCTGTAAATACTATGTAAAGTGAACGGTTCTGTAAAGAGAGTAAGACTATGTGAATAATTCTCACTGTCACAGCTTCTTAGGATCTGAGCGTTGCAAGTCGAGTATGACAGAGAAGCAACATTTCTATTGTTTTTACTATTTCTTTATTTTTCTATTCTTGCCTTAACCCTTTTAGTATCGGTCATAGTTTAATGTCTTTTCACTGTTTTAGGACAAAATTATGGATTTGACTAGCCCATGTGTATGTACAGATCTCTGGTCAGTGTCCATCACTAAAAGCTGAGACTCTGCTGAAGCAGATTTTTAAAAATCCGAGTAAGCGTAGACCGGCGTCTGTCCCAGGCATCTTTGCAAATAGACGAGGAGCCTGGACAGACTTCATTTCCCACGTATTTTTTTTCCAACACACATCTGTATGAACTGAACTGTAAAATCTCGTCATGAGAACAGGACAAAATAGAACTATGTACACATGTAAAAAAAAAAAAAAAAAAATCTAATGTTGAAAATGACAATGTTGTTCTTGATTCAGTTCCTACAAAAAAAAAAAGCAAGCCATGTGTTTCTCCTTTAATGTCTGACTTTTTAAAAGAAGCCATTTTTGGACCTTCTCGATCCTGATGTGCTTGTTCATGTTTTTGATAGAGGACCGCGGCAGGGGAATCCTCCAGGTCTGTTCATTGTTTCTTCTGCAGATCAGAGTGGCCAACCTAATTGTACTCAAAGGGTTAAGTGTCATTTTACTTGAAGACTGTGTCGTGATAAGAGTTTGCTGTGAAAAAAACTTATTCGGTTAATAAATATTTAAGTTGTTTACTTTATTTGCTGTGTTGAGTCTTTGGCTTCAAATTGTGATGATGACTGGCGGTTGAGCTCGCAGGTTCACTGGTAGATTAAGTCGTGCCTCCAGAGTAACTGCAAAAAAAAAAAAAAAAAAGGGACATGGCACAGTCATGAGAGACGCCTAAATGGCACACCATCCGTTGGCAGCTTAAACGAAAACAATGTTTCCGAGCCTCAGAAATGACAGTCAACCCCAGCATCGGCACACAGTCGTGGAAAAAAAGCCTTTCATGTTCCTACTTTTATCAATACCCTTTTCCAATTCCCTCAGGAAATGTATGAAGGGCTGCATTGCAGTAGAGATAAGTACATTCTTTTGATGCTTTAAAGGAGAGCTGCTGAGCCACTGCAGCAACACTTTTGAAGCTGTATTGTGGGGGGAAAAAAAACATGAAACCTAATGTTTTATATTTTCCTGCAGCAACATGATCGATAAAAATAAACACAGAGAGCACCTGAAATTATACAAAATACACACATGCAGTGATTCCCCAAAAAGTGGGAAGTCATAACTAGAAAACACATTTCCTGCAGAAAATGCTTGTGAATACTGAAAAGCTAAATTGATAGAGTTAAACTGGATTGCTGGCATAAAGTGGGAAAAGTGGGAATGGTTTTAACTAGTACGAATTTCATTAAAATGTTGAATAATACCAATAATGTATCAAACAAAAGTGGAATATTTAAACAAATTCTTAAAAGAAATATATATAATAGCATGTTAAAATGTCATAGTATAGGTATGTCAAAAAAGTAATAAAAGTCATAGCATGTAAGTCCAAAAAAGTCATAAGAAGGTCATAATATAGTATGTCGAAAAAAGTCATAGTATAGAATGTCGAATAAAGTAATTAAAAAGTCATGGTATATTATGTCAAAGAAAGTATGGAAGAACACTAGAACTCCACACAAAAAGGCCCAGCCCCGGCTGGGAATCGAACAAAGCATCAGAGTCTGCCGTCCCTAGTTGCTGGTGCCAGCTGGAGCAGGGCCAACCACTGAGCCACCGTGCCACTGAATAAAATAGTATAGTATGTCGAAAAAAGTGATAAAAATTCATAATATAGTATGTCTAAAAAAATCAAGGTATAGCATGTGGAAAAAAATCATAGTATAGTATGTCAAAAAAAGTGATAAAAAAAGTCACACTATAGTATATCACAAAAAGTCATAGTATAGAATGTCTAAAATAGTCATAGTATAGTATGTCGAAAAAATTGATAATAAAGTCACAATATAGTATATCACAAAAAGTCATAGTATAGAATGTCGAAAATAGTGATAATAAAGTCATAGTATAGTATATCAAAAAAGTGATCATAAAGTCATAGTATAGTTTGTCAAAAAAAGTGATAAAAAAGTCACAATATAGTATATCACAAAAAGTCATAGTATAGAATGTCGAAAATAGTGATAATAAAGTCACAGTATAGTATGTCAAAAAGAAGTGATTATAAAGTCATAGTATAGTATGTCAAAAAAAGTGATAAAAAAGTCACAATATAGTATATCACAAAAAGTCATAGTATAGAATGTCGAAAATAGTCATAGTATAGTATGTCAAAAAAGTGATAATAAAGTGATAGTATAGTATGTCAAAAAAGTGATAATAAAGTCATAGTTATAGCATGTCGAAAAAAGTGTTATAAAAGTCATAGTATGGTATTTCTAAAAAAAATATACTATGTTGAAAAAAGTCAAAGTATAGCATGTTAAAAAAGAGACAAAAATGCATAGTATTGTATGTTGAAAAAGGTGATAAAAAAGTCATAGTATGGTATTTCGAAAAAAAATGACAAAAATGTCATAGTATAATATGTAAAAAAAATAGTGATGACAAAGTCATAGTATATTATCTCAAAAAGTGATTAAAAAAAGTCATAGTATAGTATGTCAAAAAAGTGATGAAAAAGTCATAATATAGTATACCAAAAAAGTCGTAATATAGTATGTCGAAAAAAGTGATAAAAAAGTCATAGTTATAACATGTTGAAAAAAAGTGATATAAAAGTCATAGTATGGTATTTCGAAAAAATCAAGTAGTAATCAAAAAAAAAAAAAAAATCAAGTATAGTATGTGGAAAAAGGTCAACGTATTGTATGTTGAAAAAAACGTCATGAAAAATGCCAAAAGAGATTGGGAATTTAACCTGGGTCAGTCAGAGTCTAAAGTGACTACTTAATGGTTGCGTGTTGGAGCTGTGCTAACCACTGAGCCACTGTGGCACCAATTAATTCATGTTGAAAACAGTTATAGCATAGTATGTCGAAAAAAAGCCATTAAAAAGTCAAGTGTATGGTATGTTAAAAAAAAGTGATAATTTAGTCATAGCATGGTATGTCGAAAAAGTGATAAAAAGATCAAAGTATAGTATATCAAAAAAGTCAAAAGTATAGTATGTTGAAAAAAGTGATAACAGTCATAGTATAGCATGTCGAAAAAAGTTATGTAAAAGTCATAGTATGGTATTTTGTAAAGATGATTTATTTTGCAATTTAGGCCTTTATTGGATGGGCCAGCTTAGACACGAAAGTGGGTGAGAGAGGGGGAACGCTGTGCCTTCGTCCAGAAATGCCGAGGATTGTTAACAAGGGCTGTCATTGAAGGAATGCTTCATCATTATTTGGAGGCTCACTGAGCTAAAAGTCCTATTGCTTAAATGAGCACATTGGCTAAAACTAGACAAGTATATCTATGTTTTGAAGTATAAATGGTGTATGAGAAGTAAGAATTGTGGCAGTGAGAGCAAGTTAAATAGAACGTTTTAAGAATATGTTCTCTCTCCTCTGCACTGTAGCTGTGACATCACACACATCATCAGCCATTAAATGCAGAAAAAGCCTAAATAAGCACTTAACTTTAACAGTGGTAAAAAATATCAATAAGCTGAATCATTTTCTAATAGCTTAAGGTTTGTTATGAATAATTTAATAATAAAGTTTGAATGACGTCTGTAGGTGAAAGTATGTGGCAGGAGTAGAATTTAGAAGGAGAAAAACATGGCTAGGTTAGCTTAGTCGGTGGAGTGGTTGCACAAATGCAGATTTTCATGCCTCGACGTAGAAGGTCCAGGGTTCGAGTCCGACCTGTGATGATTTCCTGCACGTCTTCCCCCTTTCTCTCCTCTTTCATATCTAGCTGTCCAATCAATTAAAGGCTGAAATGCCCCAAAAAATAATCTTAAAAAAACAAAAATGAAGTGGAAGAAGCATGAAGAAGACGTGTAAAGATTGCTGCATTGACTTCCAATGTAAAAAGAAAAAAAGCATAATATTTGAAAAAATATAACTGAGGCAACCACAACTCTTACTGCAGAATCGGATAACAATACCGTTACGCTATGCTGCTGAATCAACCGCAATCAACAACTACATAAAACTGTGATTTCCAGACAGCGTTCAATAACACAGCCAGAGCTGCGGAATTTTCATGAGTTAAACACATTAGCTTTGATTTCTTTTTTTAAACCACTAAAGGGTTCAGTGTGTAGGATTTAGTGTAGGATTTGCAGATGCTAAAATCAGCAATTGGGACTAAACACAAAGTACAGCTGAGGCTGATGAGAAGGACGCCATTAGTGTTGCAAGTATAAACCAGCGTACTTGACACTAAAAAATAATGGCACATGACTAGAGGCAAGGCATTCTCATGAACCGGATCGTACGGTATCGTACGAAAATATATGCACACCGATGCGCATGATATCTTACAAAAATAGGCAACTGCGGGCTGGTCACATGACACCGGAAAGGGATAACAAAAATGATTACGGGGTCAAAGGAAAGAGGGTGTCATATGTTGTTTTTGATATTGGGCTGTGTGAATAAAATTGACCTTATTTGACAATTCAAATTGAGGGGATATGAATGTCTGTACCAAACTTGGTGTCATATCCTACTAGAGTGTAAAACTCTAAGACATAAGCAAGACATACATTGTTTTTTATTTCAGTTAAAATAACATTTTAAGGTGGAAGAGTCTGATATCTACTGCTGCTTTGTTGTTGCTGAGATTAACAACTGATTCTCTTAACTTATACAGGAATTAATATGTGAGCAGTCCTGGTGTGTTTCCATGTACATCTGCTTTCCACAGATCAGTATGAACGTCTTTATCTTAGAAGGTGAATTGAGATGCCTTTCTAGTGAGCAGCACTGGGGAGGGTTCAGTCAATTAACCTGCTGTCAGTCAGCTGTAAAGCAAGTGCTCTCTTGTTCTCTCCACTCCCTGTGTCACGGTCACAGTGAGCGGTGGCCCTGTGCTCCCTGGCCCCCGCTCCCGCTTGGCCGGACCGCCTCCACCCAAACGTGCTTACCATTCATGGGCTGGAACCTTGGAGGTTGCCACAGAGGTGATGGAATGACTCCCTCAGCAGCATCTCTCATCTCAGTTATAGATGCGGGAGGGAATACATCTACCATCCGTGCATGAATGGACTGACTTAACAGCACACAATTGAAAATTGCTTTTTCAATCGACTCTAATTTAACTTTAAGAGATGTCTTACTCTACAATAGATTTGTTGGGGTAGAATAACAGAAAAGCGATAGCAGTTCGGGCATCAGTTCAGCAAAACAGAAACTAACTTCAGCAGGATGGGTGGGGGTGCATCCTCCTCCTCCTCCTCCACCACCACTAACAGTCAAATTGATTAATTTCTCCTCTTTCTATTGACATTTTATGAAAACCCCGGGCAGCCGTATTGAAATGCAAGAGGCAACAAATACACATGCTCCACCTCAGGCTGAGAATTAATACATAAACTATGTGCATATTGCTCATGTTAATACAACGAGGATTAAGTTGCTTAAATGCCTTATCGACATCCTGACCAATCAATGGCTGTATAATTAAAGAGTGCAGCTGAGCTAGTGACAAGGCGAGACACACCACCACTATTGGCCTGTGGTCAGATGGAGTAGCTAAGTGTTTATTTAACCCATGTCATGGTGTGTGTGTGTGTGTGTGTGTGTGTGTGTGTGTGTGTGTGTGTGTGTATTTAATGCATTTGTATGACTATGGCAACCCTCCTTGCTTGTCGATTTTACTGAACTTAAGTTGGATTTGATTAAAAAGCATGCACTATTTTTGTACACCAAATTTAAAGTGTAAAGAATGAAAAAAAAAATCAATAATTACAATCACAAATACAAAATACGTTATTCCATGTTCAAGCAACTGTGAAATTTGGAAACTAGGTGTGGAGAGTAATCTGCTAATAGCAAAAGGGTAGTTAGCATTGCTGAAGG
Source organism: Perca fluviatilis (assembly GCF_010015445.1). Classification (NCBI taxonomy): domain Eukaryota; kingdom Metazoa; phylum Chordata; class Actinopteri; order Perciformes; family Percidae; genus Perca; species Perca fluviatilis. Next base: position 38,748,348 of record NC_053114.1, on the reverse strand, counting down.
AGTTTAATGTATTGGCGTTCACAGTCTGCTATAGAAGCCTGAGCCAGCATGTGAATAAATTGCCTACTCGGACATTTTATGCCACTGATACAACTTTTTCCTCCTCTTTGTAAAGTTCAGATCCAGATCTAAAGAGGTAGTCTGAATATACCGATAGATGTGAAAATGAATGATTTTTTTTAAATAAGAGTGGGCAGTTCACCATCCCAAAGTATGAATTTTTCATAGAGCAACTGAACGGATGAATAAGGTGAAGAAAGATGAGACGGAGCTGCGAGAGATCTAATGAAGATACATAGAGAACTGTAAAGCAGTGTGTGCATTAACAGACCCAAGAGAAACACCCAAGTGAGGGTGTTTGAGCATTTTTCCTATATATTTTACTTTATAAATAAATAAATAAATAGATAAATGTGTCATGTCATGTTCAGATATTTCCTGCAAAAAACCACGACCAAAGTGCCTTAAAAGCCATCATGAAACAATTTCAAAATAAAAGCAAATTAATAAAAGGCTGTAAAACTGTAAAGAGTAAAAGAAGTAAAAATAGTGAAAATATTTTACCAATAAATTATGAACACGCACCTGAACATGAGTTTTTCTCCAGGGTTGCTAAAAGGTAAGGTACTGGGTAGTCTATATCCACGACAATCCACTTCCACGATTGCTCCGGTGCTGCCAGAAATGTTGCCGGATATCCCATTATCTTCACTCGAGTATCTTCACACAATCTTCTGAACATAGCCATATTGAGAAATACAGAGAGAGTTTTTTTTGGGGCTGATAGTCTTAATTAGCTTTGTAGCAACTCATTTGGCAATGCCTTGAATGTAATGGACGTTCATTAATATCAAAAAGTTACGCACTAAAGCTTTAAACTCCGGTTGATTTCTGAGGACTATGGTTAACTGCTCCTCAGATCTCTGCAGGGTAAATCCAGACAGCTAGCTAGACTATCTGTCCAATCTGAGTTTTCTGTTGCACAACTAAACCAACTTTTGAACGTACATTTTCCACCAAAACAAGTTCCTTCTTAAGGCTATTTTGCAGCGGCACCGTGGCTCCGTCCCATGACGATTGTGATTGATTTAAAATGCCAATAAACCATAGCACGTTTTTCCCCTATCTCGGAATTCTGTGTGGACTAGCCAGACCCTCCTCCACGGCGCTGTGGAGGAAGGTCTGGCAACGCGAGACAAGGTACTGGGTAATGCGGGAAATCAATGACATTGACAGAATTGCAACAATTTATCACAAAATAATACAATTAAAATCCTTGAACATCAGATTAATGATAGTGTATATAACAGGAGTTAGAGTATCCAGGGGAAGGTTTTCTCTTTAACTTAGTACATCTCAGCAAAGGCAGCAGGACCCCTTTCGGCTAATTTGGTGGAGTGGATCCTGATTAAAGTGCCAGTAAGTGTGCCAGAATTAGCCATCAGGGTGGTTTTAGGATGCTGTGTCTGGTTAGAAACAGTTTGAGAGGCGAGTAAAAAAACAATTATATCATCAACCGTCAGCCTTCACCACGACCTTCACACACCCGCTCTGAGCAGCGCTATTCATTTTCTGTCACAACTTATTAAGCGATAACATTTATCAATTGGGCAAACAGATTTAAATTGGAGAGGACATGCAGCCAAGAGGCATAACCATTCACAAGTGCCATGCCCATTTAGAAAAAAAAAACACTAGACATGAATGAATTCTCAAAAAGACCTTGTACATCAGGAGGTGTCAGCTGATATGCTGGTCTCTAATGTGCTTGTTTATCACTGTGTATAGAGACTGCGGATAATCAGTCGAGCAGGCAGCTGGCCTTTATTAAAAAAACATGCATTCACAATTAACTGTTCAACAGCTCGAGGCTCTTTTATCTCCTCAGAGGCTGGTTATGTGAAAAGTCAAGTTTTAATAGAATAATCCCGCTGAATCTGTTTTTATTTCCCACTTTGTCACCTGGGAAACAGAAAGAGTTTCACTTGAAAACAACACATCTAATATCTTCCACCATTAATACAGACAGTAAAACAGTTGCCGAGCCGAAGTTCATATTTGACTACAAAGCTGAAGTTAAAATATTCAGTATTATGTAAATGCAGACCTAAATGGATGCTGTTTCTCATTTGAACATGAGGCTTATGTTACACCAGTATGACACTCAGCGTCTTAAAATAACTATATAAAACGGATTGCATAAGGCTGAATAATTACATTCAATTATAGATTCCCCCAACTCTCTGTGTCCCACTATTTATCTGTGTTTTTGTGATTCATTTTCTATCGACCATGCTGTGAAATCCTTAATCTGGGCCGAGGAGAGAAACTGGGCCAGATGTGGATGATCAATGGACTTTGTATGATAACATGACCGAATCTTATTAGATGTGATGCGATGCAGCCTCCAGCCCTGTCATCACATTCATCTGCACTCGCACTGACTGACTTTGAATATTTGAACGTGAACAAAGCAGACCGTGACAGCATCCGTCCTGAACCACCTGACTGCCAAACTCTTCATTTCTCTGAAGAGACTGTTTATTTTGTGCGTTGGCATTGGAAAAAGGAGATGGAAAGTAATTTCTACTAAATGCAAAGATTTATTACTTTGGTAATAAGTAGTTTCTCATTCTTATTCTGAGGCATAACAACCTATGGGTAAAAAGAAAAGAAAAGAAAAGAAATAGACGTTTGGGACATGATACAACATACAGTACAATGGTCTGGTTACTCAGGGTTATCCCTTATGAACTTAAAATAATCAAACATTATAAGTATCTTTGTTTTAGTAGTAGTGTAGTATGTATGTCTGTGAGCTATTAAGTGCGCGCGCACACACACACACACACACACAGACAGACACACACTGATTAAACACCAAGTGATTATTCATTACGTGCACTGATGTTAAGATTACGCTGCTAACAAACAAGACAGCTCTGTTTCTGTGTGTGTGTGTGTGTGTGTGTGTGTGTGTGTGTGTGTGTGTGTGTGTGTGTGTGTGTGTGTGCTTCTGAGATGGCAAAGGTCTGCTCAGTAAATATGACTAAAACGGATAACAGGACTCTCACTGGGTAATGAGACAGGAAGAAATGGAAGGGAGCCCTGGGAGAGACATGTAATGAAGCATTGTTTGCAGGATGATAATACACACACACACTCACACACACACACAGGTAATGAAGCATTGTATGAGGTTGAGCCTGGCTGAGACTGATAACATCCCGTTGTGCCTGATGGAGGACAATGGGCCGTAGAAATGGAACCACACCGTGCACCAAACTCTACCATCAGCTGCCCCTCCCTCCTCCCCCACACACACACACACACACAAACCGAGGATGGATGGATGTACTTGGAGTGGGGCTGAAAGATAACAGGGAGGCCTGAGGAGGAAACAGGGTCTGAAAAAGCGATGCTTCTTCCTTGTTGTACTGCAGCTCTGTTCCTTGGCCAACATTGATCATCACTGGCGTCGACCACTGAGTCTGATGCGTCCCACCAACTAGTTTAATTAAAAGACACATTTTCATAAGAGTAGAGCCTGGAGAGCTCAGTGGGAACTGCTACATATGGACGCCTTCCAGAAAAAATGTTATGGTAGCTTAGAAATGTTCCCGTGGAAGCACTGCTTAGATGGTTGAATGAGTTCTGTTCCTTTTAGTTATCCTCTAATGTTTTTTCTTTGCCAAAAGATTAGCAGTCTCCAGATTATTTAGCACAGCGCCTCTACTTCACGAGGGTTCAAGGCGTGTATTTGATGCGGGTAGTTAATTATATGGGGAGTGGGTTAGCCAAGGCAGACTGGTAAAACTCCTATTGGGCTTTTGTTTCCAACATCCTGCTCTTGTTTTTTGCTTCCTGTAGGTCTCAAACAGGCAGAGCAGAATGGGAGTGTGGCTCGACTTGCAACACAAACTCAATTTAATGTTTTATCTGGTTGAGCAGATGGAGAACACCCCCTGGAAACTGATGGCACCTCAGTGTACACTGTAGTCTAGACAGACGAGTTCTCACCAGCAGCGAGGGTTCAGAAGTGATTATGTGGTTTGTTATGTTTGGAACGGCTGTTTTGTTTGCTGGAATAATGAAGTGATATTGATACGGCTCAGGCAACAGAGAAATATGAGTACTGGAAATGGATTCTAAGAGTCAATTAACCCTGGATAGATGGGGGTTGCAATGCACTTGCTTCCAGGCGCCAGGCTTGAATTTTGGATATAATGCAATGGAAGCCTGAGGAAAAATGTCTGCTTTCCATTATAAAAAGGCTGGCATCCATTTCCCTGAGATAATTTCAATTAAATGAAATAAGCAAGGAATTTTCCAATTAAAACCGTTGCTTGGATATATGGTGGACTTAAAAATAAAAAAATTACAGCAGGAGGAAAAGTAGAGAAAGTACATGCTTACTCTGTAGCTGTATCCTGACAAACAGCCTACTCAATTTAAAAAGATCTAGATTCTATTATAAGCCAGACACACACAAGTATAGTCAGTCCCAAACTTCAGAGGAAGCACCTTTGTGCCATGGTATTCTTCCTCTCTTCTGTTCATAATGAGACATGCAGGTCAACAGTGTAACTCTTCAGACTGCCACACACTGTTCAACAATCCATCGGTTACAGTATTCCTGGCATCTGCCCGCACACACCCACCACAATCTGGGGCTGCCTCCCCTTCAGCCCTGTGCCAAATGCTGTGGCCTGGTTTACAGACAATCTGCTGCCCAGCAGGACTCGGTGTGAAGACTGCTGCAGAGTCTGACCTACAGGGAACAAACCCTCTGCAGCTTCCAGGCTGAATTCCAGTCTGCTCTCATTGCTTCATGGTTGTTAAAGTTTCAAAAAGTGGGCTAATACGCCATTATTATGTTAGATATTCTACAAATAACTGAAAGGTGGGGTTCATGCAAGTAGTTTGATGATTAGAACTGTTGTAACTCCCCCAGCGCTAGCTAAGCATAGCACAGATCCTGGAGGTAACCGGTTCCAACCAGCCTACTGCTCCGAATAAGTGACAAAATAACGCAAACATTTTCCTATTTACATGTTGTGATTTGTATAGTCACAGGGTGTACAAATAACAAGGTCATATGAGACACAGCTGTCTTCTAACCGTATACAAACTGGGAACTATAGTCTCAGAAAGGCGAAGCACTGCTACTTCTGCTACTTGGGCGGAGTGATTTGCTCGCAGCACCTGAAGCCCTGTGGTGAGGAGCAGAGAGTTCGCCTGGAGTAATAGAGTCAACAATTACTAGATAGTAAAAGCATAGTGACCTTGTTATTTGTACATGCTGTGACTATACAAATCACAACGTGTAAACAGGAACATTTTGGTGTTATTTTGTCACTTATTCGGAGCAGTAGCCTAGTTGGAACCGGTTACCTCCAGGATCTGTGCTAGGCTTAGCTAGCGCTGGGGGCGTAAGACAGAGTTACAGCACGCACGGAGATGAGAAGGGTATGTATGGACTTGTCTAACTCTGGGGGTTACTGTGAATAAGCTGAAGTCCCAATAAGTCGGCGTGTTCCTTTAACATTAAGCCTGATCTACTCTCTTCTGTCTAACCCACACTGGTTCACTGTTTTGCCACTTCTAATAACGGTGGTGACACTTGAGATTATAAATATTTGCTGTGGATATTCATGTTCCCCAGAGCATGATCCATCATGTTTTGGATGAGTGTTATATTCTTCAATCTTTCATATTACTGGATATAACAATGATAACGCAGACTAAGACGTAATATTAACTAGTTTATTAGCCCAAAGGCAGGTGTTTCCAACTGCATGGCCAACAACAACAACAACCGAGACCAAAGTTACCCACAATCCATCATGTGTACACTACGGATCCCACAGTAGCCTAAAACAACAACAATGAGCCTCCGACTTTTCCTCTTGAGCAACTTACAAATCTAAAGTCATGTTTCTTCAGGAAAAATCCAATAAAAAAAAGTAAGAAATATAGCCAGTAATGTAGCTAAAAAACATGTCTGTGGCGTCACGTACAGGTTAATAAAAAGACAGCTTGAAGCTTGATTTAGTGACCAGAGGCAGACAATCGTAATCTGGGCAATACTGACGAGCTTGAGTGGAGCTGAACAGGGACGCGAGAACATTAATCACTGAAGTGATAAGACACTGTTGTTGCTTGGTGGTTCTTCCCACTGTGATTAACATGTGAATATGTTCACTCACACAGTATGTTACCCACTCCCACCATGCAGCGCTGGTTGGCTTTCCGTGATTGTTGCATGACTTGATTGGAGTGAAGAAAAAGGAAGGGGAGTCAGACCACAGCATTTGACATTTACTGGCCTTTGGCTTCATTGCCAGACACTCTGCAGGACAGACACCTGAAGACAGAATATGCAGGAAATCCTACACACACACACACACACACACACCACACACACACACACACACACACACACACACACACACACACACACACACACACACACACACACACACACACGTCTTATGAAAGTTAGATGGTGGTTAATCAACCGCAAACAAGTAGACTGCAGTCAAAGATTGGATTAGGTTTTAGTCATTTTGATTAACAACATTGCCGTAAATGAAATGGTTGCATCATAATTTTTAAATGCCATTATTCCTATATGTCTTACTTTTTTGGGGGGTTGTGGTTGAGGGCTAAATGTAGGGTTGCTATCAGTAATATTCATAATCAAGTTACTATCGACCATTACATACTTCACAGATGTTCTACTATTTCAGACCACCAACATGGCATTTAAAATGCTATGTCAAAAGATATCTATCTAGGGCCCGCTGCAGGTAGCGCAATTCCTGCAGTTGCTCTGAAATTGAGGAGCTTTTACTGCCGACTTTTTCTTGCCTCTACTTCACTACTTCCTTCAAATTAACCAGAAAATAAAATGCTGCCTTGCAATAATGTAACTAGCCTGAATTTGAACACTGAACACAATGTCAGACTACTCCGTTTATGCGTCCAAACTATAATTTATCTCACTTTTCCACTTTTCTCTGCATGTGCAAAAAGCCACACAATCTTTCCCTCCTTACAGCACTGCTGCATGTCGCCCAGCAGGGTCTGGGGCTTCTTGTTCTCTGGTTTTCCTTCTCTGTCAGCATGTGGTTCAGATTTGAGCCATTTCCATCTCTGCCCCTCAGCTCTCATTCAGTAAATACCACAGCTCCTTCTGTGAGCTCAATCCTTCCTTAATACCCTGCAATCCTTAACAGCACTGGGCATAGAAGCATGGACAGACGATTGACCCTCTATTCTGAAGGGATGATGCTTCAGGGGGTGCCAGAGCAGCCACAGATGATGTTGGTTATCTTTACAAGGAATTCAGAGACAGAATGAGGCCTGGCCACCAAAATGATGCCAGTCTTAGCCTCATGTTTAAGTAGAGAGAAAAGAAGAGGAGTCAGTGTTTGTCTTGTCTGTTACGAACCCGCACAGCATGCAGGGTCTGAAATTAACTGGGAAGCCCAAACAATGATGAAAGCTGTGCTGGATAAATCGTGGATAAAGAGTCACCAGCATTACATTTCTTAAATTTCTTAAATAGTCTGACCATGAGCCAGTAAAAGCAAAGCTAAACATGCGTTGTTGGTTTGTTACAAAGCTCTTCACAATCCTGCAACATTAATGAAACTAAAAAGCCTAATGATAACCTTTTGAAAAAACCTGATGTATTAATAATGAGATGATGTGATAAAGATGATGGAAATACTTAAAATAACGATGCTGCCAATTCGTAATGTTCTTCTGGCAGCATCAGCACATTGTTGAAGACTTCTGCTCCAACAAAAACCACATACAACTTGTAATGGGCTGCAAACACCACACATTTGTGGATAGATTTTTATTGAAATACACTATGGTAATTATGTTTTTTTTTACCTGATTCTTTGAAAAGGAGTAGATGTTTTTTGCCGATCAGCCATTGTTAGTAGCCTGGCTGACACCAGACCCTTCTCAGTTGTGACTGAGCAGAGCAAATCTCAAATTTGCCGGAAGTCCGTCAGGGTTTACCCAGGCTACATTGTTAGTGCAAAGGGATGGAAACAGGACCAGCACTTCTGTCAGCCTCATTTTGTTGTGCCTGCAGTGTGGCTGGTGTGTTTTGGTTTTCCCTTTAACGTCATTCTCCACAGTGTGTGAACACGCCCCCTCCTGCTGTTCTCTTCCTGCACCTGTCACCTATTCCAAATCAGCGCACCTGAAATTCATCAGCTCATCATCCGCCTTTAAAGTGGCCATATTATGCTCATTTTCAGGTTCATAATTGTAATTTGAGATTGTATCAGAATAGGTTTACATGGTTTCATTTTCAAAAAAACACCATATTTTTGTTGTAATGCACATTGCTGCAGCTCCTCTTTTCACCCTGTGTCAGGTCTCTGTCTTAGCTACAGAGTGAGACCTCTCAACTTCTGTAACATCTTTGTTGGCAGTCGCACATGCTCAGTAGCTAGATAAGGATTACATGAGCTAGCTAGCTGTTTCTCCAACTTCGGTCTGTACAAGGCAGGATTAGCCGGGAGACTTCTTCTAAACAAGGGCGCACTTCCAACGTTGCATGGAATACCTGCAGAACAGGGACATGGAAGTAGTTCTATACAATTTATTTTGTAGATTAGGGTGAATTTGTTTGTGTTGTTTTTTGCACCAACTCCAGTTCTGTGTCTGAGTTCTGTCCCCATCCTGACATATAGGTCATAAATAATGCCTTTATTATGTCAATAACCTCAAAGCAGCTTATTTTATTACAGATAGCTGTGAAGTTCTGGAAATTACTTTTGGAAAAAAACAAAAACAAAGACCCATTGGTGGAAAAGTAAAATAATTACAAATTGTCTATATGTTTTGTAAATATTCAGTAGTTACAACTATTTGTCTAAGCCTTTAGCAACATAAATTACCTTTTTCTAGACATAAGAGGAAAATGCCAGCATCTGCTGCTCATGTCATGAGAACGGGAGAACAAGGGTTCATAGTCCAACAGAAAGGGTCTTCTCTGATATAAAGGGGTTAAGTGTGCACGTAGCTGCACCCTGCCATGTTCACTCAATGTTAAAGTGCCGACCCTGCAGTAACAAGAACTAACAATAAACAGCGGGGCAATGATCGATGGCCTGTCACAAAACGATAGTGTAAAAGGTCTTTGAAATTATTCAAAAATAACAAGAAGAAAACATAAACACTACACAAAAAACAGACACCTTTTTAATGAAACAATACAGTAAATGTGTATGTGCAAGAAGTAGCAAGGTGAAAAATAGGTGCAAAAGTGCAAAGCTGAAAGAGAAATTCTTCTTGCACATATCAACGGTCACATTCAGCATGGAAAAACTGATTTCATTCACAAAGCAATACACAAAATGAGTGACAGATTAGATAGAATAATACTTATTCTGTACCATCACCAGTTAATACAGCTGCTCTCTGTTACCTTAAAGTCACACCTTGACCATCACTGAAACTTCCCACTTTCTTTCATGTGCAGTTCAATTTGTACTTTCATTTTTTTCGACAGCACTTGTGTTCAGCAGTCGTTATCTTGGACAGCCAGGCCTTTCTGGTCAGCTTCAACACAAACACCTGTGTCAGTGAAAGCCTCATCAGTCAAAACACATATTCAACCGGCTCTAAACCGCGCACACACACACACACACACACACACACACACACACACACACACACACACACACACACACACACACACACACACACGCACGCACGCACACGCACACGCACACACACACACATCTCATCACTTTTGGTGTTTGATCTGTAATCCATTCTACACATTGTACCTTCTAACTAAATAAATGACATTTAAGGGATCCAAGTAATGATTAAAGAGGAAGCAGACAGGATAAAGCAGAGTGTGGGAGGTGGTAAAATGGAAAGTTACAAAAATCACAATCAACTATTAGGATACATTTTCCTCACACTGAATCCACATAAAAGCTACACAAGATAACATAGAGGAGGCTGTAGCCCAGAAACTATTCAGGGGTTAGTATAGAATATGTCCATCTTGAGCCAATATTAAACTTTAATGTTCTACTTTTAATGCTATACCTTTTGTTTTAAAAAGAATAAAAATAATGCACACAGGTTTTCCTGCTCTTCCTCTGCTCAATAATCAATGACATTGATTTTCTTTTAGATGAATCAATTATCTTTGCTTCAATAAATTTTTAGAAATAAATGAAAAACACATATTTCCCAGAGTCTTAGCTGACTTGTTTACAGTAATCCAGCTAATAGTTGAAAAGCGGTTGTTATAGGGAATAAAACCCCGACAAGGTGATCAGGACCCTGACACGAAGCGAAGGGGTCTTGAATCAGCCAGTGAGTAGTTGTAATTAGTTACTTTCCACCTCTGTGTAGGACACATCAGAATACCCCACTATGCTATTTCGCTACGCTGCTGTGCATCAACTCTCCTGAAAAGCTGCCGTTTTATTATATTCAATACCCGGACCAGCACATGATGGCTACTGTACCTTGTGATTACTGTAATACGTGTGTCAGTGTGGCGCTTTTGACGTGTGCTACAGACATCAGTTAATGTAAAAGAGGCAACCCTATGTGACCAGGCTATGTGTGTTGCACTTCAGAAGTCCAGTATATTCAGATTGATCTTGGCAATCGTCTTTGTAAACTTCATTTTTACAAATTGTCTTCAGGGATAATATTTTCAAATCCTTCAAAACTAATTCAGCATTGAGATTTAGAAAACAAACTAAGTGCACTAAACGCTCAGTACCTCTGCCTAAAGTACTGATCTTCACTGATCTGTGCAGATCCAATGAGCAACACTGTTGGACAATTCTTACACCAGTCCAACAACTTAGAAAACACATTCCAATTTATTCATGAAGAAACCACATTCAAACACTTCTTGCTTCCATCTATGAAAATTAATTTCCCTGGACAGTTTTCAAAAACAGTTCTGTATGTATTCATGCTTTACTCTTGCAAGTTAAGTAGAAAATCTGTCTCCATAGAGATATGGCTGAGAACAAAGAGTATGATGTTATTGTAGGTCGTACAAAGCATGGGGCCTGCTGAAGCCCATTTAAACTCACAACCCTTTTTAACTAATGAATAGTAATATGGACTTGTCTCTGCCAAAAATGTAATTTTTAACGTATTCCGTTACATTACTCAATCTGAGTAACGTATTCTGAATACTTGGATTATTTCCACATTGAATTGCATTTTTTTAAGTGTAGGAATGCGGCCATCAAATCCTGCTTACTAAACAGGCCTATTCTGGTGTGTTCTTCTGTTCCAACTGGCTAAATGTGTACTTAAACAAAAGATAGACTGTTGTATTTGTAGTCCTGAACTGCATACTACAAAAATCTAACCGCAGTCTAAGCTACCACGAGCTAATTTTAGCTAACGTTAGCTAGCATAAATTGGGCTAGTCAGTCTTTCAACAGCTCTGGGGCTAGTAAATCAGCACGTAGGAAAATGTAAAGTCGCACGTCAACTACGCAGGTAGCTATCTGATACAACTATAAAATAGCAAGGTGACCAGTAAAACTACAGCAGACGACTACTCCTGGCCAAGGGGGTAAGCTTCGCTTCAGAACTCGAACCTCAAAGGTATCACCTCCTGTTAGCATTCCACTGACCGCCATTTTTTTTTTACGTCACTTGACTGCGAATAGCTTTACATCTGTTTGTCCATTGTTTAGTTCTAAAGAAACACGACAAATGTATAAAAGGCTCCATTACCTTGTACCTCACGTTATGGCTCCGTAGCAGACGTTTTTGTAAAAATAGGCTAACGATTGTGTCATAACCAAGTGACTTACTGTCGCACAGTAGAGGAATTACCGTATAGTACAGGAGAAGCTCGCAGGCAGTTTGGACTTACATTAGCTGTTAGGTTTAATTACCAATGTTAACTAGCATGTTAGTTAGCAATAATTAGCCTGTGCCCATGTTATCTCCTTACATATACCTACGCTCTCCGTCTCTGTAAGATTGGCAATGATTGAGGTTTCTCTTGGCACAGCTACCAGAAGACTTACAACTTTCAGACACGTTGCTCACGTCACATTTACGTTGTCTCTCTCAGTTGGAGGCTGCGCAGTAAAGCAAGAGATCACCGGAAAAGTGCTTCAAATAGCCTTCACTGGTCTCCGTCCAGAGCAACGGGGTCTATTGGTCCATTATATATGTGTCAATGCTTTTGGCCAGTGCTTAATTTGTAAAGTGGGAGGTCCCGGAGAACAGAGTGGGGGTGGATCCGGCGACTCAAAACAGGGGTTGGAGGCAACGGAACGAAAAACAAAACTGCCTACGTAACTTCTCTGACAAAAAAAAACCTCAACAACGCTGTGTGTACATCAGGGCAATGTTTATTTTTTTATTTCACTGCATAGGTGCGAAATGTAAAAAAAAAAAATACACACAAGCAGCCATTATCCATCGGACTATTAAATTAACCAAGAAACCCACCGTGGTCTGCACATTCTTGATCGGCAGAAACGGTTTTTGCTTGTTTGGGATCCGACTGGCCAGCGTAGGCCTATTTGAAAAAGTTAAGCAAACATTTTTCCCTTGACTGAAATGAGGCTGTAACAGCAATCTCAAGCAGCACAAGCGCTTGTGTCACTAGAAGTGCAGCACCGCGCTGTTGAAGTGCCTCCCCCTCCCTCCGTCCCTCTCCCCCCTCCGTCTTACCCTGAAAATTCACCTCAAAACGCATCGAAAACGCAAACACAAGATTTTTGTGGAACTTCAATGGGGAATAAAGACTAACAAGACAGATAACAACATTGAACACTACACAAACAGTAGTTTATTTTTTTCATTTAGGCGATTCATTTTTCCTGGTGAGACAGGAGGTGCCGGATCCAATAAAAAAGGTTCCGGATCCAACGTCGGAGGTGCCGGAACATGTTCCGGCGTGTTCCTGGCTCAAATTAAGCCCTGCTCCTGGCTAATAAAAAAAAAAAATTACTTTAAGATGCTTCTTCAGGTTGGAGGTGGAGTAATTTGGATGCTAAAAGGAGGTTGGTTGCTGGCAAGCAGAGGTTGTACTGCACAGTTATACTTCATTCCCCCTTCTCTTTCTTTAATGTGAAATGCTGTTTGAATTTCCAAGATAGAAACGCATTCCTGCCCTGGCTCTGTTGCGCCGGTTCTGACTCCATCGTGACTGATCACGCAAATAGTTAATTTTTTCGTTTTCATATTGGGGCTTCTGGGAAATGCATGGAGTTGCCTTAATTTATTTAGAGAGTGAATAAACTCGTGAAACAGAGAAGTATCGTCATGTAATCCACTGATTTCAACAATGTAACTGTATTCTAAATACCAACGATTTAAATTGTAACTGTAACGGAATACAGTTATTCATAATTTGTATTCTGAATACGTAATGCTGGTACATGTATTCCGTTATTCCCCAACACTGTTCATAAATAAATAAACAAAAAGTAAAATCAAATCACAGAGGTGTTTAATAACCACCATACATTGCTGTGTCACGACTTTGAAAAGCCAGAATGTATTAGAAAATCCACTCGCATGAACACTATTTTCATTTAGTCATACATCTCTAATGTATGCAATCACTGCATTCATTTACCATGCACTTTGGCACTGCCCAGACCATTTAAACAAAAAGTAAATGCTGATGTAAATCACTAATGACAGGAAGAGCAGAAATGGAGAATGAAAGAAGTTGAGGATAAAAGTTTCATCTCTGTGACTGGTGACCGTCATGACTGCAGATGGTAAAAAACAAGAACAGATAGCGCAGGAAATGAAGCAGGGAAGAAACAATCTTGTGAAAAACTGAGCATGGCTTATGCACTGACGAGTCATCGCTAAACCCTCCTGGGGGTGAGAGCAGAAAACAAATCCCCCCCATATTCATGATGGGAAAAAAAGGTGTCTGACTGTGTGCGACTATGTGTGCTGGCCAGGTGATATGACTCTCCCGTTAATACAACGCTGACATTTCGGTCATCACCAGGAGGGAGGATTCGGGTGGAGACAGGGCAGCTCAGCCCTGGACAGTGTCACAGCTTACTGCTTGAGTGCAGAGCTTTGCATAATTACACACCAACAAGTGTGCATCTTTCTTTCTGACAGTGTCGGAGGGACTTTGGGCAAAGAGCATGTGCTTTCCTTTAAGGGAGGTGATATCACATTTCTTCATGTTTACTGGCTGGGAACAACAACTGTTCTGTGTAAGGAGGGTCAGACTTCATGCATTTATATGTGTGTGTGTGTGTGTGTGTGTGTGTGTGTGCGCGCGCGTGTGTGCTGTTTTTTCTTACCAGCCCAAAGGAATATGAAAAGATAGAAAAGGCAGAAATGGCAGAGCATGCAATTTGATATATGGAAAACCATTCCATATATAAACAAACTTTAAAGTGTTGGTCTATTAACACTTACACTATTTATAAATCTGAGCACTATGTTATTAATCAGTCAATCAATCAATCAATCAATCAATCAATCAATCAATCAATCAATCAATCAGACTGTATTTATAAAGCACTTTGTGCTGTGAAGCACAAAGTGCTTCACAGTGTATGCAAAAAATTCTAAACATGAGCTGTATGCATTCAACAAAGGGCTTATGGATAGCATAACTTGCATTTATTTACAAAAACAAAATGCAGAATGGATGATATGCACCTGTGACATGTAGCTTCACCTTAGCACTGACCGAGGCAACTTGCACCCAGGATGCATTGCTGTGTGGGAGGTACAAAACACAGCTCACCCAGGTCAACTCAAGCTTCAGTACACTGGCGCAATGTTGCCTGCCCTTTCAAAGACAAGTTTACATGATTTGCATGCACAGCGGACTAAAAAAAGACCCGGCTGTGCTGCTGAGAGAATTAAAAAAGAAGCACAGAAAGAGACATAATTGCCAGACAGACACATAATAGATCTGCTCATTGATTTTGATGAAAATATATAATAGCAGGAGAAAGACTGATTAGTCTGCTGGGTGTCCAATAGGAGATTGAAGGTGAAATGTCCAAACCCCTTTACAACCAAGAGAAGAGTAATAAAGACAGCCAAAGCCAACATCTTCATCTGAGATCAATGCTTTCTAATCCAGGACACATGTACGCATTAATGATCTCTTTGCCTCTCACACCTTTTTCTTTAGCCCCCATCTGTTTAATCTCTGACCTACTAGTTCCCACACCTCTGTTTGCTGAACGTCTGAGGTCCCTGAATTCCAATAACTCCATTGGGCTGGACAAAGACGAGTCGGCAACCGACGTTAAAAACTGCCTCCCACTGAAAAGCTCTCTCCTCTCCACAGAGGCACTGTCCTCTTGATAAATATCTAACCGTTTAATGACGCAATTTTGCTGAAAAGTTCAAGATCATTACCAACCAGAATGTGAGAGGTGCATACGTTACTAGCGACTAAAAACAATGAGACTGCCAATTCGCCAATGAAAAATATGGCCAAGCTTGGAGCACAGGCTGTTGTGTATTTATTGGAGCCCATTTGCTGCAGCTGATATTTGTAACTAGGAATGGGTAGAACACTGTGTTGTATCTAAAAGGAAATATGAAACCACTAATGCAAAAACAGCGAGTATTTGGAGAAAGTCGAGCTGGAATATTCCATCCAGGAAATCCGGTTAATGTCACCTCGTACAATGTGAGCAGATTCAAATGTTTGGTGTGGAAAAAATTGTCATGGCAGAGATCTTCTATTTCATATTGACTTGTTATTGACTATTTTTTGTGTGTGTGCTTGTTTAACTTTATTCGTGGGGTCCAAAAACCGGGAGTCCAGGATATTCACTGGTGGTCCCGACAGCTTTGTGGGGCCAAAATGCTGGACCCCACAAGTTTAAAGGGCTGTTTGAGGGTTAAGACTTGGTTTTAGGATTAGGGTTAGAATTAGGTTATGGTTAGGGTGAGGGTAAGGGTTAAGGTTAGGCATTTAGTTGTGATGGTTAAGGTTAGGGTAAGGGGCTAGGGAATGCATTATGTCAATGACGGGTCCCCACAAAGATAGTGCCACAAACCTGTGTGTGTGTGTGTGTGTGTGTGTGTGTGTGTGTGTGTGTGTGTGTGTGTGTGTGTGTGTGTGTGTGTGTGTGTGTGTGTGTGTGTGTGTGTGTGTGTGTGTGTGTGTACAAAGCCTTGGAGCTGTAAATCAGTGTCAAATCACAAAGAAATAAGTTGCTTCCAAAATGTCAGAGGCTGGTGGTGTACAGTGATAAAGCGGATGCTGCTGAATTAAATTAGTTCAAAATGTTAAGTTCTTCCACTATGAAGGCCCAGTCAATAAGTGGGGCTTGTTGTTCATAAGGCCAGAGGCTGTGCTCCTGCTGGTTTCACTCCTTTGACTCTCTCCACAGCCCAGTGTGTCCTAAAAAAAGAGACACTGCTAAGTTTTTAATAAAACACAGAGAGCTCTGCCACCAAACAGCCCACAGTTGTGCCGCCTGGGAAACTAAAATAGATGGGATACATTGCATTTACCCATGAGGCCATGGGTTTGTGCACCCTTGATTTTCTCCATATCCCACGCCACAAAAGCACAGCCCCTGTCAATTACAACTTCATGTCTAATTAGATTCACAGTGAAACAATGTGAGGCAGAGGGATATTTGTTTTTAGACTGTGCTGTTTGATCGGCAGATAACAGTATTTGGTTTCACTGATAATTATGCTAAAGTGTTACTATAAAATCAAATTTAGAAGAGCTCTAAATGTAGGACATCATCACATAGCCTTCACCATACCTAGAGGTTGGCATGGTTATATTTCAGTTAGCTTAATAGCTGGTTTGATTTGCATTGAGAGATGATTTTATGGAAAGTACCCCATGCCAATCTCTAGGTATGGTGAAGGCTATGTGATGATGTGGAAGGGGCTATTTTAATTCCAAAGGCCAAGGGAACTTTATCAGGATGCATAGTATCCTGGATCCATGAAACTGGCCTTTAAAAATAAACATTTGCCTGCCTCTATGGGAATTTAACATAGGGGTGTACTTAATTATGCCCCCTGTATTTTAATTAGGAACATTTATTTATTTACAATACACTATTCATTCACAAAGATAATTGGTGTCCTTAAAGGTTAGATTTTTCCAAATTTTTCTAATTAAGGCATTAAGATCAATTTCCAAAAGATGATTTTTTTATTCCTCTTTTTAGTCAACTTTAGCATGGGTGTCCTAATTTTTTCACATGACTGTATATAACAGCTCCCTAAGGTCTTAAAAAAACAACTGTCCGGTTTCAATTTAATGCATTTTTGTGAATTTTAGAGGTCTTGTTAGGAGGAGGCTAGCTAGCGCTCATTGATAGAGCTCCTTCCAGCTCACTCGCGGACAAGAGGCGTTTATTTCCCCGATCGTTTGTTTAAATAACTCAACACACATATCTATTATAAGATTAACTATAAACTGTGGTAAGAGATTGGGGGTGTAACAAGCTCGCTGACCACACCCTTACTCACACAGACCAGCCATTTAGCAGGAAGAGGGGAGCTGCAGACTCTGGAGCTCTGTCAGGGCAGCGGCGTTTGGTAGTCCACTAACCCAGAAACGGTGACTTTGCGCAGGTATCGAGCACCGTGGGCTGCCAGCCTTGACGGAGCTCCATCTACCTCACAGCAGGCCGGTTTAGCCATACATTTTTGTAAAAGGGCCCATATTTGACCTCTTCATAGTTGATTTCTCGCATAAAAAAGTCTCAGAAGTGAATTTAGTGGTAAAACAGCAGATGAACAATTTCTGAGATCTGCACGACCTATTCAGAAGACTACCTGATCTAAGATCAGTGGTGTAGCCTATATAAATGTTGGGGCGTGACAAAGAGAGAGACTAGAGCCAAATGAGGAAGACCCACCGAGTTGACGTCAACTCGGCGGTTTGTTGAGATTTGCCCGTTTTAAGAGGCAGTTTCAAATTGTGAGATTTGCAGAGGAAAGAGGTGTCAATGGGATTTTGAGGTTCTATGTATGTCCTATTTACCCACTAAACTGTCGTTATTCAACTGTGACGGGGTAAAATCGGTTTTGCATTCTATCACCCCTTTAAAACATCCTCATGGGGGGCCTTACATAAATAAATAGCCAATCAGACAGCTCTATCTCAACAAATTATTTCGCCAGACATTCAATATGCTCAGGAGAGAGACCACTCACGGGAGCAGTAAGGCTGCCATGGACAAGGCAACTGAAAAGAACAGACTGTATGGTGTATACTTTGCAACATGTCCAGCCATTAAAGAAAAAAGCCTTCAAATTGCCTTCAGAGAGTATAAATTGATTGGATGTGTTCTTGTAGGCTATGTGATAGGACTCTGACTGACTGCAGGATTTGAGCTGACTGATCAGGGGCTTGGTTGATAGATACTAATACTGTTGACGAGATCACATCGTTTCTTTTAGTAGTTTTTTTTCACAGTGACAGTGCTGCTCCACGTCTAAGTTCGGTTTCCTCTGGGTTTTTAAGTATCCAGATACAGTTTCGGGGTTCATAATACCAAACATTTAGGTATACCATTCCCAGATTGTAAATGTGTCTGTCTTCTTGTTTTACCCACTGTGACAGACTGTTGACCTGCCCGGGGAATTTCCCGCCTCCTGCCCACTGCATACTGGAATAGACTCCAGCCCCAAACATACCCTGAACAGTATAAGCAGTTAAAAAAATTGAAGGCTAGATGGATCTTTTTGGTATATCTTCTCACAGTGCTCTCTGCCTGTCAGTATGATATCACTCCTTGCCATCAGTGTCCAGAGGATGCTTTTCCAATTCAAATTCAATCAGGGAGAAAATGAAAATCTCACTGGGCTGTATTATTTATACACAGAGACCCTGCTTTCTTCTTCATGCTTGCAAACACATTACCGACTCATCATCTTATTACATAATGGCACACACACACACACACACACACACACACACACACACACAAACACACATATTTTGCATTCACAAGCTGTATTCCCATAGCATTCACATGCTGTTGGTATGACAGAAAGGACTCCCCCCTACTATATAATATTCCTACATACATATATAATTTAGCAAGAAGACAATGGTCGTTTTGTACTCGGTTAAGAACGGGAACCCTGGCTCTGGCAACTGTGGTAGGCAGATATAGGCTACTGTAAAGATTTAGATTTATTTTATTATTTATAAGATTTAAAAAAAATTAAACAATAATATACATCAATATACACATTCTCATAAACAACATAAATACATATCACATGGAAAGGAGTAGGAAGAAGTATACACCACACTTATATGGTCCTACCCCTTCTTCAGAACCAAAACAATTAACTCAATATTTATCATATATATGACTCACAAAACTATCCCAATGCCATTATGTACAACCTAGTCTCGCTTTGCCAGACCATCATCCACACGCTGCGGAGCGGAGGAGGGTCTGACTAGTCCACACAGCATTCCTGGATGGGAGAAAAACTTGCTCTGGTTTATTGGCATTTCTTTAAACCAGGGGTCATCAACTACATTTTTCCAAGGGCCAGAACTTTTCTTAGCAGACACTCCGAGGACCGGACTTTCAAATAAAGAAAGTAAAATGTATTTATCCCTAATACGCCTATTCTTACAAAATGCTATATTTTCTACATGTATTATTTTCTACATGCAAACTCCGGAAAAACGGGGGGGGGATCCATAATGATAACTGGCTCTTTAACTAGAAAATAATCTCAGATTAGGAGGCAGTTCACTGAGGAGTGATGGTTAAAGACTGTGATTACTGAAACGTTGTTGTAGTATGCAGTTTGTAGTAATTAGTCTTGATTGGTGGAAAATGCTTGCAGAAAGAAAGGCCTGTTGCCAAGTAAATTGTCACTGTCAAAGAGCCTGAAGCGAAAAGTTTTGGAAAACCCAAGCTTTAATGATGAATGGACTGATAAGCAGGCTACTCATTTGTAACGAAACAATGCTGTTGCGAAAGAATACAACCGGCATCATCATCAAGAATGTTGAATTACGATGGCGTCATTCACGTGCTTATTAGGGCGCCACGTTTTGCCGCTCCAACAGAGAGGATGGTGTGTTTAGACAGCAGTAAAGTACCTGTCCAAATTGCAAGATTCGTGGCAAACTAAGATTGACTACAAACCGACAGCTTTCGTTTTAGCTTGTTTGTAAAAAATTCGCTATTTGCAGAGTAGCTATGTTTGCGTGGAGGACGAGAGTAGACTGCGCAGATCAGACTGAAATATTGCTTTCTACATGTTTATGCCTGTAGACAGGTGAGTGGGTATTGATAAGTATTTATTTTTTACTCATGGATGTTTTATTGTACTTAAAGTAACAAGCGTAGCGTTAGTTTATCTGCGCCAGCGGCAGTTTATAATCTTTCAGTCAGATGTGCTGCGTGTTGTAACGCACACACCTCTCAGCTCCGCTGTGTGTGTGTGTGTGTGTGTGTGTGTGTGTGTGTGTGTGTGTGTGTGTGCAGCGCGGGCATCGCTGTTCAGAATCCTATCTATCTTCCAAAATGCAACGCTTGTATCCAAACAAATTGTGCTTGAAGCTGCATGACATTTTGTCTGGTTTACCAGGGTGTTGTCCAGTTAAGTGTGACTTAACGTTAGATCCACAATACCAAAACTAAGTGGAATGTGAATAGAAATGCAATCACAGGGGGGTGGGTTTGCGCTCTCCCTGTGGAATGGTATCTGCTGTGAATGCTCGAAATGCTAAATACCAGAATGCGTTTACTTCTTCACATTTTCAGAATTCATTATTATTCTGCGGGCCGGACTGAAAGCCGCCAGTTGACTATCGCTGCTTTAAACCAATCACAATCGTCTTGGGCAGGCGCTAAGCTCCGCACAGAGCCGCTGCAAAATAGCCTCGGCGAGGAACTTGTTTTGGTGGAACGTGTACGTTCAAAGGTTGTTTTAGTCGCGCAACAGAAAACTCATAATGGACAGATAGTCTAGCTGGCTGTCTGGATTTACCCTGCAGAGATCTGAGGAGCAGTTAACCATAGTCCTCATGAATCAACCGGAGTTAAAAATTCCACCACAAAGAAAGCGGAGGGTAACAGACATCGGCGAAAAGACATGTGGCACCGGAGCAATCCCGGAAGGGGAACGTCGAGGATATAGACTATGTACAACCCAAATATCAACCCAGTTTCAGACATAACTTAAACAACTACCTCCTGTTCATCCTACCAGACATTCCTCATCCCTATAAATCTTAAAAATAGTTTTAAGTTTGCTTAAGTTCTATAGCGAAACCATTCCACAAATTCATCCCGCAAATTTAAATGACTAATGCACAGTGACACACTGTTACACTGGAAAAAGTCTTACTACATTTAATGTTAGTACCATCCAAATGGCTTATAAGAGCAACATCTGAGAAATCAATTCTACATGAATTTCCCTGGCATGATGTAGTAACCTGTAACTTAATTACAAATGTACATCCTTGTAAAAGAGAGCTTGCTCTCAATGGCCTGTCCTGCTTAAATAATGGTTTCTAACCTCCTCAACATAACAACAAGTCGTATGTCAATCAGTTCACAAATTTACAAAAAAGAATATTTGGTGGTACCTACCATGGCACAGATTTTTTTTTAGGGACTATTTCTTCAAGAGAAAGTAGTTCCAATAAAAACCGTTGACCGTGAGGTCTGTTTAGGACCTGTACATTCAGGGCGTCAGACCATCTAGGATGTTTTTAGCACATAAAAGCAAAACAATGAAATATATATATATATATATATATATATATATATATATATATATATATATATATATATATATATATATATATATATATATATATTATAAAACATAATTTAGTTAGACTAACCCTTTAATGGAAACATTTTCTATGAGTTTGTTCAGATGCAGGACATGCATCTTTGTTTACTGCCTTCCTGGTTTGAATTGTTTGACAAATGGCATATTAGACAATAACTAACCAATTAATGTATGTCCTTAGTAAGTGAAAAATGTATTTTAGTCTTTTGGATATTATAAAGTTTTGTGAAAAGTTACACAAACTGACACTTTCACCCACTGCGAGGTGAATCGTTACAGCAATTAATTTCATGGATCTGTGTTTCCGCCACATCAACTGGGGATTATAGAACAAAGTGAGAAATAAAAGTAAATGGGTGAACAGTGCTGAGTTTAGAGGAGGACATGTCATGGCAGCGGGGTCTTAAATTCTGACGAGGAGAAAGATGTGACAGGGTCCATCTCCCCGACACTAGAGAGGTTTAATCAACTCTCATGGTTTCACACATCACCGCTCCTCACTCCAGATTAGATAAATCACTCATTTTAATAAAGCCTTTCTGGGAGTTTGCCGACTCTCAGAGGAAATCGTGATCTACGATGTCTCAGACTGTTGTAATGTCAAATATCTACATAAGTCCCTTACCAATAATACGCTGGTATATTACCCTGTTGGTCACAAAAGGTCATAGCACTGACACTTCACCATTTTCTGATAATGAAGCAGGTGGTGGGAGACGTCACTGACAGCTCTGTGGCCTCAGATGGTCTGAAGTCATCAGCCCTGTCTGCTGTACTACCTTTAGGCACAGCATTGTGCACTGGAGGAGGTGAGATAATACAGGATCCTGTCAAGTGCTTTGAAACGGAGGTCCTGTGGAAGTTCAAATAATTGGCATTTGCACTTTTTCTCCTCTGGATATCTTGCTCACACAGCTAACTAAAATAACTCAACCTGACCATGCACCTTTTAGTGAATTTTTTGTTTTCGTTTACTTCAGCCATTAGTCCGGTGGCCGACAGAGGCAAACGCCCTGCAACACGTGCAAATAGGCAAAACCCAAGCAAATTAAGAAAACATCTTCATTAATTTGACAACACTTTCGCAGCATTTAGCGAACGGGCTGCAAATACACACCGCACAACCAAATACATAAACGCGCTGCAAATACAGAAACGATGCAAAAATGAAAAGCACGCAAACCCCAAAAACAAATGCAACAGAAAAACACTGCATCCAGTTTACACAAGGGAACGTGAAGTTATGTCAGAGAGAGTGGATCATTTGTTTTCCTAATTTTTTTAATTCGATTTTTAAGAAGTGTTCTACTTTTCAGTAACATAGATGGGCTAGCTAGTGTTAGCTAGCAAGCTCTTGTAGATGTCAGTCTTTAACACAGTAAATATGTTCGTCAACGACCTTTTTTTCCATGACTAAGACGAGACGATGACGAGACTGCGCCAATGTCCAAAAACGCTGACTAAGACAACATTAACATACATTATTGTTGACCAAAAAAGACGAGACTAAAAGTTAACTTTTACTAAAAGTAAAAATAAAAACTAAGATAAAATCTCTCTTCATTTTCGTCTACAATTGCCTCTACTTTTTCATCATGCGATAGAATATTCAGCTACCGAGACCCGGTGACAGGTGCCCTAACGACCGTTATCTACCGGACCGAATAGCCTGCGCTTCTCTCTGATGCTCCTAAACGGACGTTAGAATCAACCGAAACATCGCTGCACGGGACGCTAGTTAACACTACACTTGGCAGCAGGTAACGTTAGCATACCGTTAGCTAGCAGTTTAATGCTGACAGCTAAATGGTGTAAAAGTTTGTCTCTATTTCACTGTGTAGGATTCCAACCAACACGAGACGTACGACAGTCTGCAGCTGCCGTTGTCTGAAAAACAACACATATGTTGCGTTCACTTGAAATACGCGACCCCCGCTTTCGTTGAGCACTGCATTTATTTTATTGTAAAATATCCTTTTCCCCTGCAGTGGTTGTTTTGTCGTTTAACAGGAATTTACTGGTGAAATAAGGAAGAGGCTCAATATTTATATAACTTTATATAATTTATTATTTTTATAACTATTTGACTGAAATGGTTATCAGAAATAATTTATTTAAAAAAAGACTAAAATGTTTTGACTAAAACTTGACTAAAATGGCAAGACATTTAGTCGACTAAAACTTGACTAAAGATACCTTGAGTTCTCTTTTGACTAAAACTAGACTATAATGACCAGACTTTTAGTCGACTAAAACTTGACTAACAAAAATTTTTGGCACAAGCCTAAGACTAAGACTAAATTATAAATAGGTGACAAAATTAACACTATGATGTGGATGCTGATTGTTGTCGTTACTCTTGTACTTATTTATTAAATGGATGGGATGGACTGGAAAAATGAATTGCCCCTTGGAGAATAATACAGTTTTCTGAATCTGAATCAGAATCGGAATCTAACTAAGGCTGGATGATGGATGCTGGATGATTTTTGCAAGTGCGTGTTCCCTTTTTTTTTTGTTCACTGTCCACATTAAAAAAACAAAATATGAATAACAAAGCAAGTGCCACTTAATAAAATTCAAGTACTGCAGAGCAAACATAATCCAAAATGGGTTTTTTTCTGTGGCCCGGTAAGCTCAGATGGTAGAACAGGCGCACATAGAGGTTTACTCCTCGACGCAGCGGTGGCGGGTTTGACTCCGACCTGCGGTCCTTTGCTGCATGTCATTCCCCCTCTCTCTCCCTTTTCATGTCTTCATCTGTCCTGTGGAAATAAAGGCCTAAAAAATGCCTGAAAAGATAAACTAAGAAAAAAAACTATCATTTTACAATAGCAAATCCCCTTCTTTCATCTTTATCCCACTCCTCTCTCTTTAATGATAGGCCAAGGAAACTTAAAAGAAGTCCTGCTATTGAGTTACAATCGATCGAATCCTGCTGCCATAGTGGTGACAGCAAAGTAGCCCAGATGACCTTTATTTAACTCACAGCCTTCAGATTCTCCTGAGGGGGATCCAGAGGCGTTCCCAGACCAGATAGGTACATACTCCCAGAGTGTTTTGGTTCTGCCCCAGGGTCTCTTACTAGTGCCTCCAATACCTCAGGGAGACACTCAGGAGGCATGATCAGATGCTTACACCACCTCAATCAGATCCATTTAGTGTGAATGAGCAGCGGGTCTACTACTACCTCATCATTCTATCCCTGAGGGTGAGAACACACAAACTGCAAAGGAAACTCATTTTGGCCTCTTGTGTTTTCACTGTTTCTCTCTCTTAGTTGCTCCCCAGAGCTTGTGGCCCCAGATGAGGACAGGAATGTAGATTGTTAAACTGAGACAAAACAATATGGTAATTGACCAATAATGTGGTACGCCACATTCATCAATGCGGACAATGTACCGATCGATTTGTGAGAGTAATTTATTCAAAAGCGCATCGGAACAAGAGCTGCTGAGCTTCCGGTGAGTGTTGGGACGCTGGTGTTTGCTCTATCTCTGAAATAGCTGCTGAATACAGTATTCTTCCTATTTGAATTTTGGAAAGGGGATCAATAAAGTTGGAAGTCATAACTCGAGTGCCCTGAGCTGAAACATTTTCTATGCACGTTTTCAAATCACACAGACGCATCTCTCTGCCTTGATTTGCTCTGCATAAACCGAAAATCCATGTCTGATTGCCTCCAGCTGCATCCTTCTACTGAGTGGATTCATGCCTTCCACATTCGGGCGAACACACCTTTGGTTTAAAAAATAGATGCTGCAGAAATGCACAAATAAGTTTACAAAGCAAGCCATTACATGTAATGTGTTCTTCTCTTAAAATTATTTAAAAAGCAACAACTCAGTATGATTACCGTTCCTAAAATGTCTTTTTATTTTTATTTAGTTTCAAAAGTTACAGTGAACCAAAAATTTAAATATTCTTACCATACTAATGCTAAAATGCAATTTTTGATCATTATACTACAGGTAACTATGTTAATACATAATACCACACAGTACAGGCAGCTCTCTCCAGTCGGTTCAAGCTGTGAGAAGGACCAAAGTGCTGTCAATTCGACTACAACTTCCATTAACGTAACCTTGGTGAGGCTGCATGGCGAGGAAGCAAGATGTACAGCTTATTATGTCCAACACTTACTGATGCTGTAAGTCTCAGGGGAGAGGTTTGACAAGATGAAGAGGCGTATGAGGAGCACACTGCACACCACTGTGGCAGTGTGAGAGACAATGCAAATTTGACAGCAGGAGCAGGTGAGAATAATTCACAGGTAGTCATTGGTAGACATGGAAGAGACGATAGATGAGCCACTGTTGGCTATTCACCACACATGTTACAGTATGCTTATTCTCTCTGAGGCGATCAAGATAAACAAAACTCGTCATGCCTTACTGTAATTCCATGCTAATTAATTAAGCTTCCAGGGTCTCAGTGGGGCAAGTCAAATGCAGATTTTAATTAAGAACTGAAGCTGCAGGGGCTGCTCGTTCATTAATTCATAAAAAAAAAATAATAATCCCATTCTGTTTTTTTATAAAGGCCCTAATACAAAAAAGTTAATCTGAGTAAGTTTAAAATGCCACGCAAGGTCCTGTTTCTGTGGCCGTAACTTTACCGTTTTAGTTCACTCTCAGCCCTCTCATCAGCAAAAAGTGTCTGTACGCTACCTACCCAACACATAACGGCAGACAGACATAGTTAGTTAGCGACTATCTGGTGAAGATAGTGGAACATTTAATGATTAAGAGGTAGGCTACCTCGCCTAAGGCAAAAACACAACGCACAGAAGAGCGAATATTAGACATTCATGGGTGGCCAATTGAATGCTAATGTTGTTCCATATCTGCTGGGTGTGTAAATGGGTAACTGGTGCCTAAATATCAGTGTTGTGGTTACAGCTTGATGTGCTGCACCCAATTAGCCTAAAAAAAAGAATGCAATTTTAATAATTCACATCACTTGCTAAGACTGTGGTGAAGTATCTAGACCAATTATTTGTCTGACTACTTTAAGAGAAAAGGGAAACCTCAGGGCTTAGTGAACTTGGTGAAGAAGGAGGATGATGGAGGGAGAAACTGAGCCGTGGCCCGCAGCCAAAACCTGACTGTCTTTAGAAATGAAGGTGACGCTCCCCTTCTGTCTGAGATCCAGATGAAAGAAGGGTTCAGCCGCTCATGAAGCTCAATGGGAAAAAGTGCTATCTTGAAGTTAACTGTCACAGCCATCACAGCTGTCAGCTGTCATAATTATCACAGAGGCCTTGAACTGATTTCAATAAGATGATACAAGGTTATCTTGACCATGACAGGCCTATTCAATATGAAGACACAAGCCGGCGCTGGCCCAAGCATTTTCTTCGCCTCCAGTCTGCCCCTTTTCTCAATTCCCCAACCTCCCCCACTCCCTTGGTGTCTCAGCAAGTCTAAAGAGGGAAATTTAAACAATACTTTTAGACTTTCGAGAATCACACATGTTGGGGGCGGCTAGATAGCTCACATGGTGGAGCATGCACCCCATGTACAGGGGCTCGGCCCTTACTGCAGCGGCCGCGGGTTCAGCTCCGACCTGCGGCCCTTTGCTGCGTGTCATTCCCCCTCTCTCTCCCCTTTCACATCTTCAGCTGTCCTGTACAATAAAGGCCTAAAATGCCCCAAAAAAACCACATGTTGTAGTTCTCTCAATGTTTGGAGCTTGCGTCTTTGCAGGGTATGGCAGCTGCAGCTAGCTTGGATTGAGTGACCCAGTTTCACTCCAAAAAGAAGTATATGAATGTTCATTCAAAATTCTTAAACCACTACTGCCGCAAAACCTACTTCTCCACTGTCCAACAATTTGGTCTGTGCAATCCAATCACTATTTTTTCTTGCCAAAATAAGACTAAATATATTTAATTCGACAGATTACATTATCTGAAACTTATGTTAAAATAATAATTCAAATGTAAAAGTAAAGGAGTAACATTATGTGAAAAATATTACTTTGTGAAAAATATTACTACTTAAAAAATATAATTAAGAAAATTAAGTTGTATTTTTGTTTCCTTTTTAACAATGTAGCCTTTCTACAAAGGCAGGTAATATAAGACTGTTCTTTAGCAACGTTTTCAAGGGGAAAGAGATCTGACAATCAACACTTTGGTCACAGCAACGTGAGACAATTTACAGTTCCCCAACGCGTTTCGTCGGTTGTTATATTTCACTGAAACATACACATTTTTTTAACATGCAGGAGTAGGAAGTGTTGTATCTGTGTGATCACAGTATCTGCTAAGCCCAGCTGTAGGGCAATCCCTCCCACTGTTTAAAGCAGCTCTTTTTCCCCCTCAAGAACCACATGTACTGTGGGCCTACCTTAATGCTTTGCCACAAGTGCAATTATTCAAGCTACCACAGTCTATGAATAACAATGCTACATAGTTGTTATAACTCACATCATTTTTGAAATGATAGTAAGTTCTTCCACACTTATTCTGGAATCTCTTTCTATATACAGTCTTAGTGTTGTTACAGTAAATTGCCATAATTCAGTATCATGGTGGCAGTTTTTAGCGATTGTATCATACCTGGCTGTATTATTGGAGCATCAAAACAGACATGTGCAGGCTTTATTATGTTTTTCTGTTGCCAAAGAGGTAAAGGATGACATAACTTAACATTATTTTTTCAGAATATATGTAATAGACCCGTGAACGTTGTGGTTACACATGCACATGTCTGAAGGTTTGATCTGACTAAATGAAAAGTGAATTTTAGAGGGGCATGACTGCATACAAAGTCAATAAGCCATATAGGATATGAGCTGATGCAGATTTGTGGCACAAATTGAGGTGAAGATGCGTTAAAAAAACACTCCGAAGCTGTATGACTCTACTCCATGAACACACATTATTTAAGCTTTACATATTCTTACTGTTCACATCTGAAAGTAAAACGGCATATTCTATTATTCTTTGTCCCATAAACTGAAATAAAATACATCCGTTTCAGCAGAGCCCTCTGACAGTCTATCCGAAACCAAAAATTGCTTCACATCCGGCAGTTCGACAACAACAGATTAGCAGACAGAAACTGGACAGACAACCAGAGAGAGTGACATGAGGATGGAGGCAGAGAAACAGAACTACTATCAGTCTAAGAAAGGGATAGGAAGACACACTGAGGCTGAGATCGGCATGTCATGTTTCACAGTCTTCTGTGGCTGGATGTTTGCCAGAGCGCTAATTATGAAGCTACTAAGGTGGGAGACGGCATGTAGATGATAACGCTTTTCACCTACAAACTGTAATTAATCATAACCTCCCAGAAGTGGGAGGAAATTGCTTCAAATTATGTACAATGTGCAGTTTACTTAAATGTGTGTTTGTAATTTATGTAAATGTACTTTCTTTACATTAATTTTTGCGCTCCGTACATGCACAACATTGTATGTTACAGGGCCTGATTTTATGCTATAGATGCCAGCCTTTGCTGAATGGTTTTACAGTAGCTGTGGTTTAAGTCAACCTGGCTGCAAATTACTGCAGGTCAAAACTAAAGCCAAACTCTAGTGAATTACTTTGGGGCAAATATAGCAAGGAGGCATCAGACCGTTATGGGAAGTACTATCTACCAAGTACCACCCATCCAGTCACTATCCTTATGGAGGTGCTATAATTTACAATAAATAAATACTTGAACAGACAGGTGATATTTCACTGCTGCTCAAAAATTATCACACTACATGAACATAGCACACATGTGGTATCTTTGTCAGCTGTTAAATAAAGTTAGTGCTGACAATGGTGACAATGGTGAAAGTCACTTCCTTTATCATTCACCCAGACACCTGTCTACCAAGGTGTGCATGAGAGTATACAGTTTTTGCATTTACAGTTTTTCACCAAAACATTGTTAAACAAATTGTAGTCTCGCTTTGCCAGACCCTCCTCCAAAGCGCGCTGGAGGAGGGTCTGGCTACTCCACATAGCATTTGGGGATGGGAGGAAAACGTGCTCTGGTTTATTGGCATTTCTTTAAACCAATCACAATCGTCTTGGACGGTGCTAAGCCCCGGGAAAAGCCGCAGTGGCGCTGCAAAATAGCCTCGGAGCGGAGCAATGCCGGAAGTGGAACGTTGAAGTGTTTTCAGCAGATTAGCAAAAGAACAAGCAAGACCCTCTGCTCATTAGTGTAACGTTACATCCCTGGTACGATACACACAGACATCGTAGCTTCAGCGAGACGTCATCCATGAAGTTTGTAATCTTTCTAATTACGTATTTTCACTGTCTTATACTTCAACAGTTTAACAATAAACTCAGACTTTCTTCGGTTGAAAAATAATGTTTTAAATTGACGATTGTTTTAAACGTCCAAGTACCTCATAGCAGGCCGGGGTCTATGAAGGAAGGCAGGCCGGGCGGCGAGGCAGCTACACAGGCAGCACCGGCGCTGAACTCCGACACACAGTCGGACAAAATTTGCAATTAGCCATCCATTTTCATAAAGCGGCCCATATTTGAGCTTTACATTACATTTTCACTATTCTCTAGTTTCAGAAGTGAATTTTGTAATGGAATAGCAGAGATCTGCGTGACCTAGCTAGATTCAGAAGACTACCTGATCTCAGGTCAGTTGTGTAGCCTATGTAAATGTTGGGGCGTGACTGTTCTCTTAATACACCCATGGGCTGACAAAGGTTCCGGTTTTTGGGAGGTTGACGTCAACTTCCAGCTTTGTTGAGATTTGCCCGTTTTCAGCGGCAGTTTCAAAATATGAGATTTTCATAGTAAAGGGGTGTCAATGGGATTTTGAGCTTCTATGTATGTCCTATTTACCCACCGAACTGTCGTTATTCAACTATGACAGGGTAAAATCAGTTTTGCATTCTATCACCCTTTTAAATAAAGGGAAATACAAAGCAGTTTCCTGTATCTCAAACCCAACAACTGCAAAAGTAGATTAGATATAACTGTTTTCTACTTTTAGTGTAATTCTATTCACATTATAATTCTAAAGGCCAAGTACATGAAATTTAAATTAAGAAATTGGCCAAATGTGACCTCAATTATCACTTTCCTGTCTGCCTACTTTTACAGGTTATGAAATACAGAGGGTTCACTTTCAGGTCACACTCTCTCATAATTTATTTCACTGTGAAGCTGGACTGAGAAACTGAACTGGAGAAATGCAGCAGAGATAAGCTATTCCTCTGTCTCTTTTTGCACAGAGAGGCAAAGTAGAAGCCAGACTTTATTTTTCTTAGCGGGAAAATTTTTCATGAAAAGGAGTTAATTTATTGATGACACATCAGCTAAAATGTGTGGGTAATGTTAAATATGTCTGCGCTGCTTGCCAATCACTCTCACAGTTTAAAATATTTAAATTTTTCAATTTTTGTAATTGAACACTTTAACAGATTCTTCTTAATTTTACGTAATCTGATAAATATTCACTCTTGGAATCCAGTGGAGTCAAACTGCCTTGACATGTCACTTTGAAATTGGACTGCGGGAGTGTCACGAAATCTGCCACTTTATTACCTGGAGATAGTGTAAAACATATGCAAATCTGTGTTTAAGCAACAAGGCTGACTGACTTTGACTTAAGCGCAGAACCACAATCTTACCTTCTAATCTCTGTACGGTTCCTGCATCATTAAAATCAGCAGATCGTCTCTGTAACAAAGAAGTATATTATTGGCATTTTTAATGACAACAGGTCTGCTGCACTGACCTCATCTGCAATGAAGGTCTATTACCACCTATCGTAGGTTATGCTAGACCTCCACTAATTAGTGTATGGGGCTGGTAGGTCAGTTGATGACGCTGTATCAGTTAAGTGCAACACACCCCGGCTGTATCACAGAGCGTCTAAGGGCTTCACTTGATGCATAGAATGCACCAGACGCATCGTACTGACAGAAGAAGTATTAGTTAAGGTAGAGTAGCCAGCATGTGCTGATCCGGATTTGATTTGTTGGTTTGATTACAGGTGGGGAAGAAGATAGGGCTAACAATACCTGCTGCAGCCCAACTGGCAGAAAGAATCGTGCTGTGATCATGAAAGATGTTTCCCATTGAAATACATTAGTTTAAAAAACGTGCTGACCATCACGAACATTTCACGAACTGCCGTGAGACTGGGTCGTTTCAAAATATGAAACAAATTGGCTTTACAGTATTTTTATTTTTATATATTTTTTTATATATTTTTTATTATGCTGCTGTCAGACTTTTTTCAGTGTCATATTTTAACGCTAAACTAACACTCTGTTGCATTTGTATTTTTTTTTACTTTTGTTTTTAGCTAAAGCAGTATTTATGAGCCAGTGGAATGACATTTAGTTCCTATGTGCACTCTGTATGTACAGTTTAATGACAATAAAAGCTATCTATCTATTTACACATATTTGATGGGGAAATAAAAGAAGAAGAAGGTCTCAATGATATACACAATGACTTTTGGTGAGAAAGACAAACATAACTCCACAGTACACTATATGGCCAAACACTCCTGTCCACATACATTTGTACATTTCTGAGATGGGTTTGGGCATACAATGCTATTTTAGACAATAGCATGCCTCCACAATTGTGGCAACAGCCTGGGGAAGGTCTTCTTCCATTTAAAACATGAGCCCACGCACAAAGCCAGGTCCATAAAGAAATTGTTTTCTGGTGTGCAAGTATTGAGTAGCCTGCACAGAGCCCTGACCTCAACCCCATCCAACACCTTTGGGATGAACTAACTGCGACTGTGAGCCAGGCCTTATCACCCAATATCAGTGTTGGACCTCACTGATGCTCTTGTGGTGAATGATTAAATAAGGTAATGTCTCCAAACTTACCTCAATTATTACTTGTCTCCTGCTAGTTATACTACAGCACTTACTTAAAAAAAAAAAGTTAAAGTGTTATTTACATAAACTTCTGGTGTACTTACAAACTTTCCAATCCATCGTTTTATGAGTGCATAACCTATTTGTACTAGTGTAGACATTTGGTATCATTTCGGGCATTATTAGTGGGGTCATTTACAGGGCTCTCAAGTGTCACGCATTGAGCGTGACAGTCACTCATTTCGGTCTTTTGTCACGCACTCCCGCCACACATTGTATTTCTCACGCGGAAAAACTATTTAAAATAAATTGAATATGCCGCAAAAAATTTCTCTGGCCGCGCCGCTCTCACTATGGAACCGGCAGGAATCAAGCGCGACTGCCCTGGAGTTCTTAGTCGAGCCTGCCACTTATCAGCCAATCAAAAAAAAGAAAGGGGCTACACAATAGCCAATCAGAAAATAGCACTATTGTATTGTAAGATTTAATGCAACAGCCAATGAAAAAAAAAAGCATAGAGCAGCGTACATACACTTCCCTAAACATTCGCTCATTCAGAGACCAGAGACCCAAACGGGGCTCTGTGTCTGTCAGACGGTCTGAGATCTACCGTCTCAGCAGAGCAATCACGTTAATGCACAGCAGATTATTTTGAAATATATTGACTATTATAACTTTATTTTTCTCAAAATATCACGACTCCTCCAAAACTCAGATAAAACAGATATGTTTTGAATGTGCACAACGTTTTGAACATGAGCAGAAATCTTGCTCAAACAATTCTGTTTATCAATTCATTAAAATGAATTAATGTATCATTGACGTGAATAATTGTCATATGCACATTTAAGGAGGTTAAATCCTCAACAAAAGATGCAAAAGAAAAGGGAAGAGTAAATGATGTGTGCTGACTCAGATTTAATTAGGAAAGCTGATCTACAGGAGAATAAATAGATGAAAGCAATACAGAATGCCTGAGAGCCTAACTGCCATATATTCCATTATGTTTTTATATTTGGATAATAATCTATGTTTACCATTACATAAAGATTTCCAGCATGAATTGATTCAGAAAAAGGTATAAATAGGTGCATAAAAATTCACCAGAATGCAGGAAATGAAGAGTTTAATGCTCAAAATTTTCTGGGGGAGGACCCCCATACCCCCCCTTATCATAAGTCACCATGCCATGCAGAAATTGAATAAATACTTTGTATTTGGTTGAATTGTCAGTGCTATGTGTCAAATCTTTTCTTTTGTAAATCTGAGCAATTATTAATAATAACAACAAAAACACTAATAATAATAATAATATTAATGAAACACCCTTACTCCTGCGACTCGTCCAACCCGCCACCAATCGATGATCTCTTTTTTTTTGTGGGGGGGGTGGGGCGGGAGGGGTGTCACTCTTGCCTGTCTTCAAAACTTGAGAGCCCTGCATTTACGAGATACAAACGTGGGTCCATTAGCCCCTGCGCTAAGCTATTCAGCTGATAACGCTACTCTACGCTAACTCTCCCAATGTTCGACCCAGGTGAAAAAAGCCTCTGGGGGGGTGTTTGGCTCAAGGTCATGGTGCAAAGGACCCTAGGGTGAAATTACTCCGAACCATCACTTTAATTCTGTCAATGGCAAAACAATGGTAAGCCTTTCCTCAAAATGATACAACACTTTGGCTCTGTGCCATGTGTTACGATTGCATACTTTTTATGAGCATAGTATAACAAATTCCTAGCAACTGTTTATGTGGTAATACATTATTGAATCTTGAATCTGAGGGAAGACTATATAATTCAACACCACATCTGAGTAAATTGTAAATATCTGTTTCAGCCGCCCTTATCTCACTCAGTACACTTCAAATCGTCTTTGAAGGCCTGGCAGAGCCCACCGAGTTTCTTATTGACAGTCAGGGCAGCTGCGTCTGAGCACATCTCACCGGCAAGCTCAGCAATGCACAGATGGCATCAAATATACTGCTTAAAGTCATCATTCACTTTAATGTTGCAGCTGCATGGCCACGGGAAGGCTGCGGCTCTCCTTCTTTCTTTCTATCTTTCTCTGGACTCTTTAAAGTTCCCCGTATCCCCCAACTGACTTACAAAAACCTGCTCTGTATTCTCTACCAAGGGTGAAGGGCAGGAACGCACCCGCAAAGTGAACAAAGGAGAATAGACTTTATACTAGGGAATTCTGTACATTATCAGACCACTATATGGTCAGCAGAAATAACAATGTACCCAACCAAGAGCTGTCATGCCCCTTTTAGAGTCTCACAATGGCAGTTTTCTGAGAAGAATCCCCCCCAAACACAGCAATTATTCCATCTTTTATCCTGCAGTCTTGGGAGGTTTCTGCTAGCATGGTGAAAAAAATAATGTCATCCTCGCCACTCATACCTTTAGAAAAATGGATATATTTTCTCAAAGTAAAAAACTTTATTTGACTTTTGTCCTCACATCACTCCTTTTGTTAAGGAAAAAATGTAGTGTGCACTTTCTTACAATGAGAGAGGTATAGCCGTCCTATGAAGGTGTAATATTAGCAAGATTGGTTACTCTGAGATAATCCTCACTATAAAGTGATGATTCATCTGGATGTGGGGGCTTATAGAGGAGAGAGAGAAGGCTGGCGGTTCCCTACAGGATTTTGAACAAGATGTAAGAAGAGAAGCCTAACACACTCGCAATTCGACTTCACAGCTTTCTAATCACTCACTGTCTGCACCTGCAAACTCCAAATGAAAGAAAGCAATTGAACCAAGAGATTAATCTAAAATAAAGTCCTTTGCAGAAGATCCGTTTCACACTCGTACAGAATATTAATATCCTATCTTGAAGGAAATTTACACTGAGCTTCATATATGTTCCTGTTACCATGCGTCATCAATAGTAGGACTGTCCACCTATGTCACCTAGTCAATTTGTCTGAAAAATACAGATATACATTGTATTTGAGTGCGTATTTTTGGTTGAATGGTTTCATCCTGCCTGATAAATTAATACTGAAGCCATGACAGTGACCTTGTTGATATTTCTGATCCAGGAAAATCTTTTCCAATTACCCCGTGACTTTACTTAAATAGGTTCACTATTATCCAATCTAGTTTAAAAGCTCTGCAATAATGGACAAAAGAGTAGCACGAATAAACAATCTCCCTTGAACCACCAAGTCTGATCATCCATGTTATCTGGCTGGGATTATTGTTATTACATGTCTCAGGCCTCATTCTAAAATGTTAAAAGCTGCTCTCATCAATATTTTGCAGTTTTCTTTTTGCATTAGCGTCTTTTAGCTCAGTTTTTATTCTCTCTCACCCCACAAATTATGCAACGTTTCCAGCAGCAGGCAGCCGTTTTTTAGCCAACAAAACCCAAAAGCCTAATGTACACTTCCTGCCCAGCAGCAAACAGCAGACAGACAAAGTTAGTAAGTAGCTGGTGAACAAAGTGGAGCATGTATAGCAAATACAGAGTCACATATTTCCATCAGGAGTTGGGGGAGAGCAAAACCGACCGAAATGAAGAGAAGACTGAATATTGGACTTATATTCACCAGATGTCGAGACGCACGTCTCCAAATGAATGCTTATGTTTTTTGCTGGACGTGTAAATAAGACACTGTTTGCTAACTGTATGTTAACTATATCAACTTAGGGGAGAGATACTGTGTCAATTTGTTTACAGCTTGTTACGCTGACCGAAAATGTTTATGCAAATATAATATATATATATATATATATATATATATATATATATATATATATATATATAAGGTTTATAGAGATATGAGTGTAGGACAAAAGCCTTAGCATCGCAAGCCTTGATCAGTTGTCTGTTGTTTTCTGGAGTTTATTTGCCAAGCGTAGTAAAATAAAGCACATTGAGTTCAGATTTTTTTTCCTGACTATAGAGCGCTTTTCTATTATTTCTTATGTCATTCTCATAAGTAAGATCGAAAATGTATCATTGAATCTGTCATTTTTGTGCAGTTTATCTGGCCTGGCAGTTGTCTGTTGCAGCAGAGAGATAAAGTTTAGTTTTAATTATAGCTCAAGATATGAGAGTAGATCAAAACATCTATTAATTTTAATTCATACTTTAGGCTGATATAATAATAAGTCTGAGTCTCTGAGTGCACCCACATGGTTTGACTTCCCAATTTTCCCACAATTGTTTTTAATTGGGCTCAAAGTGAAAACATTTATCAGTATCAGTACTACAGAGAATAGATTAACCTAGCTAGAGCAGGGCATTCAGTATGTTGTCAATTAATTAAATTTAAAGCCAATATTACATTGCTGTTCTAAACTGTTGTTCTTCATCCCAACTCGTCCCTTTAAGCCTTTCCATACAAGCCTCCCTCAGTCGTTAGAGGCTCTCCAAAACAAAAGCTATGGGTGTTTGATATATTTCTATATCTATATAAATATATCTATATTTGAAGTGTCTGAAGAGAATATTGGGAAATAGTTTTTGCCATTACATCATAATTTCTTTTGGCTGCTCTTTGGGAAAAGTTACTTCTTTCGATTAAGATAAAAAATGCAGAACATTTTCTGTTATTTAAAATTCTCTCAGACAGAGCCGCTCAGTTAATAAACTTCTGAAATGAAATCAGTTGTTTAATTAATTTAAAGCTTCTTTTTTTTAAACTCTTTTGACACTTTTTTTTGTGCTTTTGACTCTCACTAATCCAAGTGCTGGTAAATAATTTCAACGCATTCTCATGAACGGGTCTGTACAAAAATGTATGCACACCAAAACGTGTGTCACGTGAAGCCGGCTGGCTACGAGCTCCATGACGCCGAGCGGCAGTTACTAGTTTAGTTGTTTAAGCCGCTACAGAGCTTCGTAACGTCAGCTACAGACCTCTGTTGTATTAGCGGTAGTTGGTGGTTCAATCACCCGAAAACAGGCGAGTTTGAGCCAGGTACAAAGCACCACGAGCTGCCGGTCGTTTCGGCAGACGAAAGTTAAATCAGGCACCAAAACGACTAGTTAAGATTAGGATTAAAACACTCCCAAAGAACATGCATTTCCTGGGTGAAAGGCTTTAGTTTTCCCAGGGAAGTGAACACCGCTCTCTGGCTTGAAAGTCCTAATCCACTACAACCTCCTCCCTACGCGCCGCGCGTTCTTATACAGCGGCCGTCAATGTAGTGAATACAGCACAAAAACATGGAATGTTTACGAATTACAATGCTTAACTTTTCATAGCTTTTTGAACGAATGGTTCATGAGAACAGGCTGATAATTTACAATTATGGCGTTGTGAATCGCTCTCTACGTTAGTTGTCGGAGACCAAGATAAAGGTCCCATAATGCAATTAGAAATGTAAATAAACGGAAATACAACAGTGAATCACCTTCTACGGACATTTTCTGTTAAAATACACAGTCATGCAACTGTTAATACATAGATATTTAGAGTGTGTATCCCTCCCTGTATGGTGTCCTGGTGTGTCAGGATAAAGGGGCGATCAGGTGCAGTGATTAGGGAAAAAGGAGAAAAAGAGGCAGTTGGTCGAGGAAATCTGTAATGGTTAGAGAAGACCAGCCATTCCTACTACCTGCCCTTGATTAACCTTTCATTCCCTTCAATACTCATAAATGGCCACCCACAAATGGCTCCGCTGAATCCAACAGTGCTACTGACTGACTGACTGACTGACTGACTGACTGACTGACTGACTGGACTTTTACTGAATATTTTTCTACGTCTAAAGCTTTGAATAAAAATCCAGGACACCAAGTAATTTAAGTTTGTAGTTTCTCATTGTGATTGATCTTCTGAGATAGAGATGGAGAGGGACAGATTAGCGAAATAAATTAGTGCAGGAACATATCAAATGCTGAGGCTTGGTGCACCAGGGCTCACTGAATCGGTCAACTGCAATCTTCCAGCCTGATTTGTCAAAATTTGGTGTAATTTTCTATAAATGTAGAACAGTGTGATATCAATTTTCTGTAATATCGTGTCGCGCAAATCTGCTTTCTTATCTCCCAATTTCCCTGTTCTTCCTCCATCTCTTTATCCCTCTCCCCATCTCTTCTCTGGTCTGGTCACACATCGCCGCTGAGGCTGATAATAAGCGGCGGTCACACCGTGCGTCTGCTCTCCATCTAGATTCAGACGCCACAGTGGAAGAAGGATGACGAGAAGGAGGAGAGGAGGGCGTGTTAAGAGGGGCAGGGGAAATTTAGGTCACGCTTGAAGCCATAATGATGGTGTAATGCACCAGCACAATCTCTGCTGCAGCACTGAATAAATCATAGATGCAACACCCTTCACAGATGATAAGTAATGGCTCCTCTCGACACCCCAAGACAGTGCACAATATGAATATGCAACCAACAAGTTAGATAAACGAATCTGACACGTGACATTGAATACCCCAAACCACACACATCTCACCTCTCAAACTCCGGCAAATGACATTTCCCAACTACCTCCGAGGCACCCAAACAAAGATTGATCAGAGCAAAAGGTATCAAGCAGGAGATTATGGGACCAAGTTCCCTGAGTTTCCATTACTGGCCTCCTAATCCTTTTATAAGGATACGCTCTTAATGGGCATGAGCAGTGAGAGCGGTGTGTATTGTGTGTGTGGGGGATAGGTCATCCATCACGGACGGACCTCTGAGGAGGCGAATGGACAGCAGGGAAGGTTAATGTCAGCCCAGATCTGACTGAAGCTCGCACATGTATTCAGCATCCAAATCTCCGGTGACAACGCTGAGCGATTTAGCTACTCTGATACATATGCCAGTGAACCACAGGTCAGCCACCCGACACGCTGCACAACAATATCATCTCACGTGGCCTCACAGTCAGGCTTAAAATTGTGTCGCATTGCCAGACCTTCCTCCACAGCGCAGAGGAAGAAGGTCTGGTTAGCCCACACAGCATTCCCGGGATGGTAGAAAAACGTGCTCTGGTTTATTGGCATTTCTTTAAATCAATCACAATCCTCTTGGGTGGCGCTAAGCGCCGGACGGAGCAACTGTGCCTCTGCAAAATAGCTTTAGGAAGAAACTTGTTTTGATGGAACATGTGTACGTTCAAAGGTTGTTTTAGTTGTGCAACAGAAAACTCAGATTGGACAGATAGTCTAGCTACCTGTCTGGATTTACCCTGCAGAGATCTCAGGAGCAGTTAACCATAGTCCTCAGAAATCCACCGGAGTTTAAAATGCCAACACACACGAAGGTGTATGTTGGCCAACAGGCTCAGTGTACTTCCAGACCTCTGGCCTAATCTTCCAAGCCATTTTAACTACCCACTGCCTCTGTGTATTGTCTGGAAATGCTCCATACTGACAGCAGCCCAAGCTACTCACAGACTCTGTATTTGCTGGGGAGGTTCTGTAATGTCAGGCCACCTTAAATCATCACCTGCATATGCATACCTCTCAAGTCTCACGCATTGGGCACACGCATTTCAACCCGTTCACACGCTCACACGCCACACCTTGTATTTCTCACACAGAGAAATTACCAGGATAACGCCCACCAAGTTGCACCGCTATTTTTTAAACAGTGGAACAGGTAGAGGAATCAAGTGAGTTCCCCATAGAGTTCAGAAGGCCCTGGCTGCCAC
This sequence comes from Perca fluviatilis, assembly GCF_010015445.1. Classification (NCBI taxonomy): domain Eukaryota; kingdom Metazoa; phylum Chordata; class Actinopteri; order Perciformes; family Percidae; genus Perca; species Perca fluviatilis. The sequence goes on along the minus strand of NC_053114.1, from coordinate 38,708,106 downwards.
GCACCAGCTGAGCGAGTGCAGATTTCAAGTTGTGGCTTTCGTCGCTGTTTGTGACTTTGCCTAAGATTAAGTGACAAGTGTACTCGCCCTGTTGTTTATTTGGTTGCCATGACTTTGCGAGTGATGACGTCCTGTCACTGTTCCAGTTGAGAGGAGAGAGAGCGGATGACAGTTCGCCTGAGTTCAGTAGAGCACACGGCTCTGTAGAGTCGTGTAATTATGACTTTATATACTACATGTACATAGCGGAAACCCTATGGTGCGTCTGCCCTATTTCTGATACTGTGGCGGCAGAAATCAACATAGAGGAAACATTGGGTAGCTTTTGCGCCTATTATTATTATTATTATTATTATTATTATAGCTACATGTTGAATCGGCTGCAGGGCTACTCTGACAGTTTTATATTTTTATAAAGTTACCCATTTTATAATAGGCCTACCCATAATACTTTTATAACAATACCCATAATAATTTGGAATATTTTTAGTTTTTTCTTTCCTTTTATTTTTACCGCACAACCTCCTGGCCCCCATTGTGAAAACCTTTGGCCTAGGCTATTTCATTATATTTTATCCAGACAATGCATAGTATTAATTATTGCATGCACACACACACACACACACACACACACACACAAAGAAATACTGAATTAAATAAACATTTTTTCATTTGTACGAATTTATGTGTCATTTATCAGATCAGACCCCCTGTCCCCACCCAAAACCCTGCCGCCAAAATCTCACTCTGAACTCTGTTCAAAACTTGAGAGCCCTGCATATGTTATGAAAATACCCAAATCTCCAAGGTTCCTGAACTACCCACTGGCTCTGTGTATTTTCTGGGCGTGCGCCATAATGTCAATGCCGCTGAACTACTTATTCGCTCTCTGTACTTGCTGGAAGATCTCATACTGTCAGCCCCCCCCCCCCTTTAACTACTTATTGGCGCTGTGTATTTTTCAGAAATACCAAGATCTCCAAGACCCTGAACTAACCATACTTGATACTGTGTATTTTCTGAAAATGCTGCTATCAAACTACCCATGGCCTGTGTATTTGCTGTGATTTGCTGATTTGGCTCTGTATTTTCTGGACATGCTCTATCTCCCAGGCCATCTCAACAACGCACTTTCTGTATTTCGACCAGTTTTCAACCAACAATCAGATGTGACGTTAGTGAAAGTGAAAGGTGCCTTATTTTGTTATTAGATGATACATTAATGTCCCAATTGGTTAATGTAATCAAATTTGCATTTAAAAAAAAATTATAGCCTAATGTTAGTTTTGTGTGCTTAAGTATGCCTTCACAACAAAGACGACTGAAGAAGAGAGAGAAAGAGCTCAAGGAAGCAGCTAAAAGATCTGCAACTTTGCAGAGCTGGATTACAACTGGCCAGCTGTGAGAGAAGCATTTGATAATGTCAAGCAACATTATTCATTTAATGTGAAGTTGGCCTATTTTATCAGAAGCATTTTTTTTAAGTTGGAGTAGGGTAATAACTCATTAAAACAAATGTTTCATTTAATCATAAATACACAGTAAATTGTCTGTCCCATGTACAGTATATCATTGTGAATTAGTTATTATTTTATGTATATCAAAAGTTCCAGTTGAGAAAAATTATTTTACTAGCTATAGTCATGTTGTAATTGTTCTTTATTATATATATATATATATATATATATATATATATATATATATATATATATATATATATATATATATAAATAGTATTTATGGAGCCAAATCATAACATTAGTTATCTCAACCAGAATCAGTGAGTGCAGCCACAGTCTAAAGGTCAACTGGGAGCACTAGTGTCAGTGTTCAGTTTTTTTAGCCGTGAAAAGTACAGTATACTGTACAAGTTAATTTATTCAGATTCTAATAATTCTATTCAAGATGAGGCCTACCACAAGGCTCCAGACCAGAGAGGGAGGGAGGGCATGCAGAGCATCACTCAACAAATCAGACGGCTACATAATGAGAGTGGTGAGTGTTCCTAAAAGGGTCATGTCAGTAAAAGCGCGATAAGGAAAAAGATAGATGCTACGGCCAATAGTATTCTTAACTTAAAGGTACATTATACTGTAGAACTTATTCAGAATTATAATGTTTCCTTTGGAGACATGTTTCCATCTTTGAAGGCTGAACGGGGAGGAGGGGGGGGCTGTCTTTTTTTCCAGATTAGAGCAATGGCCCCTCCAAATGTCTATGAATGTCCCTGCCCACAATAAAACCTTTGAATTGCAGGTCAAGTGGGTAAGCTGATGGGCTCACTGGTACACATAGATTTCATACCAAAAAAAGAGACAGATTTTGAACAGATTATAATGACCTCTTATTTTGGTTGCTGCATGTTTCCTACATGTGCAGCCTGTTGCATATTTAATCTGACAAGTTCCTGCTCTCTTTCTGGTGGCTTGTGAAAAGAAGGTCATCTCCCCATTCAGGCTTGGATAAGTAGGACTGAGCACTGCAGAGAGAATAATCATCTGTTTTTTTTAGAAAACGTTCAACTATGCCAACAGCAAACATGTAACTTCACACGTCCCGACTGCTCTATCACCTGTTTGCCTCCACCCTTGCACAGGGTAGGCTACAGAGAAGTCATGATGTATTCATGAGCTAGATATGAATATGAAAGTCTGAAGGGGGAAAACATTCTTTGACAGATCTCACCACAAAAATGCAACTAGCGTGACATCATTTCAGAGCAGAGAGGTGTTGCAATATTTCTTAATGCCTTCTCTCTATCAGAATCGGAATGCACACTCATTGCTTTGATTTGCCCAAAGACTTAAGCTTTATGAAAAGAAACAGCGTGTCTTTAAACCAGAATCACGGCAGAACGGCCTATTGAACACCAGCCTATTTTAGTTGCATTTTCCTGAGGTGAAATAAACAAATGTGTGCCATTCATTTGTGTGCTCCCTTGTGGTTTTTTAAACACCTACACTGTCATGAAGCTAGAAACGAATGTGTTGCACATTGCTTTGATAACAGAACGTCAGCCAAAGGCATTAGCTGTTACTAATTCTTATCAACTGTTTCCAGTTTTAACACTCAAATTCAGATAAACAGCCGTCAGAGAATCTTCTAGTTGGTCTGTATGTGTCTCAACATAACAATCCATTCTGCTTTGCAATTACTGTAATGAAGAGGAATAACTACCAACTTGAGTTTGGCGTGGTCAGCGGCTGTACAGTAGGTGTCCAATTGAATGCATCACAGTATTTCCATGTACCTGTATCCCTTTTGTGCCATTGTTCCTGAGCAAATACAAATAAAGCACACAAGGATGTTTGTAGCACACTAGCAGAACAGTGAGGAATGTTGCATTAGCATTTCAATCTGTTCTTGTCTGTATTTTCTTATATACATTTACATGTATATAGAGAAATGTTGGTGGGTGTGCACTCTTGCAGGAGCCTCCAAGTGTATTTGAACAACCACTGAGATAGTAAATCTGATACAAAGTAAAATTAGGGAGGAGACGTGTGGAGACACTTTCAGTGACAATGAAAAGTTTGAAATTGCACTTTATTTAAAGTCACCGTGTTACAGAAGGCTGCACAGGTTAAAAAAATAAGAGGGGGCTGCAAATTAGATTCTAAACATACTCTCAATCAAATTCAACAGGTAGGATGCAGGAAAATGCAATTGGTATGGTATGGTAATTGTTGTACTCAACCTTTGTTGGTGAAATCTGTAATTTTGAATAACCAATAGGAAGAATGAGATACATACCTAACGTTAATAAAAATACTATAATAATATTCACATGGCGGCATGAAAACTAGGAGTGAGGTCAGAAAAAAAAAAGGCCCAACAACCAAATAAGTGAGATTTAGAGGTGCTAGGTATGCGGATTTGGCTACCATTTGACCAGGGATGCTGGAAGTCAGTCAGAGTTGGGTGTGCTGAGTGAAAGTAAGTCTATATATAATTATGTCATTCTAAATGTTGTGCGACTTTGTTTTTGTATTCATATCAATAGCCAGGAACATTTATATCTAATAGTTCTCAACATTTTACACAAATGTTTACCCAACCTTCACCAACATGGGCTACTGTACGTCGAAAGCAACAGCGCATGCATGTGGGCAAGAGATGTGGCGGTTTCTTCAGACTTACCGTGCAGATCCACCTGGCCGTGCGACATTTCTGTCGCGCCTCGCTCCACTTTATTCCTATGGGTGACGTCAAGCGACATTAATGCGCCCGCAAAGCATCCCGGGAAGGCGGCGCTGCATTTGAAATAATGTGCGTCAAAATGCTGGCCGATGCCCATCTTTATGCAAATGAATCCGTTGAACGCAACACAACTATCCAATCGAAGTAGAGCAAAGGGGAGACTGGGGGAAGTCTCTCGCGGGTCCTTTGTTGTAGACGTCCTACTACAAATATGCTCAGGAGACTTTAGCGACACCACGCTTGAGTCGTGTCGCAAAAGTGGATCCGCAGACTGAGTCTCGCATTGCCAGATCTTCCTCCACAGCGCTGTCAAGGAAGGTCTGGCTAGTCCACACAACATTCCGGGATGGGAGAAAAAATGTGCTTTAAACCAATCACAATCGTCCTGGGGCGGTGCTAAGCGCCGGATGGAGCAACGGTGCCTCTGCAAAATAGCCTCGGGAAGGAACGTGTTTTGGGGGAACATGTGTACTAGGGCTGAACGATTAATTGCATTTGCAATTAAATTGCGAGATGTTAAAATGAGAAGTTCTAATCGTAGAGGCTGCGATTACACCCTGGTCATGTGACACGCAAGAGTAAAACAGTCTGCAGAGGAAATTGTATTTATTGTGCAAAAAGGGGCTTGCTAATGTTGCTACCTCATGGGGCAACATCACTAACCTGTATCGCCACTTAAAAAAACACCACAAAGCCATGTACGATAGTTGCATGGCTAAAAAGCCTAACACCAGGGTGTCAACTGCCAAGTAAGCGAAATACCACCCAACAGGGATCACTGACCGCGTAACTCCATATGAACATACTTCAGTAACAGAACATGGAAATTACTCAAGCAGTAAGTTTATCGCAAAAGAAAGGATGCACCTCACCTCACTTTGATAAACACAATGGATAAGCGGTACAACATGCCCTCCGCACATATTTTAGCCAGGTCGCCATACCGAAGCTAACGTTACACAAAAAATGTAAACAGAGTCGCAGCAGAGCTGAAAAAAGGAGTATTTTCCGCTGCTACAACTGACGTGGTCAAGCCATAGGATCACTGCGGCTGGCACTGCCATACTCGTTGTGCACATATTTAAAGACTGTCCAGTAAAAAGTGCTTTTCTGCAATCTGCGCTTTAGTAAGTGTGATTTCTTACTGACTTTAATATTAATGTTTACACCAGGCTTATTTGCCAGTGCTTTATGTTGTCATGGTAATTATTACATGTCATTGTATTACAAGGCTGGACGTTCAACAAATCACTGTGATTAAAGTAGTTTATAAATAAATGATGTCATTCATATAAATTCATGCATCACCTAATTTAATCAATATAATAACAGTAAAGGACAGTTTGTTTAATCCATCTAATATTGTGTTAGTCATACAATCATTTTTTTTTTGTCTTTGTTAAATAATACAGCAGATAATGAGCTTAAAAAATAATACCCTTTTTAAATCGCAATCGCAATATTGGTGACAAAAATCGCAATTAGATTATTTTCTAAAATCGTTCAGCCCTAATGTGTAAGTTCAAAAGTTGTTTTAGTCGTGCGACAGAAAACTCAGATTGGACAGATAGTCTAGCAAGCTGTCTGGATTTACCCTGCAGAGATCTGAGGAGCAGTTAACCATAGTCCTCAGAAATCCACCCGAGTTTAAAATGCCAACACAAAGAAAGCGGAAGGTAACGGACATCTGGCTGAAAAGAGGGACATACGACGGAATTTCTGGCGGCAACGGAGCAATCCCAGAAGTGGAAGGTTGTGAATATAGACTACACTAAAACAGCATGGGCTACTGTACGTCAAAGCAGCCACAACAATTACACAGGCAATAACACTCAAAGTCAAGCATGAAATCTGCAAAGAGAGGATGAGGGACGGCGACAGCTCATGCATGTGGGCAAGAGATGTGGCTGTTTCTTCAGACTTAATTTAAAGCCAATTTTAGAAGCGTGATTGCCTGTAAAGTCAATGCAAAGATGTCAGTTGATGCAGATTTGATGTGGATGGGGCAAATTGAGACAAGCCCATCCACGCAAGCTATACATGCTTCAATGATACTACCCAGTAAATCTGAAACGCAGCTATTAACATCACAGATTGATAAGGCCCTTTAAGGCAGAGTAATACCCAAACAAAGTTTCTGCCCTGGACCCAACTTCGACCAATAATAATATTTCTGCATGACTCTTCATTAACAGGGGTTATGACTATAACTCACTGACAGCGAGCTGCATCTTACCATTAACATGCGTTGGTGAAACGTGTGACCAGTAGCCTATGTTTACATATTCTACACGGCTCACTGGGGCTCGAGGCTACTTCCCTGATGGGTCATTTTCAGGAGCTGAACCATTCGACATGACCTGGTTAGCAGAAAAGCTATTTTAGCAGTTGATATGAAAATCATCGCCATGATCGCGATCTCACATCTGCACAGTAGCCATGTACAAGTGTGTTCAGAGCACCGTGGAAGGTGCAGTACCCTCTGGAACTGCACACTCCCACGACAGCCTCCTCAGGCTACACACAGACATATTTATCTCTTTTAAGAGATGCCCCAATCTCAGCTTATCTCTCATTCTCAGGTGTTGGGTCATATTTTTACTCAGGAAACATCTTTGGGCAGCTGGATGTTCCTTGACTCTTCGGTGAGTTCAGTAAAAAGCAAAACAAGAGCTGCCTGCGGTCACAAATTCTAGTCGATCAGCCCTCTATGATCACTCTCTGCACTCCTGTCAATCACAGCCCTGAGTCACAGTTTTCTGTGGGGACAGAGGGAAATGAGACGAGAGACGGCAGGAAAAAGCTCTATTTTAAATCCATCGTGGGCATGTGTGAAAGCAACTATGACTGTTTTCTACTTGTTAAATGTCCATCTACAGTGACATTAAATGAACATATTCAGCGAGATGAGCAACTCCACTAACAGCCAATATATAAAGCCAAATAAGAAACAACACATCTGAAATGTGAACACTTACAGAGCCATTTCGGCTACTAAGCTGTCAGATTCTGTGGGTCTAAATGCGCTGACACACCAACCTGATTATCGGCCGTCGGCGAGGTCGGTGACTTGAGTCTGTTCCGTGTGTTCTGTGCCGTCGTCAGTCGGAGGAGCCGTCGGCGTTCATTTTGGCCGATTTGACTTGTTGAATCGGCTGGTGGGCAGTCGGACTCAATGACCAATCTGATTGGTGGAGTGCTAGCCCTTGACTAGCGAATCAGTGCACGAGAAAACCGGAGCTGACAACGCCAGTATCTTCTTATTACTAGCCATCGTATTTTCTTCCGTTCAGCGAGTAATGACAACAACGATCCTTCTTGACTACTATCAACATCATCGGATGAAAACAATGACTGACCACAGCGTGCTCTGTGTATACTAGGTCTAGAGAGATGTTCCGTCATTTCTGGTTTTCATTTTTTGGGCGACAATACAGATTAGCGCCGCCTGCTGTTATGGAGACGAGTTTATTAAGTTTATTTAATTTATATAGCAATTTAAAAGCAAAGAGGTTTTGCACCAAGTGCTTCACAAAGACAGACATAATGTATACAAGCATAAATAATGTCCAAAATAATATAGAGCTTAAACACAGAAAACCAGGTTAAACTGAATTAAAGCCAGAGAATAAAAGTGGGTCTTTCTTAAATTCTATGGTCGTAAGGTGCATCTTAAAAGCATCAATGGACTCAGCCTGTCTAATGGCCTCCGGCAGACTACTCTGGGGCCGCTTCAGAAAAAGCCCTGTCCCCGGCCTTTTTTCCCACAAACAGGGCACTGACTGGAGTCATGCGATTCTTCTTATTCTTATTCATAGTGATTATTGATCCATGGGGTCATGTGCTTTGTTTTTAACTGGGTAGCTTGCTAGCTATCAAACAAACTAGCTAATGATAGCTAGTTAATGGTACTTCATGGTAATTAGTATGACTCGTGAAGAAACTTTCACTTTCAAATTTTTCAGTTCAAAACAGTACATTTGGTATTCGGATCTCAACAGTGAGTTGTTTTTAGAAGCTATTTTTGCTAATTGTAATATACACCAATTATAAATTAAAGTGCCCATATTATGAAAAAATCACTTTTTCTGGGATTCAGGGTGTTATTTTGTGTCTCTGGTGCTTCCACACGCATACAAACTTTGAAAAAAAACATCCATGCTGTTTTGAGTGAGATATGTGTTTCTGAATGTGTCCTGCCTTCAGTCTCCGGGTGAGCTGTTCAAAATCTGCAGGGCTTTCTACATCACTAGCCGAATCGAGGGGCCTAGGGGGCTAACCGTTAGCCCATTCTCAATGGCAAAACACTGCTACAACACACAAATTCACCCTAATCTACAAAATAAATTGGATAGAACTACTTTCATGTCCCTGTTCTGCAGGTATTCCATGCAAAGTTGGAAGTGCGCCCTCGTTTAGAAGAAGTCTCCCGGCTAATCCTGCCTTGTACAGACCGAAGTCAGAGAAACAGCTAGCTAGCAATTGGGAGCCTTTCCTAGCTACTGCGCATGTGCGACTGCCAACAAAGATGTTACAGAAGTTGAGAGGTCTCACTCTGTAGCTAAGACAGAGACCTGACACAGGGTGAAAAGAGGAGCTGCAGCAATGTGCATTACAACAAAAATACGTTGTTTTTTTTAATTTACACTTGCTGCAATTTTCTGATTTAATTCTCATTATTCTTATTTCCTTGTAAACAGTATACAGTATTTCTAGTGGTTGATAAATTAAGAAACTGAACTGCCAGCCAGTGGAAGATTATCTGTCAAGTGTGCATACAGTTGGTGCACAATATAAGACGCACCATCATCGGTTGAAATGTAGATAAATAACATTTTACAGATCTTAACTGCAAAAGTCTCTTTGCATCAATCCAAATGATGTGTGGGTTGGAGTTGAACTGGGGCAGACTTTAGAGCACGGTCTCGCTGGAAATCAACATTTATTACCATGGAGTCCAAAGCTGATGCATTAAATTAGAATGCTTAGCATTATTACTGCATTTTCATTTGTGAATGCCAACATTGTGTCCCTTCCACACCTCAGAAACCCATATTCCCACAGTCTATCTTGGCCAGAAATGTTAAGCGTAAGCATTTGAGATCACTGAGTCACTGCGAAAAACACATTCCACCGTCCCTCCTTTCATTTTTCAACTGACCTGGTGAAAAGAATGAAAACCCCAGAAAACCAAAGACACAAAGTCTCCAATACATTTTCCGTAGATATTAGTGCTAAAAACAAGTAGTTGGTTAATCAATTAGTCGATTGTCATTTTTTAAGCTGCTGAACATTCTCTGGTTTCAGCATTGTGAATGTGAGTATTTGCTGCAATTTTCACAATTTTCTGTCTTGTCTGGGCGATTTATCAATTAATCGAGAAAAAAAAACCAAGCAAATCTGTAGTTTTAGCCTCAAGTCTTGTCAGTATTTGTACTTTGATACTAAATTACATCTGACACTTGTTTACTTTCACTTAAGTCAAATCTGAAATACTGGACTTTACTGCTAAATTTCAGAACATTTTTTTTGCAAAGCATTGTGATGTCTTGCCTTGAACCATAGCAGATTTTAAAACAGAATGAATATTTAAGATAATTACTATGTTGCTCCCTGAGAATCAAACACACAGTGAAGTGAATGAGAACAGCTGTCTCAACCGCAGCAGAAAGTAAGAAGAAAAGGCTGAGAGAGGAGGACTGCGATCCTCAGACAGACAGACAGACAGACACACAGACAGACAGAGGGAAAACAGGACTGAAAGATAACACCTCAATGAACAGACCATACAGCACATCACAACCCACATTTCACTCAGACTACAGGAGACTAAAAACCTCTTTGAACAAACATTTCACCATGGCTGACATAACCTCCTCCTCCTCCTCCTGTCAACACACACACACACACACACACACACACACACACACACACACACACACACACACACACACACACACACACACACACACACACACACACACACACACACACACACACACACACACACACACACACACAGGATTATGGTTAACTGCTCCTCAGATCTCTGCAGGGTAAATCCAGACAGTTAGCTAGACTATCTGTCCAATCTGAGTTTTCTGTTGCACGACTAAAACAACTTTTGAACGTAGCTTACACGTGTTCCACCAAAACAAGTTCCTTCCCGAGGCTATTTTGCAGCGGCACCGTGGCTCCGCTCTGCGCTTAGCACCGCCCAAGACGATTGTGATTGGTTTGAAGAAATGCCAATAAACCACAGCACGTTTTTTCCCCCATCCCGGATTGCTGTGTGGACTCGCCACACCCTCCTCCGCAGCGCTGTGGAGGAAGGTCTGGCAATGCGAGACTAGATACAGTCTAATACAGCCGGGTTCAGTCTGACAGAAAAAAAAAGCTCAGGAGGAGGGAATTGTTCAGCTCTGTGACACAGCCTGACAGACAACTCGGTTGATGTTGACGGGTCGGGTAAAAAATCATGACTGTATTGATGTTAACTGGGAATCAAGTGCTAAAAATGACTCCCGTGGTGCTCTGCGATCTCTGAAGTTTATGACAACGCTTTACCGTCAACAAGACTACGCAACCCTTGAGGCACCACTCTGAAAAGAAATCTGCCGTCGGTTCACAATTAACGAGATGAATAATTGATTTGTCTCTTGTTCTACATCAAATGAAGGCACAGAGTGCCCTTCACTGCAGACGTTCACTTGAATACAAAATGTTCTTTGCAGGATGTTGTAAAGTTGCACAATATTTCATATATCAGTGCAGTTAAAAAGCTAAAACAAATGAAATGAATGAAATAGGTTGATAACACTATACTGCAGGAATTTGATTTTGTTTTCCCCCCACCAGAACATATTTCATCCCATATTTTAAAAAGAAAATATGCACAAAGAACAAGTAAGCTCTCACATAGCCCTCAGACCTTTGAGGTCAAAGGAAATGTCTCCAGGTAAAATGGACACACAGGTATTAAAATACCCAATTTGTAAAATCAGAGTTTGATCTTTATACTCTCCATTGAGCGTAAGTCTATCAGTACTGACTGAGAAGAGGCGAATGAAAAAGGTACCAAAGGAAAGACGCAAACACAGGACATGAACTAAACTCTGAATTAGCGGAGGATCGCTTGAAAATGATGTTCGACCTATTATCACACGATGGAGTCGTGCACGACCTGAACAGCTGTGCTTGTGTGGCACTGGCGTAAAGAATGGATTACTATGTGCTCAAACTTAAAGGGTTTGTCTAACATTTGCCTATAGGCATACCGTAGACAAAGTCTGAAGTACTGTATGTTGCATGTTCTTTTAAAAAGTTAGGATGATTTCTTCATTTATTAGAGGTGACAGTTGAATTGCATAGGCTATTGTTTATAGCTAATGTTTGTATTTAATCGCTTAAAGTTGTATTTGCAGTCATACTATTGGTACCTTTATATTGAAGTCTAAATTGAGCTGATATAAATTGTTGTAATACAGCTGGAGTATATTCTTATTCTCATGCATTTAGATCTCAACAATGAACAACTAGCTTCGCATTGCCAGACCCTCCTCCACAGCGCTGCGAAGGAGGGTCTGGCTAGTTCACACAGCATTCCTGGTTGGGAGAAAAAACATGCGCTGGTTGTGGCCGGGTTGGCTCAGTGGTGGAGAGGGCGCACGTGCTGAGAGGTTTATGCCTCAACGCGGGGGTCCAGGGTTCTGGTCCGACCTGTGGCGATTTCCTGCATGTCTTCCCCGTCTCTTTCCCCTTTCTCACCTAGCTGTCCTGTCAAAAAAATTAAAGGCCAAGCCCAAAAAATAATCAAAAAAATAAATATATATATTTCTTTAAACCAATCACAATCGTCTTGGGCGGTGCTAAGTGCCGAGCGGAGCAAAGGTTCCTCTGCAAAAGAGCTTCAGGAAGGAACTTGTTTTGGTGGAACACGTGTACGTTCAAAGGTTGTTTTAGTTGTGCAACAGAAAACTCAGATTGGACAGATAGTCTAGCTAGCTGTCTGGATTTACCCTGCAGAGATCTGAGGAGCAGTTAACCATAGTCAAGAAAGCGGAAAGGTAACGGACATCCGGCGGCACCATAGCAATCCCGGGAAGTGGAATGTCGTCGATATAGACTAATGAACAAACTTATGAGCACAATTAATCATAATTTTATCTAGACCGCAATATGGACTAGTGCAATATCCAAATAGCAGGGTTAGCAATATTTATTAAAGGCAAAATATGTGTCAAACCATTCTGAATGAAGTTTTGTGGTGCTGCAGACGCCCCAGAAAAGAATATCTGTGTGATACAGATCCTCACAGAAATCACACTATAATTATTTTAATTTGAATATTTTTCCATTGAGAATGATACAAAAATGATTATTTCCTCCAATATCTTGAGTCATATCCCAATAACAGTCAAAATAAACGCTATTAGATGTTTTTCTACCGTTCAGCCCAACAAAGACCTTCCATCCAGAATCCTTGATATCTAAGTACTAGGGATATCCATGCAACAATTTCATTTGAAACATGTTTCTTAGCAAATAAGCTTTGGCCAAAGAACCTCTCTACTATGATAATGTGAGAAATTATATATATTTAAAATAGGGATTTTTGAGATTGGTGCAGAAATTTCATAAAATACTTTGGTGTAAACATGCAAGATGAAGCTTTGCATCGCAGTTGTAGCTTTACAGGATTACTCCCTGTGGGAGCCGTCAAGTGTTTGCGTGGAGCCTTCAGGGACTCATGTGTTTCAGTAACAGAATAAATCCAGTGAAATGTTTTTGCCCTATTACACACCTGACTGAGAGCATCAGGCTACATGCATCTGTCCACCGACAGGAGGAACATTGGTGTTTTAGTGCCACCTGGTGGTTAAAATAATTTAAATCTCACACTGTACAGCACAGATACAGGGGCCGTCATGGATGGCAGCAAGTTATCATTCACACTGCAGCTGCTCATTTCACTGGTTTGATAACTCTGTAGCAACTCATCCAGAAGGAACTGGTAAGTCATTAAGTATCCAGCGCTTTTTTTTTTTAAGTCTGCAACTGGTCTGCTGATTGTTCCCAGAATTAAGTCCGAACATGGAGCTGCTTTTAGCTGTTGTGCTGTAGAGATCTGGAACAAATTCCTTAAGGATGTTACCTCAACACTTTGAAAGCTTAACATTTGTGCAGATCTTCAAATAGCCAATACTTCATGACTCTTGCCATTTTCTGAACTTTTCAGAAAAATGTTTACGCCAACATAAGCATCTATGTTCAAGCAAGTCCATATTTGCAAGTCTCCATCCTCAAAAAAGCAAACCCATCACAAACCGCAAATTATGGTCATAGTACCGCAAAGTCAAAATATTCCCTTTGCTTCCTGAAAAATGTAGCTTAAACTGTAATTGGATCACAATTGTGTAACTAAAGTAGGATTTGAATCAGGTATATCAACTATACATGAACTCAAAATCAGCAACCGTCTGTATAATTTGCTAGCCTTGGCCATTCGTGCTGTTCATGGTGGATATTCAGTTTTGTAGAGTGACTCATTAATAAACACAAGTGGCTTAAGACTTAAATACTTTTATTTAGTGAAATTATCATCTCAAATTTATATAGCACCTTCGACCTAGGCAGGCATAGACTTAGTGGTGAGAAAGGCAAGGTAGAGACTGTTTCTTCTCAGACACCTGAGGAGACACCAGGTATTCATTTTATTTATAGTGTCAAATCATTACATGAGTCATCTCAGGACACTTTACAGATAGAGTAGGTCTAGACCACACTATAATTTACAGAGACCCAACATTTCAGTTATATTTCCACTCATACATCACTGATTGGTCATCATTGATTGAATTGAAAGAAATCAAATTCACTTCAAAGTGCTTTACAAGCAATTGACATATCTTAGGGATCATTCAGATCAGAAAAGGCACTCTGGCTTAAATGACCCATTTGTGTGCTTTAACCCTCCAATGAAGCACAAGTAGAGTTTATATTTCACAATTATCGTTTTCCGTCAGATCGTTTACAGATCGAAATTTCCAACCGCACTTGAAGGCAGCTTCATTTCAAGGAGAAAGAAGAGAGCGAGGGACTGCTTTGTGCTGGAGCTCGTTGCACAAACTCCTGGTGAGTTAAGAGCTTGCGGTTCGTTTTTTTTTACCCTCCGTGTTAAAAACGTTCTGGTGGCAGCGATAGAGGCAGGGAGGTTTACTGTACCGGACACACACTGGCTTAAAAACCGACTGCCAAGTCTGACCGCCGGTTACGTGATTGGCCAACACAAGGTGACGTAGGGTTACATTTCTGCAAAAGACAATCTTGTTTACAGGGATTTAGGGTTATGACTATCACGATACGAATTTCATGTCACATTGCTTAGCCACCAACCTTTGACCAAACGCACACATTACCAAGCCTGAGGCTCACTGCTGGCTGACAGAACCTCACAGAGAACATGCAGATATTTAAGATGAGCTGCGGCCTCTGATGATGCAAAGCAATCACAAAAACTGAAATCCCCTCTAGGAGGAATCCACCGGCATTGTCAAACCCATTGCAGTCACCTCTGCAAAACAGCTTCAGTCAAGTCATTCCTGTGATGTACGCAACTGCTCTGACTCAAAGGGTTTACTGAACAGCCGGATGCTATGACAAGGACTATTAGAAATACATGCGATAGTGTTGGTGCATATTTGCAGTATGTGTCTGGAACATGTTTTTTGTGGCGAGGACATTAATGCCTAAATTCGTTTGAAGATTAATGTAGCAAAACCGGACTTCCCTCTGCATTGCTCACCAGCAATAAGCCCACAATACAGCGGTGTTCCCAAGGTACACAGTGGACAGCAGCGTCCGTGCTGGGAATGACATGCAGCTGCAACACGGCTGACGCTGAACATCACTTCAGACGTGCCATCCTGGTCCAACATCTCATCCATCTGCCTAGGAAAGGAGAGAAAAGGCAGAAAGGTCTTCATTCAGAGTGACAGGTTATTGCAATTTTTCTACAGTTTTGTCTGAAGAAAATGTTTCATCTTAAAAACACAGACAGTTTAATATTCAATGTATTTTTTTTTCACCATTTGTTTTAACTAATAAAATGCCTACAATTTAAAAAAAAACCTGCATGCTGGTGGTCAGGTCCCCAAATACATTCTGGGATATAGCAAAATTGAGGTAGGCTTTGGGTCACGATAATAGGCAGTAAGAAGAAGGCATGGTCTACAAAGAGAACAAGTCCTCTCCGAGACAGACAAAGAAACAAACATTGTCTCCAGTGGCAATTTTGACGTTACGTGTAGCCTCTGGTGGTGTCACTGCTTCTTATCTCCCAAAACCACAATCTGATCTTAAACCACAGTAGAGCTGCAGCGCTCTACGAACTCTACGAATCTGTATTGAATGCTGGTTCGTTCCAACATCCCAGTTACAGTATCCTCCCTTTTACAAGACTGTTAAGTTGCATCATTACTTTCAGTTGAACAAACCAATATTGATTCTCAGACTGATTCAGTTCGTACCTTTTTATGGTGAACAAACTCCCTAGGGCTGCAACTAGCGACTATTTTGATAGTTAAATCGGAAAAAACTAAAATTATTAATTTTCAAAAAATTATTCAAAAAGCAAACATTCCTTGCCATACAATGCCCTTTTAAACATTTACATGCAACACAATACATACCATGTTCTTAGTTAATTGCTTATGTAAAATGTCATACCATACATTATATTAATCAATTATGAAATTCATCTGCAACCATTTTTATAATTGATTAAGTTGTTGCAGTCAATGTCAGCCATGCAGTCAATGTCAGCCATGCTGAAGCTTTCTAGTTTGACAGCGAGTCACCAAACTGCTACAGAAAGTCAGACCAATTTCAGTATTTAACCAAATGACGCCCCAAACCATTTGCTTGACCCCTTACTGAATCTTCAAAGTTCCAACTCAATTCTTCACAATTTTTTTATCTGGAGTTCAGTGCCAACAGACAGCCCTACTACTAGTTAAAAGTTTTGGGACCTTACAAAATCCTGTAGTACAAGCACACATACTTGAAATGTGTCAGGTCAATTCAGGTTGTACTGCTGCAGCTCAGGCAACATGTGCAGCAGGTGGAGGCCCAGGCTGAACTTTGGTTGTGACCTGCGACTGTACCAGTGGCTGCTGCTGTGGGCCTGGCAGGGTTTCTGTGCATGAGTCTGCTTGCAGGGACAAAGGAAGTGGGGGGGGGTTAGAAGACAGAAAGAGGACAAGGAAAATTTAAAAGTAGAGCCAATGATGAAGTTAAGGTAGTTTATCAGGACAAAAAAGAAAATCTAGCAGGAAAATTGCTACCGTGGGCAGTTTCTTCTCTCCAAAAAAAACCTCAAGAGTACAACTACCAAGTGGACCACTGATCACAGCCAGCCCTTAGATTTAACTGGGTCATTAGTGACCAACGGAGCAGTTAAATGCTAAATAGAAGTGTACTGAGTTATTAACACCCTAAGAAAACCATTGTATGTGCTGGACAGACCGCATCGCCTGTTCTGTCTCAGTGAAACACCTTCACAACTGACTACCATAGCCAGGAGGTGACTGAGCATCTCTGCCATCAAGCAAACTGAAACACGATTGTTCTGAATAAAATAATACTTTTAGACAATTTGGAAAAATGATATCTTTTAAACGCAACAATCCGTTAAAGGCATTGGAAATGTATTGCTGTCCACCTTCACATGGATCATGACCCCATCTAAGATTTGTTGGGTTCAAGCATTTTTCTACATTTTAGATTTTACGACTTAAATGCTCACTTCCCCCCCCCAGCCCAATATATGCAGTCTGGGTGCTTGGGTAACAACTGATGAAGGAACCATTAAAGCGTTATACAGTTGTTACAAAATGAACAGATCTAAAAGTTTGGTTCACTCTAAAAGCTGCATACATTTCCTTGTGCCAGAAATCCATAGGAAAATCTTTAGAATTCAGGCAGTGACTCAAGTAGCTCAAAGAGTGAAGCTCTGAGCTGTGACTTTAATAAGGTAATACACACGAGAGGACAAATTGTAAAAGGATAAAAGATTGCACTTCATAAAAACACAAAAGTTGACTGAATTAGGGTTAGCCCTCACCAGCTCTCAGGTTGGAGTCGTTCCACCGATTATGAAGGGAAAACCTTTGCTGGCAGGATCCATTTTGGGCATCACCTTCACAATGGCTAAAACATCCTGCCTAACCACATCCTTCAACTCTCTCATCTTCAGTCTAGGAAAGGAAGAGAGCAGAACAAAAACAGAATTGTAGGAGAGGAAATTACAAGAAAATCATTAAGCAGTGCCCTCACTGTTTCTCTTCTCAGGTGTGGGTGTGACTCAGATGGCCCCTGTGCACAGTGTGTGTCACCACAGGTGGTCAGGACAGGTCCGCTGTGCCACTGCAATCAGCAACCTGACTAATGGTGCAACTCATCATTGTCACAGCCCACTTCTCTAAAACACTATATGCTATAGCAAGACTACATGGATTTGGATAGTCAAGGCATTTCAATTTGTGTTTCACTCAATCTACGCAGAACTGAAAAACAAAAAGTAACCATTGTTCTTTGCAAATGACTGCTGCATATTTGTGATGTGAGGACACTTCTGAAAGGGAGTCAGAAAACACCAGGAAGACAAGTCATGTGTCTGCTGATGATATGCTAGCATTTATTTTCTGGTTTAGTACACACATTGAAACAAAAACAAAATTAAATGTGGCTTCCCTCACTGTCGCTCTAACGGTAGGTTTCCACACAGCGAAATTTCGCTTTGCTCTCATTGAGGTTGAATGGAGACGAAATTCGCCCTGATTGAGCGAGATGAGAGCGAATCGCTGAGGAGAGCGAAATAAAGTTGACGAAAGTTTAACTTTATTCAAATGAGGACCACTCAAGAACCAATCAGGTCCGTGTGTTTGTGAGCATTTATGAGCTAACATTTTACCGATGGTTTGCTGCTGTGCATTTTTACCGCCCTGTCTTCTGACAGCCCGGGACATTTAAAAAAAATGTGGCGGACTTGCGTGTTGTTTTCGCAACCACGCCCCCGAGGCAAACTTTAGTTGGCTGAAATTCGCGAGGTATTTAGTTGTGTGGAACCCTACCGTTAGTATGAGTTGGAAAGCCATGTGACTGAATGCTATATACAAGTTCGTACAGTGTCAATGATTTATTTTCACAAGTCAGCTTTACTCAGCACTGCCAATTCTGCCCCAGTAATCAGAGCTATGTGAAAAGTACCAACCCTAGAAGAAGGACATTTGTGGGGACAGGAACTGACTTTCATCCAGTTTCCTTGGTTGAAGCCTGGTTAAGTCCCTGACTTCTTAAAAAAAGATTCCTGGTAAACGCTATGAATAAATAGAGCTATCTCAGGGTTTTTCCTGCATAGAGGTTTTTTTTTTGGACGCGCACCCAGAATTTTTAGCCAGCCCCAAAAGGAAAGCCATGCCAAAATAAGACTTAAGTTAATTCAAAACCAATTTGACTGTGTTTAATAGCAATTTTGAAAAGCCGAACATAAACTTAAATAGGAGCGCTTATCTCAGTTATACCATCCAGAGTCTGGCTGTGTCAGACGCTCCCGGTGAGTTAACAGTGGTATTTAAATATTATTAGTTTTTAAAGCAATTTTGCTGATAGGGGTTTAATTTGTTTATCAAATTGTATGTATTTGAATGTAGGTGCACCAATCACGCTTACTGTTGTGCGTAGTCCCCCTCCTTAAGGCCCATTCGGAGCCAGGAAAAAAATAAAAATAAACCTCTGTCATTATGTGGAGGAGTGCTATCATAACCTTTAAACCTCCAGATTTAAAAAAATAAAATAAAATAATAATAAAAAGTGATGAAAGATGAAAGCAGTAAGGTAGACTGTAACACATCCAGAAACCAACCTGGAGCAATGAAGGAGCTGGCCTCCAGGACAGTGAGCCAATAGTCCTGCTTGAGGGAGGGAGAGAGAGAAGCTTGAGAAACTCTACAGCACAGCATCCTTCCACTTCCAGATGGTAGACTGAAACAAATAACATGGGGACAGGAAGTATTAAAACAAATTCTGGAAAATACACCTTACGTTTGAACAGTGTTCAGGGATGGTTATTCAGCTATCCAATTGAATCCCTCAAACACACTAAAGTCTTCAGAAACAGTGGAACATTACTTATTAGAATATCATGTATTTATTTAGCAGAGCCTGATTAAAAAAGAAAAAATAATGCTATGGTGTGCACAACACACACTTTTACAAAAGGTGGAAGGGTTGAGTCAGATGGCCCCTGTGCACACAGTGTGTCCTCAGGTTGGGTCGGATTGGGGTATTGATGCCACTGCAACAAACACCCCAACTGATTAGTGCAACTCATCACTCTCACACCCATCACCCGTCCGACTTTTAACATGCAACGCTGACCTTCCGCCTGTGTTGGGGACACCATCGTGCCTGCAAGGGCTTGTGTTTACCTTCTGTTCTCATTTCTGATCAACAGGTAGCACCGACCAGTCTCATCTCGCTGTAATGTGAAGACTTCATTAGAGTTAGCTTAGCAGCAATGCCTAAGTACAACGACAAACCATGCAAACCTATCAGGTTAGCCATAGCCATGTGCACAAAACGTGGTCAATATCGGTTGTCCAACCCGTCGTGTAAAACTCAAATGTAAAAAAAAATAAGTAAACTGGCCTATGTGACATTTAAAGAAACTGAATGGTTGGCTACCAATAACTATTTTCTTTAACGCTGCAAACAAACAGTAACGCGGTTCAAATAAAAGGCCTAGCTAGCTAGCTAAGTTAGCGTAGCTTAACCGCGTAGCTAATGGTAACGTTAGGATGTAACATTCGCTTCAGCTTCTTAAAAACGTCACACTGTTCTTCCTAAAACAAAACGGTAAACCATAAGCAGATAGCTAATACAAACGATGATGTATGCAAGTTATTCCTTACCAAACATTTAGCTTGGGTTTCTGGTCTCAGATATATAGTCTACGGTCGCAGCTAATGGTCCACCAATTTATTCTTCTTTATTTTAATGTAGGGCCATAAACCAAGTGTTAAAAGTGTATGCCGCCACCTACCGTATCGGAGTACGCAAATGAAATTACTTACAATCTTTTTGTTGTTGTTTTTTTTTTTACAGACTTTTACAATCACATTCTAATGGATAAAAATAAAGGAAATAAAAATGTAAAACCTTACTTATATTATATTTATAATTTAATTTAATTTTTTCATGTAAAAAATTAAATAATGACCTTTTCATCTCAGCTTGAAATGTTCTATTTCTCTTAAAGGGGTGGTTCAGACATAGGACCTTTTCCAAGTTATTTATCAGTGGAGACATCCAGTCCTTCCAGTTGAGTTCGCTGGTGCTAGGCTAGCGCAAGTCAACAGTATCTGCTAGCCTGCCATTAAAAGCAGTCTTTACACGCTCCACAGTACACCTGGGGCAAATAAATTATAACGCCAGACTATCGATGTAAATGTCTGTTAAAAAGAGCTAGAATCAGTAAAAGAACAGCGGGAGAAACAGAAAATTTGGAGAGAGAAGAAGAACTTGGTAACTTTTATAGCTGGAGTTATAAATGCGACCTGTGAGATTAAATCTAAAACTGAACGGGTTCAGGTTATTGTGAAAGCGGCAGCACATTATTTGGGTATGAGAGGGTTAAAATGGGAAGAGGTGAATGATGAACTCATAGTACAGTCTAGTCAAGACTCAACATGTTTGGGTTGATACTAATGTTAATTCTACAATGGAATGCAAGGAGTTTAATATCGAATGGACAAGATTTCAAGCAGTTTATTGTTAGTAGGAGAGATAAACCAGACATTGTTTGTATTCAAGAGACCTGGTTAAATCCTAGTTTAGACTTTATTTTGTATGGGTATTTGGCGGTGAGAAGAGATAGAAGGGAAGAGAGAGGTGGAGGATGTGTCACTTTTATAAAGAAAGGTATTCCTTATAGAGTGCTTGGTATAGGTAATGAGCAGGAATATGTGGTAGTGAAGGTGTGGGCTGTGGGAATGGAGTTGGTAATTGTAAATTATTATAACCCCTGCAAGAGACTAGAGTTACACTTACTTGAGGAGGTAGAAGGGTGGGATAGTAGGAACATTATGTGGTGTGGTGATTTTAATGGGCACAATGTGTTGTGGGGGAGTGATAGAACAGATAAAAATGGGCAGGTGCTTGAGGAGCTGTTAGATGAGAAGAACTCTGTATGTTTAAATGATGGCATCAAAACGAGAATAGATATTGTGGGGAAAGAATCTGTGCTTGATTTCACATTTGCATCTAATATCATAGCACCGATATGTGATTGGTTTGTGTATCAGGAAGGAACTATAGGAAGCGATCATTATCCAATCTGGTGTAAGATAAATGTTAATACCTCGTTGGTTAGTGAAGGCTGGGGTGGGAAATGGATCCTTGAAAAGGCAAATTGGGGTAAATTTCTGCAGGTCCGTGACAAATGTCTAAATCAGGCCAATGAAGAAATGTCTGTAGCAACACTTGACAGCTACATAAAGCAAGGCATAATATTGGCGGCATTGGAATCCATTCCTAAAAGTAAAGGTGGTAAGAAGAGGAAAGTAGTGCCCTGGTGGGATGATGAGTGTAGAAATTAATAGTAAACTATCAAAATCGGAGGGTAAAAGCATTGTGTGGGACGAAATTTCCAAACAGTGGGAACACTATTGGGATGGTGGAAATAAAGGGAGACACTTGCATACAATACAAACTAAAGTAGGAGGGATGTGTTACAGTGGGTTCAACTGACAAGAACAAGTAATTATCAGCAAATTGAGAATTGGTCACAGTAGGTTGAACAGTACACTTTTTATGGTGGGAAAACATCCGACTGGACATTGCGGTTTGTGTGAGTAAATGCAGACAGTGGAGCATGTCCTGATGACATGCAGGAAATATATTCGAGAGAGAGCGGTCATGTTTGCTGGATTACGTAAATTAGGACCAGTGGAACTTAGGTTTACAGATGTTCTTGAAAGTGGAGTTACCATGAATGGAAGACAATATTTATTTGCATTTTTGAAAGGCACTGGACTACTTAGGAAATTATAGTATAATGTAATGAAATGAATAAATAGGTAATGGGTAATTGCCAATAGGAGGCAGTAATGCAACGACTTGGATGCCAACTGCCGTTAAACTCTAAAGAAGAAGAAGAAATGTGTGTTAGAATTAAAACTACCCTTGCATCGCATTTCAATAGCTATACTTTGTTCCCTGTAGTTGTTAGCATAGGCTAAAGCAGCGGCGGAGTGATATTACCTAGGCTACCGAGAAAGCTGGTTTACACGCAAGTTTATTTACCTGCCGCTGTGAGCTCCAACGAATTCCACTCTGCCAGGCTATAAATCACATAATATTACCGGTTACCAATAAAAAATGGACACATAGAAAATGGAGTGCAATTTCTTATATAACAACGTTGGTGCTCCAATCTTTGTTGGGGAGTTCATAGGGATCCAAACCTTGTAATAGTGCCGATTTTGTCCACATACCGGTCCCTGGCTTCCCTATTTAAAGTATCCCGGTAAATAAACTTTATTTATATAGCACCTTTCACAGACAAGAAGAGTCACAAAGTGCTTTACAGAAGGAACAAATAAAAGAAACAACAACAAATAAAATACAATACAAAACCATATTGCTAACTAAATGCTTGTCTAAAAAGATGTGTCTTTAGGTGTTTCCTAAAAGTTTCAACAGAGTCCAAGGCTCTCAGGGCTAAAGGGAGAGAGTTCCAGAGCCTTGGAGCCACCACAGAAAATGCACGATCACCTCTAGTTTTAAAACGTGTTCTGGGAACAGTTAAAAGGTATGACTTGAAGACCTCAGAGAGCGACCAGAAGTGTGTGCATGCAATAGATCCTTGATGTAAGGGGGAGCTTGGCCGTGTAAGGCTCTATAAGTAATGGTTAAAATTTTAAAATGCACTCTAAAACTAATTGGTAGCCAGTGAAGAGCCTTAAGCACAGGAGTAATGTGCGATCTCCTGTTGGTGTTAGACAGAAGTCTTGCTGCAGCATTCTGTACAACTTGCAATTTGTCCATGGATGATTTGTTTAAACAAGTGTACAGAACATTACAATAATCCAATCGAGAGGAAATAAAAGCATGAACAAGCATCTCCATCTCTTTCTTAGAAACCACAGATCTAATCTTAGCAATGTTCCTGAGATGGAAAAAACTGGAACGAACCACAGATTTCACATGGCTATTAAAACACATGGATTTTTCAAAAGTGACACCCAGATTTCGCACAGCATTACAGTCAGAGAGTGATAGAGCCCCAATGGCCTGTTTAATCTTAGGGGTGATGTTGTCAGGAGCAAAAATCATCACCTCAGTTTTGTCTGAATTTAGTTGTAAGAAATTGTCTGCCATCCATTTGTTAATGGAGGCTAAACAATTGTGCAACTGTGAAAGTTTGTCGAGCCTATCTGGGCTAAAAGATAAATATAATTGGATGTCATCAGCATAACAATGGTAAGCTATATCTTCAAAACTACCAATGACCTTTCCAAGAGGAAGCATATACAAACTAAATAGCAGGGGGCCAAGCACAGAACCTTGGGGCACACCACAAGACAAAGGAGCACAGTCTGACATAAAAGGTCCCATGGACACAGAAAAACTCCTGTCAGAAAGATAAGAAGAAAACCAGTCCAGGGCTGATCCAGTAATGCCCACAGTGGTTTTCAGTCTATCAATCAGAGTGAAATGATCATAGTACGTCTGTCAACACCGAGACTACAGTATGCTTTAAGTAAAATCCTGCATGACTTCCTGCAAGTTGGCCTGTTTGTCCCCTGCTATTGTACTCTTCAATTTTCTTATCTGTATTTTTTATCACAGCCTTCAGTTGTCTCAGTTCATCAATCAGTTCCAGTCAGCCCCTCTGTTGTTTTACCACCTTGCTCAGTTCCTCTGACATGAAATTCAGAGATTTTCTTCTACTAACTTCTTAGTCGTCATTTCTTTAATAGATTGTAAAACTACTTGCAAAAAAACTAAAACAAACTGTCTTGCAGAGTTTCCAGGTAAACTATTACCAACAGTGAGAAAACCGAGGTGTGTATGTCTGTTTTCTTCCTGGTTATCACAATTGTGTCCTCCCACAAGAGAGAATTTCATATTTATATGCCAATACTGGCATAGGCCTACGGTGGAAATGATGTCAACAAAGAAAACCGAACCCAATAAAACATCTGACATGCCACATTGTCCTATTGTCCCTCAGTTTCTCTTCACACGGTAGGCCTAAATAGAAATAATTTCATGATCAGCTGATTGTACTTAACAGACCAAGAAGTCTACTAAAGAGTTGTTATTAGACATGTGTCATTTCAGATATCCACAACGCAATTCTTACTAGTACAAATAATAATAATAATAATAATAATAATAATTCTATTGCAAATATCTGGAATGTTCTTCTGGATAGGAAGAATGACGTGAATATCTGAAATGTCCATTGCAGATAGGAAGAATGTAATTGTGGATATCTGCAATACATACTAAGTCTCGTTATTTAAAAAGGTTAAAAACTGCCACATACAATTTTAAATTAGTTTTAGATCTTGAATTTAGTTTTGACTAGTAAAATCAAAATTGTAGATATCTTGAAATACAATTTTTAAACCAACAAAATTCTGGATATCTCTTGGCGTAAGTGAGAATACAACTAATGAGTAGAAATGCTATTATGGATATCTAAAATATAATTGTGGATAGTCCATGAACTGTTAAAATAGCATCCATCTACCTATTAGCAGATACCCAAATAGATTTTTGGATATTTGCAATTGTATCGTCAGAATTAAGTATCTGAAATTGCATTTTTTTTTACTAGCCATAATATGAATTGTTGATATCCATAATTAAACTTTTACTAGTCAGAATGCATTTTGGATAATCAAATTAAGATATCGGGAATGTTTGTTCACTTTGGATATCTGGAATTAGAGTTTTGACTAGTAACCATTGTACTGTAGATATCTGAAATGAGTTCTTCCTAGTACTAATTATTTTGCAGATATCTGGAATGGTCATTCTGGATAGGAAGAAAGTCGTGGTGGATATCTGAATTGTTTTTAACTAGGAAGAGTTGAATTATGGATAGCTGCAATAAATATCCAGTCTAGCTATTAAATGTTAAAATTGCTTGCCATAGGCAACCTGGTGAATACAGACCTCTTCAGTGACATCAGCAACTTGACATTGCTGTGGATAACCTGAGCTTTCCACTCAGTCACACGCTACGTAAAGTAATTCTAACAGATTTAAAATTGTGGGACATTAAGGCTAAGGTTTGACAACATGACATCCTTTTACTTCAGGGAGCACAGGAAATGTGATCTATAGAAGGTCATGTTATTGAAGTGTGGCCTGTTTACAAATGCAACATTTGATTATGTACAGCTTTTTGAACCTTTATGGGTCAAACTATTCATTTATTTTTTTAATTATAGTTTTGTATCTGGAACAGGATTCTGCAGTCATTACACATTTCTCTGGCCAATGAACAAAGAGACATTTAATTGAATGCATGTTTATTGTGATCCAACTGAAACTTCAGTATGCTTACATACCGAAACTATATAAGCAGACTGGTCCCAGGATCTGCAAAACAGGGAATATTCAATTTAAGCAACTGATAAGTCATCACATTGGCTTTACTTTGGTCGTGATTTTTTGGCTGTCCCAGAGTGAACAGCCAAATAAGCATTTAAGATACTGACAGTCACTGTTACATATGTAAGACACCTCCAGGTACTCGTAAGTGCCAACACAGGGGTCTCCAAACACAGAGTTACTTGCTGCGATGCTACAGCGGTTTTCTCCATTACAGCTGTGGATGCAAAGGGACATGAGTGAAAACGGACTTTGAACACAATGCAGCATTATGAAATCCAAGCCTTGATTAGTGTTCCTATTATGCTTTTTGGCTTCCCCCCCCCACACACTTTGATCTCTGTGTTCAAAGTGAAAAAGCCCAAAGTCCAGCCCCAAAAAGGGACTTACCATCTCCAACAGAAAACTGCTCTAATGTAGTCCAGCCTTTACTTCGGGGACAAACGTGCATCACTTTGAAACACACGTTATAATACTCCCTCATACTCTGCAACTGACTAGCTAGCAGTACTAACTGCGCATGTGCAACTCCCAACAAAGATTGTACAGAAGTGAGATACCTCACTCTAGCTAAAAACAGGTCAACACAGGGTGAAAAGAGGAGCTGCAGCAATGTGCTGCACATCAAAGTGTTTTTGAAAATTAAACCACAAACCTATTCTGGTACAAACTAAGATTATGAAACTGAAAATGAACATAATGAGCACTCAAGGTGGGGATTTAAGTTATAAAATCTCAGCCTGTGTATCAGCAAAGAAAATGGCTACAGACTGGTTATATTTGTGTAGAATGCAGTCCCTTGTTGATCCCTTCTTTTGTCAATTTCACTTTCTAGCTGACTGAGGGAACCTTGCAAGAACTTATCTGGACTTAAAATAGTTTCTTGAAGTCTTTTTATCCCCCCACTCCCCCAATACATTTAGCAAAGGTAGTGCAGCTGTACCTGTCTGAAACTTTGCCTGCAGGGCTTGAACAGGCAACATTTTGAATTTGATTGGGAGGCCGCTGATAAATGCAGGTGGTCTGGTCACTACGTCCATAGTTGGCACCGTACACAAATATAACCTGCTTGTGACCTGTCAAAAAAAAATTAAAAAAATAAAAGTACAATTGGCAAGGTGGAGAAGACAACAATGTAGTGAAGATTTAGAAGTCTGATATTTATCACATGAATCCACCATGAATGCAAAAAAAGAAATATTACCACACAGTTTTGCCAAAGAGCCCTCACAGGCAACAAGGTGAACTGTCAAAGTAACATGAGGGAATCCCATTATTCAAGAAAACCTACAGCTTCTTTTCTTTATGCAGACATTGACAATGTGGCTCACTTTCAGGGAGGCAGGTGTGGGTGGTTTCCAGGTATTTGTAGATACCAGAGCAGGGATCAGAGGTATAAAAATCGTTGATGTTTAGTTCACACTCCCTCTTGCCATCACACCTGTAGGAAACCCATTACAAGCATGTTTTAGCACAAAGCAAAAGCTCACTTAAACCAAAACAGTGTCAGTAATGTAGCAACTATTTAAGTTAAGTATGTAGTGTGAAACGTAGACTGCCTGAGGTACCACTTGTTTTAACATGATGCTGCATGTCATTGTTCCTTGACGATGTAGTGTTTGATGACCCTTAGAAAATACTGTGTAAAATGATCTCCTTAACCCCTTCCCCAATTGACTCCCTTAAGTTAACCTGGAAGCATGATTTGGGCATTGACATTTCCGACGACCAGTGGAAAAACATTCTAAGTTTAGTTCACTCTTCATCGATTTGTGCTAGACATGCCCTAATTCAATGTAAAGTGCTTCACAGAGCTCATTTCACTAATGCCAGACTGGTAAAACTGTTTCCTAACAGAAGTGATGCCTGTAACAGATGCAAACAATCCCCAGCCGATCATCTTCACATGTTCTGGTCATTCCCAGTGCTATCAGATTATTGGTCAGGCATTTTCAGAACTCTCTCACAGGCCCTCAATTACACTATTGTCCCTATTTTCCTTGAGTGTCCTGTTCGGCCTTGATGGGTGTGGGTCTATATTGCTGTGTGGAACTGTTCTATTGATTTCTCTTTTCTTTCAGACACCTTGTTGCATCTTACATCTGTTGTAACTTTATATGTCTGCAGAAAACTTAATAAAAAAGAAAAAAAAAGAAAATACTGTGTCCCTGTAGACCTATTCTCAAGGTTTGATTTTTCACGAAAACATAGAATGAAAGCAGATTAGTTTATATGAAGATCATGACGTCATAATAGTCTTCATTTCTTCTACCCGTTTGCAAATGAGATCTTCACTTCATCTCTGCTGCATACAGAAGCATTACAAAGTGACAAAATGAAGATCTGCTGCAGTTGGTGAGGCTCATGCTTTCCCGTTATAGGCTAGCTCAAAGTAATATTTGATTCATTTTTTGTCCCATTTAGAATACATTTAATAAAAAATAAAGTATATTCTATGATTGTACATGTAATGTGTACCTTTTCTTGACGACATCCACTGTGCCTGCTTGAGAGCACCGTGTATTGGCAAGCAGTGCTGGAGGTAGTCCCACACTGCAGGTCACAGTGTCTGCACGTCCATACAGTGCTCTCTGCACACTGATCACTCCGTCGTCTGTTACACAGCAAGGGAGAAATTAAGAAACAAGACAGCTTCATTATATACATTTGTATGGAAACAATGTGTCTGTCATATTGAATGAGCCTAAAGTTTTCTACAGGCTCAGCTGATACTCTTGGTTTGTTTTACAATTAATGGAATTAGTTTGTGGCTGTTGAGATAAATTGTATAGTCGCTGCACAAATACCGAAAAATACGAAATAAATTGTAATCCAGTGATTTACGTTTGTAATCCGCGCATGCACCTATGGACAAGGCCCTGCTGATTTCTACTCCGAGAGAATTATGTTGCCTCTGACAACTCCATTGAACAGCTGAGTGGAGATGTTCACAAGCTGATGGGCCGCACTTCAGTCCCAGATCTATTGTCCAAGAACTGGCTCTTATATAAATACTCCAAATGTGTAAACTGTTATATGCTACAGATTATATAAGCAAATCCTATAGGCCTACGGGTTAAATTATGACGTGCCTGTTTTTTTTAAAAAACAGAAACTAACGATTAGTTGTTGGTTATGATCCCGGAGATTGTTTATTTTTTAGTTTTAGTTTTGCTTGATCGAAACAGCTGCATGTGCCCAAAAGCACTGCGCAATTATTTTTTTTCCCTTTCCACCACTCGTCAGCATGCCACGGACATTATTGGGGCGGCTACTGAATGGATTTATATGTGTTAAAATATATTGCTCCTGGTAATAAAGTAAAATCCCTTCGGGAGTAGTTGAAGAAGCCTTATTAAAATGCATTTGATGACAAACACCATCAAATCCCCCGACATCTGTCCCTCTAAAGTAGATTAATTCACACATATTAAACGCATTTTCTAAACATAAGGGCTTTACTTTCTCCCTTGGCAGTAGCCTGAGTTAGCGCCCTTTATATAGATATTATCTATCTATATAAAGGGCGCTAGCCTGAGTTAGCGCCCTTTATATAGATATTATCTATCTGGGCGCTAGCCTGAGTTAGTGCCCTATATTTAGAGAGTGTGGCCAACTAGGGAATCAAATGTTCTGAGCATACCGTTCTGCGATTGGTTCAGAGGTGGTCACGTGTTTCATGGACTCCATGTTAGATACCAACATTCATCTGATTCCCATTGATATAGTGCAGGGAATAGTGGAACATTTTTAATAAATTATAAAAAAAATGACATAAATCACTGAAAAAATGCCCAACTGTTGTGCGTTTGGCTGCAACGAAAGCAAAAGATTTCACAAGTCCACCAGTGAACCAAAAAGGCGAAAAGTATGGGAGCTGTTCATTATTGTGTGAGGTAAATGCCAATTTCTCTCTTTGATATGATAACAAATTACATAGGACAACAAATATAGTAATACCATCGTTAATCTGTACATTGCTGAAACAAGTTCTAACACTGCTTTAGAAATGAATGAAGTTTGAAGTTAGCCTTATGCTAGCGTTAGCTTTTTCGCTAGCACTCCATGTACCTAAATGCTTGTGATCTTGCCATAGTCGTAGCTACGACTTTTGGTCTCAACCGAGTCCAGGTGTCTTTATTATCTTCATAATAATATTGGAGGGAAAGTGAAACACAGCTTGGACGGGATGTTGTTCTGCTTTTCACAAGTTTAGTCAGCTACGCCGATGTTTGCTAACGTTAGCGCAACAGCGTTAGCCTAGCCTGCTAGGTAGCTAAATATTACGACTGCCTTCGGAGTTTCCTATATCTGCGTCCATGTTGTCAACAAGACCTGTGGCGTTAGTGCTGCTTTTGTACCATCACTTTATTGAATGAAATATTTAGCTTCGCTCCTCTGAGATAGGTGGGTTTTTGTTACGTTACATACAAAGCTAGCTATAGTTAGCCTGTATGCTAGCGGACATTAGAAAGGTAAACACTGCTCAGAGACTTATTAGGCGACCGGTCACTCACTACAATGGGCATTTTTTAGAGGCCCATTTACATATACAATATGGAATATTTCCGTAAGGGCCTTTTACATATTGATCCAATATGGCGCCCATGATTTGAGTTGGCCACACTCTCTAAATATAGGGTACTAGCCTGATTGTTGAAAGAGCGCCACCTGCCCATTGACCCCTTGCTTTGGCAATGCAGCTCGTTTGCCTCGGCCTCGTGGCACGTTGGATGAGTAAGTATAAAGTTTATTTGTAGCCTATAGCACCTTTCACAGATAAAAATCACAAAGTGATTCACAATAAAATGTAATACAATGCAACATATTAAAATACAAGAAAATATAACAAATAGAAAACATAAAACCATTAAAAAAAAAACAAGACTATCTAAAAGCCTGCTTGAAGAGCAGAGTCTTCAATTGCTTTTTAAAGGATTCAACAGAATTCACACAACGTCGAAAGGGAGGCGAGACATTCCACATCCTAGGAGCCACTGCTTGGAATGATCAATCCCCTCTAGTTTTAAAATGAGGGACCGATTCCACGCGAGGAGAGACCACATTAAAAATAACAAAACGACAAAACATGATGGGCTCGTATTTCTAGCAGACCGAACAACTAAACAGTACACATTTACAGCTGTGGCTAGAGAAAATGGGATTTAGCTCACAGCCCACCTCACCATCTGACTAAAGATAACAATGTCCAAACAGTTTTTCCAAAAAAAAAAAAAAAAAAAAAATATATATATATATATATATATATATATATATACCTTTAAAGGGGTGATAGAATTATTATATAGGGTATTTTACACTGTTCCTTAAGGTCTCCTAATGGGGTATGTAACATTGGTTGGGCTGAAAATTGCCCGAATGCTATTTTATTAGGACCTTAACTACCCTGTGAATATGGCTCTATTTGGAACAAGAGCTTTTCTTCCAAATATGGTATGCTAATGAATATTCAGAATGAGCTACGCGCTGATTGGTTTGAGCAAACTACATAGAAACATATGGGAGACTCGGCAGCAGGCCTCATATTTCAGACACTGCAAAGTTATACATTGTTTGTCGGGCTATTTCGTTATTAAATTCACTTCTGAGACTTTTTTAAGCGAGAAATCAACTATATAAAGCTCAAATATGGGCCGTTTATGGCTAATTGCAAATTTGGTAAGACTGTGTGTCGGAGTTCAGCCGCTGGTGCTGCCTCGCCGCCCGCCGGTGCTGCCTCGCCGCCCGGCCTGCCTTCCTTCACAGACCCCGGCCTGCTATGAGTGCTTGGAGCTCCGTCACGGCTGGCAGCCCACAGCAGGGACTACCAACACCGCTGCCCTGACAGAGCTCCAGGGCCTTCAACTCCCCTCTTCCTGCTAGCTAAATGACCCGTTGTGTGAGAGTGAGAGCGCGGTCAGCGAGCTTGTTTACACCAGCAATCTCTTACCACATGTTACACACATGTCACGCCACTTATACAAAACCTAACTTAAGGTCTTATAAAGCTAACAACTGTGTAGGATTTCAAGTTAATGAATATTTGTGAAGACAAAGTGTTTCGTTAGCTGCGACTGTCCCTTCAATCCTAGCTATGTGTAGCTACAAACCACGGATAGTTATATAGAACGTCGTGAATATAGACTAAGGGATGTTTGTCCTCTTTCAAGGTCTTTGTGGTACAGACTAGAGTAGGGTTTGTGGTTCAGGTCCCACCAGCTCTTGGCAGGATCTGAAAGTTCGTTGTCATGTTCTCTGACTCACATTATTCACTCATTATTCACCACAACACTACCTGAATCTCTTTCACTTATTACACCTAATATTTACTTGATATTAAAAGTTGTATACTTCTACTAATGTTACTATTGTGTGTTTGTCCTGGAAGAGGGATCCCTCCTCTGTTGCTCTAAGTTGGATGACTTGGCTTCATGCCTCCAAAACCCTGATTCTCTGATTACATGCTCCCGTTGTTATCGACTGTTGACCGAGTCAACAATTAAGTTAGTAGCCCAGTCTCTAGTCTCGTCCCATCTAGACTGTTGCTCTATGATCTAGTCTAGTGCGTCAAAACAGGAGCTTGTCAAATTACAGCTCACTCAAAACAGAGCAGCTCGCCTTGTTCTTCGCTGCACCACGAGGAGTAATGTGGAAGAAATGCATACCAGGCTGTCATGGTTGACAGCAGATGAAAGACTAGCATGCACCCTGATGGTATTTTTAAAGAATATTTGTACATTACGTAAACCCACCAACCTGTTCTTGCTATTACCTACCAATGATAGACATGGCTATGATACCAGACTGGCCGTAGTTTATGGCTTTATTCAATGCCCAGAACCAACGCTCTTTAAAAAATGGTAAAGTATATAGCTGTAACATATTGGAACAGCCTCCCCCCCCCCACACACACACATTTAATCCTAATGGGAAATACTTCAAGCTTCAAAAAGAAACTAAAATAAGCTGTTATCAATCAGCAAGGAGTTTAGGTTAAAACCTGTTTGATTCTGTTATTCATTTCTATTGTCTTTTTTTATTCCTTTCTTTACTATATATTTTATTTCATGTTATGGTTTTCTTTTGTCATTTTTATAAACATGAAAAACATGCTACTGTGCCTTTTGTTTTACAAAATCCAGGAGGTATTCATTGTTCTAACCGAACACGTATTTTGCTTTATAATATTCGTTTGTGTTTGTCTTGTGTTGGACCCCAGGAAGAATAGTCTTCACTACGGTGATGACTACTGGGGATCCTTAATAAACAATAAGCAGTGTCTGTAATCATATGCAGAAGCAGACATCAGCCTTTCCTTTATTGCTAAAGGATGATCGGGTCTGATGAGGAAAGCATTTGTCCAAGAGCGACGACAAGCGCAAAGACGAGTGAGCCAAAGGTTTCATTGAAATGCGAATGCAGTTTTATATTAAAAGATAGCAAAGGGATCATTCACTATATCACACAACACAGCTTGTTAGTACTGCCATGGAAATACATATACAGTCTTTTCATATTTACACATCAAGTGACAACCAAACAGAAATCATAAATACCTCTTTTTGTTAACTTTACAACAGCTATAGGCGACCAGTATTTCATGAGATAAAAGGGCACTATTAAATAACTGGCATCTTCCCTATCATTTACAAGGCTTGGAAAACACAGTGGTTAAAATAATCCAGCAACAAAAATAAAATTAAAATAATGTTCTTCTCCAGTGAGTAAAATTAATAGAAGTCTAAAAACGGTCATGAAATCCCTTTGTACAAAAGACTATACAACTTAAAATCGACAATATCTTCAACAGAAACGTTTGCTTATATCCGCATGATACAATCTGTACAGCATTCCTGCAGCAGAGTTGGAGGGGCTGTGAGCCGGGGGTGGGGTGGGGGGGGGAATCGGTTACTGGGTCGCTGGGATGCTCTGTAGGCCTACTGTCAACTGACCGTAGTCATGTAGCTGCCAAGACCCTCTTTCATTGGCCTCAGTGCTTCGTCTAGCAGCAAATCAGCAAGTTGCTGAGCTTGTAGCAGGTACTTCAAAATACATGGTTCTATAAAGTCTAACTGATATATTTGTCAATATAGCAATATAGTATTTCCTTGTACCATATTTCAACAACAGACAGAACGGTACTCTAAAAGTTAAAGCACTGCATAATACCTTAATTTGTATTAAATTCATTTTTTTTTCAGTAAGTTGTCAGTGACACATTTCTAAACTTTAACCCTCACTGTCGTTATGGGGGGGTGTGGGGGGTCAGACATGCAGACATACAGATTTAGAGTTGATGGATCAAAACTCAAAATCACAAAATAACATCTCATGTACCTCCGGTGGTTGTTGGGCCATGCAGATACTTTTGGTTGTTATGTGTCAAGTTTCTGATATATTCACCTCTGATGCCGTCACCCACCCAAATACAACAGTGACATTTTGGGATTAGGTTTCAGAAATAAGAAAATGTAATTCACAAATTGACATTTGTCAAATGTAGTGACACAAATATTTTAAAAGCTAACCCTACAACATAACCTCTCTCTCCTCCCCTCTTCTCAACACCATCTTGTCAATTAGTTAAAACAGATTTATTTTTTAAACACAATGTAGTATTGTTGTTTATCTTATATTTATGTTTCTTTGCCGAATAAAAAAAAAAAAAAAAAAAAACACAATTCCAAGACTATTTTGGGTCAAAGTGGGAGGTATAAGAATGGACAAGCGAGGGCCGAGGTGAGATTACAGCTACAAAAGGTGGAGAGATGACGTTATAATAATAAAGAATGTGGGTGGATAGCATGGATGAGCTAACAATGGTGATGACGATGCATAATACTCGCACTGCTGTGCAGAAGGAAATTCAAGGGACATGTTCGTTTTGTTTTAGCGCTAAAAATAAATAAATCAGAGAGCTTCAAATTCTAATAGTAAGTGCCGTCGTAGATGATCATTTATCTGGATAGTAAACCCCAGGAACAGGTACGACTTTTTAGGAAGACCAATGAAAGAAACTTGAAAATTGAGAGGGTAGTTAAAAACAAAATAAAATAAAAAAAATAAAAAACTCCAGTGTTTTGGGGCAGAAGAAATCCCAGAGACATATGTCTAACATCTGGGTAAATAAAAGCACAACCATCTGCATGGCCAAACAGCCCTAGTGGTACATGTCTGATGGTTTTTTTCTGTGATGTGGGTGACCAAACCCAAGTAAAAAGAATGTCACAAACATTTAAAAAAAAATAATTACGCAGCTGAAGGAGGAAAAAGAACAAAATGTTTGGCACTTAGGCTGTTACTTCATCGTGGGGGTCCTCTGCTATGCCAGAGGATCAGCAATGGTTGAATTACAACTTTAAATAATAAAATAAAAAAGGACTCCTTTCAGTATATTTTTGCAAAGGATGAATGGACTTCTGCAACCGACTTAGAGTACCAGCTACAGTAAGTCCTTACATGACCGGTTGGAGGCTGTAAAATACAGAAGAAGAAGCAGGCGGTGTCATCACTGAGGTCTCCCACCGGCGAGGGCAAGTCAGTGAAGTCAAACAGAAGAAACATCCCATAATTGAGATACAATTCTGTTGAAGTGTAAATGCTGAAAGAAGCATGGAGACTCTGTGAATCCCCACCCTTTGGCACTGTCATAAATACAACTCCTGAATCCCCGGGGCGTGCGGCACAAAGTCTCTAACACAACACTCTCGCCATTTTCTGAAAGTCGGCAAACCCACTCCACGAGTACAAAAATGTTCATAAATAGAGTTCATAAAGACATGAGTGGCATTAGAGGGAGCATCGGGGTTACATTGAAAAAATAAAATAAAAAGGTGAAGTTGTACACAGAAGCGTTTGTCGCATCGAGAGTTTGCATCCTTTTAAAAAGGCTCCGAATAACGCTTGTGTCTCTCCGTTCACTTCCTCCCCAGAGTCCTTCGCTTTCTTATTCCAGCATGCTCATTAGTTTATCATTTTGCCTAAAGGCAGTAGCACTGAGGGAACTGTTGAGGGACTGTACTGCAGGTGTGTGTGTGTGTGTGTGTGTGTGTTTCTGTTTGATTTTAACACAAGTAGGACGGAGCCCCAGTTTCAGACAGGAGAGGTGTTTTTATGGGAGCTTAGTTGTGTCTAACCAGGTTCATTTGTACCCTTACTTTACGTATGCAACTGTTACCGCTTGTACCTTATTTATCAGTTTGTACCAGCTTTAAATACAGGTGTGTGTGTGTGTGAGTGTGTATTAGGTAACGGAGGTTGAGATAAAGCACAGAGGGCAGGGGGCCTCCCTCACACTTCGCTCTCGGTGGAGGGCTTGCGCGTGGAGGCCCAGCCGGTGTCGGGGAGGCTGTGCTGGGCGTGGCGCTGCGGGGTGATGGCTGAGGGGGTCAGAGTGGTTATGGAGGAGCATTCGGAAGCTTCCTCCTGGAGGAGCTGCTCCGTTTCGCCATCATCCAGCGAAGCACTGCTCGCCTGCAGGGACACGGTGTCTGTGCGCATGCAGGTGTGCAAGCCGCCGCGGGACGGCTTGATCTGTTTCAGGTCGTCCCAGTAAAGCTCCTCATTGGACAGGAGACACACACCCTCCACAATGCGGATCTTCTCCTTGGTGTAGCCTCCGTCCACTCCCCCCTGGACAACAAGAAATGAGTAGTTAGTCAGAGTGATGGCCTCTATATGAGCAGTTTAAAAAAAAAGGGAAAATCCACCTTCAGGTACTCTTCTTAAACTAAACACATTCTAGGAGTCATTTTGTGATTGATTTGTGTTTTTGTTTTCAGTGTTCTCACTTGCAAAGAGCCACCAAGAAGTAATAGATGGCTTGGCTGTCCTATATTTCTTTGTTACATGCACTTTACATGCACTTTTCCTTCCTTCCTTCCTTCCTTCCTTCCTTCCTTCCTCTTCCTTCCTTCCTTCACCCTACGACTGTGCAATTTCAATGTGACATTAAAATAAGTAAGTGTGGGATATGCAGGAATGGAGAACTTCCACTGACATGCGCCGGCCCGTGCTCTTGTCTTTGATTCCCCATATCAACTGCCCAGTTGTCGGACAAAGCAGGGGGAATCATCGTGATAAATTTCACATCCCTTAACCCTTCCTTCCTTCCTTAACCCTAACCCTTCCTTCCTTACGTTTAAAAAAAAAACAATATTCACAGGTTATTGACATTAAAATCTGCCACACAAACATCACCAAAGTTCAACCTGTTAAATATGGATTCCCCTTTAAGGATTAATCAGCACAACACTCCAGAACAAGACGTCACATTCAAACACAACCCATGCTCAGCAAGTTGGCTCCTTTTAGTAATGCTGTGCTTTCTTCTGGAGTTAGTTTTCCATTTTCAAAACGTAATTACCACAAACTCCAGGCTGTCTGCCTGTGTAATCTGCAGGGAAATCTACTGCTTTATGGCAGTCTGTTGTACTGTAGAAGGAATATTTTTTTTACAGTGTCTCTAAATACATACAGTAGGCGTGGCACACCTGTTAAAAACTGAGGCACAATGACCCAAAGCAGGGAGCTCGCCTTAAACTGCTGCTTTTACAAACAGCCCACACGCAGTCCAGCCATGAAGTTTTCAGTATCTTAAAGGAGTTTTTTCAGCAGCTGGTGCAATGTGTTGCAAGAAACTGAGAATTTGAAATGGATTTGGCTTCATATACATAGCTCATAATTGGAGAATGAAACAAAAAGGGGAGATCCTTTAATTATTTTCTCTCTTTTGACAAATAGCAACATCTTACCTGCAGTAGGAACTAACAGGGTTTATGGGAAATATAGTGTTGAGTTTAAGAAACTATCAATTCAGAAGAGGTAATTATCTTCACTCGAGTTTCTGCACAGGAAAGTCACCGGACGCCACAATCTTCTGAACACAGCCATGCTGAGAAATACAGCGTTGTGTGGAGCGGATGGTCTTATTTAGCCTTCCTGCACACTGCCTGCGTGGCGTTTTTTGTCTTTAAACACCAGAAACGTGTCTGACGCGGCGCTGCTGCTGCTGCTAGCCTGTCTATACACATGTATATTTCCCATAATGGAGAGAGTTGTGGAAATGTACTGCAGTCAAGCAGTAGTACACTTCATGTTAAACATAAATATATACTGATTTGATTACAGCAAAGACAACGTCGGCAGTATTGAAGGCAAAATAGGCGACAGAATATTTTGTTCTGTATTGACAGGTGCAATATTTAAAAATCGATAATTATTTATTATAATTTTTTTAAATGACATTTATATCTGCATTTATGTCAAAACCTAGAGACTTTCACACATCAAAATGTAATTTATTAAATGTATTCATGTCAAAATCTTTTCCTATTCTATTTTGCCTGGAAACGCTTCCCACATGCTTGCGTGTCGTGTGAAAAATAGGCGTCGGTCCTATTTCTAGCATGCACGCGTTTTCGGCGCCGCGCCTCAGATGTGCGTGTCACGCAGGCAGTGTGTAAGCTCTAACCTTTTAACATGGGAGCTGAAATAAAAACGGACACGCCACGCACTGACACGCTCACGCCACGCAGCCAGCGTGCAGGAGCCCTTAATTAATTCAATTTTATTTATAGTATCAAATCATAACAAGAGTTATCTCGAGACACTTTACAGATAGAGTAGGTCTAGACCACACTCTATAATTTACAAAGTCCCAACAATTCTAATAATTCCCCCAAGAGCAAGCAGAGTGACAGTGGCGAGGAAAAACTCCCTATTAGGAAGAAACCTGGGACAGACCCAGGCTCTTGGTAGGCGGTGTCTGACGATGCCGGTTGGGGATGTGATGAACAGTGGAGATAATAATCACTTTAAAGATAAGGAATAGTGACTTCAAATGATAGTCGTAGTAGTTAGCTTTGTAGCAACTCATTCGGCAATGGCTTGAATGTAACGGACGTTCATTAATATCAAAAAGTTACGCACCAAAGCTTTAACAAATCTATCCATACACCTCGATTCGTCATCAATGTCAGTTTCACAACAACAACAACCTTATTAAGTAGTATAAACACAGACATGCTACTAATCACAGAGCTCTGAAACTGCACCAAAGAGAGAAATTGTTAATTCTGGACAGCAGGATGCATGCAGTTAAGAACAGATAAAGTGAAGGAAAACAAAGAAGTAGGAGAGAACACAACTCCTTCATGCGGTGTAACTACCTCTCCGTGGGACAAATGGGTCAAAAGATAAAGGGAGAGAGGGAGTTGTAGGGATGAGAGAGCTGCAGTGAGGAGAGAGAGGAGGAAGAAAAGATGAGCGCTGGGGTCTGTAACCTGCTCGTGTCACGTTACAATATTTCTACACAATCTAGCAGACAAACAGTAGTCATTTGTCTCTGTGGTTACCCACCGTACACCTCCATAGTCTGTGATCATTCTATGGAATTGTCATGGATCCACCTTAAATCCATTCGTATATTAAACAAAGAAATGTCCGTCGTTTTCACTTCAGTGCCCAGACTGTTCGTTACCTCTTTCTTATATCGAAGCTGGTTGTATATTGGAGGCTTTTGCGACGCCTCAATCTTGACCTCTTGTGTGGACGTCCGATACG
This sequence comes from Perca fluviatilis, assembly GCF_010015445.1. NCBI lineage: Eukaryota > Metazoa > Chordata > Actinopteri > Perciformes > Percidae > Perca > Perca fluviatilis. The sequence goes on along the minus strand of NC_053114.1, from coordinate 38,668,653 downwards.
AGGGATTACTGTAGGTCAGGTTGCTCACTCCCGGGTCAGCAAACTTTGACTTTTTATGTCTGTCAATCAAAAACAGGAAGAAAACATAGTAAATTAATCTAGCCAATGTGTGTCAAACAGAAGTTATTAGCCTACCCTGTGTTTAAGACCAGGGAGTAAGAAAATGAAGAAGTGTCAAGCAGGGGACTGACCTGTAAATGATCAAAGCAGCAATGAGGATCAGAATAGCCAGGATGGTCAGAACTCCACCGATCACATAGCTGATATGAAGTCCTTCTCCTGCAACAGATGGCACAGATGTTAAAGAGTGCTGTGTTTACAGAGCAAGTCCAGGGGCTTTGCTTAAAAGAACATTACAGACTACTTTGGAAAAATGCAAAGTACAGAGATAGTTCTGATAGTGTTTAGCCTAGCTTATGTTGTGTTTATTCAGGAGGTAGTCTTTATTGACGTTTCATTTCCGGGATTGTTCAGGTGCCGCCGGAAATTCCGCTTGATGTACCTCATTTTGGGTCGGATGTCCCTCAATTTCCGCTTTTCTTTGTGTTTGCATTTTAAACTCCGGTGGATTTATGAGGACTATGGATAACTGCTCCACAGATCTCTGCAGGGTAAATCCAGACAGCTAGCTAGACTATCTGTCCAATCTGAGTTTTCTGTTGCGCGACTAAAACAACTTTTAAACGTAGACATGTTCCACCAAAACAAGTTCCTTCCCGAGGCTATTTTGCAGAGGCACTGTCATTGTGTCCCGCGCTTAGCGCCGCCCAAGAGGATTACGACTGGTTTAAAGAAATGCCAATAAACCAGAGCACGTTTTTGTCCCATCCCGGAATGCTGTGTGGACTGGCCAGACCCTCTATTGCAGCGCTGTGGAGGAAGGTCTGGCAATGCGAGACTATTCGGAAGTTAGCGCTGGGAACGGTTTGTGTATTTACAATCTGTCTCGTCATCAGAAACTCAAAATGATGGCTGCAGGTGGGCAGTGGTGGCCTAAAGGTTGGAGAAGAGAGCTTGTGATCGGGAGGTTGTCGGTTCAATCCCCAGACCAACAGGATACAATCTGGGTGGGGAAAGTCCCTCCCTCATTACCACCACTGAGGTGCCCTTGAGCAAGGCCATTAACCTCCAACTGCTCCAGTGGAGCTGCTCAGTGGAGCCAGCAGGTCAGACTGTGGTTGTACCGGACAGCTTCCAGGTATGAATGTGTGCAACTGTGTGAATGTGATCAGGGCGTTCCTGCAAAAGAGAAGCTGCCTCTCAGTGAACCTTCCCTGAATAAATAAAGGTTGAATAAAAAATAAAAAATTCCTCCCCCAAAAAAAAAAAAAAAAAAAAAAAAAAAAAAAAAACAACAAAAAAAAAAAAAAACCCCCCCCCTTTTTTTTTACAACACAAAAAAAAAAAAAAATATTTTTTTTTTTTTAAAAAAAAAAAAAAAAAATATAAAAAATCAAACGACTTAATTTAAAACTGCATGCAGTGTGCATACCAATAAGGAGAGAACTTTTCCATGTACTGACCATGAGGAGCCGTCACCACGTTGCTCAAGCAGCCTTCTACGTTTAGGTTCTTGTCAGTGCAGCTGTAAAAAATAAGACAGAAACCCGGCTTGAGAAGAGAACTTTACTTAATATAAGCTTTAATGGGCTTAAGAAGTTATAACATTATTCCTTTTTCCTGAAGATAACTCTCTGTAGAGCTTTTGTAGAAAAAAAACCTGTGAGCTTCTGTAGCATTACTGCTAGTTGAAAAATCTCATTGTGTATTCTGTTGAAGATGAACACTTACGTAATGCTCCTCTATGGAATGAGAACAATGTCAAACTTCTTTAAAAGGCTTGAGAGCACTCAGTTATTTTTTCTGAGTGAGGACATGCAACTTCACTTCTCCAATTATTGCAATTACTTACAAGGTAGTTCTTCAAATTAGATGAACAAAGTTGAAAAGAAGTACACAAAACAGAAAATCCGGCAGCATCTTGTGCAGACAGCATGCTGGGATTTGAAATAGTTTAGCCGACATAGTCTGAGATACGTTGAACAGGGTAAAGTTATTCATTACATTTGGTTTTATTACATTTTGGAGCAATTACAATAACTAATCACTTCAAAAAGGAGCTTTTCTGTAGAAAAATGGACAAACAGACGTACTTGACCGGTGATGGTCCTCCACGTGGAGTGTCTGTTGGGGCTTTGGGGATCTTGTTGGGGACGGGAGTGCTGCTGGTTCCCCTGGCAGGAGAGGTGGGGACGTAACCTGAAACTGATAAACACACATAATGCACATTAGACCCTGAGTGTGCTGGAACATACTGATTTCATATTAGGTAGTTTTGAGTTATTTAGATATTTTAGATGTTCTCGTGGCCCCTTATTTCTTTGTCAATATACAGTATCTCACAAAAGTGAGTACACCCCTCACATTTTTGTAAATATTTCATTATATCTTTTAATGGGACAACACTGAAGAAATTACACTTTGCTACAATGTAAAGTATTAAGTGTACAGCTTGTATAACAGTGTAAATGTGCTGTCCCCTCAAAATAAGTCAACACACAGCCATTAATGTCTAAACCGCTGGCAACAAAAGTCAGTACACCCCTATGTTAAATTCCCATAAAGGCAGGCAGAGTTTTATTTTTAAAGGCCAGTTATTTAGTAGATCCAGGATACTATGCATCCTGATAAAGTTCCCTTGGCCTTTGGAATTAAAATAGCCCCACATCATCACAAAGCCTTCACCATACCTAGAGATTGGCATGGTTTTATGTCGGTTAGCCTAATAGCTGGTTTGATTTGCATTGAGAGATGATTCTACGGAAAGTACCCCATGCCATTAAAAGATATAATGAAATATTTACTAAAATGTGAGGGGTATACTCACTTTTGTGAGATACTGTATATTGTTAGATACATTTTAACCTGGGATAACTGTGGTGAGGATAATCCTACTATTACTTTAAGAACTATTTTGTATATATTTGTCTCTGTTTCGGTATTTAATGTTTATTATTATTGTTTAATATATTTGTTTGTATGTATCACCAAGGCACATTCCATGTAGTTCCACTACTGTGGCAATAAACTGCTTTCTGATTCTGGATTTGGGGCAAAATTATGCAAACACGTTGGCACATAGAACATTCACAGTGCACAATCGAAGTGGTCACTCACTGGTGGAGCAGGGTCGCCCATCTGGTTCATCAGGGCAGGCACACACAAAACTGTTGGTCTTGGCAAAGCAGAGGTGAGTGCAGCCGCCATTGTTCACCCCACAGAGATTGGTCCCTAAATGAGAAGAGATGGAACATTCACAACTGGCACCAAACAGACCGAGTGGTTTATTTTTAAAGTCAGGCAGCGTGTCCTCCTTTAAGTTTGGTTTATTTCATCAGGTGAGAATGATGAGATTTGAATTTAGCTTGCATGAAGTAACAGCACTGTGACAACTAAGGTCCCAGCACTCTTAAAGAGAACTGTGATGCAGTCCGTTACAAACGGAATTGTAATTAAAACTAATTGCAAGAGGCTACCTACTTTTTCCATTTATCAAATTACATAAAAGAAGCTCAAACAAATCCATCATGTTTAGCTAATTAACAGTGGTCTGGCTTGTGTGGCCGGGTTGATTCAGTGGGTAGAGCAGGCGCACATATACTGAGAGGTTTATGCCTCGGCACAGAGGTCCAGGGTTCGAGTCAGACCTGTGACGATTTCCTACATGTCTTCCCCCTCTTTCTCCCCTTTCTCACCTAGCTGTCTGATCAAATAAAGGCGGAAAAGCCCAAAAAATTATCAAAAAAAAAAAAAAAAAAAGAAGTAGTCTGGCTTCCCGGATGTACAGTGTGGGTATAAAGCCTGACATCCGGGCTGCGGAGAGGCATTCTCCTCCTCTACTGCTATCTCCGCTATCTGTTTTGTAAGTGCACTTGTTGCTGCATCCGGGACTTAGCGCCGCACAAGCTGATTGTGATTGGTTAAAAGAAATACTAACAACCCAGAGTGTCGTCCCCCCCCTTATATATAAGAATGTTAACTCATGCAGCCAGACCATACTCCAGTGCTACCACAGCGCTGTGGAGATACTGTAGGTCTGGCAGCGCAAGACTAACAGAGTGGCTGGAATTAGATTTATTCCGACCAGCAGCAAAAACCTTGATCATGCCAGACGAAAGGTTATTAAACAAGCTTCAGTCCAATTAAAAAGCTTCTTGGAAATCCATGTGACTTCTAATTAAAAGTGTTGGCTCATTTTCACAGGGAGACAAATAAACACATTTGATTTGGCTCATTCTCACTTTAAGAGATACTGATTAAATTCAAAGTTCATTTTTGAACATTTTCAAAATATCGTGTTATTACAGAGGCTGGCAAAAATCATTCAGTCTAACATATACACAGGGTCACAGATATTCTGATGCTTGCGCACGCTTACACTAAACATGCACGCTGATAATGTAATCACGCAGAGTAGAATGATTTTCAACTCATGCTAATCATTTGTGCTTATACTGACAGACCAAATTATTATTTGGGGCATTTTAGGCCTTTAATTGACAGGACAGCTGAAGACGTGAAAGGGGAGAGAGAGGGGGATGCAACAAAGGGCCACAGGTCGGAGTCGAACCCTGGCCCGCTGCGTCGAGGAGTAAACCTCTATACATGGGCGCCCGCTCTACCAACTGAGCTATCTGGGTTTCTAATGAGGATATTAATACAGTGGTTAAAAAAAAAACTGACTAGAGTTGCGACACGCTCTGTACCTGCGTTCACTGCCTGCTATATTTCAAGCTTACGCATCCAAATCAGCCTCTGCTGCTGCTGCAGCACTTTTCCAGAGTAACCCTTTTGCGCATCAGCGTCCTCACAGATAAACATAGCGAGGTCTTTGTTGTCTCCCGTGTCAGCTGGAGGTGGCAGACGAAAAGCATCCCTACCTGTCTGTCTGTGAGGCGATACCACTATAATGTCCATGAGGCCCTCCACGTTGGCCAGCACGGTTTCCTTGTTACGGCCGGTGTGTTTGTCCACCCGCTGGATGGACTTAGTCTGCCAGTCCGTCCAGTAGATCCAGCGGTCTTGCTGCGAGAGTCGGGAGAAAGGAGTTAGAGGGGAGGACACCGGCTTCAACTGGGGAAACGAGGGAGAAGAAGAGAGGAGAGGAAAAACACAGACAAGGAGAAGGGGGATGGGAGGAAGAAAGGGAAGGGGAGGAAGAAAAATGAGGGTCAGAGTGGAAGAGAAGTGGAAGAAATGGTTAAGTCGAATGAGTTCAGCATGAGTTGGGGGACGGAGAGACGACCAGTGAGAGTCACACGGTGAGCCGATGAGTGAAAGAGAGCAGGTGAGTGGAGGTGGCAGCCAGGAGGAAGGGTCAGCCCAGTGATTGACAGCAGGGTGAGGAGGGGTAAGGGGGTACCTGTGTGAGGGCGAACGGGTGGGACACCGGGCTGACGAGGACCTGGCGCAGTTTCCCGTTCAGGTCTGAACTCTCTATCCTGTCCAAGTGCGCGTCCACCCAGAAAATCCTGCAGAAATCATCAGATTCATGAATACATTTCTGTCCATACACACACACACACTGTGCATGCCTTCTGACTGAACCGTAAAAACAAGAGTTTAAACACCCTGTAAGGCTGTTAAGGCTAAATACACACAGGACAACACAATTGCTGGATGGATGAAAAGTTGACACACGCTTGTTTTTTTAGTTTTTTTACATCGTTACCACTAGTGGGACAAGGTTCTACGTACATGATCAGAGTTGGCTCAACATTCAGCAGTCTAAGCTCAAATCCTTTGTATCATATAAAGTGAAACTTTCATAATATCTATCCATCCATCACCACGCGCTTATCCGGGGTCAGGTCGCGGGGGCAGCAGCTCCAGCAAGGGACCCCAAACTTCCCTTTCCTGAGCCACATTAGCCAGCTCTAAATGGGGGATACCGAGGCATTCCCAGGCCAGGGTGGAAATATAATCTCTCCACCTAGTCCTGGGTCTTCCCCGAGGCCTCCTCTACAAACTGTAGAATTACTTGCACACAACGCACAAGCACCTTGGTCATGTGCTAGCTGTAGAATTTCTGCATGTAACTGCACAAGTCAATGTGGTCATGTACTGTTTTTTAGCCATGTTCTACTGTCTGTTTTATGTTTTAATGTTTTGTGTGTTGCATGTTATGCGGTGGTCTACAAAGTTTTAAGGATGTCCTGCCTCTTAGACTGTAAACCTAGTTAACCTACGGGTACCAATAAAGTAACCTGAACCTGGAACACCTCCCTAGGGAGACGCACAGGGGGGGGGGGCATCCTTACTAGATGACCAACCCAATTCCACTGGCTCCTTTTGACGCAAAGGAGCAGCGGCTCTACTCCGAGTTCCTCACGGATGACTGAGCTTCTCACCCTATCTCTAAGGGAGCCACCTTAGAGCCACCCTCCTGAGGAAACCCATTTTGGCCACTTGTACCTGGGATCTCATTTTATTAAGGAGTTCAAGTAGCATACCATCTAATCTAATTTAATTTACAGGGCTCTTGTGTGGCAATAAAGTTAGCTCCTTCGACAGACATGTTTCTCTCTCACGGACCTTCGTGTGTCGTAGTCTAGAGTGAGACCGTTGGGCCAGCCCAGGTCGGTGTTGATCAGAACCTTTCGGTCCGAGCCGTCCAGGTGAGATCGCTCAATCTTTGCGATGTGACCCCAGTCAGTCCAGAACAGGAACCTGCAGAGACGAGGCGAACTGGTGAGGAGACTTTCTACTATTCAGAGTTGAATAAATTCCAAACTAAATAACTCTTTACAATGTTTGCTTCCTTTCTGCTAATATTGCGCTTCTCTTCTGCTAATGTCAACGTAGTTTATTATCTGGCTAAGACAATGCTGCAAAGAATTCTGTTTCTGTTCTAGCTTTTAAATCAAAACCTAGATTTTAAATTTGAGGGTGGAGCACGTTCCTTTCTCTTACCCTTTGCTTGGGAACACTGCGATGGCTCGGGGTTCGTCCAAACTGTTGTTGACCAGGACTTTGCGGCTCGTCCCATCAAGGCGGGCCACCTCGATAGTGTTGCGCCCGGTGTCGGTCCAGTACATGTTCCTGGCCACCCAGTCTACAGCCAGCCCATCTGTGGTCTTCAGGCCCTGGCTGATCACCGTCTCCATGCCACTGCCGTCTAGGTTTGCACGCCTACAGGACAAAGGGTGGACACATAGGATGACATAAGGCTACTACTATAATAATCTATAATAATCCTGATAATACCTAGTCTTAATGTCAGCAATGGTGTAGTTATTGTGAGTTCAAGATACATTTGAAAGGATAAAGGGATTCCTCAAAGTAGTTTTAATATAGAAGTATGTTTTCAATCTCAGTGTCATACTCTTTCCTTCCTTTTTCCTTCATATATATATATATATACACATACATACATACATACATATATATATACACACACACACACACACACACACACACACACACACACACACACACACACACACACACACACACACACTACATACATACATACATACACACAAATCTTTTTTACAAGATTATTTTTTGGGGCTTTCCCCTTTATTCAATAGTGATAGTGGATAGGCAGGAAAGGGGGAGAGAAAGAGAGGGGATGACACACAGCAAAGGTCTGCAGGTCGGATTCGAACCCAGGCCGCTGCAAAGAACTCTGACTCAGGCCTACATGGGGCGCACGCTCTTCCTGGGTGAGCCAGAGGCCGCCCCACACAGGCAAACTTTATCCAGAATCTGTATTTTTAAACCTCTGACAATGGCTCACCTTGACTCCTTCAGATATTCATAAAAATCATAATTTACGTAACAAAAAGCTTAAACATAAATGGCAAGAGCGCGTAAGCATTGTGTGCGTTCGCACCTTATGACATCCAGGGTGACATCAGTGTAGTAGAGTTTTCCGTCCACGCTGTCGTAGTCCAGCGAGATGACGTTGTGCAGCTCCGGCACCGGTACGTGTACATCGGTGTGGTCGTTGGTGTCGAGGGAGATTCTACGCACACTGACGCGGTTGGAGAAGAGCAGGAAGGACTCGGGGGAGTCGTCACACGACCTGCCGTCTCCCTTGAGCAGGATGCCGGTGGGACAGGCGCAGGATGTATCATTGGGACGAGGCAGGCACAGGTGGGTGCAGCCCCCGTTCCTCCTGCCACACTTATTAAAACCTGAAGAGGACAGAGACATATGTAATTGATGTAAATAGATAGAGACGCGCGCGCGCGCACACACACACACGCGCACACACACACGCGCACACACACGCGCGCACACACACACACACACACACACACACACACACACACACACACACACACACACACACACACACACACACACACACACGGCAATGTATAATTACTTGTCAATCAATCACCCAGTGAGCTACAAATACCACAATCAACAGAAGCTATATTTAGGGTCATCATGTAGGGATACCAAAAATAGCGCAACAAAGGCCACTGAGCAAATCTAAAATGTGTAAAAAAAAAGTGTATAGCAGGTCATGAGACTAAAAGATGGAAATAACGGAAATGAGCAGTATAAATAGATGGAAACACTTTTTTCCATGAGGAAGCAGGGCTTTTTCAATTGCACCCTATAATATTATCACATTTAATCTACTGTTAGCTGCTGGTTTTATTGTTTTTTTAGGTTTTGTGTTGCTTCACCTGCTTTTATTGTATAGTGTCTCTGAGTACTTTGAAAAGCGTTATTATTATTATTATTACCAGAGCCGGGCCAGCCACTAAGCGAGCTTTGCAATTGCAAAGGGCCCCATGGCCAGCAGAGGGCCCCTTAGAGTCACTGCTAGCTAGTTGGCGTTCTAAATCATCCCGCTGCTCCGCGATCACTGTCCCGTCATGATATATACGGTTGGAAAGCTCTGTCTCTCCTCTACAATGCTGTCGGATCCAAATATGGTCATTTCCTTTTCATCAGCAACCAATCGTGAAAGTAAAAGGGGGGATTTAACGCAAAATGCGCAATCTCATTGGCTGATGCCAATTTCTGACAACGTGATTTGTTCAAAATAGTCACATGACGCGCTCTGACATTTCCGCGGTAGTATATATAGGTCAATGGGTAGTTCAGAATGTCGAAAGAAGTGCGTCGAAAACGGTCGAAAATCACCTCAGAGAAGACGAAAACAGTTGTTATCAGCAAGAAGACACTATTAACAGGGGATTACACACTAAGACAGCAGATGATGAAATGTCTTCACATAGTACGTCGATGTTTAAACTGTCATTCAGAAAACAGGAGTTTTCAGACAGCGGAGGCAATCAGACTGACTCTCTCTCTCAAAGCAGTTTACAGAAAGTCATATAGCCTACATGTCATATGTGTCACATATATACTACACTGTACTGATCGTGATACAATACACTATATTACAAAACAATTACATTACACAACAGTTAAAATTGTTGTATAATATAATTACTATATAATAGGCTACTAAACAAATCTGTAATTTTGGGATCCTAAGTGGTTGTGAGTCCGTCCCTCAGGCTGTGGCAGACAGATCCATATTTAGCTGTCAGTAGAGCTGCTGTTCCCTCTCCTAGGAAAACTTCCGGCTTCTTTTCTGGTGTTAACTTTGGGAAGTTTTACTTTTTTGGCTATTTTTCCAAGGTGTAATTCTCTTAGTGAAGATAGTTTTTTTCCCAGTGGAGGAGGAAATGCATCTCTGTCTGACCTAGTTGGTGGTCAAATAACAATTTAGTCTACTTTGTTTGCTTTCTCCAATGTTCTGGATTGTTTTGAATGATTCATAATTAGTTTAGTTCTGTTGTGTTGTTATGAACCAGTGCTGATGGGAGCCTGGTTAGTTAGCTTCACCATCGGCTGACTGAGGGGACTGTTTTGTGGGGAAAGTAAGCTTGAGGCAGCAGCAAGTATGGCCATCTCCACCTTCAATGAAGGTGCCTCTGCCATGCTTTCTGTTATGGAGTTGTGGCTTCAGAGCACAGTTGTGATGGTCAATTCAATGAGAGAAACTGTAATACACAGGATCTCCAAAGCTGAGGCTGTCACAACTGGCAGTTATATATTATTATTGTTACTATTGACCTTGTTTGTGGTGTTTTAGATGTTATTGTTCTGTTTATTTGAAAAATTCTAACATTTGAATGTTTTATTTATTATTTTATATAATATTTTATTTAAATGTTATTCTATTTGCTCTATTTCATTTTTATTATATATATGCTTGTGCCTCTTAAACGGTTGTCAATTTGGTCAGTAAAAATCACTTTATCAGTATTTTTATTCAGCAAGTTCATCAGTGTGTGTTCAGTCTTGCACTGCCACTCAGCTCAGTGGTATCATAATTTTTTCTGTTAGACATCAAACATAGTAGATATAATAATAATATGTACAGTATAGTTATTAGGTAGTCATTGCTTTTCTTTAGGCCTTACTTAAAATGGTCAAAGGGGCCTCCAACCAAATTTTGCATAGGGCCCCCAAAGGTCTAGGGCCGGCTCTGATTATTACCAGTCACACAGCAGAGAGTTATGTGTGTACTAATTGCTGCTGAGCCCAAAGGCAACACAGCGCTTCTTTTTCTTCTCTTTTTTTTTAGCACAGGTAGTCTTATTAAATTCATACAGCAACATCTCAGACCTGAACAATGGGAGTCCTCACACGCCTTACCCTCACCATTGTCAATGACACCAATCACCCTCTATATGCACACTTTATGCTGCTGCCACCTGGTCGCAGATACAGGACTCTGAGTTGTAGAAGGACTCGCTTTGGCAGAAGTTTTGTCGCTTCTGCCATTGCACTGCTGAACAAACTACCTCGCTGACTCTGTATAGATCCGGTGTCGTTGTCGTAAATGTGGTTGTTTCTATGTGACTCTGTATCTGTCTTTATCTTATCGGTTAATGTATGAAACAGACTGTGATTTCAAATCTCCCTCATGGTACAATACAATACTATTCTGTCTGTCTGTCTATTGTGGTCTTTATGGTCCTCAGCAGACTCACCCAGTGGCCTCTCCCGGTCCACGGCCTGGATATCCATCAGGCCCGGCAGGTTGGCTCGCACCGTGATGGTGTTGGTCCCGGTGTTCTTGTCAGCTCGCTGGATGCTGCGGCTCTGCCAGTCGGTCCAGTAGATGTGGGACCCCAGCAGGGTTAAACCGTACGGGTGCTGGACTGGAGTCACCAGGGTGTGGCGATTCTGCCCGTTCAGGTCGGCCGCCTCGATGCGCTGCAGAGGGCCGAAGAGATGAAGGGGATTACCACCATGACTCCAGAATGTCTGATGTCTTTCATCTCAAACATATTTAACCTTTACATCTCTACTGATATCTATAAACTTATGAGATCTTTTTTATGCCTTGTCTGTTTTTAATTAATATGGTGCATCTTTATGAATCTAATAGCCTTTTCTTTGGAGTGTCTAAAATTATGTTACTAGTAAGGCATGTGATTACTTCATTGGGTTGTTTTTTTCTCACTGTGAAGACCTTGTTTTAAAAGTGCTATACAGATATAGATTAGTGTTCTTAACAGGTTTGTTACAGCTCCTCAGATCCAGAGTGACTTACAATGAGTGTAACAGCAGAAGAAAGTTAAAGCTATGGTGCGTAGTTTCTGTCTCCCCCATGAGGAATTCTAAGTAATGACAACAAAACTGTCGGCGCGTCCACATGCTACAAGCCTTCCGTGATCACGCACCACCCCCCACCCCTCCTCCACACAGTTGCTTATAACCAAGGAGGACACGGAGGATTAAAAAAAAACATGGACTCTTCAGAAGAGGTAATTATCTTCACTTGATGACACCATTCTCTAAACATAACCAAACTGAGAAATACAGAGAGAGTTTTGTGGAGCTGAACGTCTTAATTAGCTTTGTAGCAACTCATTTGGAAATGGCTTGAATGTAACGGACGTTCATTGGTATAAAAAAGTGACGCACTAAAGCTTTAAATTCCTGGTCAATTAACATCACAAGTCCTTAGAAACACAGAGACCAGGGCTTTAGTCCTATTAGAATTTATGATTTGTGAGGTGAAAATTCATGCAAGTGTCGTTGGGAGTCACTGCTTTACCTCAGTGTGAGCGTCGGCCCACAGTAACTGTGAGCCGGCCATGTCGATGGCCAGGCCGTTGGGCCAGCCCAGGTTGTTGCTGATGAGGACCACGCGGTCTGAACCATCCATTGCTGAGCGTTCCAGCTTAGCGTGCTCTCCCCAGTCTGTCCAGTACATATAACTGGAGAAGAGAGAGGGAGAAAGAGAGAGGGGCACAGAGGTTTAAAGTCAGACAGAGTAAGAAGACTGATAGTAGGACAGAGATGAGATGATGAGGACACGCTGGATCACCAGACCAGCAAATATTACACATAAAGTTTGGACAACAAACAGACGTCGAGATGCTGTACAATCATTAGTTCAAGTTCAAACAACTTCATTTATCCAAAAAAGGGCAATTCGTTTTTTTAACACAGTCTAATGACCCCCAAAAAACATTTACACATAAACAAGACAGACAGGAGAATGTACACAGTTCAAATCAAGCTAAGAATAATGATAGAATAAAGGTTCCCAGACAGATGGAACACAAGCGGTACACACCTCAGGATAAGAAAATAAGATGTAAGATAAGATAGATTTTATCGTCCTGAAGGAAACAATATCTGCTGTTTAAAGAATTCAAAACAACATAGTGCATACAGTACATACATACACACATGGGGCCACGCCTGCGAGCTAGTTCAGGTTCAGCCAACTCGAGCTGCACCGCTGTACACACACGTGACATGCCTCACTCTCTCCGTATCATTTACCAAACACACCCCCTCAATTTGTCAGTTTGTATCGCTGTATCGCTACCCACTTTCAGCCCCGCCACCACCCCAGCATCCACCTGCAGGCTCCGGCCGCGAGCACTTTATCATCACTCCCCAATGTCTCATGTAAACCCAAACGGCGGGGACTGATGAGGTCGGAGTCTGGCCACCAAACACAATGTTCTGCTGTTACAATAAACATTTCAAATGTGTTGTCTGACTGAAATACATAAAGTACACAGACTGTTGCATCACTCACACACTGCCCCTTGTACAACCCATCATAATAGTCGTCATAATATGTGCAGTAAGGGTAAGCCGCCTTATCAACATAAAATCCTGGTAAAAGAAAAGTAAAAATGTACATGTGTGTGTTTACAAAAGGGACTATTGTCAAGGTTTAAAAGTCTGATAGCAGACGGAGCATTATTGGTAATGATAATGAGCCTTCTTTCTCTCAAGAGCTAGAACAAAAGATACCAACTCTGTAATGTTAATAACATATTTCTCAGTGAAGTGAAAATCACAATTGAGTTTATTCAGAGATTTCCACCAAATGCTTTGAAAATAAAAAAGCTATCGCGCTCTGGGAGCCTTACCCCATCTCATTGTAGAGGGCGATGGCTCGAGGGCTGTCCAGGTTTTGCCAGACGAGAACTTTCCTCATGGTTCCGTCCAGGTTGGCGACCTCGATGCGGTTGGTTCCCGTGTCCGTCCAGTAGATCTTCCTGCCGACAGCATCCACCGCCAGGCCATCGGTCGTCACCAACCCTACAAACAGAGGCAGAGACGGAGTTGTGACACTCTGCCTGGGTGGAGCTAACCCTTGTGTTGTCTTCCATTCGACCATGCATCGTCCTCCCGGGTCAAAACTGAAAATCACTTTTTCACGTTTTTGTCTCTTTTGGCACTTTTTTCAATGTTTTTTGGGCGCTTTTTTGATGTTTAGCGCTTCTTTTCAATACCATGTATAAACACCACTAACACCAACATAAGATGTACACTTATTTTTGGAATTCATGGTCAATAAACCTAATTTCTAAGAAATTAGAGTTAAAAAGCAGAAATGATGATTCTTTTAGACTAATATTAAAGGAAGGATAATCACAGAATGGCATATGTCAACATTCAGTCGAGATACTGAGTTTCTTTTCAAATGCTAAAAAATTTAACAAAACCCAAAATTCAATGAAAGTAGAGATTTTTGTTGTACTTGCAAAGCGCGTTGTATGGAATCATCCATGTTATTTTTGGGTAATCAAAATTAGGTAGTTAAAAAGAAACCCATATTTCTGATACAGACATTTAGACAACGGGTCAAATATGACCCGAAGACAACACAAGGGTTAAACAGCATCGCACATGTCAGCCATTCTCCTCACCTGTAGATATGATGTCTTCTTGTGCTTTTCCATTGATGTTGGACCTGCTGATTTTCTTCAGCGTACTGTCAGACCAATAGACTTTTCCTGCAGGAACATGCACATAGTAAGGACTCCATTTCTACATCGCTTTCTTGTCATTTTAAAACTTTAAGAAGACATACGAACCTTCTTTGGGGTCGACCCCGATGGCGATGGTGTTTTTCATGGAGCTGTTGACAGCCAGAACCACATCAGCGAAGTAGGGGATATCCAAAGAAACCATCCTGATGTCGGTCCTCCGTGCAAAGATCAGGAAGCTGCTCATCCCTGCACACACGCACCGCGCGCGCACGCACACACGCACACACACACACACACACACACACACACACACACACACACACACACACACACACACACACTTTCCCAGTCAGAATACAAAAGGGGGCTGACATGCTTTTATCTTCCTGGAAGCAAAGTCTTTGGACATTAACCCTTTGAAATCTATGCTGTTTTGGTGCAGTTGTCTCCCCTATTATTTGCAAGCTTGTAAAATATATTTGTTAAGGGTTTTGTCGCTGCTATTTTGTATTTCCTTTTGAGATGAATATGTTCTGAGTTGTGGCACTCCTTTTCTCCTTCAAGCTTTTGGTAATGCTAACATTAAGTATAATGTTGCATTGGAGGTCAACAAGTTACAGTAAATGTTGGGATTACCCAGAGCCCCATTTCAACCTACGCCTGCTATTTTGCCCTGCACCATGAAAACCATTCGCTTTAACTACAAGCAGTTTCTTTTTGCACTGTAAACATGGATAAACAGACAACAATAACTGCATTATTTTTGACACTGAAGACAAAGTTTCGTACCAGGCGTGCAGGTCTTTCCATCCGTCTGCAGGTTGATCCCGGTGGGACAGGCACAGCTGGAGGCTTTGGGAGCAGGAGCCAGGAGACAGAGGTGGCTGCAACCTCCATTATTCACCGCACACGGGTTAGGCACTACAGATGGAGACACACAAAGCAAATATGCTCAGCCACTGTCCTACTTTCTGTGTTACCTTAGAGGCAAGGACTGGAAAAGGAATGGGAGAAATAGGGGCAAACAAAACAGAAACACACAATTCCCCTTATGGGAACATGGGAAAGCCCCTAATATCAGTGGGATCAGCGAGGTGTCAGTTTGGTATGAGCCCCTGAGGCTCTCTGCGCTCTCAGCCAGTAATCTGGGTTCAATTTACCTGTAATCCTCTAAGTGTCAGCAGAGACACATGATCTGAGCTCTGAGAATAAGGGGCAAAAATCAGAAAAGTACAAAGTGACAGGAGGAGATTTTATCCTTTGTCACGAGGGACTGCACAAGTCCAACAAGACACGTTAAGAATGTGTATGTATGTATGTGTGTGATTAATTGCATTAACTGTAAAATAGGATTTGTACATTTGATAGATTGTAGGACCCCAGGAAGAATAGCTTTTATCTTATGCTGAAGCTAATGGGGATCCAAATAAAACAAACAAACAAACAAACAAACAAGTGTAGTGACACATTTCTCATTTGTATATTTTATATCTCTGTACTGCAGTGCATTGGATTTGAAATGAAGTTTTAAATGTGTGTGAAGTGAACAGAAGTGTTTTTAAAAGATGTTCACATGCATTCTGGATGAACGCAGTAGGACTCAAAGCCATTTTTATACATAGACCTGCAATGCAGCAGGTAAAAATACACACGTTGAACAATATATGTAAACCATTTGTAATTTTTCTGACCAATATTAAGATTAAAATTTTCTGACCAATATTACGATTATTAGTATTTCTGTAAACTAAACTGCAGGCCTCTATTGGTAATATTATTCTTTGCAATACACATAATCACAAGCTTATTTATTGGTTTTGACATATGACTGAAAAACCCTATAACTGCTTTGCACTTTGGTGGCTTAAGCTAATGCTAACAGGACAGGCTGCTACATAGCTCAGAACCCTGGAGGCCCAGTAGTTAAGCATGGGCAAATAACAGTAATTAGCTACTACAAATAGCTAGAGTGCCTAAACCGTTCATCAATTACAGCCGAAAGTCTGCAGTTAAACCTCATACTCAGGATCATTTAATTCATTTTGGATCCAATGTGTTGCAGCACAAGACAAAACAATGAAAAAATGCGTCTTCAGTATTGATCCAGCGTGTGGGCGCACACAGACCTGTCTCGCGGTGTCGGTGGAACATGTGAATGTCCATGAGGTTCTCCAGGTTTTCGGCAAGTGTGAGTCGTCCCAAGCCGGTGAGCTTGTCAGCGCTCTGGATGCTCTTGGACTGCCAGTCTGTCCAGTACAGCTTGTCCTCGTGTACAGTCAGGCCAAAGGGGTGAGGCAGCTGGCTGCCAATCAAAACCTGCATGCAAAAACAGTAGCAGAAGTCTGGTGGATCTGTAGACATTCCTAAACATTTACTCCAAGTGAACCGAAAATATTGAAAACAAAAGTCAACCATGGATGAACAATTAGTCAAATTGTTGCTAACAAAGTACATTAAAATTACACACTATTTAAATGTTACATTTAAATAATTTCTCAAACAAATCAGCATGAAGACATTAGCGTTGTGAGAATAAAATGAAACACCCTTTACCTGTCGGTCAGAACCATCGAAGTTGCCAAACTCAATAGTCTTCATGCCAGCGTCGGCCCAGTACAGGCGTTTGGTCTCGTAGTCAATGGCAAGCCCATTGGGCCAAGTCAGATTAGATGAGATGATGACGATGCGACTGGAGGCGTCCATTCCTGCACGCTCAATCTTTGGGTTGGCACCCCAGTCCGTCCAGTACATGAAACTATGGAGAAAGAATAAAACAAATGAGAAAGAACGAGAGGGACATGCAAAGTTCGGCTTCATATGTTTTAACTATTTTTAGTCATCTCACCCTCCGATCGGGTCGACGACAATGTCCCTGGGCCGGTCCAGGTTCTCCCATATCAGCACAGTCCGCATGCTCCCATCGGCATTAGAAACCTCGATACGATCCGTGCCTGAGGAACCAAAGACATGACGTGACTGTCAGGCAGGTGATTGCACATAGTACATCAGAAATATTATGTGATGTGAAACAATGTGAATAAAGTTGCATACCAGCATCGGTCCAGTAGAGCTTGTTGGTCACCCAGTCAATCGCCAAACCTGCTGGGCTCTCCAGACTGGTGTCCACCACCACCTGGAGAAACAGACACAGCAAACATTTGAAACCCCCAGTTCTTAGTCTTCTCCAGAGCATGAATTGCTGTTGCACTTTCACATCAGCCCCAGTAGATGGCAGTATTGCATAAACTTAAACCCTGGTGCTCCTATATGTGTAGTCTGGGACAAATCAGAAATGGAATTTTAGTCTGGTGGCGGCTGTGGCTCAGGTGGTAAAGCAGTCGCCTACCAATTGGAAGGTTGATGGTTCGGTCCCGAATCAAAGTGTCCTTGGGAAAGACATTGAACCCCGAATTGCTCCCAATGCTGCGCCGTCGGTGTGGGAATGTTTATCTGATGAGCAGGTGGCACCTTGTACGGCAGCCTCGGCCACAAGTGTATGAATGTGTGTGAATGGTTCCTGTACTATGTAAAAACGTTTTGAGTAGTCGCTAAGACTAAAAAAAGTGATACATTTACATTTAGTTCAGCCAGACCGTGGATGTCACTGACCTCCTGCTTGGTGCCGTTCCAAAGTGCTCTGTTGATGGAGTCGGTGGTGACGTCTGTCCAGTATAGGTAGCCGTCTTTGGCGTCCCAGTCCAGCGCCACGGCATTACGCACGTCAGCAAGAGGGATGACATCATCGGACATGTCCTCTGTATCGAAGCTGATTCGTCGGATGTCCGTCCTTCGGGCAAAAAGCAGGAACTTGTCAAGACCTGATTAAAGACCAAAGGTCTTCTGTCAGTCTTCTAGGTTTAACAGTGGGGTCAACAGTGAACACAGCAAAACAGCACTAACACACAGACAACTAGCAGCCCAACTTAGGAAATCTAAATCATAACCCTTCCTCTAACATAATTGTCTAAAATGATAATAACATATAAATGTTTTTATGACTACAGGGTGTGTAGATGTTACATAGTTCTATTTCAAGCAATGCAACTGTCACAGGGTAGTGGGAAAAAAACTAAACTGAAAAGGATTCATTAAAAACTTTGCCAAAATAAAGTTAATTCTAGTTTGGCACTTCTTTAGCTGCACTGAACCATAACATGTAATTTAACTGGTTTTAAATCTCCATTAGTGAAAATTACACTTCAGTGGATATCTTATCATCCTCTGCATGCACATTTTGTCTCTAAAATTTTGTTTAATGCATTTAATAATTGTCAAGTTGTAACATTGTTTCACAAATTTTTTAAATATGCAAAAGCCACGCAAAAATTACACATATATTACAGTTCCAGATGTTGAGGGACTCACCGTTGGCACAGTTGTTGTGGTCCACCTTCTTGAAGCCGGTGGGACAGGCGCAGGTGTGAGTCTTGTTGCTGGGGAGACACAGGTGGCTGCAGCCTCCGTTGTTGGTGCCACAGCGGTTCCTGCCACCTACAGGGGAGACAGAGAAGTAACACAGCTCAGCATATGTTGGTTTATGTGCTTAGAAACTTTTTGAAGAGGCTAATTATTTATTTTAAATAATAATTTATTTATTATATTTTGGACTTTGGTCGCATGTCATCCCCTCTTTCCAAAAGAAACTGCTTTAATTTGAGGATGTAATGATGACTGTTTACAACGTTTTTTAAGCCAAGTACCCCTTAACTGAAAGAGAGATGGAGCAGGGACCCCCTACTACATATACTGTATAAAATGAAGTTGCATAGTAAACTGGGCCTACAATAATGTGTAGGGCGGCCTAAAGCCTTTATACATATTTTTTTGCATAGAATACTAAGCCAATAAAACAGCCTAATAATTGTTGGCATGGTTTTATAAATCATGTTTACTGTTAAACATACATGTGGCACAGTGAATCCTTAGGATTAAGTGTATCTGTTGATGGCTAACTTAGTGACTACCTTACCTATAGGCCAGTAAGCAGTGGGGATTTATATTTCCTAATAATATGTTGGATTCATGTTAAGACATTTTCATAAAAATAAACAATAATTTGGAGGCCCCACTGCATTGACTCTGAGGACCCCCTAGGGGTCCCAAACCCCCTGTTGAAGATCCCTGCTTTACAACACAGAAATACCAGTTTCATACATGGCCAACGTCTCCAGTTACTATTGTGAGAAACGTCTTATAATAACTGATAGGAATCAGAAAAAACAAAAATAATATGCAGGTTGTGAAAAACAGGTTTATATTCTTTAAACTGATTTAAAAGGTATTTGTTTTTCTGTTTAAAGAGAACTAGTTCAACATGTGGGAATATGCTACAACAATGTCCCCTCTTATTCTTGATCTGGTTATTCTATCCCTAGTCCATATCGGCAACGTTTCATTTCAGGAATTGTTCAGGTGCTCATCACACACTCGACAGACAGCCATTTCAATTCCTGCGGGCCCCTCCTACGTGCACATGTTCCACCAAAACAAGTTCCTTCCCAAGGCTATTTTGCAGAGGCGCCGTACCTGCACCCGGAGCTTAGCGCTGCCCATGAGGATTGTGATTGGATAGAAGAAATGCCAATAAACCACAGCACGTTTTCCTCCCATCCAGCAATGTTGTGTGGACTAGCCGGACCTTCCTCCGCAGTGCTGTGGAGATAGGTCTGGCAATGCGAGACTATTCTTTTTGGGGGCTTTTTTCTCCTTTATTCGATAGTGGATAGACAGAAAAGGGGGGGGGGAGAGAAAGAGAGGGCATGACAAGCAGCAAAGGGCCGCAGGTCGGATTCGAACCTGGGCCGCTGCAAAGGACTCTGCCTACATGGGGCGCACGCGAGACTATTCTATCCCCAATATTTTTCTGAAATATTAATGTGGTAAATGGCGAAGGAATCCATTAAGAAATGTGTATATTGAACAAGCATTGTGAAATCTAAGCAGCAAAAGAGACCGCATCTAGGAAGTATGTTACAGTAATGGTGGTTTTTAGGTTCATCATTCAGGATTTGAGAACTAGTTTATAGACCGATTGTACAGGCTTTTAGGGCTGGACCCGATATTCGTTCGGTGGGTTGGTATTCGATTTGAAAATTTGACATTCGAATATTCGTTTATTTATTTTTTTTTGGTTTATTTATTTTCTGCATTTATCTCTCGTTCACACTCCAGTCCAGTTGGTGGCGGTAATGCAAATTTAAGTTGGTTTGCCAACCGTCAATAAACTACAAAGAAGAAGAAGAAGAAGATACTGTCGGTACTTGATGACGCCCACGTCGAGTATTTAGCAAGCTGGGCAGAGAAGCTAGCGGCGATAACAAGTGCGGAAATGGAAAACTGTTTCGCGTTTTTCCGTTGTGATTCGGCCAGAAACTTCAACATTGTGAGGCGAAGAGATCGTTTTGGAATATAAAGCTCGGATATTACATTTCCTTGGACTCTTAGGGATTTATGAAAATCAAGTTTTGGTCAAAATACCACTTTGTTGCTGAAAGGACAACGAAAACAGGTATGCATGCACTCTCGGCATTACGGCTGAATTGTTTTATTTTCTGTTACTTTGTAACAGTTGTGTACATGGCTGTATATTTTAAAGATTTAATGCTTTAAAGTTATAAAAACGAATAAAAAGGTTACAGCGACGCCCCAGTCACAAAGTGGCCCGTTGACGGGACGGTGATCCGAGGTTAAAAGTTTATTAATTCTGAACGTGTCTGGCCTGTCTATCTATATTGCACCAAATACGACACTGCACTCCCTTGTGAAGTCGTTTGGATGAAAGGTTCTCGAAATAATCAAAATTCAAACAAACAGACAGACACATAGAGATTCCTGCCTTTATTAAAGATAATAATATGTTCAGCCCCCTCTCTCCGAAGCTTCGAATATTCGATGCTCATTACTACCGAAGCTTCGAAGCTCAAAAAATGGTATACGGACCAGCCCTACAGGCTTTATTATTGTATAAGAGGTAAGAGACCAAATGGTTAACAATTAAGTCAGGTATTTTTTATTAATAAATCTAAACTTGTGTAGGTTTCTTAACTTATATATATTATGTATAGCTTTAATGTTGTGTTGTCTTTACTTGTTTATTGAAGCAGAGAGTTGAGTCAACGATGACCTCACTGAACAGGCTGAGTGTGTACTGTTGTCTGTCATTGTACAGTATGTTGTTACCGTGTGCTATTGTATGTACGGTTGTTTGATGTGTACAGTGCTGGGGAAAGGAATATACCCTTCTATGAAGTCTAATGACATCAGGGTATTTGAAATATGAAACCACTTGTAATTTCTCACCTGATATATACAGTAAACTGAAGGTTATTAAGACTTTGTGACATTTTCCATTATTGTGGTATCAGTCTTGTCTTCTAACTCTTGGCAGAAAGCAAATAAGGGTTTTTTCCCAAAATGTCAAACTATTCCCTTAACTATGAAACAATACAGTGAATACTGAACACATTTCACATTGGAAATATATAGATATGTACAATTATTTTTTTTATTTTAAAAATATAATGAACTACACATCGGCAGCAGAGCTTTAGTCTTCTGTTCTTCTAAAAGTCACAGCATGTGTCTGGATTTCACTCGAGTTCTGAAGCCTCTTTGCGGTGTTCAATTGATGCAGAGTTCAAAACTATTCCACTCACACACAAACTTACATGTCTCACTGAATCTACACCACAACAAAAGGAATAGTGTCTGACTTCCCTCTGCCAACACAGACGCTTCTTGCAGTTCATGTTAGAGTCCGACTGTTACAATATTTTATCAGCATGATAACCAAAACTTTCTTTTGGCCAGAACTCAAGTTCAACATGGTTTGTTAGCAAAGAACACAAGTCTTTGCTATCATGCGGATAAAAAAAAAACACCTCAACCGGCCAGTTCACCACAGGGTCTAACACTAGTGCAGCAAATCATTCTATCGTCTCTGGGTTTGCCACCATGTCGGACAAGTCTTCACTTCAATAATACCCTTAAAGAATGTTCCATTTTCCATCTTCAACCAGCTCATCTTCCACCCTCTAATTTTGCGTTTGATGTTTTGTTGCTCATTATTTAGTTCTCCCGCCTGCTGCATGACATGTTCTACTTCTTAAGGCTGCAAACTTGGATGTTTTCATAAATAGATCCATTGTTCTCACCCACAACTCACTTTAAAAAAAAGAAAAGAAATGCACACCCAATCACAGACAGATTTGAAGCAATGTGGGGTGGACAAATGACCATATAAGGAGCCTTCAAGTCTCATGAATGGAGAACACCAGTTTGTAGTGTAATATCTCTGCACATCCCTTTGTCCAAATACTGTGCAGTATGTTATTGTCCACTGCCTTTTTTTTTTGTAACCAAAACCAGACCAGGCACAGACGTTCGATTCCATGAATCTAAAGCCATTAAATCATCAATCAATCGTGCATGAGCTTTTTCCTGGAAAGACTTTGACCGTTTACAGGTCACTTTACTGATCATTCTGTGGTTTCGCCTTGAAAAAAAGACAAAATGCAACATCAATATGGACTATGTATTCTCCCATTGTGATGCTATTGATTGACCCGATTCCTGTCGCTGTTTAATGACCTTGCTGTCATTTCACAACAATAACGAGATATGATCATAACAACAACAAAGCCTTTGATAGAGCGTATTAAAAACTTCATTTAGCTCCCATCTGTCCTCTGATCCTCCCACAGGGGACCTTGACTGCTCGCACTCCCAAAATGTGTACCACTAATTACTGGGATATTCAACAAACGTTCAACTTAAAACTTTTAATTCTGCACTTCTGTGTACCGACCTGCAGGCTGCCTCTGGGGGTGCAGGGTGTGGATGTCCATGGGAAAGTGCAGCTTGTTGCGAATTATCTCCTGGTTCTTGCCGGTGAATTTATTGGCACTGTTGATGCTCTTGGTGTGCCAGTCGGTCCAGTATAGGCTGTCCTCAAACACTGTGATGGCAAACGGGTGGGGTAAGCCTACACAGAGAGAGAAACAGAGATTCAAAAAAACGGTGAGAGATGCTGGATGAAGTGTGCAATAAAACCAGAAACAGGCCCATAACATCTTTCATGAAACAATGAGCTGCTTTTTAAAGGATGTAAACAACCACCGGCGTTACGTTTTGACACCTTTATAATGAACAAGAAATAACGATTCTGTGAAGTTCATGTGGACATTTAAATCCAAACACAATAAAATGGAAAGAATAAATGTGGCATTTGGCTTGTTCCACCAACGCTCTCCAAACATCCTCTTATTCAGTGCTGTGGGCTTGGCTGATGTCATAATGTCCCCATTTATAGCTGCTTTCAATTACTCTGCCTCTCATTGGCCTGTGGCTGGTTAAGTTGTGGCCAGGGCGGCCAAAAGCAGATACGCTCCATTGGTTTCCTTAAGTAATGTGACTTTTTCGGTACAGAATCTGAAAGCAAGATCGAGACCAGCCCTTAAACCGGGTCAGACTGGTACAAGAGACTGGACAGATATACACCAGTTCTCGTCTTAAGTCTGCAATGACATATTATTCATGTTTGTGTATGTTTATGTAAATCATTTCATGTGAGATTTTAATCTGAAGGAAACAACAGCCCAGACTGCACATGTGAGCAATGTTTTTTTTTTGGTTCTATAAGGAAACCGATGTTGTTCGGTTGTGTGCATGCAGGATACTCCTTTCCCTTCCCACTCTCCTTAAGGAGTAGCTGTCCAATGAACTGTCAGTATACCAATGACCAGTCACGTACGCAGGTGGAACTGGACAGAGGGAAACGGAACCGAAGCCAAGAGGCAAGAATAAAGAATAAAGTGTGGAGATCAGCGGAAATGGCACGTGGAGGCAAAAATGTAATGTTTTACAAGAGTAACATTTTTATATATATATATAAATAATTGGAGAGTTTCCGTGTCTGTTGATGGTCTAAATGGTGCTTTTTAGGAGTTTCTTTTTTTTAGCTTAAATGGAGAAATACATTAGTAGAAATGGGATTGTCTTAAAACAATTATTTTCCTATATTTCTGTAAGTACAGGATATCATGAACATTTGTGACTAAATGAGCAATGATCAGAGTTAAAGGAACACACGACTTATTGGGACTTTAGCTTATTCACCGTATCCCCCAGAGTTAGACAAGTCAATACATACCCTTCTCATCTCCGTGCGTGCTGTAACTCTGTCCGACCTCCCCCCGCCAGCCATCTTCTAACCATATACAAACTGGGAACTATATTCTCAGAAAGGCGAAGCACTGCTACTTGGGCAGAGTGATTTTCTTGCAGCACCTGAGAAGCCCTGTGGTGAGGAGCAGAGAGTAGCAGTGCTTCGCCTTTCTGAGACTATAGTTCCCAGTTTGTATACGGTTAGAAGACGGCGGTGTCTCATATGACCTTATTTGTACAACCTGTGACTATACAAATCACAAATATATTCCTGTAAATAGGAAAATGTTGGCATTATTTTGTCACTTATTGGGAGCAGTAGGCTAGTTGGAGTTGGTTACCTCCAGGATCTGTGCTAACCAGGCTAGCGGTTGGGGCGTCAGACAGACTTACAATACGCAAGAAGATGAGAAGGGTATGTATGGACTTATCTAACTCTGGAGGATACGGTAAATAAGTCCCAATTAGTCGGCGTGTTCCTTTAAAGTTAGAACAGTTCAGCTGATGTCAGTTTGTCCGACACTTTGTTCCACCCACTTCAAAGCAGTGAGAAGAACACACACACACAAAAGAAAAAGTACAAGAATCCTTCATGTCAAATAACCATGTGCTGTTCTAACTTCGTCAGATCATTATGTGGCCATATAAAACCCCATCACTTACAGTAAGTGAAGCGGATTGCAAAGATTAGTTTCAGGGCCTTTAAAAAGTTGGTTACATTCAAATTTTGCATCGAGGCTTTGAGGCACATGACTTTTTTTTTTTTTTTACTTTTGTCTTTGTACATATTTCTGACAGCCCATATCAGAGGGACCCTGGCTTAATACTAAGTAAGCTTTATTTTATTTTTTTATATAGCACCTATCACAGATAGAATCACAAAGTGCTTCACAAGCAACGAATATAACAATTTAAAAAACATCATACAAAACGATGCAAAAATGATAGCTCAGTCAACTGAAAGCTTGTCTGAATAGTTGTGTCTTCAGCTGTTTTTTAAAAGAAACAGTAGAATTGGCCACACGCAGCGACAGGGGCAGGGCGTTCCACAATTTGGGAGCAACTGCCTGAAAAAAGCGGTCTCCCCAAGTTTTAAGGCGGGTTTTAGGAACCATTAGGAGATTTTGACCTGAGGAACGAAGAGTGCGGAAAGAAGAGTAAGGGGTCAACATGTCTCCAATATATTGAGGTGTCTGTCCATGTAGGGCTCTAAAAGTTAAAACTAAAATGTAATTATTATTAATTTAAATACTAACATGTGTAACAGGGATCTCCTTGCAGATTTGTCTCCACTGGGAACATGTGCTCAGGGTGACTCTTCCACACTTAACATTCTCTTTCTCTCTCCAGCTTAATCCTCCTCTAGTGAAGTAGCTGCACAACCAGTTGGATGAGAGTGCTAAATGGATGGAAAAAGTGATTTCTGCTGCTACACGGAGCTGTGGTGGTGGAGGTGGTAGTGGTGGTGGTGTGGCGAGCATGCTGGCGCAGGGCTTTTTAAAAAAAACAGAGCTGCTCATTTAATGACAGTGTTTTACAGCACGGCATAAATGTCAAGTGGTAAATGGCTAAAACTGGAGAGACACCAGAATAATAATGAGCCGGATGAGAGTGAATGTATTTTAATTCAGTTTGCCTTTCAGAGAATGTTGCTTAATGCCTCAAAGCTTTGTTATAAATGAGAAGCAGTTGTATCTTATTAGACGTGTATCGGTAAGTCTTGGCTGATTCGTAACAAGAAATGTCAGTACAGAAATGCCAAAGCTATGTAGACAGTGTCACCAGTACACAGTGTGTCCACCAGAGAGCCTCAACTATTTTATTTTTTTTTTTTTAGCATTTTCTGTACATATTTTGATCATAATTCTTTAATAACTAATTGCTATAAGGTACACCCCTCGCGTACCGTTGAAACGTGGATGTCACACACTTTTGGAAGACATGGATTTGGATTTTGAAAGACATGGGAAGCGCAATACGGGCTGGCTGTTCAGTTTGTATTTTTAATTGAAGCCAATCGCGGCTGTCAGGGTACCGACTATGCATAACTGACAAGAGGGGGGGGGGGACATAGAACAAAGACTTTATCAAAGATAAATGTATTGGATATACACACATACGCGCATGTTTAAATGTGGATTTTGATATAAGCATTATACTATACATGATGTTTATTGATGCGTTTGACAGCTGTAGGTACTGTAGCTTTACATTTTTTTCACTTCAAATGTATCCATCCATCCATCCATCCATCCATCCATCCATCCATCTTCGTCCGCTTATCTGGTGTCGGGTTGCGGGGGGATCAGCTCCAGCAGGGGACCCCAAACTTCCCTTTCCCGAGCCACATTAACCAGCTCCGTCTGGGGGATCCCGAGGTGATCCCAGGCCAGGTTGGAGATATAATCCCTCCACCTAGTCCTGGGTCTTCCCCGAGGCCTCCTCCCAGCTGGACGTGCCTGGAACACCTCCCTAGGGAGGCGCCCAGGGGGCATCCTTACCAGATGCCCGAACCACCTCAACTGGCTCCTTTCGACGCAAAGGAATTTATGTCTATCTTAATTTGGTTTAATGATAACTTTCTGTATTAATTTATCTACTTGTTTGCAATATGTTGTATTTAAGGTGTTCTGTGTACTTGGACCTAGAAACTACAACTGAGAACTGCATTTCCCATGTGTACTTGCATGGCAAAACACAGACGTACTTATGCCGCGTTCTATTTACCTCGGAACTCGTTTTTTACGAGGTCAAAGTCGGAAACACGCCCCCTGACCTCGTATTTACCAGCTCGGAACTCGTACAACCTCGCAGTAGCTAGAGTTCAAAATCCAACATGGCTGCCCCCTGTATCAAGAGTTGTGAAAGCTGCAGTAACATAAAGTTATAAGCACTTCTGTCTCATTTGTGTCACTAAATCAGTCGTTCACACAGGCATGTCCAACTTCTATCTGTGGACATGTTGTTACGTTGTTTGCATGCACAAAAAACGGCGTAATGCGTTGTTATCAACTGGTTGCTAACAATAGCTAACCGGGCTAGAGCTAATGAAAACAATGGAAATCGACTTTTAAATAGAACGCATTCAACTCGGGCATGACGTCATTCCTAGTTGCGAGTTCCGAGGTAACTAGAACGTGGCATAAGCCCTGGGATTCCTTTTGTAAAGGCTTCTTTTCTCCATATTACATCGGCCTAGGGTTGGGTATTGTTTGAATTTTTTTTTTTTGTGATTAAAAAAAATATATATTTTTTTTAACACCAGACAAAAATCAAGAAAAGATGACATAGTAACTACAATATTCCAGACCATTCAACAAAATAGACAATAGACCAAATAAACATATTTATAAATGACAACACCATAAGCCCATCATACACGTCTCTCCTCAGCACAAAGCTTCTTAGGGAGGCCTCCAGGAAGTTCAGGTACTTCCCCCCCTTTTCTAGTATAGACATCCAATCTGGTAAACAGTTTATATGACATCTTTTCAAACGCCGCCACCCTAGCCATCTCACAAGCCCACTCCTGGATTGACGGCACCCCTTCATTCTTCCGTCCCCTTAATATAATCTGTCTGGCTATCATTAAACTAATCTGGACCCAGCTTCATATGTGCAAATCCATCCTGCTAGGATAGACCTAAGAACAACGGAACCTGGGTCCCTGCAACCTGACATAGGTTATTAACATGTATAGCCGGTCCAAAATTCCTAAACCTTATCACATTGATAACTTTTAAGTGCTGAAACAATACCTGAGTTTCGGAACCAATCCCAAAACAATACTGATGGTACCTTACTTAAGGTAATTTCAAGTTAATAAAAAAAAAAAAAAATTTTAATCAAGAATCAGTCAAGACAAGTGAAAACAACAAGACCATGTCTGTACACTGATGTCCCTCCTCCTCAGGTCCAGGTGTGTGTGAGGTGATGCTGGCTGAATGCGTGTGTTTTCTGATCTTATCCTAACATGAGGGAGACAACAGTGCACCCTCTTCCCTCCTCTGAGTCATCGGCATCTGCCAGGCGCCTGGTTTTGATACGGTCACCTTCTTCCTTGTCGTCTCTACATCCCCACCCCACCCGCTCCTTTTTTTTTTTCCGGGACAGCTGGAGGAGCAGCTGCAGGCCGACAGGGCATCAAACGTCCCACCAGCCTTCACAGTAATGTCCCCTTTAACCTACATGTGGCACCTCCCAGTCCTTTCACGCCTCGACTGAATCTGTCACACCTTCTACTTACAGTTCCTCGGCAACACAACGTCGCCTCCAGCTGGACAGAACGCTACACGCTGCTGAACAATATACTGTACACATCTTATCCAAACTTGTCTACTGAAAATTAATACTCTGTAATAATCAAAAAGATGTACCCGAGAGGAGGATGTCATCACATTAATGGTAATAGGCAAGTTAACTAAATAAACATGAAGACTGAAGAAGACACAAATGTAAAATCAACCTGGTGACTCCTAGTGGTAGCAAAAGTCTTCCTCTAGTGTCACCCACAGGGAATCATTTTACTGTAGCTCTACTAGGGCAAGGCAATTTATCGATATTATTTAGATTTTTTTTTTTTAAACTGTATATGAATAACCTTCACTGTTTACTGTCTAATATTTAATGGTTTAAATGGGGAGGATATGGGTGGTTTTGGTGTGAAGGAGAGCTTTGCTTTTGTTTGTCAGTATGTATGTATGTCTGATGATGTATGTTTTTCTTGAGGTCTCCTCAAGTTGTTTTGTTAACTGTTTTATCTAATTGTGAATGTATTGTATATGGTTGCCTTTAAGGACCCCCTTGAAAGCGAGATGCTACATCTCAAGGGGTTATTCCTAATAAAGAATTTCCAAAATATGAGGCTGGATATCATCTTAAATATTGGATATATCTGGTTTTAAAGGCTGTATTACAGTAAAGTGATGAGACTGTTCTAACTGATCTATTATTTGACGTTACCCACTTATATCTACATTACCGATGATTATTTTATCAAATATCTCATTGTGTAAATATTTTGTGAAAGCACCAATAGTGAACCCTACAATATCGCCGCAATATTGTTAGCGAGGTATGTGGTCAAAAATATGGTCATATTTGATTTTCTCCTTATGGCCCAGCTCTAAGCTCTACACACAAGATATCTCAATATAGTTTACTATTTCTCGGGAAAGATTTCAAGCACATTACTATTCTCCAGAGGATGAACCCTTTATATTTTAATGACCCCATTGCCTAGTACACTATGCAAGAACTTTGTATTTTAGTGAACTTTAAGACATTATGTTGTGACCTTTGAAAGGAGCGCTTGTCTACAAGGGCGAATTGATTCGTTGGTCTATCGTCATTACTTCCTAAAGGACTGAATGGATGCCCAGTGTCATGCAGCAGATTGCTCATTGTGAATGAGGCATCGCTGCGATAGCACACACACACACACACACACACACACACACACACACACACACACACACACACACACACACACACACACACACACACACACACACACACACACACACCTCTTCCTGTCCCCCACCTGCACAGGTGGGCAGATTGATAGCAGCGATAGCCTGCTGTCCAGCTCCAATGACAGAGGGGCTGGCACACATCCAGCTAACACACACGGAAAACTAAAGATGTAGGGAGATAGACACTCGTTAACATTCCTGGCCACCGCGGCTCACAACGTAACTATGCACACGCTCACACACATACAGACGCACAAATGTCCCATTTGTCCTGTGTGTTGTCTGAGCAAACAGAGGCTGTGGAGAAAGGCCAGGGCCAATTACAGCCTTTTATCCTGAGAGCACACACCATTAAGAAGAGCTCACAGGGCTGATGGGGGGCACACACACACACACACACACACACTTTCCTGTGTCCTTCTCTCTTTTCACACTCTGGAACACTCTTGATTGTCACTGATGTGCTTCCACTCTTTCTTTACTTCATCAGAAAAAGAAGAAAAAAAAGTCCCAAATTGAAAGCCGCTCTGTTAGCTAACACCTACTGTAAAAATTTTTTTACAGAGCTACATAGTTCAGCCAAAACCTGAGAAACACATCTTAATCCAACACAAGGCCTCAGAAACAGACCAGAGTGTGTGTTTATACTTGCGAAGATTTGTGACAGATCAGTACCCTGCTTCCTTAGGTCTGTAAATGCCAGATCCCCAATTTTAGTGCTAACACACAGTTTTGGCTTTACTGTAGGAACCAACAGCATAAACAGAGGCACGCACGGCTTTATGTTGTCCTTTACGGCGTCTGTGTGTGTGCATTTCAGTGGCATGCACATGTGTATGTATATAATGGAAATATGGCATTAATTAACTCTGCATGGTATAATTAAGTAGAGTCAGCATGCTACATACTATATCTGCTTGACATTGTCTGCTTGTGTGTGTGCTTCTTTGTGTGTGTGTGCTTCTTTGTTTTTGTGTGTGTGTGTGTGTGTGTGTGTGTGTGTGTGTGTGTGTGTGTGTGTGTGTTGTAATTAATGAGCAGAACTCCAGCCAGACCTTTGTTCACCACATCTCTCCACGTTTCTCTTCAGCTCACTCAAAACTTTCAATGAAATAAACAAGGCACCAGAAATATTGTTGGGTAGGTTTACATTTTACATGTAAAAGAACATGAATCGCCTCAATTTGTGTTGCCATAAATTATGTGATGCCATACATGATGTGATTCTTCCGTGCTTCCGCTTAAACACCTCAACCAAGGGCAGAATAACCAGACAACTTTATCACAGATTCTCTCATCCTTTCTGCTCGGACTTGCAATGAAATATGTAGTTAGGCTTCTGTTATTGCAAACATAACATTTAATATTGTTCCTTCACATGTAAAGGTTTCCACCTGATAGCCATGAGGCTTTTATTGTAAAGCAGCTGCAGCTTCCTCTAGACTTTATTGCTGAAACTGGCAATCGCAAAGTCCTTACGTGTCCTTTGTTAAAAATATGGATTTCTGGAGGAGTTCATCGAATGTTTTAGACCCACAATCTAGGTACAAGCTCCAGTCCACCATATAAAAACAATAAACTTGTACAGTATGTAACTGTCAAGGAAAAAAAAAAAAAACAGGGGTAGTACTTTGCATGTTTCTTAACAATGTCTGAGTTCTATCTGTAACAAACTCCAATTCTGAACTGGTTCTTGATACCCAACCCTAGCCAGAAAAGACAGGTGACAGATGGGAGTTTACCTTGGCTGATGACGGCCTTGCGGTTGCGTCCATCCAGGTCTGCCCTCTCGATGACATGGTGCTTTGCGTCCACCCAGTACATGCGGCGGCCGGCATAGTCAATGGTGAGGCCGTTGGGCCAGAACAGGTGTGTGTCTGCGATAACCCGCCGGTTGGAGCCATCCATGTTGGCGTACTCGATGCGAGGTGTGTTGCCCCAGTCTGTCCAGTAGATCTTACTGAGGAGGAAAGTGGGACAGCCACGGTTAGTTTGCTTACTTTTTTACTTGTTGTCAAGAGGTAAACAGATTGTTGTCAGGATTCATGACACAGCAGATGTCGGATATAATAAAAAGTCTCCTCTGTCCTCGACATTCATGTCCTCCTCATCATCACTCATCTGTTCTGACCGGCATCAGAGGAAAGAGCTACTTTTTTTGGGGGGGATATTTTTTAATTATCCTATGCAAATGAGCTACCTAATAAGCTGAATGAGTTTTCGGGCTTAACATTTCTCTGGGGCTTTCAATTAAAACTTTTTCCTGCCACTGCAGCATATGAAGCTGGGGATGAAAACACACTTAGCTGCTGCCCCTTTCATGAAATACTTGTTCCACACAGATGCTCGCCTGTGGGCACTGCGGTGCTGCCAAACTTTAATCCTTGTTCTGCTGCAACACTACAACTGGGACACATCCAGAGGGGATATGTACTGTATATATGAGCATGTGTGCATTTGAAACCATCTGTAGTGATTTATACACTTTGTGTGTGTGTGTGTGTGTGTGTGTGTGTGTATTTTGACTCATACCCCTCTATGGGGTGCAGCGCGATGGCTCGGGGCTTCTCCATGTTCTGCCACAGCAGCACCTTGCGGTGCGTCCCGTCCAGGTTTGCCACCTCGATACGAGACGTCCCAGAGTCTGTCCAGTACAACTTGTCATGGATCCAGTCTATGGCCAGTCCACCTAAATGAGACCAAAAAAAAAAAACATTTTGAATTTGAATATGGACTATTTTATGTTTAACTAATGTTTTACAACAGTTCTGTTTAAATCTCTCATGTACATCTTAAAAACACAAGATACAACGTGTTGGCAGGTGCGCTTAGAAGGTGTTTTTTTTACACTTTGGACATAGCCAAGCTAGCCGTTTCCCTCTGCTTTCAGGCTTTATGCTAAGCTAACTCCAGCTCCATGCTTAATAACAGACAGACATGAGATTGTTCCTCTCTGTG
The DNA here is from genome assembly GCF_010015445.1 of Perca fluviatilis. NCBI lineage: Eukaryota > Metazoa > Chordata > Actinopteri > Perciformes > Percidae > Perca > Perca fluviatilis. Next base: position 38,635,766 of record NC_053114.1, on the reverse strand, counting down.
TCTTCATTTCCCACAATGTTGAACTATTCCTGTCGGTGTCATCTGTAACTTGTTTTATTCTCTGATCTTAATATCACTATTTTGTATGTATTCATTGTATGTTCGTTTCACTTTAGCCTGTTTATATATGTGCTTTCACAACATGTGATCAGAACGTCATGGCAATAGAGTTTCACAGTAGTAACAGTCAAATATACTGAAAAGAAAAAAAAACTAAGAAAGAGGGTGAAAAAGACCAAAAAGAATAGAGAGTTGAAAAGAGCAAGAGACACTGAGGCTGAGACAAAGCAAGGAAGACAAAAAGCAAAATAAAGAGAGAAAAAAAAGAGAAAGAGACTGAAAATAAGAGACCGAAAGAAAAAAAAGATGTATATGAACAAGACGATGGATGAAGTGAGGGAGAGCTGAGTATAGTTGGACAGAAAGCAGCCGAGTTGAATAAATTGGATAAATGATAAATGGGCATGTTGACCTATATCTGAACCTGCATCCTATTGGCCGCCATACGCACCTGGGCTCTCCAGACCTGTGGAGACAACCTCTTCCACGTTGGAGCCGTTGAGGTTGGCCTTCATGATGCGGTCCAGCGTCACGTCGGACCAGAAGACCAGCTCACGGCTGTGGTGGAAGTCCAGGGCGATGGCGTTCTCCAGGTTGTTTAGCAGCAGGGTGTACTCGGAACGATGCGGCAAAACCTGACGGATGTCGATACGGTTGGCGAACAGCAGCACGGGCTCCGGGCCTAAAGGACAGGAACAAGGACAGAGATGAAGACCATGTGAATTAAAGTGGAAAGGAAAACAGCCAGAGGCCAGAGCTGGGGACTCGAGTTTGAGACTGACTCAAGTCGCACTGGAGTCGCACACACAGTGACTTCAGACTCGACTCAGACTCAAAATGTGGGAGTTTTTAGGTAACGTCTGATGAGCCGACCGTAACATATCCACCTAACTTCGTAACACGCGGCCACACGTGAGAGGACAATAAACATTCTGACTGCACCGGCAGCTGCTTTGGCTTTGAAAACTTCATGCAACAAGGGCCAAACAAAAGAAGCGCTGAATGCTAAATATGTGGACTCCAGCTCAAAGACCTGGGAATTGACTTGGCCTCTAGCTCAGAGACTTGAGACTTGACTTGGACTCTAGCTCAGAGACTTGAGACTTGGACTCTAGCTCAGAGACTTCAGACTTGACTTGGCCTCTAGCTCAGAGACTTGAGACTTGACTTGGACTCTAGCTCAGAGACTTGAGACTTGACTTGACTTGGCCTCTAGCTCAGAGACTTGAGACTTGACTTGACTTGGCCTCTAGCTCAGAGACTTCAGACTTGACTTGACTTGGCCTCTAGCTCAGAGACTTCAGACTTGACTTGGCCTCTAGCTCAGAGACTTGAGACTTGACTTGGCCTCTAGCTCAGAGACTTGAGACTTGACTTGGCCTCTAGCTCAGAGACTTGAGACTTGACTTGGACTCTAGCTCAGAGACTTGAGACTTGGACTCTAGCTCAGAGACTTGAGACTTGACTTGGACTCTAGCTCAGAGACTTCAGACTTGACTTGGACTCTAGCTCAGAGACTTCAGACTTGACTTGGACTCTAGCTCAGAGACTTCAGACTTGACTTGGACTCTAGCTCAGAGACTTGAGACTTGGACTCTAGCTCAGAAACTTGAGACTTGGACTCTAGCTCGGAGACTTGACTTGAAGTAAAAAAAACGATGAAGTAAAAGTTGGAAAGAAACAAAAGAGAAAAGAGTATGGACGGATGGTCACTTTTAATAAAAGCAAGCATTAATCTGACTGGAGACGAAGGTTGGGGGCCTGGCAGCTGGCTGACGGACAGTCCTGACCTGGGTTTGCATCAGATTGATGGGCTGCTGTACCAGGCCTGCACTCTACCTTCACTGCATATCTAAATCTAGTCCAGACCTTCCGAATGAGCCAACCTCATTCTGAGCAAAGACCCCCGAGCTGAGGAATGGATACAGTTACCGCTGGAGCAAGTATAAACACTATGCAACCGTGTTTTTATTGGAGGTCAAACCCAGCGACTTCTCTGTGGTCACATGTCAAGGTTGAAATAGAGTGCAGTGGTTTTTACCCAAAGCTTTGCAGCTGCGCTTGTCAGGTCGGAGCTCGTAGCCCTGAACGCACCAGCACTGGAACCCCCCCTCCGTGTTGGTACAGCCCTGGCTGCAGTAGCCTTCTTCAGCACACTCGTCCACATCTGGAACAGACCACAGAGACAGAAGACAACAATGAATTCAAGACACAAATTTGCAGAGAGGTGGTATATATGTGTTGGTATATATATATATATATATATATATATATATATATATATATATATATATATATATATATATATATATATATATATAAAACTTTTTTGTTTTATAAAACAAACTTTTGATACACATCCACACCCTACTTCTTTTTCAACACCTTACATTTTTAATTCATTTCTTGACCTTGCAAACACACCCCGCACAATCTGGAAACATAGCGTGTGTCTTCATGCGTTTGAAAATTCTGGCAATAAAACTTTGGACTCGTGGCAGAAATCCCAGATTTAGGCCCACACCAAATTCTTATCAATAATTTCTTAGCCCAAACCTCAACCTCAAGTTCCAGTGAAATTTGTTCATACTTTTTGGCAAATATCGTGCTGGCATGAAGACAACCTCACACACACACACACACACACACACACACACACACACACACACACACACACACACACACACACACACACACACACACACACACACACACACACACACACACACACACACACACACACACACACACACCCACACACACACACACACACACACACACACACACACACACACCCTGGCAGGCTTTGCCGTCGTCCATCAGTCGGTATCCAGTGTGACAGGTGCACTGGACCAGTCCTCTGACCATCTGACACTTCTGGGAGCAGCCTCCGTTATTCTGGTTACAGTTGCCCTCGCTGGAACGCGGACCTGCACGGCACACAGGAACATTACGGGACCATAAACACAGCGTGCTGATTTAGTATGCATACAACCACACACTGTAAAAAAGGTATGACTCATCTGGTGTTGAGCCTTGAAATGTTTTAGGCCTACAAGCAGCGAGAAGAGAACCCCTGATGTTATTGGTGACTCCCCTGACCTTTTTAAGCCTAAAATTCCACTTCCACTAAATTCCACTAAAAATATAATAAGATTTACTATACACATTCATGCTCAAAGACCCACAGACTTGTATTATAATAATATCAGACAGACTGCAATAAAAAAATGATGAGCACATTTATACTCCCCAGGGGGATTACTACATACTAATAACGCTGTCACACATAAAAAAAACTCTCTTGTAAGTATTAAGTGTTAAGAAATGCATGTAATAATGCAGTAATAACAGTGTGAAAACATGGTATTACCCCTACCTACCATCAGAGGCTTTGCTAATGTCAAGTCTCTAAATCAGCATCGCATTTAAAATTAAACGGAATTCAATAACCAAATGTAAACACAATGTCAATTAATCTCAATTAACATTCCTCATGTTGTCCTCAGGTCAAATTTGAACCCTTTTTCCAAAGTTTTTATATCAGAAATGTGGGTTTCTTTCAACCCCCAAAAATAACATGCAACACTAAAATAAAAATTGATGATCACTACTTTCATAGTCTACCGGGTCAAAATCTGTGATAACACATAAACATATATGTTCCTTTGATCTTAACTATTAGTCAAGATAAAAAAAATTAGGCATAATTTCATGTAAATGAGGTACAGTGACCATAAATTCCAAAGAAGTGTAAAAGTTGTGGTAATAAGTTGGAATCAAGTTGGCTAAGAAGATGTAAGACAGACCTGGGGGAGACTTTACAGGCTACTTTATGCTTTATAAACAGGCAAACCAAACCAGCTCAATTTTGGTCGATAGGAAGACAATACAAGGGATGAGTGTAATGCTCAGGTCAGTCTTTATGACTTAGACAATGTCATCAGCTCGCTGTCTTATCCCTTGCGAGTACGTGTTTTAGAGTCTTACAGAGTCTGTGCATGATTTAATGAAAAAAGGCTGAATTTAAAAAAAGTCTTAATGTTCCGTCTTTACACAGCAACACAGACGCAGATATATCGCATCAACTCACGGCAGTCGTGGTGTGGGTGTTCGTCGGTCCCGTCTCCGCAGTCGTTGACCTCATTGCACACCTTCCTCTGACCGATACAGCGTCCATTCCCACACTGGAACTGATCAGGAGCACATGGAGGACTCTCTGTGGGGAGATAAGATGATACAGTATATCCCGTGAGACAACAAGCAATTGCCTCCACAACCCTTTATCTCCTTTATCACTCTGCCCTTCACTTGTTTTGTTTTTTTAAACAGTTGTTACACAGAATCCGTTTTAGCTTTAAGTGCATGGCCAACGTTTATTAGGAGAGCTTAAGTGTTTGATTTTTTTCTCGAGTAAACTCTCCTTCCACATTAGATGTAACTGTTCATTAACAGCTTATTTAAAAGTCTCCTAGAGATTCCTGACCTCACGCAGAACTACAGGGAAATGTACGAATGATGCAAATGGAATTTTGATTTGATGCAAGCGTGCAGCCATAAAAATGACATCATGGATTTGAATATTTCATTGCATATAAATGCAGTGTTGCGACGAGCAAAAACAGACCATTTTCAGTAAAAAACAAACAATTGAGATTGTTGTATCGGAGTGGGTTAAAATGTATTAACTTTCAAGCTAGGAAGTTGGGGGGGAATTTGAGGGTTTGTGAGGTTCGTGCAAAGTTATGTTAAACTCCAAACAGAGTAGAACACGTTCCATCTTTCTCTTATGTGTGCTGCCTGTTGATTGTTCATTTCTGTCTTAGGCCAGGTTCTGTAGTTTGTCCACGGGATGGGATTTCTAACAGCGAAAGAACTGCCAACTAATCAGTCTTGCATTTGAAAGCAACTGTGTGTTCTCAACAAACACACACACACACACACACACACACACACACACACACACACACACACACACACACACACACACACACACACACACACACACACACACACACACACACACACACACACACACACAAAAACAAAAGAAGGAAAAAGTGAGTTTGTGAGTAGAGGAGGGCTGTTCTGAGCTGTTGTCATGACTACGATTGAAGCTGGTGTTATATTTAGCTCCTGAAAACAAGATACCAACTACAGCCTTACCAGTTTTCTCACAGCCCTCTTCATCACTGCGGTCAGAGCAGTCAGGCTCGCCATCACATCTCCATGACAACCGTACGCAGCGTCCAGTTCCGCAGCGGAACTGGTCAGCCGTGCACATGGACGTGGCTGCAGGCGACACACAAACACAAATTGTATTCATTCATTTTTAGATCGGGTGATTGAAGATATTCGGAGTGATCGCCTTAGTTTTTTTCCCCCCATCATGAGCATGAATTCAGATACAAGGCTGAAAGTGCCCACATAAATAAGGAATAAAAAAAGTAAATCACACATATTTTTTATATACACAACCCTATACAGAGCTCGTTTGTTCAGTTATCACAGCGAGGGAAGCTACTCACTGCAGTTCTTCTCGTCCGATTGGTCGTCACAGTCGAATTCGCCGTCACACCTCCAGCCAGCGTTGATGCACATCCCGCTGCTGCACATGAATTCTACCGATCTGCAGGGCTGGTGGGAAGCTACACACGCACACGCACACACACGCACACACACACACACACACACACACACACACACACACACACACACACACACAGACACAAACACAGAGACAGAGACAGAGACAGACACACACACACACACACACACACACACCACACACACACACACACACACACACACACACACAGTGTCACAAAAGCTAAATAATATCTGGTTTCTGCATTTAGGAAAAGGCATCACATTATTTTTAAAAAGCAATTTTAAAAAAAGTTGAAAATGGCTGGTTTACATTTGAATAGATATAAAAGATAGGTCTTCACTGGTCCTCTTAGTTCATGGTAACCGAGACCCAAACACAGGCTGTATCCAAATTCTATTCAGTGTGACTGGGTCGGTTAAGGTCTGGATGTATCTATGTCAAATATCGGAGTGGATCTAATCACATCAGCTCTGATCGCTTGGTGCGTCATAAACATCGCAGGAGGAACAATTTGAACTGGGAAGTGCAAGAAAACCAATGACATGTAGTGCTGCTCTTATAGACTGTGGCTGCTTGTTGTTGGTGTAGCATTCTGCTGCAGCCAGTGTTGGTCTTCTCGCACTATTTGGGGCTGTTCGGGTCGACAACATTTTGGATCAGGTCCAATTATGCTCAGGTCTGTTCAGATCAGGTCTCTATCTTTTTTGGGAAATTATTTATGCACACGGGATTCTCCACAAGCCAGTTTCAGATCAGATCCAAACTATGGAGCTGTGAAGTCATCCAAGATTAAAAGCTTCATTGTCATATGCACAGAATAAGTAAGCAATCTATAATTAAATTATTAGTTTGCGTTCCTCTTTGAAAGCTGTCCATAAAAAGTAAAAAGACCATACACAGTAAAAAGACAAGAGCAACCATGCAAAGATACAGTGGTTTATACCAATGATATTTCCTTCCCCATGAACATTAATTGATTCGGTTTGTTTTGGCTGCCTTATGATCATCTGGGTATACAGATCATAGCTGTCCCACCTTTAAATCTCCCACCACATCTCAGCATGTGATCAGATCAAAGTGAAGCTCAAACTGGCAGCAGATGACGATGGAGGTGGATGAGGAGATTAAAGCTGAATCAAACATAAGCATCTTAAATTCTGAATGTGTGTGTGTGTGTGTGTGTGTGTGTGTGTGTGTGTGTGTGTATGTGTGTGTGTGTGTGTGTGTGAGAGCATGTATGTGTGCTTCCTCCCGACAGCACGAGTCGGATCCCATCAAAGCTACAGTGGGCGCGAGATAGGGAGGGAGGAACAAAATGACAAACGAGCGAATGCAAGGGAAGAAAGACACAAAAACAGAAAATGAGATGTTGTAGAGCTTCAAGCATCCTCGTGCCAGGCTTATCAGCTGGGTGAAAGAAGAGAGAGATGGTCAAAACAGCAGGTGGCTCTCCCCACAGAAAAAAAAAAAAAAAAAAAAAAAAAAAAAAAAAAAAAAGAGAGAGAGAGAGACTTATAGGTCACAAGAATCAGCGTGGGACGCCGAAAAACACACTGACACCCACACTCAAATGATTCATCCACTTTACATTATATCTCTCCTTGCCCCCCCCCCACACACACACACTCTTTCACTCTCTTTCACTCTCTTTCACTCTCTCTCACGCACACACACACACACACACACACACACACACACACACTGCTCTTTCATCTGCTCAGCTATGCAGCCGAAAGCAGTATCAGTGTTCGCAAGTGGTAACGAGACATGCAATGTGAGTGTTTTTGGATGTGTGTGTGTGTGTGTGTGTGTGTGTGTGTGTGTGTGTGTGTGTGTGTGTGTGTGTGTGTGTGTGGAGATTCTCATAAGGGAGAGGGAGAGAGGCTTCTTCTAACAAAGCGCCCTTCATGTGTCTGGAGAGTTGATGCCAAGGAATGCTGTCTGAGGATGGGCCGTCTTATGCCTCTGAGGAATGCCTCCTCCCACAAACTATCTGTAGGTTTCAGAAAGCTAAGACGTCTTCACACTTTTTTTGAACACTTCACGAAATGGAAATCTCTATAATTTGAAACACTAAAACACTCTCTCGAATGCTGGTCAGAAATCACATGAAATAGAAAAATATATATAACAAAAATACATGGCCAGCTTAGTACAGGACAGCAGGAAGTTAGTGGACACGAGGCCCAGCGCGCGTTCTGCCACACCTGATTCATTTGGATCGGATATATAGTGCAGTGTTTTCACTGCACGGTTATTTAAAGTATTTTTTTTTTATTGTTAAAGCTTTGATGCCAGCTCAACTTTCCAAAAAGAAATGTCAAACACTTCAGAATTGAGGCAGTAATTAAAAAACCTGGACGTGGGAGGAGACGAGGGAGAAACCGAGGGCAGCTCAGCCGACTAACATGACCAAACGATGTTACAAAACCTTGAAGCTGTGCTTATCGCACTGCAGATAAATACATCAAAGGGGGAAGACACTGTGTATGAGTGTGTGTGTGTGTGTGTGTGTGTGTGTGTGTGTGTGTGTGTGTGTGTGTGTGTGTGAGAGAGAGAGAGAGAGAGAGATGTGGTGGGCGGTTGGAGACAATGAGCGAATGAAAGGAACATGGGAGATGCTGACAGATTTGTCAGTTGCGGGCAGCGTCTCTGGAGTGAGGAGACCGAAACATGATAGTCTGTGTTAATCAGGACCATCGCTTCACGCTGTGTGAATGTGCAAGAGTGTGTGTGTGTGTAATTGTGTGTGTGCGTGAGTGAGAGATACAGGGACAGAAAAGATCTAACAGACAGAATGTTTTTCAGTTCTGACCGAAGCGGTGGAGCGGCGACCTGCAAAAAGCAGCTGTTTCCTGGGCTCAACCTAACCTGCCGTCGACTGATGTTTTTCGGATGTATTCCTGTATAATATCTAATATTCATGACTAAAAGGGCAAAGTTAGTTACAAAAAAAACATTTAACCCCTCTAAACCTCCAATCCTTCTGCTTCATAGATACTGTGTGGGTGTCTTTTGGCACAGATTTGAAGCTGATTCAGCTTCTAAAATGAGAAGGTCGGCCTCGTTTCGCTGTTGTACATCACTGGGTGAACTGAATATTTTGGTTTTTTTTGGACTATTGGCTGGACAACTCAAGCAACTTGACGACATCCTTAGGCTCACAGAACTTGGGATGGGCATTTCTCATATTTTCCTGACATATTACAGACTAACCAATTAAATCGGTGAATCAAAAAAAATCAGGTTAATCAAATACACTGACACTTTAAAGGGATACGCCACCGTTATACCGTTGAAATAGTGCTTATCACGGTCTACCCTGGCTGTAGATAGGTGGGCCAATGCATTTTTTGTCTCAGTGCAAGTAATTAGGTTGTTTTTTTGTCTTTTGTTGGCTCACTTTTACTCACAACATGCTAACCGGCAACATAGGATTCCATTCACTACGCTAAGCTAACTAGCAGCGGTGCTGCCGGTGTTGCACCGGACTAAAACGATGCATGCACAAAACATGCGTTGGCCCACCTATCTACAGCTAGGGGAGACCGTGATAAGCCCTATTTCAACAAACGGTGGCGTATCCCTTTAAGGACTGAATGTCTACAGTCAGTGTTAGTTGGTGCATCCACAAAACACTGATTAATGCCTAAACTAAGGGCGTTTTCACACATTAAAGTCAGAACCAAGGCCCGGACCAAGGTTCATGTTTTTGTTACATTGTATACATTTGGTCCGGTAAGTTTTGGTTTCACACTGCAGTTATGCAAGCGCACTAAAGATCTATACGTGACAAATCTACTTCCTGCCGTCATCACATACAGTACGTGAGCTGCGTCTCCAGATACTTATAATTGATTGGTTTGTTGACGGGCGTCCCCGTCCTCTCGTATCCTCTCTCTGTGTCGGAGTTTTTTCGACTGCCTGCTGCTCTCCCCTACTGCCGCGGCTCTTTTTGTTTTGTTGTGATGTTGAGAAGCAAGACATGGGAACTTTCTTTCTGGAGCATTTATTCAGAGACAAACTGAAACCTACACTGTACATGTACTACCACTTAACAAATAAACTGCTGATGTATTCTCTGCTCTGATAGCCGACAGCTGTCTGCTCTGAGCGCATTCACCGTCTCTCTCTCTCTCTCTCTCTCTCTAAACACCGAGCTATTCCTTAAAGGAGCTTCCCCGGTCTTGTAACACAGGGAGAGCCTGCCACAGCTTCTTGGATTTGTCTGAACCATCCAAAAAATGCTTTCACACTATAAACGAACCGGACCATGGTTCAGTTTGGTCCGGACCGAGACCACCTCTTTTTTATCGGACCAGAATTTGGTCTTTTGATCCGGGCCGTGGTCCGGGGGAGGTTTCACACCTGTAATTTTGGTTCGGATCAAACTAAAAAGTCTGAAAGTCCGGACCAAATAAGGTATGTGTGAAAACGCCCTAAGACTTCCTGTTCAAAGGAGCCAAAAAAGTACTTATAACTCTAGTTGAACTAGCTCAATATGCTGAAGGACATCGCTGTTTTGGGACACGTGCAGCAGTGCCATTAGGGTACATGTAGGGTGAGAATGAAGCGGAGAAGGAGAAGAAGGAGGAGAAGAAGAAGAAGTAAATGAAAAGGGATGGAGAGAGGAAAGACGTCTGCCAGAGGGAGAGAAAAAAACTTAAGTCTCATCTAATGGCATAACAGAGGACTGATCTCCCAGAGGAGCTTCATCTTCTCTTCTTGCACAAGACGCTGTTCAGAGAGCCAGGAGCGCTGTCATGGCTCATACAGAGTACTGGATGTGTGTGTAAGGAGATAACAGCAGCTCACTGTTACTGTAGCTTTACACCAGCAGGACAGGCTGGATTAGTCACTCCACTGCAACAGTGTGTTTTGTTTTCCTTCTTGGACTTCCACCAAGTTTGCAATCTTAGATTTTCACACTTAGGACGTTTGAAGTGATATCATTTCGCCAGTTATTATTATGCCACGTACAAGTGGTTAAGGAAAAAAACTCAAGAGCAGCACAACTCATTTTACATACAGTACATGAAGAAGGTTCGGGAGACCTTGATGAATAACACAGGAGCATTTCATGAACGCTTATTGTAAGAATTTAGGCAGGCAGGACAGACAAAGTGTTATCGTGCGGTGGCTTCCCAACTCTCAGAAGTTGCTGTCTTCCCCAAGGTGTATTTAAACTCATGCTGGAGGCGTTAAATTTAGCTGAACCTAGAGCTGGGCAATATATCGATATTATATCGATATCGTGATATGAGACTAGATATTGTCTTAGATTTTGGATACCGTAATATCGTGATATAACATAAGTGTCTTTTCCTGGTTTTAAAGGCTGCATTACAGTAAAGTGATGTCATTTTCTGAACTTACCAGACTGTTGTAACTGTTCTATTATTTGCCTTTTCCCCACTTAGTCATTATATCCCCATTACTGATGATTATTTATCAAAAATCTCATTGTGTAAATATTTTGTGAAAGCACCAATAGTCAACACTACAATATCGTTGCGGTATCGATATCGAGGTATTTGGTCAAAAATATCATGATATTTGATTTTCTCCATATCGCCCAGCCCTAGCTGAACCTTCAATGTAAACAAAGATATTGCCAGTGCCTAAAACACAGATGCTAAAGCCTAGTTCAGCCTCTCTCCCTCTCTCCCCCTCTCTCCCTCTCTCTCTCTCCCCTCTCTCCCCTCTCCCCCTCTCTCTCTCTCTCTCTCTCTCTCTCTCTCTCTCTCTCCCTCCCTCCCTCCCTCCCTGGGAAGTAGGCTAAAGGCCCATTGACCTCCAAAAGGAGACGGTCCTGAAAAAAAACATTCCCTCATCATGCAGCTGCATAGAATCCCTAAATCTATGGAGGCACAAAGTTGAAGTAGTCCTCCACCTGGAAAGGTTATGAGGTTATGTTGGACACTGACCTGAATGACACCTGGGGTACCACTGTCTCAACTTACACGGCACGCGTTCGTAAGCTGGAAATTCCGCCACACAAGTTCGAGTAAAGACTCGAGCTAGACTGATATATCGGCCGGTGGATTAGTGTCTGAGGGCAAGATTTGTCCTTTTGAGGTTTCGAAGCGAACCAACACCTAGAGTAAATGTTGGGTCTTCATAATGTTGGGAGGTGTGTTTGTGTGCCTGAGTGATGGAGAGTGATGAGGAGAGCTTACAGCAGTCCGACTCGTCCGACCAGTCTCCACAGTCGTCGTCTCCGTCACAGTGGTAGATGTCCAGGATGCAGCGGCCGTATGCACACTGGAACTCCTCCACGCTGCAGGTGGCTGCCATCACATCTGAGGCTGTAGAGACACACAGACAGACAGACATACAGACACACACACACACACAGAGACACAGACATGTGTTAAACAGATGCTGGAGAAGATGGTGCAGCAGCTGGCTGTCTGAGGCTCTTTGAAGCATCCAGGCTTCACTGCTGAGTCTGTCAGAAACTATACATGAAATGAAAGAGAGGCTCAGCTCTCTATTGAGACAGTGAATATGTTAACATGCTCAGCAGTTAATCAGTTGCTGTAAAATCTTACTTTCCATGCAGCTGATCAGTAACCACATGTGTCCCCTGCTTGCAGCCATAGTTGTAAATCATGACGCTGCAGCCTGAAAAGTTTTTGATCGGAGAGTCTGGACTAATGTCCTAACGTCGCTTAGAGACAACAGACTCTCTTGTGATGTTTACATTTTACAGATAACGTACTGTTCATATACAAAACCTATTTATATGGAATCCTTTATTTCACGTTTCGAATTCTAATCTGATATTGGATTATTTTGGATGCGAGGAAGAAGCGCTGCTATGAGCAATGTCTTTTCTTCTCATCCTGCCACTGCTGCCACAGAGATAAGTTCCCCGTTTGGATACATTCGCGCTCTAATCCAGTCAGCTAAATTATTCTTTTACATAGATTTGGGGCATCGGGCTTCTCATTCCCAAGCCAACAACAGTTGTATGTAAACACACTGATAAATGGGCTGACAAGCTTCTCATCAGCAACGTCTTTTGAAAACTTTTGTTTTGGTTTTCCCTGTAGCCAATTATTTATCTGAATTGGCCCAATTAAAAAATGACACTCTTTATGTCGACGCCCACCTAGAGAAAGTATCCACTCCGGAGGGCATGTTAAAAATAACGTATGTTTGATGTGATAGGAAACGCAGACTCTGTGCGGGTGAAGGCCCAAACGTGTTTCACGACACCAACAACCATGCACAGTGTGTAGTTCCTTTAACCTGAGAAGCATTAAGCCCCGTTTCTTACTGTGTCTTTCTTACACAAACACACACTCAGAGTAACTTACGGCAGTTTTCCTCGTCTGAGCCGTCCTTACAGTCCGTGTCTCCGTCACAGTACCAGTGCTCAGCGATACAACTGCCATCTGTGCAGCGGAACTCCTTGTCTGAACATTTACGCATGTCTGGTATGGAAAAAACAAACTCAGATTTTAGAAGATGTGTGAATGAATGTGTGCTTGCATGATGGTGGGTGGGTGTGTATGTGTGTGTGTGTGTGTGTGGGGATGCGTTTACCCACCGCACTGTTCATCGCTGTTGTCCCCGCAATCGTTGTCGCCGTCACAGTGCCAGAGGCTGCGAATACAGTAGCCATTTTGGCAGTGAAACTCGTCCTCCTCGCACTCTCTGGGAGCTGCAGAGAGAAAAAGAAAGAGAGGTTTCAGGAGGACAGGTAATGAGGATAAAACAACAGCACTGCTGACATTATATCTATAGCTGCACTGACACTAGGGAAACTGTGGTCTTTTATGAGGCTCAGAGATGGGGAGAAGAGGCTTTTATCTCTGTAAACAGGCTCAACTCTCCCGAGGCTGCAGGTCTACAGCCCAAATAGCCCGTGGTTCGGTCTCAGCACATAAGACGCCTGATTGACAGCTACTGCAACTGGAGGAGGTCTAAAGAAAAGTCACACTGAATGTGTGCGTGGCTCTCTTTACGGACATCGACTGATCAGAGTAAAAACATTAAACATTACATTTTTTTTTTTTTTTTAAACCTTCTCAGGACATGTAACAAACGCTTTCCAAAAACGCACAAAACCAAACTACCTTAACGACTAAAATGGTGATTGATACCCTCAGGGTTCACAAAGGCTGTGGTCAGCTTCAAGTTACCATTGGTGGAAGAAGTATTCAGATCCTTTACTTAAGTAAAAGTACTAATACCACACTGTGAAAATACTCTAAGGCTTTAACTGCAGTGCTTGTCGGATTGTCCGACAGCCTCCACCCATAACCTTTAAGACGCCGGAATTGGTGGAGTTGCATCCGATAATTTCGAAACAGAAATTATGAATCAGACATTCACACGCCCTTTGTTGTCTTCCATTCGACCATGCATCGTCTCCCTGGGTCAAAACTGAAAATCACGTTTTTGTCTCTCTTTTTTTTCAATGTTTTTGGCGCTTTTTTGACGTTTAACGCTTCTTTTCACTACCATGTATAAACACCACTAACACCAACATATTACTAGATTTACACTTATTTTTAGAATTCATGGTCAATAAACCTCAATTATACCCAATTCTTGAGTTAAAAAGCAGAAATTATGAATTTTTTAGACTAATATTAGATGAAGGATAATCACAAAATGGCACATGTCAACGTTCAGTCGAGATACTGTTTCGAAAAATGTCACCCCGTCTTCAATTGTGATTGTTAAGCTATGAAAACCTTTGCCCTCAGACGAGGTTAAACGACACGTTGTACGAACTACTTCATCTTAAAATAGCTTGCTTTAGTACAGTATATGTTGTAACACATCTTTAAGAACAGGTTTGGGAGATCTAGTCAAAAAAAAAAAAAAAATCTGTAATTTGCTATGGCTGTCTTTAACTAGCGGAAATGTAAATATTCTCCATCTTGCCTTCCAAAAGTTAAATGTTGTCCGTTTTAAGTTGAGGTGGATGTCCCACCATTAGTTGATTCTTTGGCATTATGACCACGAATAAGACCGCTGACATTAAAAATTGCTAAAAGAAAGATGCAAAGACCATTCTTCTTGGCATGCGTTAGTCCACCATATTTTAACAATATACAGTAAATGTGTATTTACGTTTGTGTCTAAACTTTTCTGCTCAAAAAGTCATTTTCAGGAATCTATAAGCTGCATACAAATCAGATTTCTTAACAAATCCACGATTCCTTTACATTTTAAACCAGTTTGATCAAAGCTGAGCTCCAGCAGCTTGTTTTATGTCTTAAATACAGTACAGGCCAAAAGTTTGGACACACCTTCTCATTCAATGTGTTTCTTTATTTTCATGACTATTTACTTTGTAGATTCTCACTGAAGGCATCAAAACTATGAATGAACACATATGGAATTATGTACTTAACAAAAAAGTGTGAAATAACTGAAAACATGTCTTATATTTTAGATTCTTCAAAGTAGCCACCCTTTGCTTTTTTGATACAATGCAAACCCTTGGTGTTCTCTCAATGAGCTTCATGAGGTAGTCACCTGAAATGGTTTTCACTTCACAGGTGTGCTTTGTCAGGGTTCATTAGTGGAATGCTTTCCCTTATTAAATAAAAAAAAAAAAGGGGGCTACTTTGAAGAATCTAAAATATAAGAAATGTTTTCAGTTATTTCACACTTTTGTTAATACATATGTTATATGATCATTCATAGTTTTGATGCCTCTCAGTGAGAATTTACAGTGTAAATAGTCATGAAAAATAAAAAGGAAACTCATTGAATGAGAAGGTGTGTCCAAATCTTTGGCTCCGTACAGTACATATACTGACTGCGGTACGTTAGTATATGTTGTTTCAATAGACCGTTAACCTTGAGACTGAAGATAAAAGACACATTTGTCACTCATACCAACAGCCGTGATGATGCAGTTAGACAGAAGTCACTCCCTTCAGTGAACTTTCAGCACTGTGACATTGACACATTCAGTTGCAAAAGCCTTTCATTTATCCAAACAACTCTTTCACCTTGCCTCTTTAATCACACCTCCATTGATAAAAGACTGAATGTATTTTTTCAAAACGCTGCCTTCTACTGTTACCACCGCAAATCGATGGCAAAACCCAGCCACGCTCGCCTGGGGCCGAGTACACAGGTCTGTCAAGGAGAACCAATGATGGATGGCCCCTGGCAGGAGGTAATCTATAATGTATCGCTGTCATGTGTGAGCGTTAGACAGCTGAGACAAACAGAGAGAGATAAGGAGAGACAGAAACAGAAGGATGCCCACAGAATAGAGGGGCAGGCCAAGAAAGAAGATTAAGCTTTTCTTCATTTCAGTGAGATTTGTTTTATCTTTTCTCAGTTGTGTTGCATCACAGCACGAGTCAAGGCTGCTGGAGACACGCTCCACTTCTGAGAGACAGGAGGCCCTAGAGCCGTGTGTGTGTGTGTGTGTGTGTGTGTGTGTGTGTGTGTGTGTGTGTGTGTGTGTGTGTTTGTACATGTATTGTAGACCTCTGTGAATAGCGGATATTTCTGCATGTCCATTAAGCCTAGCATGTAGTCTATATCCTTGACGTTCCACTTCGCGGGATTGCTCTGTTGCTGCCGGAAAATCAGCCGGTTCTTACTCATTTAGGCCGGATAACCGTGCCTTGGGCTTCCTTTGTGTTGGCATTTTAAACTCCGGTGGATTCATGAGGACTATGGTTAACTGCTCCTCAGATCTCTGCAGGGTAAATCCAGACAGCTGCCTAGACTATCTGTCCAATCTGAGTTTTCTGTTGCACGAATAAAACTACTTTTAAACGTAACGTGTTCTACCAAAACAAAGTTCCTTCCGAGCCTATTTTGCAGCGGCACCGCGTTTCTTTTTCCGGTGCTTAACACCGCCCGCATACGTGGCGTGGTTCGGTCTCAGCACATAAGACGCTCCGATTGACAGCTACTGCAACTGGAGGAGGTTCAAAGAAAAGTCACACTGAATGTGCGTGGCTCTCTTTACGGACATCGACTGATCAGAGTAAAAACATTAAACATTACATTATTATATATTTTTTTTTAAACCTTCTCAGGACATGTAACAAACGCTTTCCAAAACCAGCGAAACCAAACTACCTTAACGACTAAAATGGTGATTGATACCCTCAGGGTTCACAAAGGCTGTGGTCAGCTTCAAGTTACCATTGGTGGAAGAAGTATTCAGATCCTTTACTTATAAAAGTACTAATACCACACTGTGAAAATACTCTAAGGCTTTAACTGCAGTGCTTGTCGGATTGTCCGACAGCCTCCACCCATAACCTTTTAAGACCGGAATTGGTGGAGTTGCATCCGATAATTTCGAAACAGAAATTATGAATCAGACATTCACCACACTTTGTTGTCTTCCATTCGACCATGCGCTCGTCTCCCGGGTCAAAACTGAAAATCACGTTTTTTGTCTCTCTTTTTTCAATGTTTTTGCCGCTTTTTGACGTTTAACGTTCTTTTTCACTACCATGTATAAACACCACTAACACCAACATATTACTAGATTTACACTTATTTTTAGAATTCATGGTCAATAAACCTCAATTATACCCAATTCTTGAGTTAAAAGCAGAAATTATGAATTTTTAGACTAATATTAGATGAAGGATAATCACAAAATGGCACATGTCAACGTTCAGTCGAGATACTGTTTCAAAAATGTCACCCGTCTTCAATTGTGATTGTTAAAGCTATGGAAAACCTTTGCCCTCAGACGAGGTTAAACGACACGTTGTACGAACTACTTCATCTTAAAATAGCTTGCTTTAGTACAGTATATGTTGTAACACATCTTTAAGAACAGGTTTGGGAGATCTAGTCAAAAAAAAAAAAAATCAGTAATGTATGCTATGGCTGTCTTTAACTAGCGGAAATGTAAATATTCTCCATCTTGCCTTCTCCAAAAATTTAAATGTTGTCCGTTTTGAAGTTGGGTGGATGTCCCACCATTAGTTGATTCTTTGGCATTATGACGACGAATAAGACCGCTGACATTAAAAATTGCTAAAAGAAAGATGCAAAGACCATTCTTCTTGGCATGCGTTAGTCCACCATATTTTAACAATATACAGTAAATGTGTATTTACGTTTGTGTCTAAACTTTTCTGCTCAAAAAGTCATTTTCAGGAATCTATAAGCTGCATACAAATCAGATTTCTTAACAAACACGATTCCTTTACATTTTAAACCAGTTTGATCAAAGCTGAGCTCCAGCAGCTTGTTTTATGTCTTCATAAGTATAGGCCATTGTTGCACACCTTCTCATTCATTGTGTTTCTTTATTTTTATGACTATTTACATTGTCGATTCTCACTGAAGGCATCAAAACTATGAACGAACAATATGGAATTATGTACTTAACAAAAAGTGTGAAATAACTGAAAACATGTCTTATATTTTAGATTCTTCAAAGTAGCCACCCTTTGCTTTTTTTGATACAATGCAAACCCTTTGGTGTTCTCTCAATGAGCTTCATGAGGTAGTCACCTGAAATGGTTTTCACTTCACAGGTGTGCTTTGTCAGGGTTCATTAGTGGAATGCTTTCCCTTATTAATAAAAAAGCAAAGGGTGGCTACTTTGAAGAATCTAAAATATAAGAAATGTTTTCAGTTATTTCACACTTTTTTGTTAAGTACATAATTCCATATGTGTTCATTCATAGTTTTGATGCCTTCAGTGAGAATTTACAGTGTAAATAGTCATGAAAATAAAAAGGAAACTCATTGAATGAGAAGGTGTGTCCAAACTTTTGGCCTGTACAGTACATATACTGACTGCGGTACGTTAGTATATGTTGTTTCAATAGACCGTTAACCTTGAGACTGAAGATAAAAGACACATTTGTCACTCATACCAACAGCCGTGATGATGCAGTTAGACAGAAGTCACTCCCTTCAGTGAACTTTCAGCACTGTGACATTGACACATTCAGTTGCAAAAGCCTTTCATTTATCCAAACAACTCTTTCACCTTGCCTCTTTAATCACACCTCCATTGATAAAAGACTGAATGTATTTTTTCAAAACGCTGCCTTCTACTGTTACCACCGCAAATCGATGGCAAAACCCAGCCACGCTCGCCTGGGGCCGAGTACACAGGTCTGTCAAGGAGAACCAATGATGGATGGCCCCTGGCAGGAGGTAATCTATAATGTATCGCTGTCATGTGTGAGCGTTAGACAGCTGAGACAAACAGAGAGAGATAAGGAGAGACAGAAACAGAAGGATGCCCACAGAATAGAGGGCAGGCCAAGAAAGAAGATTAAGCTTTTCTTCATTTCAGTGAGATTTGTTTTATCTTTTCTCAGTTGTGTTGCATCACAGCACGAGTCAAGGCTGCTGGAGACACGCTCCACTTCTGAGAGACAGGAGGCCCTAGAGCCGTGTGTGTGTGTGTGTGTGTGTGTGTGTGTGTGTGTGTGTTTGTACATGTATTGTAGACCTCTGTGAATAGCGGATATTTCTGCATGTCCATTAAGCCTAGCATGTAGTCTATATCCTTGACGTTCCACTTCCGGGATTGCTCTGTTGCTGCCGGGAAAATCAGCCGGTTCTTACTCATTTAGGCCGGATAACCGTTGCCTTGGGCTTCCTTTGTGTTGGCATTTTAAACTCCGGTGGATTCATGAGGACTATGGTTAACTGCTCCTCAGATCTCTGCAGGGTAAATCCAGACAGCTGCCTAGACTATCTGTCCAATCTGAGTTTTCTGTTGCACGACTAAAACTACTTTTAAACGTACACGTGTTCTACCAAAACAAAGTTCCTTCCGAGCCTATTTTGCAGCGGCACCGCGGCTTTTCTCCGGTGCTTAGCACCGCCCAAGACGATTGTGTGGTTTAAAGAAATGCCAATAAACCAGAGCACGTTTTCCTCCCATCCCCGAATGCTATGTGGAGTAGCCAGACCCTCCTCCAGCGCGCTTTGGACGAGGGTCTGGCAAAGCGAGACTACCTAGCATAAGAGATGATTTCATGATGATTTGACTCTAATTTAATCATTATATGAAAGACAATGTACACAAAGGGGAACACCAGCTACAAAAAAAATTCCAATAGGTTATTTCCACAGCCTAGGAAAGTTCACTCACTATTTGTGAACATGAGCTACTCTCGCTCAAAGCCCGAAACCAGAGAAGTAAGTCTCAAACTTGTGATGAAGTCTGGAGTTGCTCCATAGCCGATGAATGAGAAAGATTTTTTCTTCTTCTTTATTTATACCCATGAGCTTTAAAACATCTTTCCTAATTCATTTTCTATGGAGCAGTTCAGACTTTATAGTTGATGACATCATAAATTTGAGTTTTGGCACTCCAGTTTTTGGATTTGGGAGAGTTCATGTTTACTCGTATTCTCGAATACGACCATACGAATAACCACGTATGGATTTTGAAAAGGGCGTAGTTTGTCTTTAAAAGAAAAACGGTTGCATTACAAAATAAGTAAGGTGAAATAAAAGCAAAACTAAATCTAACTCAAAAAGAATGTTTTTAAGCTAACATTCATACAATTTTGAGATTATTTAATATATATGACATACGTTTAAGCGTAAAAAAAAATCCAATAAAGAAATGTGGGCCGATATATCAACTGTTTAACAAACAAACATTGTCCAATATATAAGCCTGGACGATTTATCGCTCTACTTTCGGCAGCTAAACCTCAGTTGACCTCACCGACATCAACCTCTCCTCAGCCAGAACAGAAAGATTTAAAGCCACAAAAGCACCACGGTGGGTCCAAATGAAAATTTAATTTTACGCTCACTATCGACAAATACACTCATTCAATCTATTATTCAACATACTCAAAATAATTGATTTTCTCCCCCTCTCTCCCATGCTCTCTCTCCCCTCCCATCAGCGAGGTAAACAGAGGGAGGTCGGAGGTCAACAAGCCCTGAAGACGCTCATCATTCACGCAGCAGCCAAACGTCAAAGGGCAAAGGGTGCTGGGAGTCATTACCAGGCTCTCTGCATGTGTGTGTGGTGAAACGGTGTCATGTTTTTTTTCTCTCTCTCTCTTTCTCTTTTTCTCTCTTTTTTTTTCTCTCTCTCTCTCTCTCTCTCTCTCTCTCTCTCTCTCTCTCTCTCTCTCTGTGTGTGAAATGTCTTTTAGACTTCAAGAATTCAGAATCTCATGTTCAAACACACACACACACACACACACACACACACACACACACACACACACACACACACACACACACAGAGACACACCTCAGCCGCCGTGTTTTTCTAAAAATCCTCACAAGTACTTCAGCTCCAGCCGAGCGTAGCGGATTGTCTCCCCGTCTCTAAATAATGAAATAAAACCACTACATCATGGGGAGAAACAAAACACGTTGGGGAGGTTAGAGACGGACCACGGTGAAAAAGTGAAGAGAAAGAAAGAAGCATGAAATAATAAGTAGTTTGGGGAATGGGAGAGGGAGGGAAATTTACTGGGCATGAAGATGAAAAATTCATAGCTGGCTGGCAGCAGACAGATCCCTCCATCAGGAAGTGATTCAGTGTCTGGATGCTGATACAGTATGTGGGTCAACAGAGGAGGAGGAGGAGGAGGAGAAGAGATGACAGACAGATATGAAAAAAAATCATCCAGAAGAGAAAGACCTAACCTGTACCTGCTGAACACACAAACTACTGTATATGAGGCATAGTACAAGAGTTACTATGGAAAACAATCACTGTCAAGATTGGGGTGTATATAAACTTAGAGATTTGATTTAAAGGACCAGTGTGTGGGATTCAGGGGGCTCTATTGGCAGAAATAAATATAATATTTGTTTGTTTTCATGAGTGTATAATCACTAGGGGTGGGGGGAAAAATCGATACAGCATAGTATCGCGATATTTTTCGAGGCAATACTGTATCGATACACAGACGCCAAGTATCGATCTTTTATGATCGACATGTTGGTCAGTCTGTCTGCTTGACAATCCCATATTGCAACATTTAAAATTTAAGTGAGATGAACAAACAGAGAAATGTATCTTTTTAGATGAAACAAGATGTTGACAACATTTTCCTTTGGGGACATCATTTGAAATTGGGAAAATTTGAAGTTGGAAAAAAGGTAATACATTGCAGTATATCGCAGAATTTTGCAATATGTTTAAAATCGCAATAATATCGTATCATGACATAAGTATCGTGATGATATCGTATTGTGAGGCCTCTGGGGATTCCCACCCCTAATAATCACCTGAGATTAAGAATCGTTGTGTTTTTTTAGCTTAGAATGAGCCCTTCATATCTACATGGGGAGTGGGTTCTCTCGCCACGTTTCGACAGTAGCCCAGAACGGACAAACTAAACACTGGCTCTAGAGAGGGCCTTTCACGTTTTTAACTTTACCTGAAGGCCACCGTAGGTTCTACTCAAGCGGCAACCTCCGGTGCTGAAAAATGGAACCAATGCTGAAGAGCCAAAAACTGCAGTTAATCAAGTGGCCACTCGAGGCTGGCTCAAGGGATCTCGCTCATTTTGAGCTTCATTTTGGCTCTTCACAAACCTATGGGTTACATCACGGAGACTAGGTCTATATTTTATACAGTCCGTGGTTCTACTAGGGATGGTACGGTTCATGAAAAAACATCTGAACCGTACGGTTCGGGATGAGCGTGACAAACGCAACACATGGCAGATGATTGGACGAACGCGTCACATGGGGCTGGCTGCTCTCGAATTTCAAAACAGACTAATCTAGGTCCTGTCCCAATACCCGCACTACGCCCTAAGGTCTTCCTCGAAGTGGACACTTGTTGAAAGTGCACTTAGGGGAGTAAGTGCACAAGGGCTCGAAGCTGTGAAGAGCAGAATTGGGACAGTTTTGCACACGTCACTATATACGTCACCTCTACATCACTTCTGTTTACAGGAGAGCAAACATGGCGCTGGTCGCAGTTGCGGTATTCGCAGTACTCCTGCTAAAATTGATTAGAACTCACCACCAGTTTATTACAAGAAGAATTAGGATCCGCAGGAGAAGAAGGCTCCTACACCGGATCCAAACATGTATGCTGATGCCCGACCAACAGGTAAATTAACTTTATTTCATCGAACGTTACGTTACGTTTATTTGGCTAATGTGTGTGTGCTGGTACTAATAGCTGTAACATGACACAATCATTTGAATGAAAAAATGAATATCTTTTTTTTTTACTCTTAGCTACTAACCTTTCTGTCAATGTTGTTCATATTAAAATAGTTTGTGGCAATGATAAATTGCGATATAACCTAAACTATGAAGTGATGATACTAAGAGCTGTTCCTAATATTTTGTCAATTTGGTGAGTGTGTGTATCAAGAACAGCTCTCAGTATAGTTTACATCACCACCACCACAAGTGAGTGTCCAAAATGAAAATCGATAAACTCCCTCTAATAAATTCAATTATAAAATTAGGGAATATGGCAAATGTGTGTATATATATATATATCACAATGGCTTGCAATAACTGGGTTCATGAACAAAAGAGAAAGAGGAAATCACTCACCACTTTTGTAGCTTTAATAATAATTATTTCATTCATACAGTAAAAACTAAGCAGTATTTTATTTTTGCATTTGATTATTCAGTTTCTGTTGTTTAATAACCCTAATGTAGGATAACCTGAAACCCTAAACCTTGTGGTTTACACTGATGTTACACTACTGATGTTACGCTACAGTAAAACACTGATGTTCACTGTGAGAAGTTGTAGGGATGTTCTCATGTCAGAAAATTAATGTGAAACACATATGTAGGTAATATAATTTTAAATATATTTTAAAGATAATTTAATCTTTAAAGATTATATAAAATGAATGAATATTTTTTCATGTAGTGATCTGTTTTCCTAAATCTGTCATTCTAATTGTTTTTGTCTTTTTAAGTTTGGCAGACTGATCAGGTATGCCAGGCTGAATCATACCATGCCTGTCCTTCTGGTGTATTTTGATGTTGAGAGAGACCTTCGACCCGACTACCGCCTTTCAAGAAAATCAATGGATGGCTTGATGGATGTTCTGCACAGGCACCAGGACCATGGCTGGGGATCTTATTTGGAAGTCCTAATATTTGTGTATTGGCTTGCACATGGACTGTCTTACAGAGTCACTGCCCGGGCGTTCTCTGTGCCAAAATCCACTGTATGCCGTGTGGTGCACAGAATTGCTCACAAAATTATGGACATTGCAGGTAAAGTGATTTGCTATCCACATCATGATGAACTTGAAGAAGTCGGCCTGCGATTTGGACGCCTTGCTCGGCATACAGCATTTGACAAGGCTGTAGGGGCAATAGATGGATGCCATATTCGTATTAAGCCTCCAAATCATAACAAACAGGACTATTTTAATTACAAACAATTCTATTCTATCCAAATGCAAGCCATCTGTGACTCTCAGGGACGTTTCATCAACATCTTTGTTGGTTTTCCTGGCTCTGTACATGATACACGTGTTCTAAAAAACAGCCCACTTTATGTCAATTCTGAGTACCCCCCACCTGGCTTTTTTCTTCTTGGTGATGGAGGATATCCCTGCATACAGTCCCCCATAACCATCATCACACCCTACAAACTGCCACTTCAAGGAAGGGTCGAGGAACGCTTCAATCAAAGCCATGCACGTGCACGTTCAATTATCGAACGAGCCTTTGGTATGATGAAGGCACGCTGGAGGGCAACACTCTTCAAAGCCTTAGAAGTAAAGGTTGGCTTCTGCACAGAGGTGGTAACTGCCTGTGCCTTCTTACACAATGTCTGCCTTACCCATGGTGATGTCCTGGAACCAGAGCCAGCTTATGATGCCTTACCACAACCACCAATACCAGATTCTGGACAGGAGACAAGTGGCAACCAGCTCCGGGCGAGACTCGCGGCACATGTATCTGCACCCCTTAATGTTCAAGGGCACCTTTTGGAACATGACTACACAATTTAATTAAAAGTACCTCATACTCCAACACACACATTTTTGTCAGGAGTGTAGAACGTTAACAACTTAATTATTCCATTGCTCTGACATTGCACATCAACGTGTACCTACCTATTTTGCTTGAAATTGTTTACTTACAGTTCTGTGTATATATTTTGTAAAATGAAAAATGTTGTCAATTACCTAGCATCTGTAAATATCAAATGTATCTGTCCTGAATATGTTAATACATCTATGGTTATAAGCCTACACTTGTACCTGGCGGTATTGTTCTGCATTGTCAGCTCATTTATTTTGTTATAAACTTGTCTTCAAGTACTTTGTTTCAGTAAAAAAAGTCATTTTTCTAAATGATAAATGTTTCTCTTTATTTGTGACACAGACTTTTACTGGTAAACAGAAATTACAATAATAAATAACAATAATAAATTTTGTTTATACAGAATTACAATTTTCCAAATGTCTTGTCCAAACCAAGCAATACAGCCAAAGTCCTCTGAAACTTTAAATATAAATTCCATCACTCAGTGGTGGTATTAACACAATGAGCACTTATGCAGGAACAGCAAACAAACGGAACATAACAGAACTTATTGACAGAAAGTTATTACTTCTCTGTCATGTGGTCAACCAGCTTTCCAAATAAATCTAGCATCCTGTCCATTTGCTGCTGAGACTTTTGGAGCCAAGCATTATCCCTTTCATTTTCTTCCTTCTGTGTCTTCTCTAGCCGCTCACAGAAGTCTTTAAGATAATCTACACCCTCACTCTTCCTCTTTCTCTTTCCTGGTCTGACATCAGTTGATGTACCTGGTTGATCACTCTGGGGGTCTGTGGAGTTTCCAGCTTGGAGGTCTGCTGTCTCTGCTCCTGTCTCTGTTGGAGAATTTGCTTCATCCTCAACCTCACTGACAGGTGTCTGGGGTCTCTCTACACTGCTGTTTCCGGATGAGAACAGATATACTGGCCTGACTGAGGGTCTCTGGCCAATGGCTTCATGCATAGCTGCATAGAAAATCCACGAGGCAGCAGTGACCTCTCCTGCATCTGTCCCTGACCCAGTTTTTGGCAGTGTTAATTCCTTAATAGTTATGAAGGGGAAATTAACATTATTTACATGGGTTTATATTCTTATTATACATGGGTTTATATCGTATATTGTTATTGGTTTATATTATCAATACAATATAAGCATACAAAAAACAAGTGCAGTTACCTTGTACTTTTTCTTTAGGTTTTCCCACTTTTTTTACACTGCAGCTGGGTCACTTTCCCCTCTAGACCCATAATTTTGATAATTTCCCTGAAAGACACACACATTCATCCATTAGATGAGCAACAAACTTGTCTGAACTTGTCTCTGCTCATGTTATGGCCATGTTAACTTACTCATATCCCTGGCTAGAGGCATTTCTGTGCCCCGTGAATAGCCGCTCATTCTCTGCCCTGAACTTTATAAAATTGAATGTCAGCTCGTCGGACCCTGACAAAAAGAATGTGAAATCATTGTATCGTCATGTATTATGTTATGTATCGCTCATATTCTGATTAAAAATAACTATTTTCACTTACACTTAAAAAAATTTCTTCTCCATTTTGGTTTCCTCTGGTTTCCTTGGTTTTCCTCTTCCAAACCGAAATATTTCTTCCTTTTTCTTCTTTGTTTTCCCGGCGTCCGACCATAGCAACCGCCGTTTTGCTCCCTCATTGGCTAGCTGTTCGAAACGTCACGACACTACAAGGATTCTGGGTAATACTCTAAAGCAAAGTGAGGTCTGATGCGGACTTGCGAAAAGGGTGCATTAAGTGCGCTCATGAGCACCCCTGGAGAACACCATTAGAGGATCGGGACACCCTACGGTCTTGCACCCCTTAGCGAGAACGCGCATTGAGGGGCACAAGGGCGCAAGTGCGGATATTGGGACAGGACCATAATCTGGCGTCTCGTTGTGAATATGATTTCATATTTTAAATATAGTTATAATAATAATAAATAGTTCACCAAAACGTGTTTCTGAAAACATTTTAAGCGAGAAATAGGCCGTGCTAGGGTTGTGCCGATGGACGATATCATCGTCGCATCACGATGGAGAGCAACCATCGTGATGTGTCTCCCCCCGGTCAAACACACTAATCCTAGTCGCGGGCGCTGGACGGGAAATTGACAAGTGCGTCGGTCTTAAACTAGCAAAGACACAAAGACAAGATTGGCTGTAGTGATACATTCTCTCTCTCCCTGTCAGCTGTAGCTCGCTCTACCTTCTAACGTTGGACACAGCGGTCTCGAGTGAGAGAGAAAAAAGCGTTAAAAGTGGAGCGCTATCACACTTTCCTTTCTCCCCTCATTGGACTAAGTTTGTCGACACTACTCTGCGCGTGCATCAATACGTAAGTCTGAAGTCCTGTAGGTACGGGACGATGTTATGCAGGATTTATGAATGTACGTTAGCAACAGTAGGCTAATTCACGAGGGTGCTATTTTATGTGTGAGCTAATATTGCACATCTGTTCATGTGCGCTGCAAGAGTTATGTTTCCGTTTATTGAATGAGTTATTCAGTGCAAACATAACCGTGAATGTAGTTTAAACTCAGTAATGATGGTATGTTAGGTTATTACTGTCGCTCTGTTGAAGGCAGACGTCCCACTGTACTGTCGTTACGCAGATCACGGACATCTGATTGATTTTACTGCACCGTAGTTAAGTGAAAGTAGGTCATGTTGTAAAACGTCCAGCAGGGCACCATTTACAGAGGGCATTTAAAAGTATTTGTAATCGTTTCTATGTTAATTGTTGGCCCATAGTAGTAGGAAAAAACTATTTATGTAAAGCATGTTGTGTTAAAATCTCACGTCGCTTTCCTCAGAGATGGTCCCAATAATGTGCTTAAAGTCAAATTCCGTTTGTGCATGATAACAAGATAGAACTATGTTTTAATACTGTATCCGACATTGTGGATAATTAAGCTATATATCATATGCTGAAGTATATTTCTGGAGTGTTAAAGATTAAAGAAAAAATAACAACAAGAACCGTACAGAACCGAAAACAGTGACCCTAAAACCGTGATACGAACCGAACCGTGGGTTTTGTGAACCGTACCACCCCTAGGTTCTACTACATTGGAAAGAGAGGGGTGTGGGAAGGGGGGTATTCAGGGGGTTGCAATTTGCATCCTCACTGCTAGACTCCATTTAATCCTACACACTGGTTCTTTAATAGCTGTTAAAGCATGAAGCTGCCTGTAATCACAGCATCACTATTCTTTTTTTATTCAAGGTAATTGGAAGTTGCCCCCTTCCCTTTAATACAGATGCCACTATAAATACTAATATACTAAAATACTAATAATTCTAAGTAGTCATCTTCAAATTTGCAGGCATACAAGCACTGTGGCAATTGAAAAAATGAGATGCCCGCACTCTGCTGATACTCCATACATTTATCAGTCCCTCCAGAAAACCAAAGATCGCATAATTCAATGCATAATCAGCCAAAGTCCGCATATTTATGCGAGGCCCGCATTTTTTCAAATACGCTGCACTTTCGCCGCATAAATTGCCAAATTCATTTAATTTCACACACTACCACTACTGCTCTACACTTAGCACTGTGGCACATCTGAATTTCCATCTAGTGCTCACCAACAGGTCAAAATGTCCACTTGTACAACAATTAAGTTCATGACTATGTATTTAAAAAATAAAATGAACAAATTTGTTTTCGGCGTGCATTCATTTTATCACGCTAAGGTTGAGGCTGAGCTGCCACCCAAATACACATAGGCATGCAGCGAACCACACCCACACCCCCACACCCACACACACAGCTAGCCAGCTTATAACATCAGCTAACATCTGTACCCAGTCTGTATGATTGGTACATTGGCTGTTTGGGCCGAATAAACGCAGACTGCACAAATGGTCCAGCCAATAACGTGTGGAGAAGATTTGCTTGGCTTTCTGTCTGAACACACCTTTAGAATGCAAACACAACCATGGTTACATGAGATTTTGTACCTATGTTCCCAGACAATGCGGTCCATCTGGCCTGCAGATATCCACCTGCTGGTTCAGGAGTCTCCTGAGCTAACCAAACACACAAAGCTTTCTTCTTCTGCTTAAAAGCTTCCTCCACCGGTGTCCTCAGGCAAGTTCTTGGGTTATGTGCTTATGTGTTACGTTTTGTTTTTTTACTAAGATCTAATGTTAAAGTATGTGTTTGTGAAGGGGGCTTAGCTCCGAGCAGAAGCATCTTTGCTGTTGTGATTCATTGAGAGATCCATCAAAGGGCAGAGCCGTTTCCACCAAAT
Source organism: Perca fluviatilis (assembly GCF_010015445.1). NCBI lineage: Eukaryota > Metazoa > Chordata > Actinopteri > Perciformes > Percidae > Perca > Perca fluviatilis. The sequence continues at coordinate 38,606,870 of NC_053114.1, read as the reverse complement.
CTAACCGTCTAGCCATTTGCCATCATTCTGCGACTGGAATAAAGAAATCATTTCCGCCGATTGCCTTGCAACCTCACTGTGACGTCAAGACTCCAGGGAGTTACCCTGCTTTTGTTACAGTATGCTAAGCTAAGCTAAGCATTCACTGTCTGTAGATTAATACTTTACCATACAGACAACTCAAGGAACAGCTCTGAAGCGATTGCGAATAAGCACATTTCCCAAAATGTCAAACTACTCCTTTCAGTGTTTGACCAAAATTCAGTTGTTCCCACACTAGCTTTCTCTTCTGTACTTGTGAGCAGCCTAATAAACTCAAAAATTGTTTCAAACAAATGAGCAAATAAGCTTTCGTGAGCTAGATGAAAGGGCAAACGGTTGCTAAATCAACGATACCTAACAACAACACAGAGTTTGTTTTTTGATTATTATTGATGTTAAAATGTGACAATGAGTGAAAACAACTTGTTGGTGGTTGACATTTCTTTACACTCAAGTTTGTTATAGCCACTGGACGATGTAGAGGGGGGAAAAAAAGAGCCTGTATTGATCTATCAATAAAAGTTAGTCACTTAAGAGGACACGGCAGACTCTCTCTGCCATGTGTTGTCTCCATCAGGAACACGTCACTCCCTGAAACTATTTCGGTCCCTGCACAGAGTGTTAAGTGCGATTAAAGTGAATCACCAAACTGACACTGAGATGGAACGACTGGTGTGCAGTGTACATCCACACGGATCAGATGGCACACATGGACCCTTCTGAGTCATTATGGGTAAATACAGAGACTAAAAGAGGACGATGTGTTCACAGAATGTACACACACACACACACACACACACACACACACACACACACACTCCTTTTTTCTAAGTTTGTAGACATGTGGAAACACCAGAGACACAAAATAACACCCCAAATCCCAGAAAAAGTGTTTTTTTTTTTCATAATATGGGCACTTTAAAATAGAAATGGCTGCAAAGCCCTCATTGCTCCGGAAGTGACAAATCAAACCAATTCAGATAATTTAAGAAGGAACTATACAGTAAAAGTAGCTAGTTTAAGACGATCTACGCTACAGCAAAAAACTTCAACTTTTCATTCTTCCCCTTCTGCCAACATGAATGCAGCATTAACTCCCTAAACAGCCATTTGAAAAGGTGAGTAACCGACATAAGGCTATGCCTTTCCAAAACTGTAATAACTGTAAAACTTAAAATGGTCCTCACAAAGATAGAAATATAGTAGCACACCTATCCACCAGGCAGCAATTCATATACAACTGCAGAAGCAGACAGTCTCCTTACTTCACCCACCGCAGGCCACATTCTGCCTGGCTAGCAGCTGAGGGGTATTTTGGGTTCAACACACACGCACACACACGCACCTCCACAAATCATTGGAACGGAATAAACAAAGGGCAAATGTCAGAGAGTCTTGTGTGACCGTGGGAGTGCTGCTCTCTCGCCAGTGTGTTTGTGTGTGTGTGTGTGTGTGTGTGTGTGTGTGTGTGTGTGTGTGTGTGTGTGTGTGTGTGTGTGTTTATGAGTGTGACAGTCACAATTCCTTCAGACTCAAAAAACAAACACTTCATTGCACATGGCTGCCTCAAACATCTGTCCATTTTAATAACTCATCCCCCTGAGCCTGTCAGATTATGTCGAAAGGTGGTGGTGTGTGTGTGTGTGTGTGTGTGTGTGTGTGTGTGTGTGTGTGTGTGTGTGTGTGTGTGTGTGTGTGTGTGTGTGTGTGTGTCAATGTGACCGCCACCGTCTGTCCATGTGTGAGTGTTGACAGGAGAGAGGAAGTGTACTTACGACAGTCCTGTTCGTCAGAGTCGTCCTCGCAGTCGTTGTCTCCGTCACACACCCAGGAGCGACGGATACATTTGCCGTTGTCGCAGTGGAAGTCCAGCGGCGAGCAGGTCGGAAGCACTGCAAACAAACAAGGCCAGACAACAAGTCTATCAGCAGGAACAAACAAACAGACAGACCGACAAACACAATGTCAGACTGAAGATAGAGGAGAGTAAGCAGTTGTTTTTAAGGAGGTATACTACAATATTAACTTTGATGCTTTTCTGTCAGTTTTTTTAGTTTTGGTTTGACTTTTTACGTAATTTTTTACTGTTCTCTAAACTAGTCCCTGCTGGTTTCATATTTGTATGGAAATATACATGATTTGCCTTTCACGTATGAATTGATGAAAAGGTTTGATTATTTCAATGCTGTTTATGATAATGACAACTGCTATCAAGAACGAACTGAACAGAACAGTGTCTTTACTTCTTTTTTTTATATGCTTGCTTTCCAAAAATACTGTAGTTTCTATCAGTACCAATACAAGACTTTTTTTTTAACCCTACCATGAGAAGTATAAATATGATTTTCCACAAAACCTTTTCGTCATTTAACAAAAGAAGCAAAAGTTCCTAACACAAGCAGCCGCACAACACCGTTACCATAATAGAATACAGTCTAAAATTGGCAAAATGATGTGATTAAAGAATACTGTACGTAAACAAAATTATAAATCTGACTTGACGTAAAAAAAGAAGAAAAAAACACCAACTTTTAGAGCTTTCAGTTTTCAATACGCGTTTTTACGGCAAAATTCGGTCAGTATGGTAAGAGCTTTGAGATCCAATACCCAGCGCTACTGTTAACGTTGAGATGCTCATTAGTTCCAGATGATAATTAGCCATTTGGCTGAATCTGGATTTCTGTAATGGGAATAATTGCCCACTTTCATTGTCGTCTGTGATTATACACTAATTTTTTTGTGGACTGCTGCTTGGACAAAACAAGCAAATGTAATATGTCAACTTGCAATGGGTATTTTCACTATTTTCTGATATTATATGGAAAAGTAAATCGACAGACTCTTAGAGAAAAAAAAAAGTAAAAACAGTCGTTAGTCGCGCCACAACAAATACAGTATACTAAAAGTGAGTAAACTCTGTCAGATGTGATGTCGAGCCAACACAGCGATGAGGTTTTTACCGATTTTACAGAGTCATCACTCCTGTATGACAGCTGACTGCTGCAGTGAAGCTCAGAGTCTGACAGACACATTTTAAATGCAGCAGGAGGGGTTTCATTCCCAGTCTGGTCTCAGCTCATCCAGAGCCTGAGCCTGATCTGGACTCACGCATCCTCCTCTCTCCCACCTCTGTACCCTGAGAGCAGCACTGAGCTCAGCTCAGCGCATTCCTCCTTAACTTCATATCCGCTCTAAGTGCAGCTACTCGCTGTCTAAGCAGAGCCCCAATGACTGGCCCTTTGTCATCCACAGACAGAGCTAATTTAATTACAGGCCAGAGGAGGGAGGGAGGGAGGGAGGGGAGAAGTGAGGGGAGGGGAGCAGCAACTACTCACCGTGGACTCTCACTCGCCTGTCAATACCAGATATGAAATATTGATCGAACAACGCAGACTTTATGAAAAATGTATGACGTCACGCAGCGAGTTAACCAGTGAGGCAGACAGGCGGACGAGTCAGGGCTCAATGAGTGAATTAAGAAGGCGTGTGTGAGTGTGTGTGTGTGTGTTGGGGTGTGGCTCTGGTCTCCAGGGGAAGTAAAGCCCCACTGACCCACATACCCCTGCATGGATATTACATTATTCAGAGAGAAACACAAAGACACAGAGAGAGAGAGAGAGAGAGAGAGAGAGAGAGAGAGAGAGAGAGAGAGAGAGAGAGAGAGAGAGAGAGAGAGATGAACTCTTCTTCCCCCCAAATTACACGATGGTGGTTGGGCTAAATTTCCATATACAATGCATTTCTGCAAACAATTATCTAAATTATACCATCCATTTCTTTACTTCTTTGCTTCCATGCAGCCATTGGTTTCAGTTATATTCGGTATGATGTGAAAATCATGTATAGAGACATGAACTGTGCTTGAGAACTGTCATTCTCTATTACAGAAAAAAAAAGAATTCTGTGGTTGTATTTTTGTCACATTTTTATAACTTTCCTATGCGGTGCTTTCAAAGACGCTGGAAACATTGAAGGTTAAGATGTCATAACATATTTAAGAAATTGACCACTGCTCCCAAATCATGAATCGCTTACCTGAAAAATAGCATTGCTGCTCTTAATCAAAGTCAACATCTAACTGAAACATTGACACATAATACGGTTTGTATTTCGGTCGACAGAAAATTAAATCGGCAACATTTTTGATAATTGATTCATTGGAGAGAAAAAAAAAAAATAAAAAAATAAATAAATAAATAAATATATATATATATGATTTTAGTTTCTAAAACCTAAATATTTATGTTTTCTTTAGTCTCCTTATAACTGAATATCTTTTTATTTATTTTTTAAAGATTGGAGGCATTTTTAGGCCTTTATTTTCACAGGATAGATGAAGACATGAAAGGGGAGAGAGAGGTGGGAATGACATGCAGCAAAGGGCCGCGGGTTGGTATCGAACCCGCGGCCACTGTGTCGAGGAGTAAACCTCTATATATGGGCACCTGCTCTACCAACTGAGCTAACCCGGCCACATAACTGAATATCTTTGAGTGTAAAACTACTGGTCAAAGAAACATTTTAATTTGTCCAAGTTGGGCCCTGGGAAATCGCAAATGGCAAGAAAACAATCAACAGACAAATACATTGTGAAAAGTTGCAGCCTTAGAGTTTATAATCCAATTTTAATTGAATGTTGACCCAAATTATCAAAATGTAAATTTATCGAAGATTCCCATTCCCATGATCCATGAACATCCAGAGCTGATGGCATTGTTCCTATAACTTAAAGTTACTTAAGTTACATTTCCGTCTCAGTTCACATGATTCACTCTTTAAAAAGGTCCCATGACATGGTGCTCTTTGGATGCTTTTATATAGACCTTAGTGGTCCCCTAATACTGTATCTGAAGTCTCTTTTATATAGACCTTAGTGGTCCCCTAATACTGTATCTGAAGTCTCTTTTATATAGACCTTAGTGGTCCCCTAATACTGCTTATATAACCTTAGTGTCCCTAACTGTATAAGATATAAAGTCCCCTAGTGAAGTTTTTATATAAATGGCCCCATACGTATCTATCCTGAAATTCAGCCTTGGTGCAGAATTACAGCCACTAGAGCCAGTCCCACAATGAGCTTTCCTTAGGATGTGCCATTTCTGTGTCTGTAGATATTGAGGAGGAGAGAGGGGGGGGCAAGGTGTGGCCTTGACCAGCTGCCACTTTGCTCGTTTGAAAGCCATGATGTCTCTCTCTCTCTCATGGGTGGGCCAAATTCTCTGGGCGGGCAAAGCAGAGAAAGGGGAGGTAACCTTACTCCTTATGACCTCATAAGGAGAAGATTCCAGATCGGCCCATCTGAGCTTTCATTTTCTCAAAGGCAGAGCAGGATACCCAGGGCTCGGTTTACACCTATCACCATTTCTTGCCACTGGGGGACCATAGGCAGGCTGGGGGAACGCATATTAATGTTAAAAAACCTCAAAGTGAATCTTTCATGCCATTGGACCTTTAAAGGCAAAGCTCAGCCTAAATAAAATAAGGTTTGAGTGCAATATTTGCCATAACTGCTGCAATAAGCTGGAACTGAACAGGAAGTAAAATTTGCAGCGATCCATTAGCGAAGCATCCAGAAAAATGGTTCCAACGCCTGCATGACGTCTAAAAACCTCTCTTTGTCAAACTGAAGCAGTTTGATGCATTTTGGATGCATCTCCGACTGGGTGTCAGCAGATTTATGGCCTACACAAAGGAGAAAAATGCTGCTTCCCAACATTTCAATAAATAATAAAGCTTATAAGAAGAGGAAGAGAGTGCTGTGTTGACACCCACACGTACCAACACACACATGCAGAGATAAGCAAACTGTCGCTGCACACTGTACATAAACACACTCGTCCACAGTGCAGAATTGTTGAGGCACACAAATTGGGAGAGATGCAAATTGTATGCAAATAAATACTCCCCTTGCTCTTACTCATACACACACAAGGACACGCAGTAGGTGGGGCCTGTGTACTGGTATCAGGGGGGGGGGATCAGCAGGGAGCATGCTGGGAAGGTTGATAAGGGCTCAGGGCGCTTTGACATTTCTTATCACACAGATTCTGCTCAGGTCAGCGCTACTCTTCTCGCTATCACTGCATTCCTCTGGAGGCGCGCGCACACGCACGCCTTCCTAACTTTGCATGATTCCTGAAGAGCAACACGCAACACAAAGTGGACAATGTATTCTACCTTCCTGTGCAACTACTTTCCTACTTTCCCTCCACCTGTCCTATTCCTACATTTCTCAGAATCTTTTTCCACCTCAAAAGAAAAAGAGGTGGTGTGCTCACGGTGTTCAAGCTGACAACAATATTGATGATGTAGATATTTTCGTAGCTAGGAAAAAAGGAAGAGCGCTGACAGAACGATGCCAAAGCGAAACCACATCAAAGATGTTACATTTCACAAGTTACCGACGTCAGATGCACGACGCATTGCATTCTGGTCCATTAATTATGTAATATTGCCACATTCTCTTGAGCACATTCACATAATAGTAGTTGATTCACTCATTTTCCAAACTTTTTTGGAAATGTGACTAGTTCATTCACAGCCAAGAATGATCCTTCCAAGGTGACACAGTAACACACACACACACCCCTTCATCAATGGGCTTTTCTCATCCGGGCTACAGAATTCCCACGCGTTCTACAGATCACACACACACACACACACACACACACACACACACACACACACACACACACACACACACACACACACACACACACACACACACACACACACACACACACACACACACACACACACACACACACACACACACACACACGGCCTGCCTGCACTGACTATAAGACCGCTCACACACTCACTAATCAGTGAGTTCATTTTTAAAGAACCTGCTTTGGACTAAAAGAGAAAACCTTTATTAAAGCCCCTTGGATGAAATATTCTCGTTCTCCTCTATCATGCTTTGAGTTTCTGCCTGGACCCCAAAATAATAGGCTGACCGAGAAACTGTAGCGAGTCTGCATTATCTAGAGTGACACGGATGCTGTGAAAGAGATGCTTCTCGTTTTTTTAAATGCAACTTTCAATGCTTTCAAACTTCACCCTCAATGTGGCGAAGGTTTAATTCTTAGAATCAGATGTTCCAAACAAAAAGAACCAACAAACAATCTGCTTCTCTCCCTAGAGGTAAGTAAGAAAACATGCCCTTTAAGGCTAGTCAAAATTGGTTTTAATGAAAAACACCTGGATTTTTTTGACAGGAACAAATTGGTTTGAATTTTCAGACAGATTGATTGACCCACATGTAAAAATTGTAGCGCTGTCAAACGATTAAAATATTTAATCGCGATTAATCGCATTAATGTCAGTTAACTCGCACGTTTTTATCTATTCGAAATGTCCCTTGATTTCTTTTTGCCCCATAATTTCTTATCATTTTAACACTCTTATCAACATGGAAAAGTGGATCGGGTTGCTTTGTGCAAATGTTTCTTTTTTTTTTATTGAAAACAACATCGGCATATAATGTAGTGTTCAATTTCACACTAACATTCAGACTGGACCCATTTAGCTATGGCTGCAGTAAGTTTGTTCCTAGTTGTGGTATTGTTGTGGACTTTAGACAGCTTCTGTCTGAAGTCATCCATTGTTGCCTGGCTTTGACGAGGGGGCGGAGAATTGGCCTCAGCTGTGGCGCGGCCATCAAGTGGTATTTCAGACTGGACGTGCGCGATGATAGCTCAGTTCACAACGACAAAACACACAGATCACTTCGGTCTTGTCAATGGAACCATTTGGCAACTTTTTAAAAGTAAACTTTCCATTCCGAATCTTATTGCCATCCATTTCGGCGTCTCACGCTCGCCATCCACTCAAAACGCAACATTAGCCTACTGCTCTTTGGCCGGCTCGCAAGCCCAAACAAGTGTGTGCGGCGTGCCTGTTGTTGTGTTTCCGGTCTAGCTAGATCCGGTGTGGTGTTGTAGTTATTACTTAGTAGTTACTAGTTGTTGCAACAGCATGTGAAAAAAACTACAAAAGTTTGCTGGGCCAAAAAGAACGTTAATCTCGCGATAAGGAAATTGACGCCATTAAAATGGGTTTGCGTTAACGCCGTTAATAACGCGTTTAACTGACCGCACTATAAAACTGGAATGTGATTTCTGCTCTAACCAGCTGCTGATCACTGTAGTCCTTAGTAAACAAGGGCCTCTTGCAATAAGAACCCAGCATTACCCTGAACATTTGAAGAAAGGTAAATAAAATGTATGTGTGTGCGTGTGTGTCCCACGTCTTTAGGAGGATTTATGTGTGCTTCTTTAAGTGGCCTTGAGCAGCAGAGTTAATGGCCTCCCCTTTGCTGTAGAGCAGCTGAATCGAGTGGCTCTAATGGGACCAATATATCTGCCTAAACATCGCTTATCACACCGGCTCAACGGATGGGAGGATGGACAGATGAGAGACAGAGAGAGAGAGAGAGAGAGAGAGAGAGAGAGAAAGAAAGAAAGAAAGAGAGAGAGAGAGCGAGAGAGAGGACACTGACTGAAAAACCGATGTGGATTTCAGAGAGCGATGGAGGAGTCTGAAAGTCTATTGAGAATATTTCATCAGAGGAGCTTTAATAGAGGTTCTCTCTTTCTGTCCAAAACAGGTCGGTTCACCTTCAGATTACATTAGTCATCTCCACTGTCCCATCCTCCTGTCTACTTTATTATTATTATTATTATTATTATTATTATTATTATTATATCTGACTCCATCTTGGACATCAAGCAGCCATCACACACACACACACACTGTGTGTGTGTGTGTGTGATGGCTGCACACACACACACACACACGCGCAAGACTGACTTTGAGTGCAGCGGCTGAGGGTAAACTGTGTTGGCAAAAAGCACCTTGATGCTGCTGCCACAGATGGAAAAACATGTCTCACAAAAAAATCCATAAAAAAACAAAAATTTAAGGACTACGCACTATAGCTTAAAGTCTCCTTGTTTTTCAGATAAAACTGTAGGAAGCTTTTCGTGCTGCGTTTCGGATCATGACTGCATCGCCCAGGGCAACATGTGGAATGAAATGACTTTCTATGAGATACAGACAGAATTAGGAAGTGTAAGGGTGCACACAGGTATTTCGCAACATGAAGAATACACCAAGAGATAAGGTTGAACATTGACAACATGGTCCTTTAACATTTCTTTTCGGCCACTGCACCGACAGGAGGAGCAGACGTCTCCTACTCACATGTCTGCTTCTCGTGACTGTTTGGCGTGCAGATAAACGTCGCTGACCAAGAGATTTTATCAGCCGTTTCTCCAGACAGATTCAACAAGTCAGGAGATTTTATCACAACTCAAAATAGGAGGAAAAAACAACACACTTCTAATTGAAGAGCTTAATATTGGACAGCATCGGAGTGGATGATTAACTGTTAAAACTGCGGAAAATGTGAAAGCAGAAAGCAGAAAATGTCCACCACTAACGCCCCATCACAACACGTTAAATTGACTCTGTGCAGGACATTTTGATAGTTTGTAAAGGCTTATAATTTGTTTTGTTTGTTTTTTTACAGAATTTCAAAGTATCTCCCTTGTCCTGCCACAACACCAAATCTCCAACTCAAACTAATCCCCTCTGTTCCTTCTCATGCGTCTCAGTCTCTCCCGCTCCGCTCACTCTTTATTTGCCTCTCATAGCCGGCCCCGACAGAGGCGGCTTATCTGATTCTGGGCAGCTCTGGTCGGTAGCCAGCGCATATTTCAGTCCGTCAGAGCAGAGGAGCCCTGCCAGCAGAGTTTTTCTTGGCAATGTGTCTGGCGGTGGCCTGCGTGATGGACTCTCTCCACCCTCCTCCACCTCTACAGTAAACAGACCTCCTGCTTCATCACAGCCGCAACGCCACTCTGCACTCCTAAACGCGCTGAAAGCTCGCTGCAGGCTGCAGACTTATGCTCGCTGGCCTTCTCAATCTGTGTTTATCATAGTCTGTGGTATCAAACTCAACCCCTGTGACTGTTCATCCATCTTTTTACTTCTTTATCACCGTCTGTTTTGTAGAATACCAAAGTAGGAGAGTTGGTCAAAGTGGATAATGCTTCCCTCTGAAATGTAGAGGGGTTTCCGTCCAAAAATGCACCGTACTCATACTGAATGATCTGCAGACGTCGTCACAAGACATTTTACTGTCCATCAAGGCCGATTAAAGCAGAAACCAATTGTGCCCGTTGCCATGACGAATCTCTGCCGGGTGCTTGACACCAGTGAGAAACACTTGAGTGCTGACATCCACACAACCCACTCATTTTCTTCCTAAGAGGCTGAATGACAGGAAATAACTCTGATTCCGTCTAATGATGACATTAGAAGACTATTATGATTATCTGTCGCTGGATAAATGAAGTTATAATTTCTCTAACGTTGCCTTGCCTGTCCTTTGGACGCCCACCTGCAGCCGATAATTCATCTCTTTACATAGATTATTACTTTGGGCTACTTGACTGCTTACCTGACTAAGGATAGGCCTAATTAGTTTGGCATTTATAAAATAGAATGTAGAGGTTAATAGTGAACTAGAGGGCTTGAAAAAGGATCAACAACAAAAGGAAACTATTTCAAAAGGGAGGTAAAGAGGCAACCTTGAGTCAGAGTGGGAAAAAGACTGGGCAAAAAATACATGCAATATCTTGTTGGAAAACTTAATACAAAATAAATAAATTCCATGGCTGTCGCACCTTGACATCCCTTTACCTCCAAGTGGATATTGTGGTCTGATTGAGTTGCTACATTAAATATCAGAATCCCCAAAATCAGCGTTCTCTGGTATTATGGATATTCATATAATTTCCTTATTATCTGATCCAGAACGAGATATTTCATTGTACAGGGAAATATGTCTCCTTACTGTGCATATGACAATAAAACTTTGACATTTGAAAATAACTTGACAACTGCTAGACAAAGGGACCATCCTTGAGCCAACAGCATGGGTTTCAGTGCAGCTTTGATTTTAGATAATGGGGCAGTTTGAGAAGAGTTTAGGCAGGTGATAATAAACATGCACACACACACACACACACACACACACACACACACACACACACACACACACACACACACACACACACACACACACACACACACACACACACACACACACACACACACACACACACACACACACACACACACACGTGCACTCTGCCACACCGAACTGATTCAACCAAAGCAAACACAGCTGCGGTTGTCTGTCTGGTTATGCAACATGAGATGAATGCATTTGTCTACTTCAGACATCAGGAGTGTCAACAGTTAACCTCACGAGTTGTCATTGGGAGCGACACGATCAACAAGTGGCCGAGTTCATTCATTCAATACAAAGCTTAGAATCAAAAGATAAGAATCCCGGTTAACTGGGTGTGAAACATGCAAGTTGACTGAGAAACATCCACACAAATCAAATCAAACTTCCTTGTTAACCTGCTAATTTAATGTTTCAACAATAGCTGCACCTAGCAATAGCTAAAATTTAATAGAATAAAACTTTTTTTTTTTTTTTTTTTAGAGGTGCTGTCGTGTCTAGGGCTGTGACTCATAAATATCTCAAACATTATTTCCAATTAGTCCATTCATTATTTAGCTTATCAAACGTCAAAGATAATGACACGTGCATACCACAAGTTCTCAGAGCCCAAGGTGATGTCTGCAAATTGTATTTTGTCTGGCTGTCAAAACGCCAAATGAAGTATCGCAGTTGCATGATTATAAATTACAGTGATGAATACACGAAGAAAGGCAGAGCTGAAGAAAAAGTGCTTGACACACTCATCCCCATGGCAGTTAGTGGGTGATTGATTCGTAGAAGGGAAATACATCATCTCTAGCTGCCACTTTCTTCATGTAAATCACACAGCTTTATCCACTTGTGATGCCTCTCCCTCCCCAAAAAGCAGCCAAACCGCAGCAGCTGGAGCTGGTATTTTTTTTTACCGCTCTGATCTGTGGAGGTCACACAATGGTACCGAAAATGATACAGTTGCTACATTTACACATCCACCTCAGTCCTGTTCAACGTGTGATAGGGATAGATTGATAATCGGCCCTGGCCAAATGTAATGTAATGTGTATCTCTCTGACTGAAAAACAGATGTGGATTTCAGAGAGCGATAGAGGAGTCGGAAAGTCTATTGAGAATATTTCATCAGAGGAGCTTTAATAGAGGTTCTCTCTTTCTGTCCAAAACAGGTCGGTTCACCTTCAGATTACTGTCGTCTCCACTGTCTCCACTGACTCATCCTCCTGTCTACTTTTATTACTGATTAACGAAGATTTACGATCAGAGGATGTTGATGGATAATCACAGACTGTCAAAGTTTAGTCAGAATAATGCTTTTTATGAAATTAAATAAAACACCCAATATTCAGTAAAGGTAGTGAACTGATCCTTAATTTTACTTTAATTTTAGAGCGTTTCATGTTACCTGTGTTACTTTTGGGGCAATTGTCTTGAAAGAAACCCAAATGTTCTGATATAGAAACTTTGAAAACGGGTCAAATTTGACCCAAAGACAACAGGGGGGTTAAGAACGTAGCAGAGACTAAATATTTTTGGAACCACAAAAATCAAGCAGGCAAGAAACCGAACTAAGTGACATACTCCGTTTCAGTATAGTACACAAAACAGCAGTGCTGCGCGCACACGCACACACACACACACACACACACACACACACACACACACACACACACACACACACACACACACACACACAGTCTGAGATTATTAACTAATAATAATTAATGTTGATGCATAATGAGTAATGTTGGACTACTATTGCTTATTGCATGGACGGATTTTGGGGTAATGTATATGTAATAACCATACCCAAACGAAATCTGTAGAATTTTTTTCAATTTTCAGCGGGAATCCAGAATTTAAAAATCTGCGGAATTTAGCGGACTGTTTTTCTGCTGATTGGGAGATGCGTAGACATCCTGAGGTTTTTTTTTTTTTGTTACTTTGCTTAAAATCTGTGGGGAATTCTTTAAATTTAGTTTTCAACTGTAAAGGTCCCCTACATATACTTGTCAAGCTTATTTTTCAAACTGTAAAGGTCCCCATCCATATACTGGTCACAAATAACCTATATGTTAAGGGATAGAATTTGCTTTACAAGACAATAACAGGAGATATTATATATTAGGACATCGCTCTTCCAGAGCAACGAGCCAAACTGTCAGAGTTTCTGAAAAACAAATTAAAATCACTTCCAACATGCAGCACACCAACTAATGTTCTCCACCTTGGTTGTTTATTTTAGTAGTAATTCAAGGGTAAAAAGAACAATTATTTTCATTACCGATAAATCCATAGTCTATAGAATGTCAAAATGATCCTTTTTTTTTTTTAAATCATATTTGTAATACATAGTAATAAGGCTGGGCGATATGGAGAAAATCTAATATCACGATATTGTTGACCAAATACCTCGATATCGATACCGCAATGATATTGTAGTGTTGACTATTGGTGCTTTCACAAAATATTTACACAATGAGATTTCTGATAAACAATCATCAGTAATGTGGATATAATGACTAAGTGGGGAACAGGCAAATAATTGAACAGTTACAACAGTCTGGTAAGTTCAGAAAATGACATCACTTTACTGGAATGCAGCCTTTAAAACCAGGAAAAGACCACACTCATGCTATATTACGATATCACCATATCCAAAATCTAAGACGATATCTAGTCTCATATCACGAGATCGATAGAATATCGATATATTGCCCAGCTCTACATAGTAATATTGTTCCACATAGCACTTTTAAACCTTTATCCATCACCTCTGTTGTGTTGAATTACACACAGAACACATTTAACATCCACTCAAACAAGCTTATACAAGATTGACAAAGAAGGTAAAGCCAGGCCCCAGGCCAACAAGCTCTTTGTCTCTCTTCCTATTTCGGTCTCTTTCCCTGCCCTCAATCAGCCTCCAATCATGTCCTCTTCTGTGTGAACAAGTGTGCTCCCCTCATTTACTGAGCAGGGAGTAAATATTTAGGAAGGAGGCGGAGGAGAGGGTGAGCATTGGGAGGAGCGGATGAGGAAAAAGGAGGAGGAGGATTATGCTAATGTGTCCAAACAACTACGGCCATATCTCGAGACAGAAAGGGAGGGAGGCGTGAAGAAAGAGACAGGAAGACAGAAACTAAGCGAAGGGACAACCTCGACCACATAGGGCGAAATAAATGAGAAAGCCTCGGGTGAAAAGAAAAGTGAGTTGGGTTTTGCAGGTTTCCCGTGGTCAGAGGGCAGAGAGAAGAAGGATGCCAAGGCAGAGGGAGGTATGGAGGGAGGAATACATGAAGGGATGGAGAGAGATGAATTGACACATAGAGAAGGAGGGAATGGGGTCCTAATCTTCTCTGCTTCTGCTTTCGGATCAGCTGAGCCCCCGCGGTCGCAGCTTCTCTCCGATTGGCCAGGACTGCAGAGAGCGGTAGATTAAAGGAACGGAAGGGGGTATTTCTTATTTTTTGGTGGTTTTACGAGTGTGTGTGAGAGTTTGTATCAACGCCTTTGTGAGAACCAGTGTGAGTTTAGGATTGTTGGAGCGATGACGCTGCGCTCATTCCTCACTTGTTTTGTTCATGAGACTAGTTTCAAGTTTGATCTAGGGTCAAGGGTCAAGATTAGACTTAGTCATTCAAGCCAGAGACATATCTTAAGCCTTTTCAAAAGCCTAACTCAACCTTAAAAGACTTTGCAACAGACACCGGCTCAAAGACTGACGTCTGGAGATAAGAGTCGTCTTTATTTAGAGTTGCTTTAGTGAAAAGCTCAAATTAAACTGGATCAGATTTGTCCACATTCGTGTCAGAAATTGATGATTAACTAGTCCGCAAAAGTGGGACACATACTGATTTTCGTGAATGTCAGACACATTTTATTTTTCCTGTCATTGTGACATAAACAAGGTTTTAATTGATCTTAAATCTGTAGGCGCATAGAGGTTAACACTGAATTAAATTGAAATAACCAAAGCTGTTAAAAGCTGCCCTGTGTATGATGAAATACACCAGAAAGTTACTATATTCTTAAACATCAAGTCCAACTCTTTCAAAAGCAATTAAGAAGCAAATAACAGCATTCAACACCTTCAAAGGACTTGACTTCAAGACTTTCTTTTCTTAACACTGATACAAGCTTCTTAAAAGGTCCCATGGCATGAAAATGTCACTTTATGAGGTTTTTTAACATTAATATGCATTCCCCCCAGCCTGCCTATGGTCCCCCAGTGGCTAGAAATGGTGATAGGTGTAAACCGAGCCCTGGGTATCCTGCTCTGCCTTTGAGAAAATAAAAGCTCAGATGGGCCGATCTGGAATCTTCTCCTTATGAGGTCATAAGGAGCAAGGTTACCTCCCCTTTCTCTGCTTTCGCACCCAGAGAATTTGGCCCACCCATGAGAGAGAGACATCATGGCTTGCAAATGAGCGAAGCATGGCAGTTGCTCAAGGCCACACCCCCACCCTCCACCTTGCCCCGCCCCTCTCTCCTCCTCAATAGCATTTAAAGCTAAAGACACAGAAATGGTAAATACTAAGGAAAGCTCATTGTGGGACTGGCTCTAGTGGCTGTAATTCTGCACCAAGGCTGAATTTTGGGAAAGAGACTTCAGATACAGTATTAGGGGACCACTAAGGTATATATAAAAGAGACTTCAGATACAGTATTAGGGGACCACTAAGGTCTATATAAAAGAGACTTCATATACAGTATTAGGGGACCACTAAGGTCTATTTAAAAGAGACTTCATATACAGTATTAGGGGACCACTAAGGTCTATATAAAAGAGACTTCAGATACAGTATTAGGGGACCACTAAGCTCTATAAAAAGAGACTTCAGATACAGTATTAGGGACCACTAAGGCCTATATATAAAAGAGACTTCATATAAAGTATTAGGGGACCACTAAGGCTCTATATAAAAAGAGACTTCAGATACAGTATTAGGGACCACTAAGGCCTATATAAAAGAGACTTCATATACAGTATTAGGGGACCACTAAGGTCTATATAAAAAGAGACTTCAGATACAGTATTAGGGGAACACTAAGGTCTATATAAAAGAGACTTCAGATACAGTATTAGGGGACCACTAAGGTCTATATAAAAGAGACTTCAGATACAGTATTAGGGGACCACTAAGGCCTATATAAAAAGAGACTTAAGATACAGTATTAGGGGACCACTAAGGTCTATATAAAAGAGACTTCATATACAGTATTAGGGGACCACTAAGGTCTATTTAAAAGAGACTTCATATACAGTATTAGGGAACCAGTAAGGTCTATATATAAAAGAGACTTTGAGATACAGTATTAAGGGACCACTAAGGTCTATATAAAAGAGACTTCAGATACAGTATTAGGGGACCACTAAGGTCTATATAAAAGAGACTTCAGATACAGTATTAGGGGACCACTAAGGTCTATATAAAAGAGACTTCAGATACAGTATTAGGGGACCACTAAGGTCTATATAAAAGAGACTTCAGATACAGTATTAGGGGACCACTAAGGTCTATATAAAAGAGACTTCAGATACAGTATTAGGGGACCACTAAGGTCTATATAAAAGCATCCAAAGAGCACCATGTCTTTAATGAACTCAATGGGCTGTGATTTCCAAAGTCAAGTACAGCGCACTACACTGTTGCTAGGCAACTGACAACAATAACAGACTTTGCCTAGTTCCCTTTTCAGAAATGCTGAATGACTGCGCTTCTTGGATTTCACCATCACATTGCGGAACAACAAAATATAGGTAAATAGCAAGTTCCACAGGCTTCGGAATTTTGTTAAAACATCAGCATAGGTGACAATTATGAGATAATTATGACAAACAATTACGAAGTCCTGAATACCAAGTCAGCGGGTCATAAATATGGTAGATATAACTCCACCATGAGGCCCTGGAATACCTCACAGATATCCTGAAATGCATCCAGTGGCGGGTCCACACATAAGTGGGCATGGCCATGTGCATAACTGGGAGTGTGTGCATTTGACTTTTCAGTACACACCCATTTCCAAAACCTCACAGGCTTGTGTGAGCCTACAGCAGAGGAAGCCAAACCTCATGTAGTGCTTTCCATCACGCAAAGCAGAGATTTACCTCTTCCATTCATCTCACACACACACACACACACACACACACACACACACACACACACACACACACACACACACACACACACACACACACACACACACACACACACACACACACACACACACACACACACACACACACACACACACACACACACACACACACACACACACACCCCTACCTATCCTCTCTGCTTTCAACTTAGCAGGACTCCAAAAGTGTGCCCATGGAGTGTGTGTGTGTGTGTGTGTTCGTGTCCTGCTCTCTTAAGTGAAATGCAGGGAGAGAAATAACATGCAGGATGATCTGGAACAGCGGGGGAGGTGGGAGGAGAGCATGGTGAACCAACAGAAGATGTATACAAGTCTTCCAAGGTTATCAAGTCTTATCTGCTGTGGTTACTGTTATTATGAACATCTTAGATCAGTGGGTTAATACATTTCCTTGCCTTGAACTGGGAGGAGAGATCAGGGAAACTGAGATACGGATAAGATATGAGAGGAGACAAAAACATAAGTCAGACTCAATTAAGACTTTTGGCCATGTCTGCTTTCAGGGTATCTGCAGAGTTCAGAAGGCCACATTCAGAGGAAAACACTGTTCTGGGTGCATCGTGGATAAATCAATTGCATATACAAAAAAAATGGAACTGTATGACTGGGGGCCACAACTACAAAAAAATAACATCCAGGTTAGAAAAAGAAAAAAAAAAAAAATATTTCCTTTGAGACTTCTTAAGATCTTTTTAAGAACATTCCACTTGGAACTGACTTTAAGACAAGTATAAAAAAAGGGTAATAAAACACAAGTTATAATAGACTTCAAAGAATATAAATCATTATGAGACAAAAAGTCATTAAGAAGACGTCTGAATGGGATCAACAAGTCATAACATAATGAATTATTGTAGATTTTGGTTCCAAAATACATATTGTGCGCCACAGCGATTTGGTATTAACGAGTTTCTGCAGTTTTACAAAGCCTCGACCACACTTATTCATACTATCACAATCAACTACAGGGCGTCTGTCAACAAGTCAAATGAAGCCAAACATGCCCAAATGTAATCTTAAAGCGCCCATATTATGCTCATTTTCAGGTTCATAATTGTATTTTAAGGTTTTACCAGAATAGGTTTACATGGTTTAATTTTCAAAAAACACCATATTTTTGTTGTACTGCACAGTTCTCTCTCACTGCTGCAGATCCTCTTTTCACCTGGGGCCTCATGTATAAAAGACTGCGCAGCTTTCATACCAGAAGATGGCGTACGGCCAAAACTTGAAAAGTACCTACGCACAGAAATATTCTCATGTATAAAACCGGTCGTACGCCAGGTCCCGCGCACCTTTCCTTTATACATCACAAACAACGTGAAATTGAGCGCACATGAATGAGTGACTGACCCCGCCTTGCCTCCTCCCATAAATGAATATGGAAATTACTATAAATGCGCCCCGACGTCATTCTTTGTCCAATCACACACGGTTTACGCGCCGCGCGAAGAAAAAACTTCACTGACTGAGGTTGAGGTGCTGATCGCGGAGGTGGAGGCGAGAAAAAAATGTTCTGTTTGGAGGTTTGTCATCTTGGATAAGCAATAAAAGAAAATGCCCAGAATGGCAAATGGTGACCGGGCGGTGAATGCACCGAACCATGGCAGAATAATAAAAAAATATATATGTTTAATGTCGAAGTGGAAAGCAAGAGAATAATGGCAGCGCCACACCACTTACAGAACAACATACATCTCGGTGTCAGTCGAAATTACGCATAATAAGCAGTTTGAACTCACTGATGTAATGCCATTTATTTTATTTATTAAGTGTTAGTAGCTCAGTGAAACTGAGTCCAGCGCGAGGGAGACCTGACTCAGAGGAGGAGATGTTAGTGAGGTCAGCGTCTCCACGGCAGGTGACGTGCGCACAGATCCGCTGTGCGGGATTAATGACGCATCACATGAGTTAGCCCCCCCCCCCCCGACACAGCGTTTGTTCCTGGGGAGATGGATCCGTGCGTCCCGCCTCCTGTGCACCATGGATGTCTGAGCCTCAGCAACTTAAGACTCACAGACACTACTGCATTTTCCGTGTAACTTTCCGCGAGTAAGATATTTCATCTATGGGAAATACAGAGGATGACTGAAAGTATTTCCTAAGTGGATTTATCAATCATTTTCCGTCCTCATGTTTAACAGAGATTAAGTAGCCTGCGAATTAAAAAGTTGTGTGAAAGATGTGAAACATTTCCACATAAATGATCAAACTTTTATGGAGTATCAGCGGATATAATTTTGCGTACGCAACGTTTATACATGAGGCTCCTGGTCTCTGTTTTAGCTACAGAGTGAGACCTCTTTTCTTCTTCTTTTTCTGTACTCTCTTTGATTGCACTCGCACATCCTCAGTAGCTCAGATGTAGATCAGATATCAGCTAGCTCCATAGACAGTAAAAGAAAGCCTGTTTCTCCAACTTTGGTCAGTTACAAGGCCGATTAGCTGGGAGACTTCTAAATGAGGGCGCACATGTAAGTAGTTCTTTTGTAGATTATGGTGAACTTGTGTGTGTTGTAGCAGTGCTTTGCTATTGAGAATGAGGTAGCATGCTAGCGTTAGCCGCTAGCATGCTAACGGTTGCAGTTAGCCCGCTTGTTTCGGCTTGTGAAGTCACAAGCCGTGCAGATTTTGAACAGCTCACCCGGAGAATGAAGGCAGGACACATTCAGAAACCGTATCTCACTCAAAACACCATGGATGGATTTTTTTCAAAGTTTGTATGCGTGTGGAAGCTCCAGAGACATAAAATAACACCCCAAATCCCAGAAAAAGTGAATTTTTCATAACCATTATAAAACTATACTTGTTTGCATTATGCTTTTACTGTACGACAAAACTTGACGTTTTCTTTCCGCTCCATAAAACGACAGAGTAGCTTCGGTGAGGTAGAGAGTGCATTATGAACAACGTGAGGCTTCTTCCTTTGCGTCACTTTTTCTATCATTCTCCCTTTTCATTCCCTTTCCACTTCAGTTTGCCTCCTCTCACTGTGCAGCTTTCAACACAATGAACACTTGCTGCCATTTCCATAGGAACCAGATTCACAAAGGCAGCATGTAACCTTCCTTCTCCTGCTGATGAGGGTTTATGGACGTGGCGCTGAGTGCCAAGAACGTAAACATATATTTCTCTAATGGAGCGGAGTCTCTCACAGCTCATACGTTTGGCCTGTAATCAAACATAGTGAAGTGTGTTATTCAGTCCATGTGCCACCCGGAGCGATGTACGCCCCCCCTGAGCTCAGACAGCTGGATTAATGAAAAAAGCGGGTGTTATTAATTTCTTCAGGGCTAATTAGAGTCCTGTCCTTGAGATGTGTGACCCTGTAACGCACTCTTCCTGTTCTTCGACTAGTGAGGCATAGACACCTGTATCGTATTCAGTCAGGAAATTCAACGATGCCAAGCAATCTAATCTTTTGACATCTTTTGCACCAAGCACTAAATTCTGTGTTCTATTTCTGCACTGTGGCTCACAAAGATCATCCGTGCATCGTCATCCTTCAATTGAAAGGCTGCGTTTAGACCGACTTCAGTCCTGTGCGAAAAATGCGCCTGCGGCCTCCTCATTCAGTCTGTTTACCCAGCGAGGGGCTGCCAACACACAGGGAACAGGGTCTTCTGCCAAAACATTTAAACCCTGCTCAACTTTTGGTTGGGGAGAAGGACATCTGCCCCCAAAGCAATGCATTTTTTTTTTTTAAATCAATTTGCTCTTGAACTGCATTATCATTAGAACTGGGCGATATGGGGAAAGTCAAATATCATGATATTTGTGACAAAATACATGCGATTAGGGCTGCACGATATATCGGATAAGCATATTGCGAAAGACTGCGACATATCGCGAAAGACACCCAGAGATTTTTTTGTGTTAGTTGAAAGAAATATCGGCAGAAAACTGCGCTTTAAAATTTAACCGTCAGTCCATTTTTTTGTGGTTCCTTTTAAGCTCAATTCAGTGTTCAATTTGTTAAAAACAAAAAGGAGGAAATGATTTCCTTTCCTTTAAACTCAACAATGTGTTGTATTTTAGCAGAATACTGAAAGCAGCAGAACTGAGTACACTTAAATATCTGTTTATTTATCACAAGTATTATTGTCGCGTTATTCAACCAACGTTATCGCATATTTTCCTCATATTGTGCAGCAATGTCGATATTCTGAAATATTGTAGGGTTGACTATTGGTGAGTTCACAAAACATTTACACAATGAGATTTTTGATCAAGAATCATCAGTACTGTGGATATAATCAATACGTGGGTAAAGGTAAAAAATAAAACCGCTAGAACAGTCTGGTAAATTCTGATAATTACATCACTTTACTTTAATGCACCCTTTAAAACCAGGAAAGACGACACTTGTGTCATATCACGATATCCAAAATTGAAGACGGTGTCTAGCCTCATATATTGATGTGTTTTGCCCAGCCTTAATTACCATCTAAACCAGGGGTCTTCAATGTTTTTTAAGCCAAGGACCCCTTAAATGAAAGAGAGATGTAGCAGGGACCCCCTACTAAATATACTGCAGTGTTTCCTCCATCTTGATTTTGTAGTGGCGGCCCACCATGGTTAAATTTATGCCACCACGGTATCAGAAATAGGGCTGTACAAAAAGAGGTTGTTGTTCGGACAGATCTGCCCCCACTGCTAAAAAAAAAAAATCCTAAAGGAAACACTGTACTGTATAAAATGAAGTTGCATAATAAACTGGGCCTACAATAATGTGTAGGGCGGCCTAAAGCCTTTATACATACCTTTTTTGCATAGAATACTAATATATTAAAATAGCCTAATAATTGTTGGCATGGTTTTATAAACTTTCCAAAATTAACAATAATTTGGAGGCCCCCCCCCTGCATTGACTCTGAGGACCCAGTTTTGAAAATCCCTGATCTAAACGATAACATAGACAAAAATAATGTAATAATCACGATCAATGTTCACTCTGAAGGAAAATAAAACAGTACAGATTTACATTTCTGGATGTATTATTCCTGCTGTCATTTAAAGATGGTCGGTGAAAATGTATTGAACACAGGATTTAAACATAGGGAGACACTATGGCTAGGTCCTTTTACTAAATGTTTGTCTTTAAACGGGTAGATTTATGATCCTCAAGGAACGAGCCCCCCCGCCCGCCCTTCTACCCAGTGTGGTCGACTACAAACAGACGGATGTAACGTGGGGTAAGGAGGAGAGCGGCCGGCTGTAAAGACCATTTCCTCCTCACCGTCACACACCAACAACTCCTTTAGAGTTAGATAGAGTTCCCACTATAACATTCACAACACCACATGATTTATCAGTTACTCAAACACACACACACACACACACACACACACACACACACACGCGCCTGTACAAAGAGAATTTGTGCGTGTTCTTCTCAGTCCCTCATCAACTCTTCTGCAACTCCCTCTTCAGTCTCTGTGCAGCTATGAAACTTTATATGGGGGAACGCAGTCACACGACACAAGCACTGCACACACACAACAGCCACATGTGCACTACACAATTTCCACATGATTCCCACATTGTAATTAGATCAGAAGTTTACACGGATAGCTTCATAGCCACAGTCGGCCACTTTGCCTCCGCTCCTATTCTCCGGAGTTTCTCACACACACACACACACACTCCTCCAGGGTGAGTCAGGACAATTGTGCTTTCTCTAGAAATTGTTAAATTGGTATAAATGATAAATAAGTTAAAGTTCAGACAGAGGCTGGATGCCACAATTCTGCTGAAAAGAGATATCTGTGTGTTCATTGTGATATCTCTCTCTTTCTCTCTCTCTCTCTCTTCGTTAAAAACCATAAAATGTCACTCTATGGTTTTACGATCCCACTTGCTTGATTCAATCAGTGTAATAGAAGGCGAGTCACGTGGCCTCTGCCCTCCTCAGTGACACACAAACACCATGCAAACACACACACACACACACACACACACACACACACACACACACACACACACACACACACACACACACACACACACACACACACACACACACACACACACACACACACACACAGGATCTCATTCATTTTCAAAAGCAAGCGCACACACACAAATGTATTTGATATGGACACTGCTATTTAACATAGCTCCAAATCAGAGCATGAAACTGATGTGGTGCACAGAGAGTTTATAGCTATTGCTAATTTGTATCTCTTGTCCCTACTAGCTGGGCTTTTACAGTGCAGTTACATAATATACATTTCAGTATCATAAAACCACAATATACTAAGCTGGGAACTATTAAAATCTGACGCCTTTCTCTACTGGATTTACTCTAAACTGATCTTTTGAGTTACCAAGGGATTCATATACTGTATTATTAGGTGATAAATCGATTCATTATTAAGTCTATAACTCAAACCAGTTCCCGACCTTTTTGGCCTGTTCCCCGTCTAAACAAATCAACTTCTAGTTGCAATCCCACATCACAGGTTGCCAAAAAATGGTGTGTACTGTAGACCTGAGTTCCAAAGGTATTCATCATTTCATCATCAAATGTATGGCTTCTGCACAGCATGAATCTCTGTATGATATGAGCTCCGTGGTTACGAGATTGAATGGAGTGAGTCCTAGAGCCGTGCGGCTGCAGAGCGGTGGAGCAGAGGATCGATCAGACAGTACTAATGGATTAGGAAGGTCCAGCGAGATGCTCGGATATCTGTCAGCTGCTTCCATGTGTCTCCTTAAATAAGTAACGCACCACGGATCGATAACGCGGCGATCAGGCTCTCGCTGAACATTCAACTGGCTGGAGATCAATAACACTTAGCATCCCCTCTCCCAACCCCTAACTAGCTTAATGTGACAGAAGAAGACTGATGGAGACAGAACACACAAACACACACACACACACACACACACCTCTCAAAGAGGCTTAGGAAGTGTCAAACAAAAGGGCAGCATCTGCTTCTCTAAGAAAAAAAAGACGAGCCTCACATTGACATTTCACATCGATAAACAGAAGTGTAAAAGAGGAGCGGTGAAGATCTCCTCTACTTGACAAACTGACATGCTCTGCAGGAAAATACTCCTGTCTGGCTCTGCTGCCAAGACTTCCCTCAGGCCAAACACCGTCTGGTGCCAGAAGTCACTCAAGCATTTTTCTGCACGGGGCATACACCACGCAGAGCGCCTTGCGCTGCCTCTGCATCAGAAATACTACCCCGCCTGGACCACTGACCCATTCCCCGTTTCACTGGGTGATGATGGGATCCATATGGGCCCAGTTATGTTTTTTCGTACTTCTCTGGACTATTTATGCAGGAAAACTGAGCAAAAAATCTTGGTTTGAGTTTATGGTCTTGCTCAAAGGAACCATGATATTATTCAGTGTAGAACTGTTGGTTTATATTTAACAACCACATTTATCAAGCTGGTACAACCAGCAACTTCAAGTTTTATTAGTAAAACAAATAAGCATCTATTCATAAATACCCATATCAAAATGTTAAATACAGAAATAAACATCTAAGGCTGTTTTGGCACTGACCGAAATGTGTCTGTAGAAGAAAAGTTTTTGATCAGACTTTTTAAAAGAAGATTTTATTTAGACAGAAATATTGGACAGATGCTTGTGTTTTTACATCATTTACCATTTGAGAAGCTTGGCTACTTACACTTAAGGGAAAAATGGTTTTGTGGAAAATTATGTTTACATGAATCAAGGAAAGTTATAAAAAAAAAGTCATTTTTAGTAACCTTTACAAAAAGGGCTGACAGATCTTACATCAGGTTCTCTAATTGATTACGACAAATGTTTTGAAATCGGAGACTAAAGTTTGCATTACAATCTTTTTGAAATGCAGAACTCTCTGTCCAACTTCATCGGTCACCAACTGGGCAATCATCGATTTCCACTTGATCACGCAGACCAAGTAAACTAAGAGCAGCCACGCGGAGCAAGGAATCTCATCAAAGCCAGTAAATAGGCTTGTACCATTCACTTCACTCAAGTTTAAAATTGGGACAAATTCAGAGTCAATAAATCTTAGGGTAAGTCACAGCGAGATCGAAACTAAGAGAAAAGGAAAAAGAAGAGGAGGATAAGAACGAGAAAAGACAAGGATTGCAAACTCACTGCATCCGTCCTCGTCGCTGTGGTCCCCGCAATCGTTATCTCCGTCACACTGCCACTGGGCGGGGATGCAGGTACACTCGCCGAACGCACTGACCGCACACGTGAAGTGGTTCCTCCCACAAGAACACTCGGCGCTGCCCTGGACTCCTGCACACACACACACACAGAGGAAGAGAGGGTTAGAGCTGATCAGACATGTTCAATCAGTCAGGTAAATGACTGTTTTTTATTGGAATTCATATAAACAATAGTGATTCTGTAAGCTATACATAACTGGCTCATTTTCCAGTCATTTTACTCATCACTGACTATAAAAGGTGATTGTATTAAATCTGCAGGTGGGCACTAGTCTATACTGACGACGTTTCAAATTACGGAATGGTTCCGTTGCAGCAGGAAGTACCGCGGGATGTCCCTAATTTTCGTCCGGATGACCCTCACCGTCCGCTTGTTACAATTTTAAACACCGGTGGATTTATGAGGACTATGGTTAACCGGTCCTCAGATCTCTGCAGAGTAAATCCAGACAGCTAGCTAGACGTGTTTTATGACTAAAACAACCTTTGAACATACAAACGTTCCACCAAAACAAGTTCCTTCCTGGGGCTATTTTGCAGCGGAACCGTTGCTGCGTCCAGCGCTTCGCGCCGCCCAAGACGACTGCGATTGGTTTAAAGAAACACCAATAAACCAGAGGCCATCTTTCTCCTATCCAGAAATGTTGTGTGGACTAGCTAGATCTTCCTCCGCAGCACTGTGGAGGAAGGTCTGGCAATGCAAGATTGGGTGGGCACACACCGGCCTCTGAGCCCCTACAACACCACATTGAGCAGAGGAGGAGGAGGAGGAGGCTGACTGCAAAAGGAGTCCGATAGGGAGGATGTTTAGTGTAACACACACACGACAGGATGACGGTTCTGTATGTTCTCGGGCCAAACCCAGAAATCCAGCTGAATAATAAAACTGACTTTATTATATTTACTATGATATAATGGTCCTCCCTAACTACTCCCTACTTGCCCTTCTGTATGTGTGACAACAGTTTCAGAAAACCAGATCCACGTGTGCAAAAATCTGTTAAGTGTACTTGAATGTGATTCTCGATATGATTTATGCTGCAGCATCAAATCCACCGGAGACTCTATAAAAAAAAAGTGTAATTTCCTCATGCAGGATCAAAGTATGTCGTCATCTATTTAATCTTACGCAGATAAAAAATAAAACTTGGTTCCAGCTCTTTGAATCACTACCCATATTGGAAAGTTTGTCAGGGGATTCAAAGGTGACGTTTCTTATGTGAATGGTTGTTCCCCTGCTGGAGAAACAACAGGAGACCATCCTGCCTTTGTACATGGGAATAAGGTTTGGAACGTCGTGAGTTTTTACATTCTTTGATGGGTCCAGGTCAGGTCTAAAGTCTGTCAGGTTTAGGGCTGGGCAATATGGAGAAAATCACATATCACGATATTCTTGACCAAATAACTCAATATCGATATTGCGGCAATATTCTAGGGTTGACAATTGGGGCTCTACCAAAATACCTTCACACTTAGATTTTAGATAAATAATCATCAGTTATGTGGACATAATGTCTAAGTGGGGAAAAGGCAAACAATAGAACAGTCTGGTAAGTTCAGAAAAGTACATCACTTTACTGTAATGCAGCCTTTAAAACCAGGAAAAGACAACACTTATGGTCATATCACGATATCCAAAATCTAAGACGATATCTAGTCTCATATCACGATATCGATATAATATCGATATATTGACCAGCCCTAGAAAGGTCTCAAATCTTGTCAAGGCAGGTCCCAAATCAAGTCTCAAGTCCTTGAAGGCAAGTCCACTGCAAGTCTTTCAGGTCTACCAATGCTGAACTTTTCTTTTCTCTCTTTCTTCGAAGCGCTGTTATAGTGCTTTTAAATAGCGGAGTCCATGCCCTTCCAATGCACAGGCCTTACTTAAATATTCAAGCTGTGTGGTTATGCAATGCTGCCTGACACCATTTTTTTAAATTATAATTTTTTGGATTTGACTGGGTCAAAACTAGAAATTGAAACGGTTTTGCTTTGAAGTCTAGTCTTCAGGGAATGAAGTCTCAAGTACTTCTTTTTGTGACTTAAATTAAACCCCAATCCACATGTGAAGTCTTTAACTCTCCAGCAGAACAGTGACAATATTAACCCCCTCTGCCAAATGTATAATGCCTCGAACGTAATACCAACATGCTGCAACGGTAACAAAAATGGCAGTTCAGTCTGAACTCAGCTATGTTCATGTGCTGCTTTCCTTGTTTTAGCATTGGCATTTCCCTGCTTTTTTTTCTAGGCTGCCGTCTGCCATGCAGCTTCTCTATCACTGCTCCAACAAGCTGTGTACTGTATACTACAGACTAATGCGCTCCACACAGCCACACGCTATGTCACCAAGTTGAAATGAGACTTCATAAGCCTTCCGAGGGCAATAAACATGTCCAATCTTAATATGAATGGCTTTCATTAAATGAATCTCTTCTGTCAGAACATAAACATGTGTGTGTTGTATGTGTCACAGAGAGAGAGAAAGTATAATGACCATGAGTACGCAGCTTTTTTTTTTGTGTGGATTTTCCCCTTGATGGTTCTTTCTCGTCCTCAAAAGACAACTGCTCTGACAGTGCTGGTGGACTGTACGGACATCTATCACTATAGTGATTAATGAAGCGATTCATGACGAGTTAAAAAAATGATCGTTCGGTCCATTTACCCGTCTGACAGACAACAGAGGTGTCACTCAAAACAGGGACGTGGGATACAAGCAAAACACAACATTTCATTTTATTTTTCAGTTTAAGTCTTTTGAGTTTTAAATTTTTCTCCACTCTTAACTTATTTGTATGAAATCATTTCATACATTGTTTGCCAATTACGCCTGCATAGTACTGCTGTCTTGATATTTAAATTTAAACTTCTTATTTACATTTGATTGTATTATTTTGTTTGAATTTTCATTTTGTCACTTGTAAATGAGATCTTGATCTCAATGTGATTTCCTGATGAAAGAAAGTATATGTAAGTTTGCTTGCAGGCAAACTGTCGGGATATGGGCTATTCTTATTTATTGTCCCCACAAATTCTTTATAATGTCTATTTGTGGCCACTTGAAGAGACCTTTCATTTGGCCATGATTTGTGTCTGCAGTTAGCCAAAGACTCATTTTTACTTCTTTCAGAGGCCCTAAGAAGTAATTTCAGTAAAGCATAAGATAAAAGAAAATATTTGAGCCAAGTCTAGGTGAAAAAAAAAAAAAAAAATCTGCATCCCTGTCTGGTTACAGCCATCCACAAAATGTCAGAGGACTTTACTGCTCTGGCCGTGGACTCCCAGGTAGCACAGGGACTTCTGTAAACAGCAGGAGCTTTAGTCAAAGAGGACATTAACACTCTATGAAACATCATCAATCTCTCTCTACTGCCAATCGACTCATTTTGATTAATAGGAAATAAAATTGTATTACAATAACACTAAATACAGAATATTTTCTTTAACCCAACCCATTGCTTACTGGCCCTTTAATATGCCCATATCCCCTTTTCGCTGACAGTGTGCATATGTGTACACAGACAAACACGGTATCCAAAAATACATAGGGAAACACACACACACACACACTCTATACGTTCTGTACACTCTGCCCTGATTTCCCACCACAGTAGGGAAAAACACAGAATCACCACATTTTTAGACGCATCACAGCAAATCACGTCCAGGACAGGAAATAAATAAAGGTTTCCCATTTTGCTCTCACTTTGAAGCCTATTAATGGCCATCTGTGTCTGTGTCAGTGTGTGTGTGTGTCTGTGTCAGTGTGTGTGTGTGTGTCTGTGTCTGTGTCTGTGTGTGTGTGTGTGTGTGTGTGTGTGTGTGTGTGTGTGTGTGTGTGTGCGCCTATTTTGCTAAAACTGGCCTGCCGCAACAAACCCAGAGTTTCTTGGAACGTGCATGTGTGTTATATGTGTGTTATGTGTGTGTTTGTGTGTGTGTGTGTGTGTGTGTGTGTGTGTGTGTGTGTGTGTGTGTGTGTGTGTGTGTGTGTGTGTGTGTGTGTGTGTGTGTGTGTGTATGCGGTTCCTGGCCCCCTCACAAAGGCATCAGTCAACCCAGGAGGGTCTGGCAGAGAAAGCTCAGTAACCTTCAGATCCCTCCCACAGCACTAAATTAATGGCCTCTTTCTTTTCATTTCCCTCTCTTTCTCCTCAGTCTTGTCTTTCCACCATCCCCTCTTCACACTTCCCCTTCAGATGCCTCCCTTCTTTTTCTCCTCTTCCCCACTTTGTTCCACTTCCCTCCCCTTGTTTCAAGAACTCTCCGCTAACAGTAGGGGAAGCGGGGATGGCGTCCTCCACGTCTTCCTGTCTGTAAAGTTGTCTATCTCATTTTCTTGAGCAGCCTGTAGTCCCTGCAGTCCTCAGACCCCCGGGGTTTGTGGTGTTCACACTGGCCACGTAAATGTACTTTGTGTCGCGTCACTTGCTCAAGTTTGATCGCTTGAGTTTAAACATTTCAACTCGTGGATACGGGATAGATGTAAACGGGCGTTTTTGCATTGATTTTGTTAAGTAAAAATTAGTTTCAGATTAGTTAGTTAGTTAGCCACACAATTCACGCAAAATGTGGCCGGTGTAAACATACTGTAATTACTGAAAATCCCGAACTAAGACCAATTCCTGATACCCCATAGTACAACACTATTACGATTACACTGCAGTGTTGTGAGCTGTGCTGGATTTGTAACTTTAAGCATATGTGTGTTTTATTCAGATGCGTGTGTGCGTTTTTTTTGTTGTTTTTTTTTGCATTGAGCTAAATTAGAGTCTGGAGCAGAAGTTGTGTCAACATGAAGCCACATCACAAGGCCATGCACATGTCAAACAGGCCACTGGCTCCGACCAGAGCCAAAGAAACCATCATACTGTACGCACTGTACTGCACATGCATGTGTGCGCACCAGGACTGAGAATACGAATGGGCAACATGACAATATACATGGCAAGATGACGGCAAGAGATATGTCAACAAGTAGAGAGTTTGGTTTGTGTCCATGCCTTTAATATTTCTGGTTGTACTAGACCGTTGTGGGAAGGGTTGCAAATCAAATGAGAAGGACTGTTTGTTTGTCTATTAAATGCTTTCTCAAACTACATTCCAAAATGTACAATTTTACAAAATATTTTGCTATGCCATATGAAGTGACAGAGGGTTTTATCCATTTTGCCATAAAACTTGCTAACTGTTTTAGTATGTTTTCAGAGATGTATTAGGTTATACTAAGTGCCAATAAACAATGCAAACATTAGTTTACAGTCCTGTTACCCTGCCAGCAAAAATAATCACAACTTCAACTTGTATCAAGGAGGAAAAAAGATCCTGATGTTAACTGATGAGACTGATAATGACGAGTGAAAGATCAACACACAGATTATTACAAGTATGAGAATGTGTGGCACGACCACAAAATCCACTTTGATCGCCTTCTCTCGCTCTCTTTCTCACTCACACACACACACACACACACACACACACACACACACACACACACACACACACACACACACACACACACACACACACACACACAGACACACACACAGACACACACACAGACACACACACACAAACAATATATAGTTTTTTTTAAATCACCATCGCGATATCAACTGGCCCAATAAACACATCGTGAAAGGCCGCAACATATCGCCAAAGACCCTCAGAGATGTTCTGTGTTAAGGCCCTGACACACCTAACCAATAATCGGCCGTCGGACAGTCTGGCGAGGTCGGTGAGTGCCAACCCGGAAATGGCGAGCGGGAACACGTAACATGAGACACAGCCATCTTCTAACCGTAAACAAACTGGGAACTATATTCTCAGGCGGAAGAATATAGTACTTGGGCGGAGTGATATGCTCGCAGCAAGTCTGTCTGAGAATATAGTTCCCGGTTTGTTTTACGGATAGAAGATGACTGTGTCTCATGTTACGTTGTTTTTTGTACACGCTGTGACTCTACAAATCACAACATGTAAACAGGAACATGTTGGCGTTATTTTGTCACTTTTGTCACAATTCGGAGCAGTAGTCTAGTTGGAACCAGTTACCTGCAGGATCTGTGCTAGGCTAAGCTAATGCTGGAGCCGTCAGACAGCGTTACAGCACGCACGGAGATGAGAAGGGTATGTATCGACTTGTCTAACTCTGGGGGTTACGGTGAATAAGCTAAAGTCCCAATAAGTCGGCGTGTTCCTTTAAGTTGAAAGAAAATATCTGTAGAAAAGTGCACTTTAAAATATAACATTATTTCATTTCAAAATCATTCATTTTTTAGTGGTGCTTTTTATATTCAATTCAATGTTCAATTTGTTCAATAAAAGAATGTTGGAAATAATTTGTTCTAAATTCATCAAGCAGTTTGTTGTATATAAGAAGAATACTAGAAGCAGAGGAAATGCAGAACTGAGCACGCACGCACTGCGCTTTCAAGAGTACCAGCATGACAAGCCTCTGATGCATCACACAGATAGCAGATCACATGCTTGGCTGTTTTGTAGGGACAGTAGATCACTTTGAGCTCTAAGTCCAAATTTAGCGACAATACATCAGACTATTAAAGGATGTTTAGCCTAAGTGGAGCAGGTACAGTCGAATCATCTGAGCAGTTAATTGATCTTAAGCAGAAAGATCTTAGAGCTTTAACTGCCTGAAAAGCTGAGTTGGGGGAAAAAAAAACGGAACACAAGCAGTACAGGGGCAAAGTGCTGCCCAAGAACAATAGACTACAACTTTTTCTGATGTTATCGGGCTTCTTCGGCTGACTTTCACAATAAAAGCCTTCCAGCAAAGGAGAAAGGTATTGTTAAAGTACCACAGGGACGGTCAGTGGCAGAAGTTGAGCACAGCTTAGCGTTAGTCAAGAATGTTGGTCTAAATCTACAAGTGGACACTTTGAAGCCATATTTTTATCAGTGGATCAGTTTGAAACAGTTGTGAACTGGTCAGGCGAAGAGCTGCAGGCGCTTCATGAAATTTGGGCGAATATTTAATATACACAATTAAGGTAAACAATGCATTTGCTGCCAGTACTGTTGCCAGGATTATAAGAATAAATAAGGAGGATGAGTCAGCGACATCATAGAAATATTCATAAGAAGGTAACACTATAGACAACCTGACAAGAAGCCCTCTTTTATTCTTAAAGTCAAACAATAAATAGAATAAAAAGAGGAATAAAAAAAAAAAAACATCTCGTCAGCAGGTGCCAGAACCCCAACTTGAGATAAAACGTATTGATGGACAGCAAATAATATCACTTGCTACTGAACAGCATTTTTTTTTTTTAAGCACATCAATCCCACAAACAATCCACATGATCAACAGAGTTCATACCCAGTGAGAAAGGAGTTTCTATCCAATAACCGGTGGTCTCTTCAGACCAACGGTGAGACAGACCGACAACTCAATTCTCACTTCGCTTGCTGCTGCCAGAGGCCAGAGTGTGAGCCGTGAGCCAGAAAGAACCTCCAGTATGTGGCCGGGTTGGCTCAGTGGGTAGAGCAGGCGCACATGTACTGAGAGGTTTATGCCTCGACGCAGCGGTCCAGGATTTGAGTCCGACCTGTGACGATTTTCTGCATTTCTTCCCCCCCTCTCTCTCTCTCCCTTCCATTTCTCACCTAGCTGTCCTGTCAAATAAAGTCGGAAAAAGCCCAACAAATAACCTTAAAAAAAGAAAGAACCCCCAGTAGAGAAAAAGAAAAACAGAGACCACCAAAGATCCTCCACTGCTGGTTACTACAGCCTGAAACGGTCTTAACAGGCCGGGTGAGGAACAAGACAGGTGGTCCCCCCGCCCCCCAAAGGTAAACAGAGATGATCCCACAAACCCACGCTGACACCACGTCTAAACCTGACCCACCTACAGCAGCTGCCAGCCGCCAAAAGCCTGCGTCCACTGACCAAACCGAGCCGGAAGCGGCCACGTCGTAGGAGTCTCAGATCTAACCAGGTGGCATTCAACCTCCATTTCGCCATTTCACAATTTGCTCTTGTTAAATAGTTAAAATGTGTGCGAAGAGGTGAGGAGAGAGCAGTGGGGCCAAAACACACAATGGTAACTCAGCCCTGAGAGCTGGTGGTCACACGCTTTCAACGATGTCAAAAGGCTGCTAGTTAATTAGGCCTGGACCTCCCTGGAGACTACCTGGAGGGTCGGAGCTGCGTCTTTCTTTGAGTGTGCGAGCGTACCGCTATAAAAAGTGATAAGCGGGAAATTGGGGAAATGAGCCATCTGAGTATGTGAAGGGGTAGGACAGGAGCACGGAGGGAAGGAACCAAGCCTTTTGTCTGTCCTCTGTCTTCCTGCCACCCGTCCGCTGCTGGTGTCGAGCTGTAAAAGGCGTCGCTTCAGAGAGACAGCTGCGTCTCAGCATGTCAGCAACTGTTCAGCCCGAACCGTCCTAAACCAGCTGCATTCAGCCGCGCCGCATGGCGTCTCGCGGCGCTGCACAATGAGAATGGACACAACTGGCGTCCCACCTCGCTGTCAGGCAACAGTGTTCGTCCGTCGTCACGTCTCACCGTGAGAGACTGCCGGCAGAACGAGACGCCTGACTGGTCACGTATACAGGGTGGCTGTTCACCTGTAATAACTGTCTGTCACCATTCACATTGAACAGAGAGCACTGCTGAGAGCACGGTGTGGAGGCTTTCTTGATATGAAGACATGGCTGAGTGGTGAAAATACTGTTCCACATATTAAGACAAACACCTTTGCAACACCTGTTTTGGGGACATTTTAAAAAGGTCCCATGGCATGACAATTTCACTTTATGAGGTTTTTTAACATTAATATGCATTCCCCCCCAGCCTGCCTATGGTCCCCCAGTGGCTAGAAATGGTGATAGGTGTAAACCGAGCCCTGGGTATCCTGCTCTGCCTTTGAGAAAATGAAAGCTCAGATGGGCCGATCTGGAATCTTCTCCTTATGATGTCATAAGGAGAAAGGTTACCTCCCCTTTCTCTGCTTTGCCCGCCCATGGCTTTCAAACGAGCAAAGTGGCAGTTGGTCAAGGCCACACCCCCACCCTCCACCTTGCCCCCCCCTTCTCCTCCTCAATAGCTACAGACACAGAAATGGCACATCCTAAGGAAAGCTCATTGTGGGACTGGCTCTAGTGGCTGTAATTCTGCACCAAGGCTGAATTTCGGGAAAGAGACTTCAGATACAGTATTATTAGGGGACCACTAAGGTCTATATAAAAGAGACTTCAGATACAGTATTAGGGCCACTAAAGGTCTATATAAAAGAGACTTCAGATACAGTATTAGGGGACCACTAAGGTCTATATAAAAGAGACTTCAGATACAGTATTAGGGGACCACTAAGGTCTATATAAAAGAGACTTCAGATACAGTATTAGGGGACCACTAAGGTCTATATAAAAGAGACTTCAGATACAGTATTAGGGACCACTAAGGTCTATATAAAAGAGACTTCAGATACAGTATTAGGGGACCACTAAGGTCTATATAAAAGAGACTTCAGATACAGTATTAGGGGACCACTAAGGTCTATATAAAAGAGACTTCAGATACAGTATTAGGGGACCACTAAGGTCTATATAAAAGAGACTTCAGATACAGTATTAGGGGACCACTAAGGTCTATATAAAAGAGACTTCAGATACAGTATTAGGGGACCACTAAGGTCTATATAAAAGATATTTCAGATACAGTATTAGAGGACCATTAAGGCCTATATAAAAGCATCCAAAGAGCACCATGTCATGGGACCTTTAAAGAAAAACTGTTGGTATGTATCTGTATATGACACAATATTTAAGATAACGTGGGTAAACAGAGTATAGTTAGCCTGGTTGACACCAGACCCTTCTCAGTTGTAACTGAGAGTGGGTCTGGGCAAGCTTCATTCACAGCCCATTTCCAAAGGGGCGTCACCGAACAGACGCCGCTCAAATGCCTCTGGGCGCCATTGGATAGTCCTTCAACCAATCAGACCAACGATCCGGGTGACGTAGCAGCGGCATCAACGAGTTACAGCGCTTCTGTGGCCGTCACGTTGAATGTAAACAAAAAGCTGCTCGCCGTCGCAGCACTATCGCCATCGTGTAAAGCCCGCCTCAACGGTTGCGATTGGTGCCTCGATTTGGGAAAAATAGAAATGGGCTTGAGCGGTCTCTTGGCCAGAAGGACTTGCAGAGCAAATCTCAAATTTGCCTGAAGTTCGTCAGGGTTTTCCCAGGCTAGGGTATAGTAATATTTAAGAGAAATCCATGTTTAATACATGCCCAGCACATTGTGTCAGTTCCCTCTTTTATCTAGTCTATCACATTCAGATTGGGTTGACATCGCAGTGTGTGTGTGTGTGTGTGTGTGTGTGTGTGTGTGTGTGTGTGTGTGTGTGTGTGTGTGTGTTTAATTCATTTAATGAATTAAACAATAATTGTGAAGACTTTTTTTGTCTAGTAGACTTTGATGAGAAAGACGAGCTTTGGGTAGCACACATCCTGACGTCTTAGCAAACAATCAAGCAGAAACAAAGTAACAATCCAATTCATTTGGAATTCTGTTTCTGTCCATAAACCAGAAAATCCACAACCAAATCCAATATTCACTTTCATTTAAGCTCTGAAAAGAAAAAGAAAAAAAAGTTTTGGCTTTCAAGCTACTTGATGCTCCAGTTTCTTCACTGGCGACTAGTTTCTAGCCGTCTGCCTGGTCCTGGGCATGTAATGATTGTAAGAACCATTTCCCAGGCTCCTGCTCCTTTTTATCTCCACATTTCTCTCCATTACAACATATGGAAGCTCTAAAGCTGTGCCAACACTCAAAGAGCACATTCACTGAATTCCCCATGGTTATGATGGCTCTGGGTTACGCTGACTTGGCTTCACAGTGCCAAACAGCTCATCCTCCCTGCCCGTTCCCCCTCTCCGTCGGCTCATCTCCACCTACTAATTTGCCCGCCGTAGGTCGGGCCGCCCTGATGTGGCGAGCCGGTAACCACAGCAGCACATGTTGAGCTAAGATGGGAAAAAAAGATGCACACGTGTACCACTTATCAACCGGAGGGAACTTCTTAAAATCTCTTCAAATATCCAGTTTGCACGCTCAAGTATGTAAACAGAGCATGACAAACAAGTTCAGATCGATGCCAAATCTTCAAAGCATTGCTAAAAAAAAAAAAACCTTCCTGGACAGACCCTTCATCACGAGCTCATCCCTCTGTATTGCTCACTCACAAAAACACACACAAAAAACACACACACACACACACACTACAGCGTGGTTATCAAATCAACAGATGGAGTGCTCAATCACTTTCTTGTGATGTAACTCAGCAGGAGTGTGTGTGTGTGTGTGTGTGTGTGTGTGTGTGTGTGTGTGTGTGTGTGTGTGTGTGTGTGTGTGTGTGTGTGTGTGTGTGTGTGTGTGTGTGTGTGTGTGTGTGTGTGTGTGTTGTTGGCTTGCCTTTAAGGCCGAACGATTTCAACGCTCCCCGAACCTGACCGGAGGCTTTATTACAGAATCATTTCTGCATGTTCATCATGTGCAGTACTTCATTCAAGCAAACTATGCAAGGCAAGTACACACACACACACACACAACACACACACACAGTCAGCCAAGTCATTGCCTATTAACTAAGTGCGACCCAGAAGCATGTGGGAGGATACTGTCCTTTATTCCCCATGAAATGAGCGAAAACAACATAATTACACGCTTAGTGATATATCATCGTCCTGCTTCTGAGGGTTAAAAATAAAAGGCCTCTGAGATCAAACAAAGGGGAGAAATGAAAGGACAGTGCTGCTATGGAGTTGTACTGTATACAACACGCACGCACAACACACACACACACACACACACACACACACACACACACACACACACACACACACACACACACACACACACACACACACACACACACACACACACACACACACACACACACACACACACACACACACACACACACAACAATGCAATCATCCGCGGCCGGCCAGCAGTCTCTCTGAAGTCAGTTCAAAGATAACACTGACTTGGCCAGGGATGAGTGGCTGGCTGCTGGATGGCCATGTGGGCTGGCACTCGGGGGTGGGTGGGTGGGCGGACGTTGTGGGCTACATGCAAATCAGGAAAGAAAAGCTAGAAAGAGGCCCAAAATTTATGTTTAAGTGTATTTTTAGTGTTATTTTGCTTAAAACAAGCGGAAAACCTGCATCTAATCCCCAATATCTCATTTTCTCTGGGCAAAGTTCCAAAATCTCAAATTAAAACCTTAGCTAGGATGCACTCAGTGGAGCGAAAACCTCCACTAATAATAGTCATGTTTCCAACATATTTTTATGCGCATTTTGAAGTGTCGCATTAAAAAACGGTGGATAGAAATGGCAAAATTCTAAAAAAGGTTCCCCAAATTCGCAAATAAGTTTTTACGCTCGCTTGAGGTGGTTTTTGCCTTTTTCGCAAAAGAGTTAATGTGCAAAATGGGAGATGGAAACAGCTTTGCCGATTAAGCTGTGACGTAGCGAACATGTAACTCACGACTATAGTCCGTTATCCATCGGATGGGGGAAGGATCGGGGTATGGGTCCCATCCAGTGCACCGTACACTTGTGGCACAAGGTGTGTAGTGGAGTTTTGGTGTGCTATAGCCTGGGCCTCAGCCACGTTGGGTAAAGTGACAAATTGGTTCAACAGCTTGAATCTTAGCTTCTAAACTCTTTGATTCAGCCAGCCGGTTTGCTATCTACAACCACGCGTAACGTCAACTTGTGATGAAACTACGCCTTGCGTAGTCTTTTATCCGTTTTAAACCAGTTGATGGAAGCGCTTGTAATTCGCATTTTCAAATTTTTTATAGCGACATTTTAAAAGTTCGCTTAAAATTCTCTTGACAATTAGATGGAAACATGACTAGTGAACAACCAAATGAAAAATCTGCAGCCTACAGAAAATACTTACTTTTGTTGATCATTTTGCTTGCATTGTTAGATTTTATGACAAACAATATGCTAATGCAACACTGTTCCCACCAGCACACAAAACACATTATGTATATACGGTATTGTAGAATTTAATCGGTGAAGTGAGATTTATTTGTACAAAACCATGTGCAATATTATACATAAATTCTGTCATTTGATGAATTGTACCAGAGTAAGTTCAAAGCAAAATTTCAATTGAAAAAAAACTGACTTATCTCATGAAGTGTCGAATGTATGGGACGCCAATTCGTACGCCATTTTGACATGTTATCAAGACGCATAATCGCTTTTTAGCGCGTTTATCAACGCAATTCGCCCGCCATTGACCCACATTACATGTGAATTTTTGCCGTAGCAAGTAGTATGAAGGGACGTAAGTCCGTGTATGGAGATTGGGGTGGTGGATGGGTAAAACGCAGGACTTTCACCCAGGAGAGCCGGGATCACGTCCCGCGTGTGCCGATTTTCAGAGTTTTTTTTTTTTTTAGCCTTCCCCAATGTTTTTGTTTTCCTAAACCCAACCATTTATTGTTTTCCTAAGCGTGTTTTTGTCATTATTTTCCGTGTTTTTGTCGCTTTTTTTGTATTACTAAAGCCTTTCCCAGTGTTCTTTTCCTAAACCCAACCTTTTTTTGTGTGTGTGACGTTGTTCTCGCGATAGTACGTCACGTTCTTGTGATAACACGCAACGTGGCGACGCCACGTGGTGGGTATGTTTACATCTGCTGTATACAGCCTAGACATACACGTGGATAGCTCAAAATGCGTACAGATAACACGCCATTTGGCTTTAGGATAGTGGCGTGTATGTTTACGCAAAGTCATGATGCCATGTCGGGAAAAAAATGAATAATAGAGCTAAAAAAAAAACAATTCGGAAAATTCTTAATCTATATTAAAGTCAAATCACTTGATCCCTGAACTCAAGCAGACGCCTCCAGCAGAATTAAACCAAACCTGTTTGGAGCTTTGTGAGATATCTCACCGACAAGTAAACTGGTTCACACTGGGAAAAGTAAAAATGTATCTCCTGCTTGGCATACTTTTGACTTACTTTTGAAGATTTGAATCTTTCATAGCCAAAGACGTCAGTGAGTGTGTGATGCAGTGTAGTCTCCCATGGTCACAGGGCCATGAAGGGGTTAAGGAGGGAGAGGGGCGAGCGTGTTGTACTACGTTTCATTTTCCACTACTCTCAGCCCTTTGTGATGACTCTGGCCTCCACACACTGTACTTATGTGGCTTTGGGACTCAATATGTATGTGTGTGTGTGTGTGTGTGTATGTGTACATATGTGTGTACTGTACATATGTGAATGAGGCAAGGACTCTTTAGTATGATCAAAGAGAAAACACATAAAAGATCCATCACGACTACTTCCATTTACTCTGACACGCGTTTTAAGGATTTAATGACCCAATGGGTCATTAAATCAAACTGGTCAAACTGGACGACTACTTTTTCACAAAGATGACACACATATTAAAAAGGGACATGCTGATGATGAAGGATGGAAGTTGCATATGGGCGAATGAAGAGCTGCAGGTCATAAGCCTGTGCGGGAGGACTCCTGTGGCGTTTTTTCTATGAAGTGCGGGTGAGAAAGCAAGTGTTCCACATGGAGTCGGAAAAGAGGCGCGAGGAGGGCAAAGAGAGACGGAGGGCATGGAAGTTTGGTCTATTTGTTGAGCGGCTGCAGAAGCAGCAGTGTGAATGTCACACTACTGAGATGAAAGTGATGCTGTGGTGAGAGAAAGACAGCTTCGACTAGGGCTTGGTGTCGAACCTCAGTACCTTTTTTAGTACAAAACGAAATCTTTGCACAGAAAAATAAAGTGCCGAAAGTTGACATTAAATGCCTGGTCATTTCATAGCATTACTTATTCGTCGATCAATACGTACTTCCAAATTTTAATCATGATTTTGCCACTTATTTCATGTAGGCAAGGTTCTACGGTACGGCTTGTTGTGTTTTGACAACATTTTCAAGAGACATTCAAGAACTACAGCTTCTTTTGTTGAATGAAAAAAAAAAAAAAAACGTATGAATACAAAGTTCAGCGTAGTTTCTTCTACAGTTCAAAAAGCATTGCTAAAGTAGAATCTGAGACTTTGAGCATTTCAGTGCAAAGATGTACTGGCTTTAGTGTGTGTGTGTGTGTGTGTGTGTGTGTGTGTGTGTGTGTGTGTGTGTGTGTGTGTGTGTGTGTGTGTGTGTGTGTGTGTGTGTGTGTGTGTGTGTGTGTGTGTGTGTGTGTGTGTGTGTGTGTGTGTGTGTGTGTGTGTGCGTCGGGCCTGGCAGTGAAAACAAAGGATCTCTGAGCTCTGCCTCTGGACACTAGACTCACTGGGTAATGTGCTGAGTGAGCACTTGGTGTCCAAGCTCACTCTAATCCACAGATTGTCTCTTTGGTCAGCTGACCCCCCTGTCTCTCTCACCCCCCACACACACACACACACACACACACACACACACCACTTTAACCTTCAAAATCCCCCAACAGGGGCCTCTATCAGGGATACACGGGTCATAGCTTCAACTGATCCCAGAGCTCCCTCCAGGGAGAAGTTGGTTTTCCAGTTGGGGTATAATTCCCAATTGGTCTATGCTGCATACATTCTTA
This sequence comes from Perca fluviatilis, assembly GCF_010015445.1. Lineage (NCBI taxonomy): Eukaryota > Metazoa > Chordata > Actinopteri > Perciformes > Percidae > Perca > Perca fluviatilis. The sequence goes on along the minus strand of NC_053114.1, from coordinate 38,565,848 downwards.
AAATCTCAAGATCCATCCTTCAATCTGTACCTTTTTTTTTTTTTATGTGTGGTTTTACACTAATAGTTCTATTTAGAGATCTTCCCAAGAGGACGTGGCGCTAAACTTTCAGTCAATAAAATATTTAATCGACTGACGGAAAACTAATCGATTGATAATCGATTAATGGTTTAAGTCAGTGGTTCCCAATCCAGATCCCGGGTACCCACAGTCCTGCTTATTTTCCAACTCCCTTATTCTACCCACACCTGACAAGATAGATTAGAGGTTTTCGGTAAAGAGTTAGTGCCTTCCAGCTTGGGTATTTTTCATTATTTTCTGACATTTTACAAATTAAATGTCAAATGTTTGACTTGTATAAAGCTGCTACGGAAAATGTGCCAAATGAAAAACTAAGCATTGCCGGTCATAAACCAGACATCTACAAAAATTAAAAGCCCATGTATCAAACAGTTTTCCCTTTAACTGACACATAACCCTAAATTAATCTTCAAGAATAAAACCAAATAAAAACGGGACATGGTGGATTACATTTAAAACAATCTGGAGATGTGGCCGGGTTGGTTCAGTGGTAGAGCAGGCGCACGTATACCGACGCAGCGGTTCCAATCCGACCTGTGACAATTTCCTGCATGTCTTCCCCCCTCTCTCTCCCATTTCTCACTTAGCTGTCCTGTCAAAAAGGAAAAGCCCCCAAAAAAAGAATCTTTAAAAAAAAAGTAATAATAAATTTGGAGTTTAGTGACAACATGAGTGTAGTGTTCGTAGTTTATACATTACTTTTCAAAACTGAGCTTCAAAAAGTGAAGGAAAAAAAAACCCAGAATCCTACATCTACTCCATGGGATGCAAACCTCAAACATGTCCAATAACCCCAAACTAAGTGAGCCGTCTCCACTGCAAACAATTGTTCTGTGAAGACAAATCAAAACCATGATTTGGGTTTGTAAAAACAGTGGACCTCACTCAGCTCAAATAAAAGTAGCTGAACCAATAGGAATGTTAAAATCGCTGTGCTCGAACCAGTGCGCGGCTAGAATAAAACCGCAGAATGACTGAAGTGCAAGAAAGAAAGAAGAAAAGTGAATTGGCTGTCTACTGGAGTGTGAAATATCGGTGTGTGGGACAATTTTACTATTTCAAATTTGACTGCAGGTGACATTTCAGATTTTTTGCTCTGTGTGTGTAACTAGTGTCTGGATCAGGTCCAGTCCAGCGGAGTCAGTCTGGAAGTGCTACACGAGCCACACGTCTGGGCCAAAACTTCAGCCTGGAACCTCCCTGGAACATAACAACCCCCCCCAAAAAAAAAGATCAGTACCTCTCCCTGGGATTTATCGATCACCTGTTCGGGGGCTGCATGCTGACAGACTGAAATCCATCTGACGTACAAATCAAAGTCAGACCGTGGCAGCCTACTGGAGAAAGCACAGCAAACCGGGATGGGTGGCTGAATAACTTTTACAAAAACAGCAAGTAAACCTTCCTCTCCAACAGCATGAACACCGTCTTGAATTTCTCCTTTTGAGGAGCTGGTTTTACAACATTTGCAGTCAGTTTGGGCTGCATGATTCAAGATCAAGAATGACAATCCTAAAAAGTGCAATTATTAGCTATGGACAGGTCTGCAAAGAAACGAAAAACAATTGAACAAACAAATCCTCAGAACATATGAAGTGAGTATACGGACTCACCAGTGTCAACAACCTAGTTTTTTTTTCATTGGAGCTTCGTTTTACCACTGACAAAAAGTGCCATCATTTAACGGTCTAACCATCCTATACAGAACGGTACTTTCTGGTTGACTGAATTAATGTACCGGATTGGTTACAAATGGCCGATACCCAATCCGCTTAATGAGGTCAATATCAGCACCAAAACTGATTCCGCATATCGGTTCATCCACAACTAGTCTCGCTTTGCCAGACCTTCCTCCTCAGCGCTGCGGAGGAGGGTCTGGCTAGTGCACACAACATTCCGGGATGGGAGAAAAACATGCTCTGGTTTATTGGCATTTCTTTAAACCAATCACAATCATCTTGGGCGACGCTAAGCGCCGAAAGGAGCAGCGGTTCCTCTGCAAAATAGCTTTGGGAAGAAACTTGTTTTGGTGGAATACGTGTACGTTCAAAAGTCGTTTTAAACGTGCAACAGAAAACTCAGAATGGACAGATAGTCTAGCTAGCTGCCTGGATTTACCCTGCAGAGATCTGAGGAGCAGTTAACCATAGTCCTCAGAAATCCACCGGAGTTTAAACTGCCAACACAAAGGAAGCGGAAGGTGACGGACATCCGGCCGAAATGAGGGACGTCCGGCGGGATTTCCGACGCCACCTGAACAATCCCAGGAATGAAACGTCGTCGATATAGATTATTCCACAGCTACAAAACTAAACGGGTGGTGATGGCGCAGTGGATATGACACATCACTTTGGTGTGGGAGACCTGGGTTCGATTCCTACTGCGAAACATCAACCAATGTTTCCCCTGAGCAAGACACGCTCCAGAGGCGTGCAACCGCTGACATATGTAGCAATTGTAAGTCGCTTTGGATAAAAGCGTTGGCTAAATGACATGTATTGTAATGACTGAAGTTGACACCATAGATTTAGATACAAATTGTAATGTAAATGCAACCTCTAGTCAGCGTCAGAGGTGAAAAAAAAAAATTTAAATACAAATATTGGTCTATTTTTAAATTCTTTCTCGCCAAAAACATAAAACGTTCACCTGAGCTTTGTAAGGCACCAAAACAGTCAAATCTTGAACAAGAACAAGGACAGTGTTCCTGAACAGGCCTCACCGCAGCACCAGATGCTAGATCAGTATTAGCAGCTTCATTTGGTCCATGTCTGTGAATGTGAACTCCAGGCAAAAGGATAAGTGTAATAAGAGGAGATTATTCCATGCGGGCGAGCTGTAACTCACTTTATGGGCTTTGACTGGATGAGAAGAGCAGGCACTGAGGTCCAGCTCAGTAATATCCAGTTATAAACGGACACAGCATGAAGGGCTCCGCTCCACATCTCTAACCTCCTCCATGCTGGCACCAGACGCTCTATGATGTTAACATTTGGGATTTGGGGCAAAAACCGGGCTTGTAAATTGTAAATCTCCGAATAAGAGTTTGCCAGTTTCAGTATATTGACCTCTCTGTTTTCTGCATCAGTCTGACAGTCAGCCATTAAAATGAGCTGCTAACTACGAGGAGGGCTCAAACAAGCGCATGCACACGCACAAGTAAAAACACACTCACGTCTGTACAAATGTACACACACTGTATCAGCCAAACTGGTATGAGAATAAAGCCATACCAATACTGGATTTTGAAGGCAAATACTGATTTATTTATTTGTTTGTTTATTTTTACACAAACACACATGAACTGATCCCTCAAGAAACCGCGACAGAGAAAATTCACAGACGTCAATCCTTAATTCTTATCGACACCAAAAATTCCAAATGACGACTTCTTTGACTTTGAGAGTAAACTTTTATCAGCAAGCCTTACTTAAAACATACTTTTTATAAATGAAAAGACAAACGGAACAAATCAAGTAAAATGTCTGCATAAAAATACAATCCATAAAACATCCGTTTGCAGTTTGGTTTTGCCAATCCAACGTCATATACACTAAATATTTCTGTGGTCAGTATTGACCAATGATAGAATCTCAGGGGTGAATATCGGTCAGGATTTAACTGGAAACTAAACCATACTGCAAGTTCTTATTTACATTCAGTTTTGTCACAAAATAGTCTATGTATCATGATGAATGGTAAGGCTTTCTTTTTCTTAAGTTCTTAAGTGTTTATACAAACTCAGCATAGTAGATATTAAAGCTTCTTATTCTCATTCAGTAAAGAAAGTTTACCTGTTTTTGTACAGTGTTAAAACAGCTACAGTGCATTTTTATATTAGTGCTGAATGACATCCCTGTCAATCTCCTGACACAGACAAGAGGAATCAAAGTCTTCACCAGGAAACAATCCCCTCAAAACAAGTTCATAAATGTCATGCACACCAATATTCCACTATTATTAAGATATGACAATACTCCGAATTTGATACAGGTCATGTAAACAGCATATTCCTTTTTCTGAATACAGCATTTTCCGATTAAGACGTGGGATATTACGGTATTATTCGGGTTTTAGAGGCATTCTTTGGACACGTATACAGGGCATTCGGAATATGCGTCTCAATCTGGGTTTATGGTCAGCTCTGTGAGTTGCTATGGTTGCTGTACACAAACCAACGAGCCAACAGTTTGCAAGCCTGCAGACCCGATAAGGAGGAGAAACAACGCTACTTTTAAACATTATCAAAGACTTTGTTATCAACAGGTTTTGGAAACATCGCTGCGCCAACCTTTTCAAGAAGCCGGTTGAAGGAATGAAAGAGGGATGCTGTGTTCACGCAGTCCAACAAGTCCGCCAATGCTGGAAAACTTTGTTAAAAAAAAAAAAAAAGTGTTTTGCAAGGCTACATGTACACGGGAATATTAGCGGATTATTCACTTTCATTAGCCATGTAACCAGTTTAGTCGGAATATCATCTTTTTCGGAATAAGGGCAACAACCGGAATATTATGTGCATGTAAACATAGTCATTGTCACACTGCTATTTGGGGCATCTTTCTTAGCTGGAATACCAATAACTTTAAAGCTGAGTTTGACGCTGTGAAGTTCATCCTAGAAATATCTATTTACATTTACAACAGCATGGTGGCCCAATGGTTAGCACTGTGGCCTCACAGCAAGAAGGTTCTGGGTTTGAATCCAGGTCGTTCCGGGGCCTTTCTGTGTGGAGTTTGTATGTTCTCCCCACGTTTGCGTGGGTTTCCTCCGGGTGCTCCGGTTTCCCCCACCATCAAAAAAAACATGTACTAGGTTCTCCAGTCAGTGCCCTTGATCAAGGCACTGGCTCAGATCTGGAGTTGGTCCCCGGGCGCTGTGATTGGCTGCCCACTGCTCCCTTGAGGGATGGGTTAAATGCAGAGAATGAATTTCGCTACATGTACGTGTATGTGACAAATAAAGTACCTTTACCTTTACATATGAAACAATTTGTGAAGTAAATAGGGAAACGTAAACTAGATGTAAATAATTGATGCTTTTAAAAGGGGTACCGTAGGTCATACATTTGTTAAGATTAGGCAAGAAAGTTTGTGAATTAAATTTCTTTGACCGTAATTAAAATGTGGGGTTCATTTTGTATCCCTTTCCCCAAGAACAATCCATGCACATCCTGAAGTTATGAAAGCTCATAAGAGACGTACACACCCTGGTCCCCTGAGGACAACAAAACCCCGGAGCATTCCAGAGGAGGTGGGAGTGAAGCGGTTGGAGGACGGTGGGGGTGGAGGGATGTTAAATTGGTGACTTGGAAGGCAGAGCCTTTCCAGAAGCGAAGCGGACAACCTGTGGTTGGGGTTGAATTCTTTCCCTCTCTGGCTCCTTTTAGAAAAAGAGAGGAAAAACGGCAAACACAGACCCCTCCATTCAGAGTAATTTATCCCTATGGCCAGGCCTTCTTTACCGGCTGCAATAGCCCCCTTCCGGGGCTGCCCAGCAGGATGCCTCCGAGTGGCGTGTGAAACTCTCCTGTCTCCTTCAGCTCAAAAGGGAAGGATGAACAATGGCCCTCGCCAGGCGCTGGCTCTGAACAACTCTCTCTCTCTCTCTCGGGTTCCCTCTCTGCTTTACTTTCTCCGTCTCTAAAAAAGCAACCACACGCTATTCCAGCATTACCCAGATTCCTTTATCCATCCGATATCATCCGTAGCCATTTCCTTCAACCTCGACTGTTTTCGCTCATCCGTTCCTCTTTGTTTCTCCCTTCTCTCTTACCTCAAAATCTTCTCTTGGTTTCCCATCCGTTTCTCTTTGCCTCAACTCTTCTCGTCTTCCTTTCTGCTAACACTAAGGCAAACACTCTGAATCAAGGCGAAGGGGAGCACGAAGCGCCCCACATTTTTCTGGGTTCTCAGGACCCCATTTGACCTTACCATTGCCCCAATCATCAAAACGTGGGTGACTCATCCTCCATCACCATGTCTCACTCCAACCATCTTTCCGTCATTGAGAAATATTTCCTGCCTGAAGGTGCTTGGACAAAACTCGGGAGAGCGGGTTTACAAAGGAATTATTGGTCTGATTAATAGCATATTTGTCAGGGACGACATTACAACTGACTTTGATTTACGGTACCCCATGTGAGATTTCTGCAACACATGGAACACAACAGGGAAAATGATGAAAATGAGTGTGGACAGCGAGACAGCTTTATGCCATTACAATAAACTCTGTAGCATGTCTATTTCCCCAGGCGGAGGATGTTAGAGAACGAGCTGGGCTTCAGCAGAACATGTGGTTCATCAGTTCGCATGGCGACACTCCAACTGGTTCAGGCTGAGAAACAGGCAAAGTCCATGTCAGTCTGATCAATCAATAACAAAAAAAAAACAACAACCAAAAAACACTTGCACTGTGGGAGTCAGCAGTTGGAGGAAAGAAATGTGGACCATTTCTCCACATTAGGAGCCTCGGCAACAATCTACACAGCTCTTGCAGGAAGCCATTTTCCCCCCGGCACTCAACCATTCACCAGTGGCTCCTACAGAGCTATTGAGCATTCACCAGGCACCTCCACCCCGACAAGCGCGACAAAAAGCATTTTAAAGCAACACTCCCCGCAGTTCCCACACTATTTCACCTGTCAAACGCTTACAAAACAGTTGAGGAAGGCCAAATGCTCCTCAGGGGCGCCACTGCACACCTCTTGCCAGCCTCGACCCCACTAAAGAAGTTTTTTTTTTCCTCTTAAAGAAAGAATACCGTATACACTTTTATATAAAACCATACCACCTACTATCACGAGCGACTATTCTGAGCCTCAAGGCCCATACGGAACCTTCCACCTCGACAAACATCACCTAAAGTAGAGCAGGAAAACTGGAAGAAAGAGTTTCCTCGCAGAGCCAGACTCCCAGAGCGAGAAGATGAGTCTTCTGGGAATTATGCTCAGGAAATCAATACAAACCAATTGTCTGTTTGAGGAAGGAGACAACAGAAAAAGCAAAGAAAGGGCAGTGCCGGAGATCCGTTGTGTTGTAGGAAATTAGAGGCGTCTGCGGAGTCAGAACCTTGTCCGGCTGACTGATCATTTGAGTAAACTAGGAAGATGTCAGGGTCTCGCATAGCTTCTCGGAGGTCCGACGAAGAGAGTAAGAGCAGCTCCTCGGGGCATCATTTACTCAAGTCTTCATTCTGAATTCAGAGGAACATAGCTCTGCAGACTAGGGGTAAAGATACAGTCAGCTCGCAGCTCAACGGGTTCTATTTTTAAGAAAAGTTGGGATAAAAACAAGTGGTGAATTCCTTATTTAAGATAAGATACTTTATTGATCCCACACTGGGGAAATTCCCTTGGTAAAGCAGCTCAAAAAATTTGCAACAGAATAAGGAAAAATACACATGAAATCCAAATAGAATATAAAGAAAATGTTAAATATAATAAGCAGGGCGATATGCTATAACGTTGTTGAATATCGCGATAACGATATTACTTGAGATAAATGTATATATATTTTTAATAAACAAATATTAATGTACTTTTATACTGCGTTTAGTATTCTTCTAAAGTACAAAAAATTTGCTTGTTGAATTTAAAACAAACAAAAGGAAATCATTCCCAACATTCTTTTATACACAAATAAAAAAAGGACGGTTTCGATTTAAAAATGCAGATATTTTCTTTCTACTAACACACACACTAACAAACATTTTCTTGATTTTCTTTCATAATATGTTGCAGCCTTGCACGATATGTTTATTTCCCCAGTTGATATTGCGTTGACGATAAAAAAAAAAACGATATATTGTGCAGCCCTAATAATAAAACATAGAAAAAATAAGAATAAGACTAACAACAGTAATATGTACACTATAAACACCTATTATATACAGAATATATATGCAGATATAAAGATGAGATAAGGTGCAGATGAATAAGAAATGGGATATTGCACAGTGGGAGGCACACAGAGTAATAAATAAATAAATAATAAATAAATAAATATGCATAGTGCAGAATATTGTGAAGTGATGCTCATGTTGCAGAAACAGCTAGCAGTGCTACAATATAATGTATTAGCCGTAGCGCTCCTTATTCCTTCTTGAGAATGAAAGGTTACACTTCTGTATAAGATGTCATTAATATTAGGGTCAAGTACTTAAACTTTTACTTAAAGATTTGTAACATCTTATCTAAAGTTGTGTTTGACAATAAGGTGACAAAATGCAACCCTGCGCCTCATTCAATGACAGACCTTTATCCCCGTTTGAATGAGAGACAACTGCTCAGTAAATTTGCAGCTCTCCAACTTATTTTAGGAGGCAAAGCAAAACTCCCACTGAACATACTTTTTCAATTTTCCGCTATGCGTGTGTGTAGGATGGAGAGGTACAGCTTAACTTAGGCTAATTATAGTCCGTCTCTAACTGGTTTAGTTGCCATGGTGCACATATTCCATTATCTGTGTACCATGGATGTCAAAATATAAAACTCTGACAGTACATTTGCTGTGTATATAGAGTAGAAACTCTGCAAAAAAAAAAAACCACAATCTGTTAATGTAAATACATTTTTTTTTTATTATGTACACAGGGTTTGAGGTTTTGGGTAATGTGTCTCTGAAACAAGGCAGTCACTTGAGCATCAGTCCAACCTCTTGCTGCCAGAGCGTTCTACAGCACCGCAGCTCGGGTTGACTCCGGGGGAGAAGTTAAACATGACAGAAAGCTTTTCATACGCCCTGAAAGTAGAGCTGACAGCAGCCCACTCAGCTGCTCTAATAAACCTGCTGTTTAAAGAGACGGCCCAAATATTTGCTCTGTCAGCCTGAGGCGTTTAAAGCGACCGCAGCCTTCTGATCACGTTGGCGCTGAAGATGCAGTTATGTATCCCCTCTGGCTGGAGAATAAGTGCGCTACAGTGTTATGACAACTGTTAATGGATCATCAACAGAGCATAAGGAGGTGGAGGCACAACCTTCATCAAAGTTCAATTTGTTGACACTTCAGTCATCGAAATCCCAACATTATCCCATTCTTTGAGTTAAGACCCCCCACCTTGATCCGCAATAAAAACTAAAACAATCTAGAGTGTGTGTGTGTGTGTGTGTGTGTGTGTGTGTGTGTGTGTGTGTGTGTGTGTGTGTGTGTGTGTGTGTGTGTGTGTGTGTGTGTGTTTTTCAGTCCCAAGACATTGTGTATTCTTTAATATCTGCCCGGGATGATGCGAGTGGTATCCGGTTTTAGACCCTCATAAAAAAGGGAAAATCAGGATGCAACTCAATAAACACTAATTTGGCCCAAGGCATTTCGGAATATGAAGACATCAATCTCAATGCCCACCCCACCCCCACCCCTGTCAGCTTGTGACAGCAGCTTCAGCAGATCAAGTCATCAACCCAAAACAGCACGAGTGTAATGAAGGAGCAGAAGAGAGCAGAAAGGAGAGAGGATGATTGGAAAGAAGACATTTAAAAAAAAAAAGGTAAATCCAGTTTATTACAATTTAAGTCCTGTTTTCGTAGCTTTGGCCAGCATTTCTATCGGTAATAATGATAACAACATCGTACTAAAGTAATTGCTGAGGTTTCGGAACACGGTGATAACACTAAAAACCGATCCAATGGGGCAAGAAACATGAGCAGTCGGGCACTCATACAGATTTTAAACAAACCCCCAGTTTAGAAAATTGTATTGGGAAGAGGACATAAAGACGAACTGACGAAGACAAAACTATTGCCCAAACTGTCTGGAAACAGGGATATTAACATCCAACCAACTTCCAACTTTGAGCTACTGAAACTGTGCACCCATTCAATTCTCCTGTGAAATGAGGGATTATAAACGGAAAGTTCAGGTACGTTCACTTTCAGTTGGGCCTCCAAAATGTATATAATAATTTGGATAGTCAGGTTAAACTGTTAGCATGTTTATTAACCTGTCGGATCGCCTGGCTGCTTTTGTTTCTTGCAGTCATGTCTCCGTGTTCCCAGATCTTAGCAATGACTTTAGTACGTACAACGTTATCATAACTAATAGAAAGGATGGCCACAACTACAAAAACAGGACCCAAGATTTAATAAACTGAAATTTCTCATCTAATTTGGGAACACAGGTCATAATGGGTTGTACAGCCAATAGTGGATTTCCAAGGTGAAATCAATATTTAGGTTTTGATTTTATTTTTTAAAACAAATCAATATTTTGGTAAGGATCTCTTTAGTTATTAAGGAATGTTGAACAAGATATGTACTAAGCGGGACATTTTATAATAAAAATCAAATCTGGATGGCGGGGCTCTAATGACGTCACAAAACTAATGCAAAAAATAAGTTCTGCTAACTTCACCCAAAACTAAAAATATTGTTGTACAAATAACTTCCAGCTGCAAAATCACATCATCATTCTGTCCCATTTTCATCCAGGAGGGAAGATAAAAAGGTCATTCTTCAGCATATTATTGTTGACAATGCATCAACACTGTGAGCATGACATGACCGTCTTTCATTTAAATATATGTGTTTCGGGTTCAGCCATAACAAACGGTGCCTGAGAGACCGTCTGCCTTCGGACAAATAGAATGACAGCGTCATATTTTACTGTTAGGGAGGAGTAAATCGCTCTCCTGACACACACACGCCTCAATTATCTGTTCCGCTCGGTCCTCTCCGCACCTCCGTCTTGCTGTCCTAAATCTCTGGCTTTCTTTATTTATGCCTCAGATCCCTCCTTCCCATCCTCTTTTCCCTTCCTCCCTCCTTCTTCTCTTGCTGTCCTCTCCTGAAGCTGACAGCTCTTCCCCCTGGCAAGCGTGATCACCCCTGTCTGTTTCCAGACAGCCTTGATTAAAAGAATGGACCTGTCTGGGCCACTTCGACGCACACACACACACACGCACGCAAAGTATTATGGCCCAGACTGGGAGAAACAGACGAGATGCTGCCTGAGGTCTGATCTTAGCGTTGGGCTTGCTTGGGCCTGCCTGCCGGCGCAGATACAGGCAGGCTGCTGGGAACCGAGAAACCACACACACACACACACACACACACACACACACACACACACACACACACACACACACACACACACACACACACACACACACACACACACAACACACACACACACACACACACACACACACACACACACACACACACACACACACACACACACACACACACACACACCTTCCATGTTGCCATCAGTCAGGTAAACATGGCATAAGATTAATTTGATAAATAAAACTGTAATGACTTGGAGGTCTTGGATTGGAGGACGCCGTGTGCAGGGTTGCAAGGTTAATGGAAAAATGATAATTACACAGGATTAAGTTGCAAAATACTGTGATCAGGGTTATAAATTAGGCTTGCGTGAGTTTCTGGAATCCAACTTATTTTAATGCACTTTGGTACCATCACATATTTAAACTTCTTTCAGTTCGCCCTGGCCGTCCTCCGCACTAGGGTTGGACATAGTTTTGATTTGAACAATTCTCGATTCTTATTCTTTGACGGGTGGAGTTGAAAAACAGTTCAGATGCTTATTTCACAAATAAGGATAGTTTTATTTTGATTCAATGGTGATTTACAGTTTTAACGGGAGGGGGGTGGATTCAATGTAAAATAAAAGCCACACTACTGCGCCACTTACTGTGCTCCACGGCTGAAACACAACGAGCCCCTGGCCGCTACGAAAACCAAAACTTGCGCATGGTAAATTTGGAACCGATGATGGGATTCGAAACCAAATCTTTCGATTTTGAAACGATTCCAAAAAAGAAACGATCCCACTGGAATCGTCATTTTTTAAAAACGGTTCCAAGTTGGAACTGGTTCTCGATGCCCAATCCTACCCCGCGCGCCTTCAGGTACCCAACTCTCGGGACGGACATATTTTACAGACAGTAAAAGCAGGCTCCGCTTATCCCATGCGAATGCGCTAAACAAAACTCTGTGTGTGTGTGTGTGTGTGTGTGTGTGTGTGTGTGTGTGTGTGTGTGTGTGTGTGTGTGTGTGTGTGTGTGTGTGTGTGTGTGTGTGTGTGTGTGTGTGTGTGTGTGTGTGTGTGTGTGTGTGGGGTAATTTCTAAATCAAACGAGGTCCCCAGATGATACTAATCCTGTGCGAATAGGGCTTAAGAATGTTCCTTTTTAAGTCACCGGCCAACATTCAACAGAGGTTCAAAGTTCATTCTTGATCACGGAGACAGCAGTTGGGAATACAATCAAACTGCGACTTCCATTTGGTAGCTGTTCTGAAGCCTTCCATTATAGACTGAATCTATAATGAGCTAAAACAATAATTTTATTGTAAACAAACACTGTGATTGGGTCTATATCGCATAAGCTGTTCATCAGATCATCACACAGAATGTAACACCCTTACAATTTAAACATCGGTGTAAGCTCCATTTGCTAATGAAGACCATGTGGTATGATTGAATCCTCCAGAAAAGGAACTAAATGGATTTTGTGGTGAGATTGTTTTGTCAGCCAACAGTCCCATTCGGAGAGGACTTTATTCTACCAGGATGTTAAGTGTTGTAAGATTTGATGGAAACTAGATCTGAGACTAAAATCAGCATTCAAATCGACACAATCTAAACAACATCAAACCAGTCAAGTTTACATTCTGCTTTTTCTACTACTTTTTGGTTTTTAGAGATTTTATCCCAGAAATGATAAATACTTTTCCAAAAATCACTACAGAATCTCTTGAAGTCAAAAATGATTGATGATGCCAACACAAGGTATCTGTGATTAATCGCACAGGCCGGAGTAGATTCAATTGCAATAGAGCTGCAATGATTAATCGATTAGTTGTCAACTCTTAAATTAAAAACTATTTTGATAATTGGTTTGAGTAATTTAAAAATTTCTTTGATTCCAGCTTCTTAAATGTGAATACTTTCTAGTTTCTTCTCTCCTCTGTGACAGTAAACCGAATAGGTTTGAGTTGTGTACAGAACAAGACATTTGAGGACGTCAGATTGGGCTTTTGGGACACAACTAATCGATTAATTGAGAAAAAAAAATCAACAGATTAATCGACTATGAAATTAATCGTTGCAGCCCTAAATTGCAAATACGACAGGGGCGGCATGAAGGAGAAACCCAAGCCTCGCTCATGCAGAGAAATCAGAATTGGCACAGAGAGAGATACGTTAATTGACTATTCTCAGTTTTCTCTATTTCAAAACTACACCTTCCTTCACCGCCCTCCCCCATCTTTCTGACTGGCTGTCGTAGATCTTTCTGCAGCGTTTCTCCCTCCTTCTGCAGCATCTGAAGATCATTGCCTTCACACAGAACAGATGCAACCCACTTTAGGGATACAAAAGAAGAAGGAAAAAAAACAAGAGGATGAATACAGAAAGAGTTACAAACCGTGGTGCTTTAGAAGAGAGGAGTGTGGAGGAGGAACTCTGGCAGCAACAGAGAAACAGCGCCACTGATGGAATATTCTATACTTTGATTAAAGAGGAACAGAGCGCAACTAAAGTCTTCTTCTTCTTGTTCTGGCTTCTCTTCTAGCAGCCACCCGACCCCATCCCTCCATCCCCCCATCCCACAACCTACTTTGTTTCTACTTGTTTGTAAAGTAGAGGAGGTGAATGAAGCAAAGGATTGTGTGTGTGTGTGTGTGTGTGTGTGTGTGTGTGTGTGTGTGTTGTGTGTGTGTGTGTGTGTGTGTGTGTGTGTGTGGCCTGTATGAGATTCAAAGGAAGCGTTTCATGACTTCGACGATGAGCTGGGAGATCATGTGTGTGTGGTGTAAGCAGGCATGGTGCATTCATTTGTAACAGCATCTGGGGGAGCTGAACAGAGGGGGAGGAAGATAGTGATAAAAAGGGGAGGAGGAGGAGGAGGACGGGGGGGGGCACACAAACAAACTTGCTTTCTTTCTTTCAAAGCCGACACGGTTTCCTCTTTGACGAGGTTTTTGCGGAGATATTTTAGTCAAGGCGGCTTTGAGGCGGAGAGGGACGGGCTTCAGCAGGATGCCAGCTTCAACGCTGTTTTGTAACAGAGTTTTTCTTCGTGGCATTTAATTCAATTTCTTCTTTTCCTCAGATTACAGAGCAACATCTGTGTCTCTACAGTCTGTAGGAAAAGAAAGCAGCGGAGACTCCGAGTGATGTTTAATGAACAACCTGCTGATCCTCATCAGACCTGCAGGACAACACGCTGAAGTCTCTCCACTCTCCTCCTCCTCCTCCTCCTCTCTCTGCTGTCAACAAGCCTGACGACCAACAGAGCTCCTTTTGTGCGTCTAAAAGACGATTACGGACCTCCAGACAGGCCGGGGGAATAAAACCTGCAATGATTAAAGGACCTTTTAGTAATCATTGGCTGCTTTGCATGGCAGAACACTCTGAAGTTGCCTGAAAGAGTGGAAGTGGAGAGTGGAGAAACTGAGAGAGACAACGGCCAGTAAAATGAGATGTGCTCGAGGCTCATTAAGAGAAGACGGGCTGAATTAAACACACACGCCAATCAGCTGTGGCCATCTTGGTACCAGCGGCAAAACGCGCATACGCACACACACGCACTCTCATTAGCTTAACAAAACTGTCGGGTTGGTTGTTCTCGTTAAGCGAAAGACAGCCGGCCGTGTCATGTGCGGCACATTTCAGCTTTAAGATGAGGATTTAGATACACTCTCCCTTTCGTTTCATTTGCCTGCCTGACATCATGCTCCCGCTTCTGATCCGATTAGGATATTTGAAGGTGCCGGTTATGCGCCGCCAGTGAGATTCGGATTAGTAGCAGCTGAGGATTCAGGTTGGGAAATATACATCAAGCCGTGGGCGTGAAATAATAGTAGTAACTAACACGGGGAACAGTAGATCTACTTCGAGAAAGCAGGTGTGCCAGGAAACCTCACATCAGGTAACAAACATTATTAACAAAATATAAAAAAACAGGACTCAGCACTGTTGATTTGTTGAGACCTGGGGATGCAATGACATCTCTACAATGACGTCAAAAAAGGTAAGGTTGTGGGTTGATGGTTCAATACAACACAAATAAGAACTGTAAAAGTGCTGAATCCAGCCAGAGACAGACACAGACGCACACACACAGACGCACACACACAGACGCACACACACAGACGCACACACACACACACACACACACAGCGCAGGTGTTTAAGAGGTATCCCAGTATAATCTGGTTCAGATACCAAACCCGTGGATTAAGTAAATGAGGCGCCTTTTGTCCTTCTGCACTTCAGCACGAGCTGGGAGCAATTAGCCACTTACTGCATTTGTGGTGGGACACGCACAACTGACCAAGGAACACATGTTCTCTCTCTCATCGCACACTTGCACAACACACACACACACACACACACACACACACACACACACACACACACACACACCTCATGTCTATCCCATTACAGGAGCCCCTAGGCCCAGCTTGCAGGCTGAAAAGCCCAATTTGTTTATTCCTGTGGGGATTATGGTGAGGGGGAGATGGGGGTGAAATGCATCTAACAGAGCGCATGGGGCCCCTCTCTCAAAGCTCTTTAATTACTGCTCCTCCTCGCCCCCCGGCCCCCCCAGCACCCTCCAACACCACTGCCTCCCGGAACTGAGCCACAATGAACTTGAGCTAGAGTTAACCACACGGCCACTCTCAGCGTGTGTGTGTGTGTGTGTTTGTGTGTGTGTGTGTGTGTGAGAGAGATATAGACAGAAAGGGAGGAAAAAAGCGATCACTAGCCAAACTTCCATCCCCCATAATACTCCTCCTCCTCCTCCTCCACCTCCTCCTGTCAAGGCATTCCAACATCACAGGAGGCCAACACGGAGCAGTGAACTGGGACTAAACTAACAACATCCCATCCCACCAACGCCACCACATCACCGACATATACGTACACCTGTGGTAAGGTGAGAGAAGAAGTTGGTGCATTTAGACCCACATTTGCGCTGTGTCCAAAGATGTAGCTTCTTCACAGCCGGAACAGAAGCTCCATAAAAGAGTTGAGTGAACTTACGTATTAAACCCCTTGCTGGCCTGTGTAGGCCAAATGTGTTGCAAATTACTGACTTTCAAAATGTATGCACCATCAATGGTTAGAAAGGAACCGGCAATATAAGGCTTTATCCAGCCTGAGCCTACACAATGGCTTACACAGAAGAAAACAGATCAAGTTTAATGATCAGCTGTAGCTTTTCAATGGACATCATTTAGATATATGTTGCGTTAAATGGTTTTGTAATCCCAAAAGGTGCATTGTTATTTTGTAAATGCAACACGCAGAGGGACAAGCAGAACTTATGTAGCATCACATTTACCTCACACTTAATATGTCAAATGTCACTAATTAATGTGGTGATGGTGACAAAAAAATGTGGTGGGGGGGGGGGCATTAAAGCAAAGCTTGGTTTTCTGCACATAGAGATGGGCATGACATCAAGAGAAAAAAAAATACAATGTTGGAATTAAAAGGTTTTCACAGAAAAGAGAAGAGCAACATTGGATGATGGTGATGGTGATAATGATAACGCGGATGATGGTGGAGTTCTACTGTATATTCCATTTCACATCCCTGTAACTGGTTCAATGGATTTTCCCACAATCCCCTGCACCCCTGAGCTGCTCCCCACAAGGGCGGTGCGGGGGATCTGTGGGTCCCAAACAAAAGCCCCGGGCAGCCTGGACCACAGTTAAACATGTTAAAGAAACACTCTCGTCTTTATGCACTCCTTTCTCTCTCTCTATTTCACTCTCTCTCTCTAAATCAACCCCCGCCCCCCAATCCCTCCACCACCTTCCTCCTCTCACTTCATAAGAGGCACGGAGGGGGGAGGGGAGGGGGAAGACTCTTATCCCAGAAAGAGAGGGAGGAAGTAGGGCAGGCAGGGAAAGGGTCTCTGTGATTGATTAAAGGCAAAGAGGAAAAAATGGTGGAGTCTCACATGAAACACAGAAGCAGCTAGAGATGACTCTATTCACACTTGTTAAAAGCGCATTTTCCAAAGGCTTCCTCTCCACACACACACACAGAAAAAGATTGACTCCTCTGCTCTTAAAGGCACTCTGTCAGGATGAAAGCAGTTTTCCTCTATAAAGACTCCCAGACCCAAATATCTCTAAGCCCAGCAAAAGACAGAGGCTAAGCAGTCGATTTTTACTTGCTGGCCAACTATTTTGACTTTGATATTGAGTTAAGTATCTGAAACAAGGACGCGTCTACAAAGGCACAACTACAAATGACATATACCAGGCTGTCCGGATGAAAACAGGACGGTTTTACTTGGCCCCTCAGACCTGACCTGTGCCATCAAGAGAATCCTTAAGTCCCATAAGGCATCAGTAGGCTTCAAATGAAGTGCTTGTCATACATCTGAAAACCCCACTCCAAAACACTTTTTTCTGATCTCAGAATTCAGGAGCTGCGTCAAACTATTTTTTGCAACTTTCTGAAACGGACAATCCAACAAGCATGCATACTTTACGCAGCGATTAACTACATGTGCAGAAGTGAGAAAGCATGGTGAATTTTAATTTCTTTCTTAAGCTTTTAAACACGTTACTTTACATGTGTACAACACCATGAAAGAGAAGGCCATTAAGAACAGGTACAGTGCCTTGCGAAAGTATTCGGCCCCCTTGAACGTTTCGACCTTTTGCCACATTTCAGGCCTCAAACATAAAGATATAAAACTGTAATTTTTTGTGAAGAATCAACAACAAGTGGGTCCCAATTATGAAGTGGAACGAAATTCATTGGCTATTTCAAACTTTTTTAACAAATAAAAAACTGAAAAAGTGGGCGTGCAAAATTATTCAGCCCCTTTTACTTTCAGTGCAGCAAACTCTCTCCAGAAGTTCAGTGAGGATCTCTGAATGATCCAATGTTGACCTAAATGACTAATGATGATAAATAGAATCCAGCTGTGTGTAATCAAGTCTCCTTATAAATGCACCTGCTCTGTCTGATAGTCTCAGAGGTGTGTGTAAAGCGCAGAGAGCATCATGAAGAACAAGGAACACACCAGGCAGGTCCGAGATACTGTTGTGGAGAAGTTTAAAGCCGGATTTGGATACAAAAGATTTCCCAAGCTTTAAACATCCCAAGGAGCACTGTGCAAGCGATAATATTGAAATGGAAGGAGTATCAGACCACTACAAATCTCCGAAGACCCGGCCGTCCCTCTAAACTTTCAGCTCATACAATGAGAAGACTGATCAGAGATGCAGCCAAGAGGCCCATGATCACTCTGGATGAACTGCAGAGATCTACAGCTGAGGTGGGAGACTCTGTCCATAGGACAACAATCAGTCGTATACTGCACAAATCTGGCCTTTATGGAAGAGTGGCAAGAAGAAAGCCATTTCTTAAAGATATCCATAAAAGTGTCGTTTAAAGTTTGCGCAAAGCCACCTGGGAGACACACCAAACATGTGGAAGAAGGTGCTGTGGTCAGATGAAACCAAAATCGAACTTTTTGGCAACAATGCAAAACGTTATGTTTGGCGTAAAAGCAACACACGCTCATCACCCTGAACACACCATCCCCACTGTCAAACATGGTGGTGGCAGCATCATGGTTTGGGCCTGCTTTTCTTCAGCAGGGACAGGGAAGATGGTTAAAATTGATGGGAAGATGGATGGAGCCAAATACACGACCATTCTGGAAGAAAACCTGATGGAGTCTGCAAAAGACCTGAGACTGGGACGGAGATTTGTCTTCCAACAAGACAATGATCCAAAACATAAAGCAAAATCTACAATGGAATGGTTCACAAATAAACATATCCAGGTGTTAGAATGGCCAAGTCAAAGTCCAGACCTGAATCCAATCGAGAATCTGTGGAAAGAACTGAAAACTGCTGTTCACAAACGCTCTCCATCCAACCTCACTGAGCTCGAGCTGTTTTTGCAAGGAGGAATGGGCAAAAATGTCAGTTCTCGATGTGCAAAACTGATAGAGACATACCCAAGCGACTTACAGCTGTAATCGCAGCAAAAGGTGGCGCTACAAAGTATTAACTTAAGGGGCTGAATAATTTTGCACGCCCAATATTTCAGTTTTTTATTTGTTTAAAAGGTTTGAAATATCCAATAAATTTCGTTCCACTTCATGATTGTGTCCCACTTGTTGTTGATTCTTCACAAAAAATTACAGTTTTATATCTTTATGTTTGAGGCCTGAAATGTGGCAAAAGGTCGAAAAGTTCAAGGGGGCCGAATACTTTCGCAAGGCACTGTATAAACAATTCTGCTATTAGATGTGATTGGACAAGTCCTTTTTTGAGCCGACCTGGAAAACATCCCCATATCGTTGTCTCCTCTACTTGATTAGTGCCATTGGTCTCAACCAGAATGCCAACTCCCGTCTCAAAGATATATCGCGCCCTGGCCTCACTACACTGGTTGCTAAGAGTTAGAATAGATTTAAAGAGATTATTCCTCACACTCAACGCCTTACATTGATGCGCCCTGGTTATATCACTGATGTGTCAGTGTGATGCTCAGCTCCAAGGGGATCCAAACTTTTGCACTCCTTGCGTGGAAATCCCTGCCTTAAAGCCTTTCTATGATACCATCTTGTACTCTCTTATTTCAACTGATATTGTACTGCCTTAACCTAAAAACATTGTAATACTCTTTAGTAGGGCTACTCCCTCTTAGTCGATTAGTCGACTAATCGGTCGTTTTGGTCTTAGTCAACTTAGATTTCTTTAGTCGATTAGTCATGTTTTATGCTGAATTCATGCTGAAAGACTTATTTCCAAGAAACATACGAGCACATCTCTGGTAAACAAGAATTAAGGGTTGACATTTTACCTAATAGATATCACCGTGAAACCTACTTTAATTAATTTCATTAAGGCAGTTATTTGTTGTATTACACGATTTCTGAAATGTTGTGTTTAAATATGCAAAGGAGGCATTATCTTATTCAATACATGCATCCTTTTGCATGACTCTTTGTGGAGAAAAAGATTAAATCAACTAATCGATTAGTCGATACAACTGAATGAGTGTTAGTAGACTAAGAATTTCTTCAATCGAACACAGCCCTACTCTTTAGTCTTTTTTTCTATTACATGTCTTAATTGCCTTTTTCTCTTATTCAGGATCTAATATTGTACCTATACTGCAAAAGAACTACCCTTCTTCTTGCTGTGTTGTGCTTCATACATGTGCTTTACATGTATTATTGTTATTTAATTTCATCTGGCCATGATTTTGCTGACTTTGTAACACGTTCTAACATTTTGACATCCATTGGGCAACATGACATCATGACTTTGCGTAAACATACACGCCACTTTCCTAAAGCCAAGTGGCGTGTTATCCGTACGCATTTTGAGCTATCCGTGCGTATGTCTATGCTGGATACAGTGGATGTAAACATGTTATCGAGAACGTGCCATGCTATCGCAAGAACGTCACACGCATGTAAAAAAAAAAAAAACATTGGGAAAGGCTTTAGTAACACAAAAAAATGACGGTGACCAACGTCACACACTTAGGAAAACAAACGGTTGAGTTTAGGAAAAGAACATCGGGGAAGGCTTTATTAAAAAAAATAATAATAATAAAAAATAAAAAAAACATGGATGATAAACCCCACATGCGGGACGCTATCCCGGCTCTCCTGGGTGAAAGTCCTGTTTTACCCATCCGCGGACTTCAGTCCTTTCATACTACTCGCTACGGCAATAATTCACATGTAATGTAGGTCAATGGAGGCCAAACGGCGTTGATAAACACGCTAAAAAGCAATTCTACGAACTGGCGTGTCATACATATGCCACTTCATGAGATCAGTCTGTATTGGGACTATTGCTAAACCCCAAAATTGCTGTGTAAGTTCATAAGGCTGTAAGGGTTGTGAAACCCCCAAACAGTGGTCCCCATCTACCCCTGGCCAGGCTCCATGTCTGCTTTTGATGATGAAGGAATGAGAACAGGTGGGCCAGTGGCTCCAGACGAATGGACACGCATGTAATCGTCATGACAGAGGTATTTGGATCTGGTGCAAACAGCCTCTCACTACAGGACATACGATATTTCCTGACATCATGCTGGACAATTGTCTCTCTCTCTCACTCTCTCTGTACATGTCCAAGTATTTACATAAATGTCTGGTTTTATTTCCGTGTTCCCTCACTTTAACCTCTAAGGAGTGCTGAGACCCAGAGTTGAGGACAACGTGGGAAATAACCAGCTACAAACACATACAACAACACTGTATCATTACTTTTCTTTACTTTATCATCCAGCCCTGGGGGAAAATATCCAGGGACGCATCATGTTCTTCAACTAACTAACTAACTTCTCTCCATCCAGCTGAGGGCTCAGGCAGCTTTAAGCCCAGTTAAGTGAGCTGCCAGTGATATTGTGTAATCCGGTTTGTTGCTAAAGCTCAGCTTCCCCACACCTAATCTACTCGTAAGGGTTTGCCTTGATAACCTGTTTCCTTCCACTCTTTCGGTGGGCTTGTAGACAGTGGACCTTTAACCTCATTTGTTATTCTATTCAGTCTTCAAGTTCTTCTTCTCATGGCCCTTGCTCGCTTATTCCTTGTTCCTCAGTCTGTCGTCAAGAGACCAGTTTTAAAGCATTGGTTGGGTTTTTTCTCATTGTACATGTGGCGGCCCCCAGCTCTGGGATGTCTCATCCAGACGTCGGGGATAGGATACTACCTCTTTTTTATTTGCCTCTTAAGTTACAAGACAGACGATTGTTTAAGCAGAGCTCTGCTCCAGCTAAGCCCTGCTATAAATCTGGGCTGATTTAGACTGCAAAGACAGCTTCCTGGACAGGGCAGAGGCTGCGGGGATATACTGAGATTTGATGGGCTTGATGGTCTAGCCAGGGTTTTGCTGAAAGTCGTGTCGGATAAAAAAAAAAAAGCGATTGAGTCAGAGGGCCATCACTCGAATGCGTTTTACATTCATACCAATATTCCACTATTATTCCGAATATGACAATATTCTGAATTTGATACAGGTCATGTAAACAACATATTCCAGTTCATATTAAGAATAAGGCCTTTTTCCGAATATAGCATTTTCCGATTTAGACATTATATAGACGGTATTATTCAGGTTTTAGAGGCATTCTTTGGACATATATACAGCGCATTCGGAATATGAGTCTCAATCTGGGTTCAGCTCTGTGCGTTGCTATGGTTGCTGTACACAAACCAACCAGCCAACAGTTTGCAAGGCTGCAGGCCCAATAAGAAGGAGAAACACCGCTCCTTTTAAACATCAAAGACTTTGTTATCAACAGGTTTTTGGATATGCGCACACATCACTACACCAACCTTTTCAGGACGCTTGTTGAAGGAATGAAAGAGGGACACTGTGTTCACGCCGTCCAACAAGTCCACCGCCGCTGGTAAACTTTGAAAAACTAGGAATTTGCACAGCTACATGTAAACAGGAATATTAGTGGAATTTTCACTTTCATTAGCCATGTAACCAGCTTAGTCAGAATATCGTCTTTTTCGGAATACGGGCAAAAACCGGAATATTATGTGCATGTAAACGTAGTCTTTGTTGCAGTCCACCATGCAAAAATATATATTGTTAGGGTGCGTTATGCATCTATCTAGGTATATGTTTTATGCAATTTTATATTTCAATATATGTATCCTTGATACTGTAATTCTTCTGTAAATTAAAGATTTTTATTAAAAAATGTTTATAGATGTCTTGTCATGTATATAATCCAATTAATTAAATAGCAGAAAAAATAAATCGCTGATTAAAAAAAGGTCCTCACATTTATAGCAAAATCTAATATTACCATCCAGAGCCACCTTGTTATTTATAGTGTGGGAAAAAAAAAATAGATTTCTATTGTTTCACAGTATTTAGGGTCATATCACCCAATTTTAGTGAATATGTGTTTGAGCACCCTGCTACGGCTGTGTGCATGTGTAAGCTCCATGTAGCAGGCTAGGCAATCAGGACATTTGCAGAGCTGGTCGACGTTCTGGGAGGAGCTTTGTGATCAATAGGCCTGCCAAGCGGCATTAGTCCTCCTGGCCCACAGGGCCCGTCTCTGGACACAAGAGCAGAGGGACTTTAACTCTGATCTTATTTATGAGCACACAAAGGGCAGCACAAGGGGTCTTTTGGTGGGGCCTGTTCAAACAGAAGGCCGATGCGGATGGGTCTTTGAGGGGGCTGGGTCGCAATGACTCTGGGGAAGAGAGAGCGGCTGACAGGTCAGTCTCAAAGCCCTAAAAAACGGGGCCGGGATCAGGGGGTATGTAGGGAGGGGAGCGTGAGGGAGCCTCAGCCTTCTCCCTCAGCTCCCCAGAGACGAGCAGGGCTTAGGGACAATATGTCTGCGCTGTGGAGCTAAGGGGATGCCAAGAGCGAGCGCAGGCTAGGGGGAAGTTACGGCTGGGAGGCAGGTGGGTGAGGCGCATGGGGCGGCCGATCTAGAAAAAGGGCCTCCACCTTGTCCCAGCTGTCACGCAGTCCCGCACAAGTATGCGTCGCACCTCTCAAACAATCGGGCCTCTGTCCCTACATGCAGGGGAAACAGTGCTAAATCAAGGAGCAATCCAGCCCCCTCTCCAGGCTGGCAGGGCAGCCACTGCTTTGGGGGATGAAGGGCAAAGGATCAAAGCCCTCAGGAGAGGAACACAACAGTTCCATCCAGCTGGACGCTTCCCTCCTGTCACCTCAGTGAGGGGGTGCTGACCAGGGAGTCATTTTGAAGGTGGGGGGGGGGTGGCATTTGGTATCATAAACCGCAAATCAGCAGGGTACTCGGTCGTATAGCATGTGTGTGTATGTGTGTTTATGTGGGAGGGGGTTGGCTAAAGTCAGATGTGACACTGTGTGAGCCAAAGCGCAGATCTGTCACGGCTGTCATTGTTGCTTAGCAATGAGGCGAATAGAAGAAGAGAGGGTGAAGAAAGAAGTAAGCAAAAGAAAAGCTAGGACAGTGGGAAGATTGCAGAGGAGAGAAAACCATGAAAGAGAGCAGCAAAGAACAAGTAGAGATGGTGCACGTTTTCTCTCATCTCTGCATGCTAAAAAATACCATGTTCATATACTTTCATGCCGTGCCCGCACATCTGTGCATGTGTTTTTTTTGGTGAGCTGACCATGACAGGTTTCTGAATTCATCAAGCAACAAAGAAAGTTGCCCAGTCATTCAATTGCGGGCTGCGCACGCGCCCCAACCGCGTGACCCTTCACCTAAAGTCCACTGACCTGGAAGTTACGTCCATTCGGGGCAGCCATTTCCTGACTCTATAAAGGCGGCAGCGGAACTGAAGGAGACTGAGGGTGAAAATGGAGGGGCAGAATCATTAACTACCAGCACAATGACCAGAACTGTGTCCGAGTCCAACCCAGCGTTTTGGAGAGGTCAACCTCTAAAAGATCTGAGAGCCCCACAGGCAGCAGCACACTGAGCTTACACAGCTGAGGGGAAAAACAGGCCTCTGACAGGACTACAGGCAGAGGAAAAGAAAGTCTATAAACAGCTGGCTGCTCTCACAAACGACAAAGGAAGAAACTGCCAGGGGCACTCTTTAGTTTTCCAACAAGTAACAACCAGAGCCAAATTGGATGAGGCGCTGCTGTGAGAAGTGTGTATGATAATTCTGTTGTATCAGATGTCCAAGTCTGAACAAATACGAAAAACATGTTGGATGCATATCAAGGTCTTGATACTCAGCTACCATTAGCAAAGTGTTTTCCCGCCCCCTGCCCTCCACGCACTGTGCCTCAGCCCTAAGTCTTCACAGATCCAAGGCTCAACATCCAGCCTCAGAGGCCATGAGGTAAGGGCTAGACTGGAGACAGAGGCTCTTGTCTCGGCATGGCAGTTTGGAGCGCTGGTCCTGGCTTGGAGCAGATCTGGAACTTGACGTCAGTTTGCGCAGCCATCTCTGGTGCAGTCAAGGTTGCATCAAGGACCAGACAGCTACTCGACTGAGGAAGAAAGAGTCTGGCAAACCTCCAGTCTTCTGCAAACCGCTCCTAAAATCTGAGCCACATTCAATTCAAAGTCCGGCATGGCAGATAACATTCATGCTACTCTATCAGTGGTGCTGTCCCAATGTCCATTCAAGGGTTACACACAAAAGAACTGGTGTTTGGCAATAGTTCAGATAAGCCTTTGGCAAAGTCAACAGTGTGATACAGAGATGGGTGTGTGTGATGGATAAGGAAGTAATGAAGTGGCTGGGTGGGAGACAGGCAAAGAGGAGAGAGACAGAGTAAGTTAATAAGATTTTAGATTATTGGGTGAGGCAGGATTACTTATCCCCTTCCTTCATCTTTCATTTTACTCATTCCTTTTGGGGCTTGATGTCCATCGTCTCTCTGCAGCAGCCACTACTTAACAGTCTGGCCATCACTGAGATGCAGCTGTAAAGGTGGATTTAGACGGTGCAGCAACGGCGCCTATACACTTCCTTTGAAGTTACGCTGTGGGGTACGCCAGAGCTGACACGTTTCAAAAACTGCATGCCGCTATGGCAGTTATCACGTGGAAACGTGGGATCTGTGGTTGGTCAGCTAGACTGCTTACATTTCTGATGTTTCCGTTTCTAAGACTGTTGATAGTGAAGACAACAGAGAAAGTTGAGGAAAGCCTGAGTAATATTGTCTCCTTTCAAAAATAATAGGGTTAAAATAACATTTTTGATTCAACTACTGATACGGTTTTGTACTTTTTTTTGATACCTTAAGCCTTAAAGTGATGGTTCGGAGTAATTTGCACCATGACCTCGAGCCAAACACCCCCCCAGAAGCTTTTTTCACCTGGGTCGAACATTGGGAGAGTTAGCGTAGTGTAGCGTTATCAGCTGAATAGCTTAGAGCAGGGGCTAATGGACCCACGTTTGTATCTTGTAAGTTACCCCACTAATAATGCCCAAAATGATACCAAACGTCTACAAGTAGTACAAATAGGTTATGCACTCATAAAACGATGGATTGGAAAGTTTGTAAGTACACCAGAAGTTTATGAACACTTGCCTGCTCTCTTCAGCTCTCTGCTGCTGCTGCTGCTACCTGCAGTTAGACGAGTGCTTAGGGCCGTCTACAAATTACTACACCGAAAAGAGTTACAACAAAAATATTTATTAATTCAATGATTAAATAACGTAATGTCTCCAAACTTACCTCAATTATTACTTGTCTCCTGCTAGTTATACTACAGCACTTACTTAAAAAAAAAATTTATAAATATTTTTGTTGCATCTCTTTTCGGTGTTTTAATTTGTAGACGGCCCTAAGCACTCATCTTACAGCAGCAACAACAGCAGAGAGCAGAAGCCAGCAGGCAAGTGTTATTTACATAAACTTCTGGTGTACTTACAAACTTTCCAATCCATCATTTTATGAGTGCATAACCTATTTGTACTACTTGTAGACGTTTGGTATCATTTCGGGCATTATTAGTGGGGTAATTTACGAGATACAAACGTGGGTCCGTTAGCCCCCGCGCTAAGCTATTCAGCTGATAACGCTACTCTACGCTAACTCTCCCAATGTTAGACCCAGGTGAAAAAAGCTTCTGGGGGGGTGTTTGGCTCGAGGTCATGGTGCAAAGGACCCTAGGGTGAATTACTCCGAACCATCACTTTAAGGTATCGAAACATGCCTGAACATAAACATGCAAGCCCTTTATTCATTAAAACATACTTCTCAAATGTTAAATCTTAAAGAAACTAAATAAAAACAGAGCATCTGTACTTTCGGTACTTAACAGTTAAAAAGATGCATTACTAAATAAAGGAAAAAATGTAAGCGTGATTACTTTGGAGTATATAACTTAAAGTACAACATGGCCTGATAATGTACAACATATCCAGCGTGTGTCATAGTAGTGTTATCAGCAGGTTGAATCTGACACTGAATCATAAATCACTTCCTATGTCAAAGGCATCTTACGATGGGAGCGTCTTTATGTCGAGGGCCGCTCAGAAGAGTGAATCGGTAAATGTGGAAGGTTCAGCTTCCTGTTGTGAAGCCCACACAGCGAGATATAGATGCACATGTAGAGCCAAAAATGGGATGAGTATATTTAACATCTCTTCCTTTTGATGTTCTCCCCCTCTCCTCCCTTAGCCTGCATCTCTCTCTCCCCCTCTCTCTCATGCCATTGCTTTACAGATAAGAAGTGCTTCTCTCTCCCAGAGGAATGGAAATATCTGCAAGGACATTGTAAACACAGTAAACAGAGCACAACACCATTAAGTCGTCCGTGACTCAGCGCTGGCACAGAGATTCTGAGCTGCTGCTTTTAACAGGAGCTGTATAATAGTCTTCAGAAAAAGAAAAGCAATTTCAATACAGAATGTGAAGCATATTCAATGATGTAGTAGCCTTCACTTGGAAATAAGTCCACTCAACCTTAGCAACAGTAAACAGCTTTAACAAGCGCCGCCTTTCTGCAGCATGGTTTTCAGACCATCTTCTGAAAAATAAATAGCTTAAAAAAGGTCAAACTGAGGCACTCAACACACTAAAGCATTAAGAGAAGTAAACAAGCGTCGATGTGTGTGATGGGGCTGAAAACTGCAGCTTCTCTAAAACTAACTTTTTCTCCATCTATTTGCTATATTCCATACTGTTCACAAGCTTTAAATAGACCAGACAGCAACACAACAACTAGGCATGTTGCATTTTAAATAAGGGGGTGGGATTATGAGTTGTTTGTTTTCTGGACTTGAAGAAGTCTTTGTTTTGCTCTTACCATGCTATAATCGCAATCACTACTAGTATTGTTATCTCTGTGAAAACATGAAAAGTAGAGGTGTGACGAGATCTCATCCCACGAGACGAGACCTTGCGAGATTAAAATGTGACGAGACTTCTCGTCGAGGTGAACACTGTCTCGCAATATCGGTCACAAGTGCAGAGCAGCAGCCAGTAGACGTAGTCTAACCTGGTTGGTCTTATAATACATCTGGCTTTGAAGACGAGTCTGGCTTGGACCTCTAAATTAGCATAGAAGATCCCCTGTCAGTTTGCCAAAGTTGACTCGGAGTACACTTTTGCAGAGCGGTAGCGGAGTTGCCGTTGTAAAAAGCTGCCTGTAAAACCCAGCATTAGAACGTCAGAGGGTACCGCCTCGTCTTAAAAATGGTCATAAATCAGCACAAGAGCAGCCTACTTCCTTGTTTACTGCTGCAATGAAACGCTTGGTTACATTGTAACCTTGGTTCTTTGAATAAAGACTTTTTGTTATACATTTGTCATATTTCTTAATTTAAGTTTTCTTTAAGAGTGTTAAAATCTCATCTCTTGAACCCAATCGCGTGTCTCGTCTCGTGAGCTGAGGGTCTCTTCACACCCCTTACGAAAAGTATTGCTCAATGTAACACGTTCAGGTCCCTTCATAGGTGCTTTCGAAATTGCTTCCAGAAAAATTGAGAAAACCATTAACTTAACTAGCTGATGATGCAGATCGAAAAATAAAATGCATACACAGAAAGCCATAAATCACGACGCTTTGTCAAAGAATAAGCAGTTGAACGTTATGAAATAAAGTTTTATAATCGCAGCACATTACTACTTTAACCCTACCCAAGAAACAACAATTTAAAAAAGATTTTTTAAGGTCTTAGCACCTTCAGTACAAATAACAGCTTTTCGGACTTTCAAGGCAATTTCAATTCATTTATATAAAAAAAAATAAAAAAAGCATGACACTCTCAACACGCAGGGACTTGAATCATGCTAGAGTTGCCACAGTGAAAATTGTATCTTAATTCATTGAGCAAGTATACACTTCAAAAGACGAAATAATTAAGTTAACAACCTTTTTGGGATAACTGAGTGCATGCCCTTTGTGTGAATGAATCTGAATGAATTACGACTGTCCAGAAGTGCATCATGTGTTTGTCTTTGAGCTGTGTGAGCAGCGGCTGTGTCTGGGAGAGAGTGGGTTAGCCGGTCTGTCACTGCCGTGAATGGTGGCTCTGTTGCAGAACAGCGAGCCCTGAGCCTTCTGACTGATCAGGAACACGAGGTCAGCACTTGATGTTCCCTGGACATTGTCTCGGTGTTATCTCAAAGCTTCCTCCAAATCATGTGACTCACAACTTGCAGCAGCTCAGTGAAATTCAGTTTATGTAGTCATTTGAAGGGTTACTGGAAATATCTCTGGGTTTATTTATTTTTTTAGGTACTCGCATCATTAAGGGCCACAGACGAGAAAACTTATTAGGTGAATTAAAAAAAAAAATACAGTGCAAATACAGACACCATTTTTAAAAGGTGGTCTTTATTTCAGGCAACGTGGTGCATTGGAAGCCATTGTCCACAGCCTTCGTTCTCTGGGAAGAACAAAACTAAGAACTACAGTATATATAGAGTATTTCTGAAAAACAAAAGATAAGATTTTGGGTGGAGTATCAGTTGGAGTATAGTTATGATGTGTACCAAAATATAAGGCTAGTCCAGGATATTTAATATACGTCTCAAGTGTGAGTCACCCAAAAGCCACAGCTTATCTCTTCATGCCTTAAGCACTCTCCCTAATTCCAGCTGGTCCCATCTGACCACACCTTTTTCAGTGCTTTTGTGTTGGACTAACAGCTGTGAAGCAAACTGATATTAAAGAATTGACTCCATACCATACTGGACCAGATGAAGGCCATTTCGCACTCCAGTCGCTCTGCAGAGAACCAGCTCCAGAAGGTGGATGACAGGTAGAGCACCCACCCATTATCCTGACCGTCACAGTACCCTGAACACAAACCGAGGTCAGAGGCAGTTCAAGGGTAATGGGAGCGTTTGTTTGCATTCCAGGGCTGCTTCTATGTTGCTTTAGTGGTCAGGCAGTCAGTGTTTGTGAGTCCTGGGGGCACGTAATCTCTGCACCCTCCTATGAAGGGCTACAGGTCATCTGATGGAGGGAAAGGGTTATCGTGGGTTAGGGGGGTAAGGGTGTGCAGTAGTGAAGAAGCACAATCCTCCGCCAAGAATAGCCATCACCCAAAACCCCCAGGGCAGGAGGAGGAGGGAGCAGTGTGCTGACACCCTACACTTGAGAAAGACTGAGTGGAGGGGGGTGGTGGGGTTTAAAGTAACTGGAGGGCAAGTGAGAGCCTCTGTGGCATCCAGTCTTCAACTAGACACTGGGATGGTGACAAGGGTTGAATTCTGGTTTGAGTTTCATTTCGGATCTGGTTCCAAGTTGGTTTAAATAACTGGAATGTTTTTGCTCAAAACCTTTTGTTAATTATTTAAGGTCCTCCCTATTTTTTTTTTTTACTATCAAAGAGTAATCTATCAAAACACCTAAAACCTAAACCTAAATAGAGTTCACATGGGATTCGGGAAGTTTCTGATTTGGTAAGCGATTTGATACTGGATTAGGATTCTATCAAATGGCATTACCCCCAATTTCCACCGGCTGCGTAACGGCTGCGGATCCGCTCCAGAACGGCGGCGGAGTCATTAGGTTTCCATTAAAGTCAATGTGTGTATTTCCACTGACTGCAGAACGGCTGCGTTTCCATTTTTGCCGGACGCCGGAGAGCTCCGCAGCAATTCAGCACACGGCAGATTAGTGCGGGACAGGAAGTTGAGCACAGAAACAAGATAAACATCCGGTTAATTTTCAAAATAAAATACACCGTGCTCACAGCGGATCACATTTCCCTGCACTACACCTTGAAAACACAGCACAGAGTTGTTTCCCCCTCTACTCCTCTGGATGGAAACTAACGGTTGGTTTTGTGGATCTATTCTATGCGAATTCGCGAGATCTTCAAATCCAGGACCTGATGGGTATTGACGGACGGCGGAGCATGGAGCCAATATGCAGCGGAGCCTTTCCACAGACGTTCAGCATTCAGTGGAAATCCGGAGTTAGCTGTACTGATGAGACCAACACGCAAGTTATGAAAACATGAATCCCACAATTCCCATCCCATCCTAGCTCTCGGGCCTGAAAAACAATACCAGCAGACCAATGCAACTGACTTTTAATTAAAAGTTTATCAGTTAAGGAGAAGTACTAAAGTGATATCACACACGCTAATCTAAATTAGTAGTGAGTGTATTTCCAGATATTCACAGCACAACTCGGCTCCGTGACAGACGAGAAGCCAAGAGCAGGAACAAAGCCTTCAGTGCGGCGCAATGCTTGATGTTGGACTTGGGTCACATACAGTCTCCCAGGCCTCCCTCATAAATCAATGCTATCCGGCTGAGAGAGGAACAGAACAGTGCCAACACTAAATCCAATTATAAAATGGGCTGGCACCACTCAGCCTGATGACGATGTCTACCTGAGCCCTCAGGGGTGACAGCCGAGCCCGGGGTGCCAGCTTCAGCTGTGGCAGCAGAGAGGAAGAAAATCAGCAGGGAAAGGATGTGTGCGATTGTTTGGGAGTATTTGTTACAATCAACAGTGTTCCTGGTTGGTGTGTGTGTTTTTGTGGCACACCGCCAGAGGCACATATCTGAGTAGAGCACTATGGGCGCCAGCTGAACCTTTTTATTTCAGCCCGCTGCTGCAACTACGCAGCGCACCTGAACTGCACCCTGGCACCTGTACACAAACACACACACACAAGGGGAACACACACACACATAAAAAAAAAAAAAAAAAAAAAAAAAAAAGCTATGGCACCTGTCAAGGATTTACCATGAATGACAAAGTAGAGGAAGGAGACACCTCTGATATCCTGAAGCCACAAGCCGTGACCTTTCCTTCCCTGCTCAAAGACAGACGCTGTGCCCAAAATCCCTCACATATTCACTACTTCCTACTCACAATATGGTAATTACTATGTAGATGATTATATTAGTGATCTCATCGGCAAAATTAAAAAATACTTTCGGACACTGCTCGGGCCATTTTCTCAGCGCCGCTATTTAAATCATTGTGTCGCACAATTAAAAACGTGCCAGATCAACATCGACCGGTGGACCATCCATAATAAATTCCGACATGAATTGTAGTGATACTCAATACATATTACACTGAATGTATTTTTCCAAATGAATAAATAGAAAGTACATTGGGCAAGTACATAAGTACGCTGTGGTCATGTTGTCATATTAAACATTATTTTTGTCGTTTTCCGGATAGACAAACTTTCCTCGGAATACTTCTTAATAATACTCTTTATAAACAGCTTTTAGCGCTCTGAGGAAATACCACCCTATACAATATCAATTGTTCTCTCTTTATTCTCACGATCATTTAAATATTTTTGATTAGGCGAAGAAACAGAATAACTAACAGACGTACTGCTCTTGCTAAACTTCCAAGACGTGGTCAACTTGTCAATGAAAAACTTTACCTGATGCAAGCCATCTACATTTGTTGGTTAAAATACAGTAGATATATACATATCGTTTCTGAATTATCAGTGTGGAAATCAACTTGCATTTAGTGCCAGACTACACCCCCTACTGGGGAAACTGAGGCGCAATTTTCTTTTCACATTAAGTACGGTACTATTACAGTGTGATTATACTGTCACGTAGCCATTAGTCACATCATTATTTACAGGACAGCCTTATCAGTTTTTATATCTTTATTTACAGTATTGTATTGTGCACTGAAATGCAAAAACTTCCTGCCAGACCTCTGCCTCCAGAACCACAGTACGCTGTCTCGTTCATCTCCTCCGCTCACTGTTGTCGGCCCCTGAAGAGTAGGGCTGGGTACCGAATTCAATACTTTTAAGGCACCGACCAAATTGGCTCTTAAGTATCGAGTATCGAAAAATGCCTCGTCATTCAATACCCAATTTCAATACCCAAGTAGAAAATCTCATCAGCGTCAGTGAGCCAATAAGCATGCTTCTCCCAAGATCTAATGATGCTGGTGATTGGCTGTCTAATGTTACACGTCATAGAGGCTGGCAGGAAAAACTCTACATTACGCACAGAGATGGGCTCACGTAGTAGGAGCTAAAAAAAATTAAACAAAAAGATTTGTGCCGCAATGTTGTAATTTATTTTTGTTAAAATTGATTTTATAAAATTGGTATCTAAAAAAGTATTGTTTAGGAACCAGTATCGAAGTCACGGTATTGGTATTGAATATTTTGCATCGATACCCAGCCCTACTGAAGAGTAAAATACATTTACAATTGATCTCTCTCTGTTGCTTGTGTGACACTACCAATGTAATTTAGCAACTTATGAAATTATTATTATTATTATTTTATTATTATTATTATTATTATTATCATCATCATCTAGTTTAAACTGTACAAAAGAGGGCTAGCGAACATTAGCAAGCTGGTAAGCTAGCCATGACTTGCGCAGTAATGGCGTAACGCATTGAATTCACAATTTATTACTTGGCTATGAAACTTGCAAAACTAACTTCAACATACTATTGCAAGTTAAACAGAAATTACTTACATTTGTACGGCAGGTTGCAGTCGCGCTGCTCTCCTTTCTCCGTCTGTTATTTTTCCTTCAATGCATGATGGTATATAGTACATGGTTAGTGACCATTGTTGTCCACTACTTCTCAAGATGCATTATGGGATACTTTGTCCACTATAGTGTATAAGAATTATAACTTTATATTCAGACAGCACCACAAAATGGCAAACTCACTAGTGGACTATATAGCGAGTAGTGAGTGATTTCGGACACAGCTTAAGACTCTTGCACAGCGTTGGTGAAGAACAGTACAGCTCCGGACACCTGAGCTCCCACCACATTTATAGCAAGCAGACCAGTTCGCTCAAACAACACATTTACTGAGCTGGTTAAAAAAAAAAAAAAAAAAAGCCAGCCACTTCTGAGCCTAACCATGACCCTAAGCGCTAGCCTAAACGTGGACATAAAATGAATGCTTCACCACTTAGTGTGAAGGCAAGAGGATGAGTAAAAACGCCTTGAAATACGCTTTCAGAGCCTAATGCACTTCTCTCTTAAGAGAGCAAGAGTCCGTACAGCATCCCTATTAAATGAGCAATTTCAGAAGTGACTGTGTTTTATGAATGCTGCTCTAAAGTGTGTCCCTGGCTCCCTTCTGGCTGCCAAGGTTACAGCAATCAATCGAAGATCTAAAGTAGCCTGCAGCAGGAGAGGTAGTCAGAGAGGACACAGACTGACATTGTCAGGAGGTATTTCTACCTATTTCTACTGCTGCCTATGTATAGTACCAGTCATTTTATTGTCCTTAGAACTTTAGGTTGAACCTTACAGAAGTATTTTTCCTAGTTTGATTTATAAATCAAATTGTATATTCATTAATATAGTCCTTTATGTGGTTTCTGCATATTAATTTGGATCATCGGCAACATTTTAAAACACTTTCCGAATGGGTCTGTAGCTGGAAAGTGAGCTGTTCATTTCTACTGGTGCAAACCATTTGGCTCTTATAGAAATTGTGCTGTAAACTGAAGCCATCAAACTTCCAAGGATAGTGAAAATGAACAGGCCAGTTTGGACACTGACCAGAGTTTTTCAATAGCCTAGTCCAACCCCAGCATACATTCCAACTTCCAGGGCTAGGTCCAGGCCTGGCTCTGATTTAACTGTGCCCAAGAGTTCCTCTCCCTTCCAGGCTAACTCCTGTACAGGATCTGTAAGGAGCACCAGTCGTCCAGGTCTGGACAAAAACATCCTTGCACGCTCTATCCCCAATCCTCTCATAACCTAGGAGCAATGAATGCAATTAGCATCCGCCACCAATGCAAAGCTACGCGAGAGCATGTGGGCTGCCTGATAGAGGTGTGACGATAGATAGAGGTGAGATCTCGTCCCACGAGATCTTGCAAGATTAAACCGTGATGAGATTTCTCATCGAGGTAAAAAGTGCCTCGCGATATCAGTACACAAGTGCAGAGCAGCAGCCAGCATGAAAAAGCGGCCTGTAAAATCCAGGGTTAGAACGTTAAAGAGTACCGCATCTGAAAAGAGCAT
Organism: Perca fluviatilis; assembly: GCF_010015445.1. Lineage (NCBI taxonomy): Eukaryota > Metazoa > Chordata > Actinopteri > Perciformes > Percidae > Perca > Perca fluviatilis. Next base: position 38,530,894 of record NC_053114.1, on the reverse strand, counting down.
CTGTCTTCACAAAAATCATCTGTTGAGTGTTTGATGGTAATTTATTTGTGTTCAGAATGTAATCACTGTGAAACAATAGTAAAATAAGCTTTATTTCTCTCTGTCTACTGCACAATGACAAATTCAAGTACAAAACAACTGGTCTCAACTGCTGCCAGTAAACGCTTGGTTATGTTGTAACCTTGGTTCTCTGAGTGAAGAGACTAAAACGCGGCCACAGCCGACCTGTCGAGCGCCAGTGTGACGTCATGGGAGCGCCGTAACTGTTTATACTTGCGTGTGGTGGTTGCGACACTAGTTGCAGTCTTCTCCTGAACAGAGGTGGCGCTAATGAGGAAAGCCTACCGACTTTGCTATGTCTACGGACTAGAAGAAGAAGAAAAAAGGTAAACAACGGCAGAACTGGCAGCAGCATTGACGTCAATGCTTCGATTTGATTCAATCACGCCTTTCATTCGCCTTAAAAGAACTCATCTTAACCCAGTAAGTTTACAAGAGAGACTTGCAGTCACTCAGAGTCCTGGCATCCGGTTACCCTCGAGCCCGTTCATGCTTCCTGTTTCCGTTTTGTCGCGCACCGCTGAAAAAAAATAAGAGTGGTGCACGCCCTTTGGACGCGCACTGAAAATCCTGGCGCGCCAGCGAGATCTGCCTCATTTTGACGTCACATTGGCACGCACCAGCTCGGCTGTGGAGACTGTAAAACGCCCTTATCTCTCCACCATAAAAACTGCTTTTCATTTTGTGACTTTCGATTGAATAAAAGGACAATTTTTCCTCTTCTTTAATCTTTAAAATAGGTTAGAATCTCGTCTCGTGAGCTGGGTGTCACACCCCAACTGCCTGATGCTCAAGATTTCTGTCTTTATCCAATCTGAGCAAGAGGGCAGAAACAGCATAAATTAAGATTTTCTGTGTGTCACAAAGACAGAAATGGTTGCTGCCGATGTGAAGCATTTGACATGTTCCATATTACTTCTACACAGGTCAAACCTTTTCTACAACTCTAGGTCTTCTCTACTTTAATCACAGACAAAAAAAAAAAAAACAGACATACTGTATGGATTAGCTTTAGAAAAACCATAGAGCCCCCTGCCTGCTACCGTCAGACCTACAATCCGGAGGGCCTATCCTTAGTTCTCCCCATTGTGGTGTCCCTGCCATCTGTGACAACGCTAGAAAGTATACACTCAAGACCAAGGCCTTCCAGTTAAATTTATACATTTAAAAACACAAAAATCACAAAAGAAGTGGGACAGGCCTTTGAGAGAACCCATTTTTTGGGCCATGACTACTCTATGATTTGGAGCAATATCTCTAAAATAAATGTGGGCTAAATGAAAATGAGGACGATGTGACAGAATGGACTTTGCCCAACATAGATGGATTTGTCTCTTGATGGCCGATACAATAACTTAAGTAGGCGCTTCTCAGAATAGAAGCCCCATAGATCAACCACCTAGCAACAAAAGTGGAAAATCATGCTGACCCAATTAGCGCCGACTCTCAGCAGAGTATTGTTGCGGCCCGCTTAAGTTCACTTCAGTCGAGGGAGATGGTTCCCCTGGTTGTGGTGGAGAGTCTTGTTGTTATGATCTATCTCTAGATTTGCCTTAAGGCATAAAGACTAATTCTGGCCACTGGGAGTGGCCAAATACAATCCTCAGGCAAAGTAACTGTAACACTGTACCACTTATTATTCATCCTCTTTTTCTTTCCTTTCATTTTTATTTTTCCTTCCAGCAAATCTACTGCTTCTTGATAATTTTTTAAACACTTTAAAAACTGCCCTTGTATGCTGAGATCCAACTACTGGACTTTTCCAAATACATTTAAAAGTAGAAAGTACCGGAACATTATTAGTTCTTTGTTTTGCTAAATGTTAGCCTTGATGATTAGTTTAGGTTTGGTATTTGGTAGGGATGCACCGAATATTCGGCCACCGAAAATCTTCGGTTTTCGGCCGAAATACTTTTATCACCGAAACAATACGGCCGAAATGTTGCGATGACGCAAACAGAAACCGCGACCTGCATGTGTGTCAGTACCCGATCCGTTCCACCTGCAAAATGTCTCCTAAGCAAAGAGGTTGAGACGGACCACGGAGTGAAAACAATGAAAAGTACGCTCTTAGAGTCTGTCAGCACACGTTTCACTGAGATCTATATAAGATCCTCTGCACTTCATCGCGACTGTACTTGATCTGCGTTATAAAGACCATTACTTGGATGCAGAAATAAAGCAGGGCGCACGAGAAATGATCCAGACCGCGATGGATGCGGAGAACCCGCGTGGAGATGGAGACGGAGCGCGTACGGAGCAGCGCCCAGCGCATGAGATCAGAGCGCAGAAAAAAAAGACTTGTCTCTCTGCACCAGATGAGGGGCATGCACCCTCGTTGTCTGATATCTTCAGTGAAATCCTGCAAGAAAGTGCCTCAAATAATAATAATAATAACAACAACAACAACAACAACAACAACAACAACAACAACAGGTAAGCTATTCGGTTCTTAGGCTACTGTATACTGTATGTGACTATGAGATTGTAGCCATATTTCTGCTAGATATTTTTTTAATTAAACTTTAATATTAATTTATACAATTGCAATGTCTTGATTTTAGTAAAGTTAGTACACAGTCATAGCCATCAATGCAATGGTACTAATAATTGGCATAATTTCTTTCGGTGTTTTCAGTTTCGGCCAAGAATTTTCCTTTCGGTGCATCCCTAGTTTTGGGGGTTTTATTTCTTAGTAATCCATGATCAGGATCAACACAAAATCTGCACCCAAAGGTTATCAGTTTTAAACGGTTTAAAGTTGCAGCTTTACAGCATGTATTTGAGGAGATGTTCAAAAGAGTCTCAATCTTGCAAACACTGCTTATGTTTACATTAACATTTGAAATCCCCCCTTGGTGTAATTACAGTCCTGCATTTAAGATCATTTGTGATGAGTCCAAAGTAAATTAAAATCGGAGTCCAACCTGATTAACAACATGAACATGAAATGGGGAAAAAAGCAAGCAATCGTGAGTGACCGATTGATTGCAGCAGCACTAGTCTTTTAGTTCTATTTAATGCACAGGAATATTTTAACAACACTGTCTGCTCTAGTTATTAAAAACTCTGGCCATAAAACAATCATGGCCCCTTTTATGGCACCAACTCTCGATCACTGCACCGTAAACAGTGGACTCAGCCAGCCATGGGCCCTTATCAGGCACTGCTGAGCTCAGTTCTATTCTGAAGGTGCTGTTATGAAACACTGAGTGGGAGTTGTAGTATTATACATAGCTGCCTGTGTAGGCCAACTCTTTAATCAGTCACTGTAATTGCCGGGATGGACTTTGAACCACAGACATATTTGTCTCCGCTTTTCATCCATGGCTAAACATCTAAGGGGAGGGAGGCAGCAAGCACTTGGGCCCCGGCCATGCACGGCTCTTGCCCCGGCCCCGTGAGCAGCCAAGCATGGCGGCGCAACGGAGGGGTCACAAACAGAAGAAAGAGTTTTGGCTGAGGGTGGGACGGAGAAGGAGATACGAGGAATGGAGGGGGTGGAGTGGCTCAGAAAGAGGGAAGAAGGGAGTGTAGAAGCGGCGAATGGAGGGGACATGATGGTACACAAGTCCCCAGTGGCAAATTGAGTGCTTTTAAGAGCCCAAACAGGGCTCTCCTCTGAATACTAAGACTTTTCATAGAGGCAACACTGCTACAGAGAGGCAACTCCAAACCCTTTCCTTTGAGGCCCCTGCAATATATGGGGCTTTCAACAGCTTGTGCAAGAGTAGGTCTAATTGGAAGTCGAGGCGATACAAGGAGGGGGTTAGGGAGGCGGGAGCAGAGGAGCTAAGGAGAAGAAGAGAGGCAAGGAGGGGTGCTTGATTTAAGAGGCCATTGTTTTAACAAGTACATTCTGCCTCCCCCTCCTTTCTCCTCATGGCCTCCCCTTCAGATGCCCACACTCCACAGAGTCAAAAGGCGGCGTTTAGCCCCTGTGAACGAAGAGGGGCTGGGCTTGTTTTGACACTTTGTCCTCCTTGGCTTCTGTGAAAAGGCCTCGCTTCTATGGGCCACTCGAGTTCATTAGGGAGTCCAGCGCTTTCAGCCGCGTCCCCATTCCAGCTCTATGTCTCAAAGGGGGCCTCCAAAGCCCTTCACTGTTCGTATAATAAAGACCCTCACCATCTTCACAACTACCACCTCCATTTCCTTCATCACAGGCCTGGCTGAGTTAAAGCCTGTAAGGGTCCACTGAAAGAAAATGGTGAAGAAGAAAGAGTGTGTGGGGGGGGAGAGGGATGTAAAGAAGAAGCATAAGCATGAAGACATATGGCGGAGAAGGAAGATGTGGGACAACCATTTTTCCCTCCATGAAGTATGAATTACACAGGTACAGTGCTTCGCCTGCAACAACACCTAGCTGTGAGGGCACCCTCTCTAGTTAAGCATTGTGTGTGTGTGTGTGTGTGTGTGTGTGTGTGTGTGTGTGTGTGTGTGTGTGTGTGTGTGTGTGTGTCTCTCAAGAGTCAGATTTCAGCTCTCACACTTTCAGGTGACATCACTGTTTGTCAGTATCGAGGGGACAAAAGTGAGCGATGTCACTCTAGAAGGGCAAAGGCACTGAGATTAAACAAGCCCTGAGGAAGTCTTAGCTGTGTGTGTGTGTGTGTGTGTGTGTGTGTGTGTGTGTGTGTGTGTGTGTGTGTGTGTGTGTGTGTGTGTGTGTGTGTGTGTGTGTGTGTGTGTGTGTGTGTGTGTGTACACATGAGCTACACTCTGAGATAATTACTGTGAGAGTAAGAGTGGGGGGAATCTACACCTCAGTTTTCTTCTAGCTAGCAGTTAGCTACCCATGGTATGGTATGTCCTAATTTCCATTTTAAGTATAAAATGTACCAGACTCCCAGGGCACAGCCATCTCTGTTGTTATCATGAACTTGGAACTACGGATGAAATAGCTTATGTTACACATGCTTTAGTTTTATGCAGAGGATCTTGATTGTGTTTTATGCTGGTTTAAAATTTGGCAAATTAATAGTATATCATAAAAGCACAATAATTAGGATGGTATTACAAATGATAACAACAATTAGTCCATCAACAGCACATGAGTCAACAATTTTTATCAATTGACCATTCCAAATATTATCCGGTTCCAATTTGAATGTACTGTATTTGCAGTTTTCTCCATTTTATGTTGTAAATGGAGTACCTTTGTGTTTGGACTGTTGATGGGACATACAAGACATTTTAAGACGTGACCCTGGGCTTTGGGAAACTGTGAGGAGCATTTTTTTTTTTTTTACCATTTTCAATTTTATATTTGCCAAACATTCAACATAGGCACTGTAGCCTTTGCAAGTCGGTGTCACGTTGAATCAGGTTTCTGTGAGTGTGTCGGATATTTCTTTGGAAGCGTTTTTAATACCATAGGTGCTGCAGCGTGCCTCCTACTGGTTTCAACAGCTAGATCGACATCAGATACATAGCAGGTGTTTCCCTGCAGTTGTAGAGTCGCAGGGAGGGAAAGGCGACACTGATACACCACGTGCTCATACTGTACGCAGCGTGATCGGAAAGTCCCCCAAGTACGCTCAGCTGTTTTTCTACAAGGGTTGAGCTACACACCAACATCAGATGGTACATGGACAGCAGCTTAACATGACATTTGGTAACTACAGGAAGACTACAGATTTCACATATTATATACAACGAGACATCAAGCCTTTAAGCTCCACATTCGGCCCATTAGGTTGCCAAGAGTGTAAATGCACAGACAGGATGTGTTGGCGCGATACAGGATTTAACCCGGGTGTGTGTTTGGGGAGTAAGTGCGTTGAGTTAAGTCTTTTGGGGGGTCTCAGTCAACTCATATCACACTCTAATCTTATCTAAAGCTTCAGATGGAAGCTGGGGGTGTTTGTGTGTGTTCCTGAACATATGGCTGAACAGGCGGTTTGTGCATACAGGCATGTTGAGGGAGATGAGGGGGGCCATCATTCGGGCACCTTTTGGAGGTGAGCAATGAGACAGCTGCAAGCCCCCATCTGCAGGACCACCACTGGTGAACAGAGAGGGTGGGCAGGACAGATAAAGATGGTGACCACAGGCAACCTGGAAGAGTTTAAGGTGCTGAGCACGAGAGGTGCACATATATGTCCAGGAAAACCACCTCATGTGAGAACAAAGGGGGGAAAAAAAACTACAAAGCCTGGAAAACATGTAGCAAAAGGACAGAAATGGCCATGTAACTCTAACAATCAAATACCCACCTCCTGTGACTTGAAAGGTGGCTTGGAAATGTTTGCAGCTTACTCCAAAACATGTAGTCAGCTTGGAAGCACAGCACTTACTATGGATTGCAACGGTGACCCAGAGCCAAGGCAAAAACTTAAATGTCGCAAAATATGCTACTGGCTTGCCATAATACCGCCTCCTTGTAACACAAAAACTCCACAGAAAGAAGCACAATTTGCAATTTTCTGGTGAAGCGACAATTGTTTGGAACCTATGGATCAACAGAGAAGAAGTTAATTCATTCTGCTGCAGGACAGTGCCCTGACTTTCTCTGCAAGAGATAACTAAGATCTTTGTCCAAGAAATTTCCATGATCCAAGATCTTATACTGCACCATCTCAGTCTGTTGAGAATCCATCCCCGGCATCTGAAAATCCTCGACAGTGGTTCGATAGGTTTCTGTGGGTGGTTGGATGCATTTTTTTTTAAAGCAAGTGTGCGTTCGGGTGTGAATATTGTGGAGAGAAACAAAAAACGGAGTCACAGCTCTGACATCAATTAACAGAAGAAGCTTCATCTCCTCCTCCATTCCATGAGGCTGCATAACACTAACACACACTACTCAAACAGGGAAACATTAAGCACTCGGTGGGGACAATATTCAGCTGCAGGTTAACACACGTTCAGTGCTCTAGTGGTGACGACAGTTTGTATGGGATTAAGTCAGGATAATGAAGGAACATGTCACCCAGTGCAACAGTGTGGCTCCTTGATTGAGGACTTTGTGTGTTTGGGAATAAAAACAATTAATGGAACGTAGGGATAAGTTAGATCAGGCTTTGGCAAAACAATTCAGTGTTGGTTTTGATCATTTCATTTCATTTGTTGACAATAAGAAAAAAAACAGTAGAATATCACCATATTTGCAATAAAAAAAATTAAAAAAAAGCTTTCCTTTTTTGCATCGACTCACAATCTTGATCAAATAAAAAAAGAAAAAGAAAAAAAATAATCATGGAGAAATTTTGATAAAGGAATTGCAGCAGTTGTTAAGAAATGATCATCCAACAGAGGATATTCAATCCAGGGTATTAATGATTAATTGCTGCCTATTGAGAAATACAACTTTCAACTGCCCATTCATTTCCAAGATGAATTGGATACCCCCTGCCCAAAAGATGACAAGGGGACAACTGTCCTGCACTGACAAATTGTTTGGATGTTTCTACTGCCCACAGACAAAAGTCATCCCCAAACCACTTGTTTGTGTGTGTGGCCCACTGAGCAGTTTAAGCCATTAGACACGCTGAAAATATGGCCCTGCACAAATTCCCTGTTGACACTCAAACTGAACCCGTGCAGACACTAGCATCAAACAAATGTCTTCTTTTTGTCTGTATAGAGGATCCCGTGGTGTCTTCTTGGATACACAAGAATAAGTGGCTTATTTTTAACGCATGGCTGAAACCACATTTGGAGACCAAAAGAGGTCCTTCATCACAAAAATCTGTCAAAGCAACAATCATTTCTCGCGGATGTCTTCAACCAAATTTGCTAGAATTGTCAGCGTCCCTGCAGATGCTTTGAAGTGAAGCCCCTGAAGAATCAAGTTACTATGGATCTGTACAAGTGTGTGTCCTTCAAAATGTCTTTGTGTCCCTGCCCCCCCCCTCCCCTGGTTGTGCTCAGACAGCGAGTCTCCAGCTCTGCTTATCTTTCTGTCCTTTACAGCAGACCCCCGCTGAGACACAGAACCAGAGTTTATTACAGTCTCCAATAATCTGCAACCCCCAAGGAACACCGATTCATACGACATGGCCTAAAAAACCTAAAAAAAAAAAAAGCCTTTTGATACCAAACCTCTACGGTGACGTGGCCTGAATTTCACGTAACACGTTTTTTTTTTATAAAGACAGTGGGCATGTGTTACCTGAGGTCACCGTTTATAGAGAGAAACATTATCAAAATGTAATGGCAAGTTTTTTTGTCTGTTTATTTAAAATCTAACTAGAGCTGGGCAATATATTGTTATTATATCGATATCGTGATATGAGACTAGATATCGTCTTAGATTTTGGATATCGTAATATGGCATAAGTGTTGTCTTTTACTGCTTTTAAAGGCTGCATTACAGTAAAGTGATGTCATTTTATGAACTTAGCATACTGTTGTAACTGTTCTATTATTTGCCTTTGCCCACTTAGTCATTATATCCACATTACTGATGATTATTCATCAAAAATCTCATTGTGTAAATATTTTGTGAAAGCACCAATAGTCAACACTACAATATCGTTGCGGTATCGAGGTATTTGGTCAAAAATATCGTGATATTTGATTTTCTCCATATCGCCCAGCCCTAAATCTAACCGCTCAAACAAGAAATGTCCATTAAACTAAAACCAAACATTTTGTAATACATGTTTTAAGGAAACTTAGGTTGCTGGTGTTACCAGCTCCAGACAAGAATGAACTGCATTTATGTAGCACATTGTCTCACATTCACCCATTCACACTCACTCACTGATGGCCAATACCTTCACCATTGGGAGCAATTTGAGGTTTAGTGTCTTGCTCAAGGTCCCTTTGCCACGTGGACAGGACGAGGTAGGGATCAAAACACCAAGCCTACCATTAATTGCGAACCGCTCTACAACCTGAGCCACAGCTGCCGACAGACTAAATGCTTTTTTTTTTGCGAGTGATCGACAGAAAAACGGGCCAGAGTTAGTTTGGAATGCTCATTTTCATTTGTTGTCCCTGTGCCAGAGGTTACAATGTATCTTAATTCTTTTGGCTGTTTTTGGTCTGCACTATAAATTCCTTCAAACATCAGGCCATTGAAATAAACAAACGCGCATCGGCGGCAATCTTTCATCATCCTCGTAGTGACTGAAAGCGGCAGCAAAAACAGTATAACAGAATTAAAACCGTGACATGGCTTTCCACCAGTGGACCATTTCTGTTGTTACAGCGCCAACCGTTGCTCTCCGCACTGATGGCTGCCAGCGGTTGTCTGTTTGTTTTCTTGCTTGTGTGATCTCAAAAGCGGACATCTGTGACATATATTAGCGCTGTGAACATAATTGAAATAGGCCCCGGGGCCGTGGCATCATGTTCTGAAATGAAAGACGACCCCAAAGACGAGAGTACCCCTGGGGGGTCTCTCGCAGAGGAGGCCGGCCTCGCAGGGAGAGAGCCAGGTGATTTATAGGAAGGTGAAGGAACATGAGTAGAGGGATTGGGGGGGGGGGGTTCCTCACATTCATCCACATGGGAATGTTGGAAGGGGGGGATTTTCAAATCAAGTAATCATAGGTTACCTCCAATGCTACCTTGGAGGTGCAATTCCATCCCCTCAGCAGAGACACAACAAAGCACAGTGGGGGTATCAGGTGGGCCAGTCTGCCTTCCCTTGGTGAAAGCAAAAGCCTGCCTGACACCAACTCAACCAGCTAGACCAGAGGAGGACACACACACACACACACACACACACACACACACACACACACACACACACACACACACACACACACACACACACACACACACACACACACACACACACACACACACACAACACACACACAACAACACACACACACACACACACACACACACACACACACACACACACACACACACACACACACCCCTTGTCCTCCCCCTGAAGCCCCTGAATAGCTTCAGCCTCGACAAGAAAGTCAACAGAGTGGAAGGTGAATGTGCATATATGCCAAAACAATCAAACCCTGCCAAGTGTACCTAGACAAAGGAGTCCCGTTTCGTAGACCTTGAGCCACATCCTCAAAAACAACCGTTCTCTGTCGGAGAAAAAGTATCATCGCCTGCAGAGTGGAATCTGTACCAAAAACAACTTTGTGGCAAGCAATTAATCTGTCTGTAGGCTGAGTTATTCTGTAAGATCAACATTGCAACACCATTAATACCAACACAATCACTCTGAGGACACTTAATCAAATGTGGTGTTGGAGCTATTTTGCAAGACAATGTCATAAATCATCATTCTAATGCTCGCTGGGTACGCAAAACCACGCCTGCAGGTTCTGTGAAAAGGTCACTAGTTAAATGTGTGTGTGTGTGTGTGTGTGTGTGTGTGTGTGTGTGTGTGTGTGAAAGTGTGTGTGTGGTTGTTGTGTGTGTGTGTGTGTGTGTGTGTGTGTGTGTGTGTGTGTGTGTGAGTCCAGGATGAGTAGGGCAATGCCAGGGGACTAATCAATCTGATGAGGGGATACAGGTGTCAGGGAAGGACACAAAGGCCAGCAGCAACCTAAAGCCAACACAAGGCCAAACTCCCTACCTCCCCTCCTCAACCCGCTTTCTCCTCACCTCTCTCCGTTCCTCTAACTCCTACTATACACCGGTCTTACTCCTGTGATTTTTTTTCTACTTTTTACTTCTTCTGTTCTCCTTCCAATTACCACTAGTGCTGAACTAATTAGTCAATTAAGACGATCAAAAGAAAGTTTATCAACAACATCTTCAATAATCATGAAATGGTTTTGCAGAGGTGGCGAGGAGGAGATGGGACAGTTCCTGGCACACCTCATCTCTAGGGTTTTGTATTGTTTAAAATGTTTCTGTACTCGTGAGGATACGATTCCGGAGTTTAGGTGCCGAAACCGATACCATTATTTCTGGTGAGGTGACCCGCCTGCGAGAATTCAATGCTGGAAACTCATTTAGGCCTTTTAGCAAGTAAAACATAAAAAACATTTACCACTTCCAGCATCTTAAATGCGATGTGGTGCTGCCTTTGTCTGGATTACGGCATTTTAAATTGAACATTTTGGGGTTTTGGACTTTAAGTTGGACAAAAGAAGCTTTTTGAAGATGTAGCCTGAAGTTCTAGTAAACTGCAATGGACATTTGTTTATGACGTAAATAATCGCAGCCCACCTCTCCTCCTTTACGGTCATCATCTTCCTTTTCTTTTGTTATTCTTTGTTTGGCTGCAGAAGCTAAAAGCCAACCAACCCCACCTAAGGAAGGATTTTTTTTTGGATAGTTGCCAAGCTGTCAGATTCATACGGCAGCACTGTCTCAGTTTAGTCCGGTTCAATTCTGCAGGAGGATCATCATTCAAGTTGAATATTTCATCCCATCCCCAATCCTCATTGGATTATGGATTTATCGGTCAATGACGCTTAACTGTAAGTACAAATGTGGTCTTCAGTGGAACAACACCAGAGGTTCTGACTCAATCTGTGAGTCCAATCAATAGTTTATTAGTAAATGAGGAGCCTTCAGTGGGGATCGGAGGAGTGGGTGAGGGGTCATCCTGTCCCAGACGACATCATTAAATCGTTGTAACACACTCCCCAACACACCATTAAACTATCTCAGCCCATTACTGCAAGGCCACACACACACACACAACACACACACACACACACACACACACACAACACACACACACACACACACACACACACACACACACACACACACAGCTTAGAAATTATAGCCTTTACCATTTAATTCATCTTTCCATGAACCCATTATGTATATCTTATAATACAAGAGTCAGGACAATAAACAGCTGACATGTCAGGGTTAGAGCGATATATCACGTTGCCAATATTTGAGGCCGATATGATAATCGTTTCAATTTTTGACGCACTGGAACTACATTTTTGCTTTGAACATTTTATTTACCGGTAGTCAATTCATTGTTCAAAGACATGTCTATGTTGGGTTTTCGTGTATTCTGGAGTTTTCCAACCACTGGATAGCTGTGGGATGAGATCTTGTCTTAAAGAGCCACTAGCCCTAAAAATAATGGCATTAGTCTGACTGTCAGTGTCACATGAGGGTTTAAATGCGATTTCAGAGGATTTTCCATCCTGACAAATATAAGCGGAAAATGTATCTGGAATTGCTGGCATGATAATGATCACATTTAAAGATCTTGGATTGAAAATTGGAATAAACACCATTTATCAGGTACAGGCCCTACAAAACCAGTGTCAGCTGTGTGCCACAGTGGACTCACTCATGCACGACAGGCGAGGATGTGTTTAAGACATGATACAGGCCCGGCAGACTTAATTGCTTTAGAACAAGTCCATTATTAACACCCCCCCCCCAATCCAGATAAAGGGGGGGGGGGGGGAAACGTTGATAACTATATCTTAAAGGATGAAAGACCCAACTATAAATAGGATGTGGATCATTCAGGGGGGGCTTTTGTTTTCAATTGGATATTGAATCTTATCTAGCTGACATTTCAGAGACAGTCTACTGGTGACATTTAGGAGTTGTCACAATTACAGCAACCTCTTTTTGAGGTCTAACCAGCCAATTACAGATATAATTGTTGCTAGCCTGTCGGATAAATCTTTTCATGTCATGTCAGAGGGCACAGCACCCATGTGAGACTGTCTGTGCATGATGCTTAGCCCACTGTGTGTGTGTGTGTGTGTGTGTGTGTGTGTGTGTGTGTGTGTGTGTGTGTGTGTGTGTGTGTGTGTGTGTGTGTGTGTGTGTGTGTGTGTGTGTTTTTAGAAATAGCTTACGTAGGGTCTTTGCATTCCAGCGGCTGTTCTAACATGTTGTAAATACAAGGTGTTAGAGAAAACATAGGAAGGGGGTGGTGGAAATCAACTCAGACCTATTACAAGTGCTGGCAGGATGTAGGTTATCATAGATAAACAACCCAGTTCACCTGCAATCACAGTCGAGACAAACATGCTTGTTTGTTTTTTAAACTAAATTGAAAAATAAAAGGCAACATCCACTAAAATTACTGTCATATCCCATAAATAAAAACTTTTGTTTTAAGTCAATGGATCATTTGCGTAACAGAGATAACTGAAAAGTGCATTTTTAAGTTAAAGATAAAATACAAAAAAAAAAAAACAGTTCTGTACTTTTTTGCAGCTTATAACCCATGCAAGAGCACAAACTCCATATTGTCTTTTGTACATTTCATGACTCATTCTCAGCTTCAAGGCATCCACAACAAACCACAACTTAAACCTAACCAGTAGAATGACTGCAGAATGCTTAAACCAGCATTTTAACTGATTTAAGATTTGGGTTTTTTTTCCTCATCAGCAAAGGGCTGATAGCAATCTGCCTGAAGGTGGAGCTCTGACAGGACATCAGACATGCATACACCCCTCACATGGTAGTCCATACAACCTACATGCATGTAACACCAAAAACCAGTTACAACATCTTCCAAATCCCCATATACCCCATAGAATCATAGTGCCACGCGCCACAACATCTAATACCCAAATACTTCCAACAGCACCCTTAGCTAGTGTGCAGGATAAGAAGGGTCCAGACTCCAGAGTAGCCTACAAAACTGAAATTAAAACATTAACCAGTTAAATCTATAAAAAAAAAAAAAAAACTATGCAAATCTAAGAGATCGGACCATCGCTTCACTTACACACGCATGTTGTTGTCAAACAGGATTAAAAATAAATAAATAATAAAAAAAACTAAAAAAAAAAAAAAAAAAGAAAAGAAAAAGATTAACGCTCTAACTCAGACATATTTTCCACTACAGTTTCTATTTTAACCGCCTAAATTGCGCTCTCTAATATGAGGGAAACTTGGCTGCGGAGTTTCTATGTCTGAATGTGCGAGTCAAACCAATTCACAGAGCTCATAGGGACGGAATACAACAAAAATACAGTTAACAAACACCGGCGGTGCACAAATACCTCCGTTCACCTCTCCCAAAAACACACTCACATGCAGTTTCAACTCCACTTTGCAGCGTTTTTAAACGGACATTTTCTTACCTGGACTCTGGCTGAGCAGCAAAGTTATCAGGGAGCCCCACAGCACCGCGGCCAGCTGCATCTTGTACCCCGCTTTTCTCTCGCTTCTCCGGGCTTCCCTTTCCCTTTTCCCTCGTCTTCTACTTCTTTTCCTCACAGTTAAATATCAACGTGCTTCAGTTGCAAGTAGACGCTCCAACTTTCAACGCTAACCTCATACCATGACTGACTTTTTAGCCCCCTTTCTCTGCCCGACCTCCTCCGCCTCCTTCTCTTGTGTGCGATAACGCGACAAAACCGGGATTAAAAAGTTAACTCTGAAGGGAACAGCCTGGCTACGGGCTCCATCATGTTGTGCTCTAGTTCCTAACGCTGTAGCTACCAAAAAGGAGCTGTGGGCTGTACCAAACGCAAGCTAAGGGGGAGCTCACTGTGTCTACGGCGGTGTATTTAAGCGAACGTGTTCGTAAATGAGCATCAATGGCAAATGTTTAGCACGTTACGTATTATACAATACAAAACTAAATTTGAATCTCCCCAACTTGTTGATTTTTTTGACGTTGTAATTACCCTCATTTCGCTCCCTACTTCCCTATCCCGCAAGACATTGGCTCGTCCAAAATCTCTGCTCTCGTTGTGTCATTTCTTAAATTACAATGTCTTTTTAAAAGAGGCTGGTGGTCAGCAAATCAAAGGATAAATTCAGAAAGCATCTGGAGGCATGTGTATATTGTTTGTGCTTTCCCCCACCGTGCTCTTCTTTCGTACACCATGTGGGTTGAAGAAGAAGAAGAAGAAAAAGAAGAAGAAGTCACTGGAGGCCAATGACAGAGCAGTGGTTTCCACAGTGGGGTATAATGGCCATGAGATGAGGTCATTACACAGCCATTATTTGGTACCACAGATTTACAAAAAGTTACTGGGGGGTATTATGGTTTATATTAAAATGTAATTAAGTCCAAAAAGGTCACTGTGGACACATGATTTATATTACCCCATGATTGTAAGATGTTCCAATAGGGCTGATATAGTTACACCATGAGTTTATAAATGCAGTTTAGTCCAAAAAGTCACTATTCACTATCGCACGCACACTGCAAAATCCTATGACAGTGATTCCATCAGACATTAAACAACTATTTATTACAATGAAGTCACTTTACATTCACTGCATGCTCCGATAAGAACATAATGTTGAAAATTAGAGTTAAATCAAATAATATCACCATAATCTCACTGTTAGGGATCACATATCACCGGTTCCTATAAGAATAGTGTAATAGCACCACAACAGATACAATAAAATAAGTAAGAAATTAAGTACTGTACACCAAATTGTCCTATCAGCATGCTAGTATGTTAGTAAGTACAGTAAGTAAAGTTTATTTATATAGCACTAATCACCGAAAGAGTCACAAAGTGCTTCACAGGCCAAATAAATAAATACATTAAACAAATCGAAGATCAATATAAATCACAATTAAACACAGTAAATCACAATAAATCACAAAGGCATAAATCACATAGGAATACAGTCAACAATGTGGCTAAACGGAGCCACTGTTTCAAAAGCTCTGTCACCTTTAGTTTTCAGCTTTGTACGGGGAATAGCCAGTAAGCCCTGATCAGAGGACCTCAAAGATCTGCTGACAACATAAGGGTGCAGCAGATCACTAATGTAAGCCGGTGCCTGGCCATGGATGGCTCCGTATGTAATTACAAGAATCTTGAACTGGATCCTGATGGTATGAGGGTATGAGAGACTAAAAATGTTCATTATGTTCTATAAAGTCTCACTTCAAGGCCTTCCAGGGCTCTTCAAAGCATTTTTTGATCAGTTTCATACAGCCAATACCCAATAATAAAACCATAAATAAAATAATAAACTTGAATCAACTTGAACAAATATTGTATTACCTCTAGCATACAGGATAGTACATGTACTGAATTATATCCAGCTAAGATAAAATCCTAACAAATGTGATAGTTTGTCTTGAAAATATTTATTCAGGGAGTAAAGTTTAGAATTCAAACAGTGGTCCGTGTTCACAATGCTGGTAATAGAAAGTAATCTCTTCTACCTCAAAAAGTGTTTCAATTAGACTTGAAAATGTCAGATTCAAAAAAGTCACACTGAATCTGACATTTTCAAGTCTAATTTGAGCCACCTTTATATGTGGCCCCAAACCTGATACATAACAGGCTTGTGGAATTCTGACGCAGCAGTTATAGTGACATTTTTGTGGCTTTTTTGTCAGTTCAACCTGACATTCATTATGTTTCTGCACTTGTGTCTGACTGTAGAGAGTGCTGGCATAGGTAGCAAGAAAAGCTGTGACGGTGGTGTTCGGGTGTACTTAGACAATGAGTGGTCAATGCAAAGTCCAGGGTCTTAAGGCTACGTCTAGGAAGGTCTTCACAAACAAACGTCTCTGGTACTTTTGCGCATGCAGGTCATTTGGGCAGCATGCATCCTTGTTGGCCACAGTCCACAACAAAAAAATTGATTTCACAAATCACAGTTGAGCATTACGGCCTCCAGTGACATTGTAACCATTGTATGATGATTATCTACAATGATTTGTTGTTGTCTATTAATAGTAATGAGTTTGTAATGGTCCTTCTGGTGTTAATAATTATTTTTTTTTAAATTTTAATTATGCTATCATTTCAAGCATACCATCTCATTTTCCGTCCTTATAAAATGACTGAATCACTAGCAGTCTACACATATATGTCTCTCCTCTTTCCCTGGAAAGGAGGCTTTAGACCCTACTTTCTAATTATGAGGCAGCTTCAGTTAGGACGTGAGCTCCCTCATCTCTAAACAGGACATCATCATTCAGCGCACGATTCCCCTTCACTCTCCCGTGGAGCATCCCTCACAGTATTACATTTTGTCCCAATGAAAGTGGTCTGCGCTGTCACTCATTAATGATTTGATACAGGACATTTTAAAAAACAAAGCTTTGGACAAAGAACTGTAGTAGTCTTGGGGAAAAATGATAAAGACACTGAGCAATTTTCAGATATATTATCCATCTTTCTATTCGTTACACATTTAGATTATATTCCTGCATGTAAGATCCCATAAGAGGAATAATATATAAGAGGCACAAATACTATTAAGTTGCAATGCTAAGTTGATTTAGCGAATGCATTTATGCAATTTACTTTGATTGTCAACAGCATATGCGGTTTAAAAATACAGATCCCAGATTTCACTTCTAAATTACACATGCATCCACCCCTGGGGCTGAAGACACGCCTAGAGCAGCTACTGTATCTTGTATCTGTTTACAGCACTGCCAAACAAGCCATGGGCTGAGAGCATTCATAGCATCACATTGTATTAATAAAGAAGAGAGTCAACAGTGTCGTGCAAAAGGCAATTACAGAGTGTAAATACATTAAACGACTATTACTGAAACATTTACAGCCATGAATTATATAATCAAAATCTTGGGGATTGTTTCTTTAAATCCTAAAGGCCTGAGCATGCTTCATATCGATTTAAAAAAAAAAAATGTTATCATCTAACTTTCACTTAGATTTCATATGGTGGAAGCGTGGGGCTGCATCCAAAACATTTTATAACTTTCGGACAACAAGACAATCCCACAGTCACGTGCAGTGGTTGTGCAGTGATTGGCCAGGTGTGCTCACTCAATCTCTCCTTTTCTTTCGTTATGCAACTACATCCTTCACTTTTCACGTGTATAACTGAATACAACACCATGAGTGCATGTGAGGGGAGACTGTTCCAAAGGTGCACCATTATCTCCGTTTGTACAATTCGACACGCAAAAGACACAGAGTTCTCGGGGAGAGATTGGGGAGGCAGTATGATGCAGTCAGGAGGAAGCTGTGAAGGCAAGCTTTTTTGCCTTTGAGTGTAGCCACTGACAACAGTTAGATACAGTTTTGCCATTGGATGTGGTGGGACGGCATGTTGAATGAACAGTTTGTTTGAAAGATACTGAGGTGTTTTTAATTATAAGATCATCACAATCAGGCTCCGACATAACTCTTTTTAGGAAAATGATACTGGTACCCTAATAGTCACAAGGACCACTACTGAGTAACCATCAGTGTTGCAATTTAACAAATACTTTGTTACTTAAGTAGAATTTTCACGTATCTGTACTTTACTTTGTTGTTTCTATTTCTGGAAACCTTCACTTTTACTTCACTTCTTTTCCTAAATAGAGGTCTTCATTACTCGTTACTTGCAAGACATGTTTTTGTACGGTGGAGTGAAAGATTCTCCCTCAGAAAAAAAATTAAAATTCTATTTCTGTTTTTCTCTTGGTTGATGTCAGAGTTTGAATTTGATGTTTAAGAAGCTGTGGAAACCTTGGATATTATGCTTACCTATAAGGAAGCCACAATAAAGTTCATAATCAAAGTTTTTCTTAACTTTTACTTCTAAAAACTTAAGTACAGTACATTTAATGTCAGAAAATTACTTCTGATACTTAAGTACAGTGAATATCAGATACTTTAAGACTTCTACTCAAGTAATATTGTAAAAGGTGACTTTAACTTCTACCAAAGTCATTTTCTGGTAAGATACTTGTACTTTTACTCAAGTATTGCTTTCAATTACTTTATACAAGACTGGTAAACATACCCACCTATGAGAATATGAAATGTAATATACTTAAGATATTATGAATTCATCAAAGCCAACAGAGCCCAAACTTGAGGCTTTAGGAGAATGTGGAGAATGAAAATAAATACTGGATGAGTTTTCTATATTTCCCCTTCGGGCGATGCGCTGCCGGTTTGCGGTGACTGGGCGGTGAGCTGATCCAGGATCAGGACCTGGACCTGGCCTGGCAGCAGTGTGAGCGAATAGCAGCTGTGGCCCCTTTCAGCTCCCATCTTGTCTCTGAGTGAAAAGATGGAGACATTTAATTATAAGCTGTGATTAATGTGTCCACGGCCAGGAGCCTGTCTGTGCAGCACCGAGGGCATTAGTTCAGGTCCCAGACTTATCTCACACACACACAAACACACACTGAGAATGATTTTGTATGCTCTAGTACACATTGTTTAAACAATCTTATTGAAGAATCTGATCACTTGAAGTGGCAAAACGTCACACCACTGTTCCTCTGACATTTGTATCCTTTGGTCTCTTTCCACTGGGATGTGACACCTTTTGGCCAGTGCAACATATGGCTGTCATAAAAAAAACTGTGTATGTGTTTATAGGTGCTGGGAGAATAGCTGTGGGCTTATCACTTTAGCTTCTACTGATAAATAAGGAAGTGTGCTAGGAGATAAGGAAGACACCACAGATAGAAGATCAGGCAGGTGTTGAAAGTTTATTTTTATTTTTATTTTATGTTTAGTTTAGTATATGTTTGCGCGCGTGTGTGTGTGTCTGTGTGTGTGTGTGTATGTGTGTAAAACACAGATTTGACCTTCCCTCATCACCACTTGCTTATATGAACATTCTTCTCTGAGATTAACACAGGATGTGATTAATTTCCTGAGCATCTTTCTGTCTCACACATGCATACGAGTGAGTGGACATTTATAGCACTAGTAACTTGAAACAGGAGTCACATATTTGCATGAAATAGACACTCAGTTATGCCAAAGTAACCCCGCCAGTTTTGTGGGGCCATACTGTTAGTTTTGCATGGTTTAGCCCTAACTACAAATATTTTGTTACTTTACATTGTTGCCGGCCAGCAAGAAAGCTCTGGTTTCAAATCCGCTGGCCATCTTGGGCCCTTCTCCGTGGAGTTTACATGTTCTCCCCACGTTACGTGGGTTTACTCCAGGTTATACGGATTCCTCTCACAGTCATAGATTTATTTATTAACCTTAATTTTACCAGGAAATAATCCCATTGAGATTCAGACTCTTTTTCAAAGGAGTCCTGGCCAAGACAGCAGTATAATAGTTCCATATTAAAATATACAGTGAAAAACAAACAACAGAAAACAGAAAAAGACCGTTGGCAATTTAACATCATCTGAACATATAATCACCAGCAGCGCCCAGTAACAGCACATGTGCATTTAGTGCTCAAAATAGTTCTTTATCCTAATTTTAAACTGTGTCATTGTTGGTTATGTAGTCTAATTTAAGATGATTCTGCAATTTATACCAGAATGAGGGTGCAAAAACTTTAAAGGCACTTTCACCGAAGACAGTTCGTGTTCGGGGAATGTCATACATATGATCGAAGATTACAAGATATGTAGGTTAGGTTAAATGTTGACTTTAAATTGCTCATAGGAGTGAATGGGAGCGTGAATGGTTGTCTGTCTCAATGTGTCAGCCCTGTGATTGCCTGGCCACCGGTCCAGGGTGCACCCTGCCTCTCGCCCAATGTCAGCTGGGAACGGTTCCAGCCTCCTGCGACTTCTGTAAAGGATTAGTGGTTATAATGAATGAATACACTCTCACAAAATAAATAAAAGTATATTATTGTATTATTGTTAGACATTGCCAGCCACGTTTTAAGACTGACTTCTTACATTCCAGATAGACATTTGTGCCTATTAATTTCAGTGCATTATTAAAAAAATCAATTTGCAGAGATTTGAAACCTGTTTGAGATAAATATAACTGTGAACAATTTGTTGTATTTACTTTTATCATTGTGTAATAACCCAATTGTTAAAAAGTACTCTTAAGAATTCTCATTGTTGGTGCAGAAAAGCAGCAGAAAAAGATCATGTGAATTTGGCTGTTTCATTAAAAGGTATGCAATCAGCAGCTGATTCTTGACACTAATGTGTGATATTCATTAAAGACACCAATAAAGACAATATTTAAAATAGTCCCAAAAACTGTCCTGTGATGTGTGGTTATGGTTGGGGTTTAATAGTGTTTTATCAAATCTAAATTCACAAATAAATCTTTTTTTTTTTTGATTGAATCACAGTCAAAATCAAAGTCCTTTTCTAAAAAAAAATAAAAAAAATCCAGACATGTGCTAGACATCAATTACAGAGAACAACAGAGATAGTGATTCGTATTTTCATTATATTAATAATTAAACCTTTAATTAGTAATTGATGATTTGAGGATTGTTAATTAATTATTTTTTTTCATTTTAATTAATATATGACAAATGATCATGTTCAATGTGAAAGGATTCACTTACAGTAAGTCACAGGGAATTATCACCAACTCTGCAGCTCTGAGGAGGTTTCTAGCTTTTTTGGGCTCTTTGCGTTTGGTTTGATGGCACATTTACTGTCTGGTTCAGTCTCAGCACTCTCAGTCTCGTTTCCAGTCAGAGTAGGCAGCTAATTTCCACAAGCAAGCCCTGATACACCCACAGGATGCAACCAGATATTTTGTTCAGGAGTTGGTGGAGACCAAAACGGAGCTAAAAGGAGAGTAATCATTAGACTTGTATTCATCACTTAAACAGTAACACAATTCTAATTGAATGCTAATGCTGCTGGATGTGTAAATAGCCCCTTGCGAACATGTAAGCCACGACAACGACATGTAAGGCATATGGCATGTCTGTCAGCTTGTGGTGATCTTCTGCCCCCAACAGGCCAAAAAAATATGAATGCAGCTTTGACTTTGGGGTTTTAGTTAATTGGCTGAATTAAACATACCAAAATGGTTCTTCAGATATTATAATGCTGACTGCAAAATTTTCTTTACTTCCTGTCTCCCTCTCTTCTCTCTCTCTCTGTTTCTCCTGGCCATGATGTAACCAGAGACACCCTTATTAAATTTAGCAGGGGAACCCGACCACACCACACCACAGTACACATGGCCAAGACTGGCTGCTGTGTGCCACAGTCATACCCACCACACACACACACACACACACACACACACACACACACACACACACACACACACACACACACACACACACACACACACACACACACACACAGTGCGTCCTGCTGTGGTGTGGTTCAGAGCCCAGCAGCCTGTTCTGTGGCCCATCTAACTACAGGGCTTTTCTGTGTGAGGTTTATTTCCGTGGATGCTCCGCTCGCTCCATGTTCTCCTTGTACAATGGGCTCGTTTACATGTGGCCAAAATCAAACACACACGCTGACATGGATGCATGCTTTTGCCTCGTTTTGTTGTTGGCCTTTCGAAGCATGGAGACTCGGGTTTTGACCACAGGCTTGTCCTCGGTCGCAATGAGAAGGGCCTTTATTCTCACAAGCTTGCGTTATTTTAGATCCAATCATAACTTGTCCTTTTTGTGTCTTGAAGGAGAATACTAGTGTTATTTAGAGCTTACAGTCCACTTCTGTTTTATGTTTTACATGTAATCACATTTTGTGTTGTTTGGTTAATTCTTTCCATGTCAAACCGGTATTTTGGACTGAACAGCTGTCCTGGTAAACAAAGATGCCCTAAATAAGAACTTGTGGATGTAATGCTTTCAGGGTTTTTTCGACTCTATGGTTCTCTCTGTTTTCTAAATGAGCAGATGTGAATGGAATACATGCATGTTCAAGTTCACCAAAGACTAACTGTATGCAAGCGCCTTTAGGGAGCAGGTCAAGTTCATTGTTGGGTGATTTGGCTGTTTTCCCAGCAAAAAACAAATCTTGTCTTCTGCTACCAGTCAATGTTGTTTTCTTTTAAACGTTAAGCCTATGTTTCACGAATCTTAGCCGTGTAGTTTTAGTTTTCCACACCTAACCTAACCTAACCTGAAGATCAGGAAACAACTCATTTTTGAAACAGTCACATTGTGGAAAGCACTGACAACTTATTTTGTTGTTTAGATACGTATGAGGACTTGCTGGTTTATTGTCATACTGAACAATAAAGAAGGGCAATACCTGTAAATGGCTAGTTCTCATGTCTGATATCTCCAACTCGCGCAGACACAAGCATGAAAGCAAGTTAATATTGGATCACTGACAATAACTCAGACAAAGCATCACTTTCACCTGTTAAAACATCAGTCTCTCTTTCTTGGGCTTGGTTGGTTTTTAATTGAGTTCTATACAAACACAACAACATTAAATACCTTTTACAGGAATCAGATGTTGACATCTTTCAACGTGATTGATCCACTTAACATCTGCTGCAGGCGTACGCGAGATTTAGACATAAATGTACGGTACATAATCAGCACCTCTAAGCAAACACACACTTGTTTCTGCAGGTGTACATAATTTGAATGAATCTGCGCGTTCACATGCAGGTTAACACACACGCATTCCTCCCCAGCACAAAGTACACATACTGCAAAACCTTGCTATACAGGCTCATGCACCTGGCCTGTTGGCATCAGGTCTTAAAACCTCATTAGAAAAGCCATCAGATCTTCCATGACTCACAACGCCGGGGGCGCCGGTGCTACCAAAGAGGCCCCAGCTCTGAGGCTCCATACCCAGAGGGAGTGTACCAAGGCCTGCATTGAGGAGAGGTGAAGCTGGGGCAGCTCTGGAGGCTCTGGATGGGGTAGGGCCAGGCTTTCTGTTAAAGCTGCTGAAATGGAAACAGAGGCTAAGAGCTTTGATATGGCTTTGTAGGCAGAATTATCTCTGAGGGCGAGATTAAGATGTTAAAGATGGATAAATTGCTGCTAATCATCCTGTGCCTTCACAAAGTGTCATACTGCACGCATACATGGATCTCATGCACACACACACAGTGCTGTCTCTGAAATGATTAATCCTCAGTGGTCCTGTGGGGAAACTTGATACCAATCAGAAATTAAGTTCAAATGTACCACAGGAGTGGAGGGGGGTTATAATTTGTACGATATGTGATCTCAATACAAGCATTTGAAGTACACAGTAAGCATCAAAAGATGTCTAAGTTTAAACTGGACTAAACTTGTTAAAAAGTGAAAGTGGGTCATATGGTTTTGTCATGTTAAAGAACTAAGGATGGAGAAGATAAGTATAAACAGACAAAAAGTAGACAAGAAAGGGAAAAACAATTATATTTATTTATACAGTATTTATTCAGTAGGTTAAGTACATTTATTGGCAATTTATTTGAATTGTTTATATTTAAAATTAAAAAAATATGAAACTTCAAACATTGTTAAAAGCAATGTTTAACTCTTTGTACTCTTTGTTATATCTTTGGCCCATTACACAGACTATTGAGACATTTGCGACTTCTGGGTATTTGTATAGTGAGATTTAACAATGGAAGAGAATTGAAAGATGGAATTTCCCTTCAACTGTTGTATTGAAACAACTTTTATTTTGTGTTAGCTTTGTTCACATCACATAGAGTCGCCTCTGCTACAACAGTATTTTTCAATAACGGCTTGTGGTTTGGGGGCAATAAGATAATAAGGCATTCTATTTGCTTTTGGAAGGGTATTTGGTTGATGTAGAGCAGCTTGTTTGTTCGCTGCTGGCTGGATGGCCTGTGGAGGGCTGCAGTACAAATCCAACTCTGGCTGAATGCGTCACAGCCTCGACCACAAGGAATGGGACCAAATATTGACATCGAGCTCTAAAAGCCAGAGCTGCTATAAAACTCACATGTTTACTGTGGGACCACTGGTGATTTAGTATTCCTGCATCCATTGGACTCCACCCAGGGGAGCCGCTCGTCCTGTCTATACCCAGCAGGCTCAGCTACATTTCAGCCTCAGTTCATCCCCTCATCACCGCAGCATTACGTCAAACCCGTCAATGATCCACTTTACATCAATGATGTTGACTAAACAGAGCCAATAGTATGGGTGTAACGGTACACAGAAGTCACGGTTCGGTTCATTTAGGAGTCACGGCCCGGTGCGAGTTTGGTACAGCGGAAAAAAACAAACAAATGTATAATGATACAGTTCTTTTCATTTATTTTGAACAGACAGCAGTGCAAGTGTCAAAGACAGACAACATCCTCTTGCTGGGAACTGAGGTAGCATTTTGCCCACTGGCAACTTTGGGAAACTATTTTCATTATAAAAATAAGGAACATTTCAAACACTTCTGTATTACACTGTACGGACACTTTACACTTTCCCAAAAGGCAACAGGTCAAATTAGGCTATACAAGTAAAGGTAATTTGGACAGCACTCAAATTAATGCTTTTTATTGTCACTAAATTGGCAAAAAAATTCAATTAAAATGGGAATGAAAAGTATTAATTGGAGTGCTTTTCAACTTACCTTCATATATTATTATCCACATTTAGGATGCAGCACCCAGTTGGAAAAGTTCAAAGTTTCAATGTAAGTTGAGCGTGTTAAGTCTTATTTGCTATAAAACTAAAAGCATCTCTTATGCTATAAAATTGAAAATAAAATATAAGGGTTGCTTTTTCCTTGTCCCAGTAATTGGCACATCTGGCTGATGCCGTCGAATGTGTATTAGCAGCTAAACAGCTTAAAGTTTCGGGCAGAACTCATGCTTGTGAACTTTGATTCCACATTACGTGCATCAACACATAGGCGCCGATTTATGTTTTCCTCCGTGGGTGCTCACGGGCGCACGCCCTTTAAAAAAAAAAAAAAGGGATGTCGATGCACTTGCATCATTAGGTTTTGCTTTTTTAATAACAAATCTGTCCATTTTACTGGGTTGCACATGCACGCATTGTATAGTGGGGGGATGGAGGGGGGTCAATAAAGAGGCGTTTTCATCTGAGAGACGCTGTGTTTTGTGGAGCAGGGGACTGACAGAGACATAACCAATCACACTATGACAGACGCTCCACTTAGTACCAACTGCAATGTTTAATTTTAAATGAATATAGCCTCCTGGCAGTCTGGCACACGTGGGTGCTCACTGCTCGGTATTTTCCGTGGGTGCTCCAGCTCCGGAGCACCCACGGTATCGATGCCTATGCATCAACATACCATGTATTCTGCTGTGTTGTTGGGAGATTTTTGGAGGTTTGAAAGGGATTCTGAATGTACTACATGTAAATTACGTCTATTTTTTTGCAGTAAGACTAACTGCGGACTGAGGTGTACAATTAACATGTACTGTACATGAACACGGGTGACGTGGTGCACATTTTTGCTAATGGTTTCACACTGTTGCACTGATCAACAGTTGGCGGTAATGTATTAAGAAACACAGCAATGTACCAAAAAAACATAGGAAAGAAGAAGACTCCTCCCAAGTAAACAAGGATGTAAACAATGAAGGTTTTTTTAAAAAAAAATCTGCTTTGCAAATGTTTCATAAGAAAGGAAATGTACTCAGCATGTTTGTTAGACCTTAAGTAAACACACAATGTCTTTTGATGAGTAACACTCAATGTAAACATAACTTTAAGTTGTTTACAAGAAAAATCCACAGGGCCCCTTTAAATAGTTATGCTCTTCTCTTTCGGGTGGCATTGCTCACATCATCTGGTAAGGAGTGGGTCTGAATGGATGTAGGACTGTTGAGACAAATATGGCTTATAACTCTGCTTGATCCCTGTTTCTGTCTCCTTTGACTCTGTGATAACTTACAGTATTTTGTGTTTCAGTGTAGCTGATGACATAGTCTATATCCACGATGTTCCACTCCTGGGATTGCTCCATTGCCGACGGAAATTCTGCCGGATGTCACCCTTTTCGGCCGGATGTCACCCTTTTCGGCCGGATGTCCATTACCTTCCGCTTTCTTTGTGTTGGCGTTTTAGACTCCGGTGGATTTATGAGGACTATGGTTAACTGCTCCTCAGATCTCTGCAGGGTAAATCCAGTTTTCTGTTGCACGACTAAAACAACTTTTGAAAGTACACATGTTCCACCAAAACAAGTTCTTTCCTGAGGCTATTTTACAGCGGCACCGTGGCTCTGCCCGGTGCTTAGCGTCGCCCAAGACCATTGTGATTGGTTTGAAGAAATGCCAATAAACCAGAGCACGTTTTTCTCCCATGCCGGAATGCTGTGTGGACTAGCCAGACCCTTCTTGGCAGCGCTGTGGAGGAAGGTCTGCCAAAGCGAGACTACTGATGACACAATCCTGGTTATGATACTGACATATCTGAAGACTGCATATGTACATATTAAATAATTGATCGAGGGTCAACCAATGATTGCTAAATTGACACCCATTTCATCAACTCACCATTGTATACTCATACAGGCATCTGACTGAACAGAATCAAAAGAACATTGGACATTGATTATGTGATTGGCTATTGACAAAATTAATAGGTTGACTTTTTGGGGTCAGCACTGCATCCAAAAAATTCAGCCTTCTCATTCATTCCAATGACGACTTAGGCTCAAATATTTTTTTACATCATGGTGTAACGTACTGTGTTGGCCAATCGAACACATGATAGCGCACATTGTAGGTAGATTACTTTGTAATGTGAATGTAAAAAAACATTATGAAGGACGACTGTGATAACCTTGTCGAGCCATAAAATCCTCTCTTGTAGTGTTATAAACTGTTCCGTAGCATCTGATAAACCTTTAAACGCAAACAGCTCAAACTGGACATTCTGGGTCTTATTCCATCTTCTCACCTGGTCCTGTTGCAGCAAACCTTAACATAGTGTCAATTTCATTCTGAATGTAATGTTACTGTTAATAAAGTGGTTTACATGAAATCATACAGTGCAACAATGTTTTCATAATTGTTTGTATTTTCCACGCTACAGTGTCAGACTGCCATTTTTTCAAATGTATTGACATTAGTGTGTACATGGCCTTTTTTTCGCTGGTAAAAGTGAAGTCAAGATCACTGAACTCCCACAGATTTTCTTTGCATTGGAAAAATCTATACTGAAACATTCAGAGATGTACTACAGTGTATGTGTGTGTGTGTGTGTGTGTGTGTCTGTCCTTCAAATCACACACTGATTGATGTGCACTTGATTCAAACCCTTTTCCCTTATGTTTGAAAATCTCTGCCATCGATGATAACACACTTTTGCAGAATCGCCCCTTTCACATTTCAACAAAATGATAGGTCAGACGCTTAACAGGGTGTAATTACGTGACAATTTCCCTCATCCACATGTTCCATCACAAACACAAAGCTGTCCGTCTGCTGTAAATGCCCAGGAGTTCTCTATAAATATGTTTTTTTTTTCTTCTATCGGCCCTTTGTGCTCCTTAAGAATGGAACTTGTAATTGTGTGCCGCTTCTTTTCGATGCAACAGCGCTTTCCCGGCAACAGCTGGAGAGTGACAGTACACACAAAGATCCCACACATATAATCAAAAACACACACATACAGTATACTCCAGTATGTATGCATACGTATATGTGTGCAGGCATGCATGTGTACACAGTGAATCCTAATTTTTTGCTTACAAAAGCTGGATCCTCTGGGGCTTATAAAGGCTTGTTGGGTTTTTGTCTGGCTTCTTCAGAACATCTTCTACCCGCTGGGATTTGCTTTTAACATTCAAAATAACAGATTGCGGTGCATGCAGGCTTCCATGCAAGCTTCTTTTCTTTAAGCGATATGGGCAGAAGGTAGGGCCTGCAGCTGTGTCAATAGGCTACCAGGCAATCCTAAAGCAACCTCAAAACTCTGTAAACTGCCTTTCATGTTGGCCTCCTGGCTAAAAGACAGGCCTGTTTACACTTTCCTCTTTGTAAAAAGTCTTACACCTGCGTTTGGGGGACGGGGCGTGTACAGCTTGGTGTAAAGGTGTGTGCACGTACCTGTTGAGTGATGAGCAGCACCTGTTGCGTAAATGGACCCAGTGAACTTGGGAGTCTTAGTTTTGGCACAAACAGTAAACTGCTAGAGTAATGACAACTATGAAAGCTGAAAACTTAACCGGTATCTTCCATTTGATAATGTTTGTCTGATTACTTTATGTTGAACAAATATTTTTTTTGGAGCGCTATTGCCAGAGCTTTTTAAACTACTTCCTACATTATATTTAAGAACATTTATGTTGTTTTGGTTTGTGTTCATACAATGATGTAAAAAGCTTTCTTTGATAGTAAAAAAATATTTGACTAAATTACATTGGTGAATAAGTGAAGCACCTTTTAATGATGTGATTTATGTCACAATTTCAGAGAATGTGTAGTGTAGGACCCAAATGCAGAGAGCAGGTAAGAGTATTGTTGCTTGAGGATTTAATCAAAAAAAATCAAAGATGTACAAAAGTCCATACTAACAAATGGAGTCCACAAGGCAGCAGGCAAAAATACCTCCAGAATGTGGAGGAAAACAAAAGACAGGAATACCAAAACTGGAAACACAGAGGAAACGGGGGAAGACTCTACAAACGACCACAAAACGGAATACAATGACCTGACAACAGACAAGGGAAACACAGAGACTAAATACACAGGGTAATGAGTTAACCAGGGACAGGTGACACAAGGGAAAGGAACAGGTGAAATACATCAGGGCTGGGCAGAACAATCAAAAAAGGCGGGAAAACACAAGGCAGGAAGTAAAACAAGACCAGACAAGACAGAAAAACCAGACTACCAAAAAATAAAACAGGAAACAGAAACACACAACAGAAACATACAACCATGACAATAAATTTGTTTTGATTCATGCTTGAATTAACCAGTGGCAGGTAAGTTAGTTACGACCAGAGATGGGAAGTAACGAAGTACAAATACTTCGTTACTGTACTTAAGTAGATTTTTCGGATATTTCTACTTACTATTTTTTTTTGTGGCGACTTTTTACTTTTACTCCTTACATTTTAACACGAATATCGGTACTTTCTACTCCTTACATTTTAAAAATTGGCTCGTTATTTTAGTTTTGTACAAGAGGTCGTAATGTCGGAGAATAGCGCGGACACGGCACATCGCCGCGAGCGGGCGCACGCCACAGAAAAAAGTGAGAAAAAAGAAAGAGAGACTGCTGTCCGGAGGATAATCAGTTGAGATCGTGTGTGTGCGTCCTTGAGAACTGTAAGTCGTATAACTTATGTTGTCAGTTCATTTAAGCCTGTTGTTGTATTGGTCTATAGTTCATGTACAGTTAAAGTAGGTTAGCTAGTGATTTAGTTGTTTGTGTTCTTCACCTGTTAGCTAGGTTTCACGTTGCTTGTAATGCATCAAAAGAAAGAAGTTGTCTCTGTCCGTGTTTTACAGACACACCTGGGGGGGGCGAAGTTTGAAACCAGCATCAGCTTTAAATACGGTCCTAATCTAGTCCTCACTAGCAAGTTTCAAATAATTTCACTGGAGTTACCGTTATTATTTTTCACGTGATCAATACCGAATTCAATCTAATTGGATGGGAATATACTTTAGGCTACGTTGCATGTAACGCACCACTACAAGACAACTCGACAGATTCGGCCGCATTCTGCATTCATTTGCGGCAAATAATTGCAGCTTGATGGCGGTAACGTTAGCACTAGTAGTATGGACGGCGACATGATTGAAAATGAAGAAAACAGAGATCCCAGAGATTAGGCAGACAAGCAGCAAGACATTAACAATCATCCCTGGCCTTATCTGAGGGAGATGTTTGAGATAGGCTAGGAGGCATCAAGTATGACTCCTGGCCAATGTGCTGTGTAACTCTAAAAGTATGGGGAACTTCTTAATTAATCTATGTTTAGTAATTCATATTGTATCCTTTATTTTCTTTCTATATTTGAGCACACACACATACATGTAGATTCCTTTAAATGTTAAGGGGACAATTAAAAAAGAGAAACTGGATCTGTGAATTCTCACAGAATCACAATTGAATTCATATCTTGCTACTCAGTCAGAATCTTATTAAGCTGGAGTCCCAGTCTCTGTCACAATAATCATATATGTGATGTTTGGCAGACATCCATTTAAAATGTAGACAATGGCATATAAAGAGCCTGGTTTTTATGTCCACTGAAGTTTCTCATCTTGCACTCTAGTAACGTGTGTGGTCCAGGTAGCTTTGCATAAAAAGTGGTTGTCATTCGCAATGCTACTTTTACTTTTATACTTTAAGTACATTTCAAAGCCTGTACTTTGTTACTTTTACTTAAGTAAAGAAGCTAAATCAGTACTTCTACTTTTACCAGAGTATTTTTTAACACAAGTATCTGTACTTCTACTTAAGTACGGGAAGTGAGTACTTTTGCCATCTCTGGTTACGACGTCTTCAACCTAGACGTCCTTAAAATTCACCCTTTTTAACTCCAACATTATCAGACGTGATAGAACATTTTAATGCCCTTTGAACTAGATTTCTCCCCCTTGTTTTTTGAGAAAGCTAGTAGAAGCACTACTATTATTTGTGCTTAGCTCGGTGAGCGTACTAAGAATAAAGAATATTGAAATGCGGACATATCAAGGGTTAAGGCCTGAAGACATAATTACCTGAAGTTTACGCTGACAGTACTCATTAAATCATCAAAAGAAACAACTTAATATTAAAAGCAAATAAGTGTCCTGGCACCGGCCCCAGCCATTGTGTTGGCACAGTCCAAATCCAGCTGGCCCCGCCTAGGGCACAGAATTCATTTCATGCTTCATCTCTTGGCCTAAAGAGCCGAGACTGATAATTGTGCTGCTGAATCCAGCGTGAACAAAACATATTTTTTTATAAAAAGGGGGCCGGAGGGGGAGACACACACACACACACACACACACACACACACACACACACACACACACACACACACACACACACACACACACACACACACACACACACACACACACACACACACACGTGTAATGAGCATGTTCTTCTCATTGCATTAGTTTGGCAGACACATATACCCAGAGCAAAAAACTACTACTACTTGGAGCTAGTGGGGGGTTCAGTGTCTTGACAGGGGGACCCCCCAACCCTATAGTTTATATTAACTTATCCTACCATCTAACAATAACTTAAAAACAATTTCACCAGTTCCTCTCTGGCATTCGCACTTTCGTCTGGACTCATCTTGTCACTCTTTCCTCCTTCAACCATGCAGAGTAGTACGGCAGCACTAGTGTAATATACATCACTCGCATTTGTGCAGATTCTGACCAACAGCGAGGGCTCTCTGATTGGCCAGAGAGTTAACAGCATGGCGTGCGTCAGAAAAAATAGCACCTAGAGACAGAATGTAATTTAATACATTGTTACGATATCCAATTTGTAATATTGCTGTCATTTGTTTATCACGCAAGTTGAAAAACAATATATTGTGCAGCCCAAAAATTTGTTCCATTTGATCCTTACTGCACCATCAATAATGACAATTAATGTGGCAGTTTGGCCATATTACACACGCATAAATAAAAGCTCTCACTTATAGTAGCTAATGGGGATCCAATGGGGAGTTGTCTGGCAAAGAAGATCATTTTGGTTGTATGTGTTTCTTTTTTTTTAACTAACCTAATCTTTTAAGGGTTTTTGTAAACAATGTGTCTAATGCACAAAATGCAGGGGGGACGTGTTTTGCCTCCAGGAAACACATGCTGGAGGTGAACCAACAAGAAACCAATCCCTGATGAACAGCAGTGTGCTGAGTTGCGATTCTGGCAGGCAATGTGAAGCTCTTAGGCTGAGAAAGACTTTTCATTATACACATTCATTACCAAGTTTTACTTTTACTTTTACTTTTAAAACTAAGAAATAAACTACCTTAGCGTCTACCCCACAAGTTGAACCATTGGGTCAAATAAGCACACTATCAAGACAAGACAAGTTCAGCTGAGGACAGCTGAATATAGAGAATAAATGACAAAGGTAAATAACGTCCATGTTTCACATTTTTAAAATCTTCCTGTAAACACAACACAAGAATGCCCAGGGACAGGACAATGTTTTCAAATCCATCAAAGTTTGGCACTGAAAGTTTGGCAAACCGGCAGACAGACAAGTTCGAGACTAGCTAGTGAACATAGTTGAGTGAATATTGAACCCACATTCATCAGGTGGACAGGACAGAGACACGACTCAAAATGATTGATGATGTTGCGCCATTACCGCTGAAGGTGTATATTGGCAACTGTTTGCTAACAAATTCACCGTATCACCTTAAAAGTTGATATGTCAATGTTGTGTCCTCTGCCCCCAAGTGGCCAAACCAAAATGGTTATTACAGGTTTACTCGCTTTTTTCCTAAAACTGTTTTGCTTACCAAACAGGTTAAAAATGTCCACTTAATGCTATTTTCACAACAGAACATAATCTTCACATCATTTACATCAGATGAGCTCATAAGCAATACATTTTATGGGATGTTTTTGGGTTTCATCTGAGGGAGTATATGGAAGCAAGGTAAGTTTGATCTTACGTCACCCAGGTCCGATCCGTGACACTCTCCCTGTCCATGTGTTCTTGAGCAAGACACGAAACTCAAAGTCCTCCGTCACTGGGTCGCAGGGGTGAAGAGCATCTGCTTAATGAGACATGAAGCTCTGCCGGCTTCAGTGCCAAGGCTGCTTCTCTGTGAGCTCTGCAGAATCCCACATCATATGAAAATTAAATTTAAAATTTTTTTTTTGGTTTTTTTTTAAATTTTGGACTGTTTGCTTTCATATGGTATTATTCAAGCCGCTGTGTTCTGAACACTTCTGACCGAAACAATTCTGTTCTCGAATTATAAGTGTGGTAGGGGTCACAGAGCTGTCTGGCGCCATCGTCCTCCTAAACATGTCATTACTGTAACCACGAGGTCAGCACAGCACAACCCCACACACACATCCTCTAAACCACATATCAGTGCTGCCACTACATCAAAACATGAGAAATATGTCAACAGAAGCTTATGAAAAACTCCACAAATAAACCACAACAAATCATGCCTGTAGATTGTAGTCTATCAATCTACAGGCATGAGGTATTAGGATGATGTTTCAGACCAATTACTTTTCACATCTGCTGTGAACATTTCTCTGGAAACAGCTTTAATAAGCATTAATATAGTTTAATGTATAAAGCAAAATCTGCTATGGCTCTGTCCAAGGGTATCAAAATATGAGCAACTCCAAAGCTCACTATTTAACACATTTTATCTTCTTTGTTTGAACCATACAAAAACCGAAATGTAAAACCAACAATCTGTGAGAGCTATGAGAGTATTGATTTCTCATCTTACTGTTGGCAAGAAAGTGAATAAGCTATTTCCCAAAAATGTCTATTATTCATTTAACCAGACCTCAGCCATGGTGGCGGCTCAGAACAGACAAGTTTTTTTTTTTTTAGATTAAGATCGAGTGTTTGTTGTCTACCTTTGCTTTGATTGTTGTAGTCTTGGGGCTCAACAGACATTTGCTTGGGACAGACGTCATTTCAAGGCTACAGTCAATGACTGACCCTCTCTCAGACATCAGCGTGTTTAATTGATGAACTATGATTGTTTTTAAAATGTCACAAAATAACGATTTGGCTTTTTTTTTAAAGATTATTTTATCAGGCATTTTCGGCCTTGAATTTGACAAGACAGCTGAAGAAGAAGGGAGAGAGAGGGGGGTATGACATGCAGCAAAGGGCCGCAGGTTGGAGTTGAGGAGTAAACCCCTATATATGGGTGCCCTCTCTACCAACTGAGCTATCCGGGCACCCGATGTTTGGCATTTTTTAATGTGATGAATTACTTAAAACAGTTAATCAATTATTAAAACTTCAACTGCGGCAAAAAAGGACAGCATCTAGTATTGCATCTGTAAAGTTGCTTTATTTCAGTAATTTGAAATAAAGCCAATGGTACGTAAAGAATCCCCCTCTGTGTTTGTACCAATTGGTAAATACTCTTAACAATGTCTCTTGGGTGAGTGTGTGGCCTCTGTTGCGAGGAGGAAGAAGAGCACAAGCTCAGTTTTGCTTACAGGAGCGATAGTTTACCCTGCAGGTCTGAAGGGCACTGCTAGCAGAGCTTGAATGCTGATCCCCGCTCTGTCTGCATTGTGCCAGACCTTCCTCCACAGCGCTGCAGAGGAAGGTCTGGCTAGTCCACAACAGCATTCCCGGGATGGGAGGAAAACGTGCTCTGGTTTATTGGCATATCTTTTAAACCAATCACAATCGTCTTGGGCGGCGCTAAGCGCCGGACGGAGCGACGTTGCCTCTGTAAAATAGCCTCAGGAAGGAACTTGTTTTGGTGGAACATGTGTACGTTCAAAGGTTGTTCAAGCCGTGCAACAGAAAACTCAGATTGGACAGATAGTCTAGCTAGCTGTCTGGATTTACCCTGCAGAGATCTGAGAAAAGAATGCCAACACAAAAAAGTGGAAGGTGACGGACATCCGGCTGTAATAAGGGACATCCGCTGTAATTTCCATCGGCACTTGAACAATCCTGGAATTGAAACGTTGTCGATATAGACTAACATGGTGGTAGTGAGAGCGTGAAGAGGTTATTTTGTTCTGGAGCCATAAAAAAGGAGAAAGAGCAGGAGAATGGGATCTATGATCCCAGCATCGGAAGAGAGAGAGACACAGCTAGCTGCTCAGTGGTCTCCAATCCCCCGGAGTCTCACTTAGCCTTATTTCTCCTCACTGTTTCCCCCGTCCCGTCCACTCCTGCTGCCCTTGCTCCCACCGCCCGCCCTGACAAATTGGAGGAAATGAATGTCTGCAAATTGGCCTCAGTGGTGAGGTGAGGGTGACTCCAAAAACACGTCCGCCCTGCTTTCAAACCAGCTAGCTTGCGGTCTCTCATCCAGCTCCTCTGTCTCTGTCTCCTGTATCAAATTAGCATTAGAAAGCTGCCTGTTTGGACATACAGCTGATTATGGTCTTTGTGTTTATATTGGACCATACAATAGTGCCTATTAGTGGTTAATAGTAATTGAGTACCACATGAAAGGCTGCAATGTGAACTTGAGTTTGAGCCCCCCCTAAAAAGAGTCTAAAATTGCCCATGTTAAGCAGCATGTGTGTGTGCTTCAGACTGCTTTCTTTAGGCAATTAAGTTTAGTAACGTTCGAAGCAGAAAGTGTTTTAATGCACTCTGAAGTGTTTGTACAGTTTTGTAAATGATAAACAGGCATTCTGATCACCACTCAGTTGATTAAAATGTGGTTTAGTCTGGGGGCTGGAACATTTGCATTATTTATTGTACCTACATGAGTGCTTTTCTAATGACATCTTTTAATAAGCATCTTATTTCTTATCTTATTATGGTTGCATTTAAAGATGCAGTGAGGATATATTTCACCGCTCTCTTTTAACAAGACCCTTGAAAGCAAAAGAGTTGCTGGACAGGGAGCCCTCCAAAAAAAGTGAGAGAAGTTTCATTAATTTTCACAGAAACGCAGGAGATGCTATTTTCTATTGTGTTGTTTTTCAATGTCTAGAAATACATGTTTAATAAACTTATAAATAATAAAATTAATTTAAATCAAAGTTCTGGCAAATTCAGAACAGTTTGTTGTTCCATTCAGGAACAAAACACTGTGGAATTATGTCAACATCTAAATCTTTTTTATCAAAACGTAATTTTTTAAAACCTTTTCATTTGGATATTTCTTGCTGCAATGCTCTCTGGGACTTGTAGTTCTCTCCTAAAGTCCGACCTTGATACCGCATTGTACATTTGACGTTTTCTCAAATGCACTTGGCTCTTTTACAATGCTCCGCCATTATTTTGCAATGATAATTTAAACAGGAAGGATTGACGTCTTTTACTTCACATTTTCTACAGTAAAACAAAGAAAACAACTTTAAGAACTTTGGCTGCCCTCAAACTTCCCACCCACTTATCCTGTCTGTTGATTAGATTTTAGTAATACAGAACTGTGGAAAGTAGCCTGAGCTCATGTGTTGCATTCACCTGCTGTTTTAAAGTGCTCATATTATGCTTTTTGGCTTTTTCCCTTTCTTTTATTGTGTTATATATCTTTTTTGTTCACATTATAGGTTTACAAAGTGAAAAAGCCCAATGTCCACCCAAAGGGACTTACCATCTCCAACAGAAAACACTGTTCCCAAACTGCTCCAAACAGCTCTATTGTAGTCCAGCCTTTACTTCAGAGACAAACGTGGTCACTTTGGAACACACGTTATAATGCTCGCCTAGCTGCTAGCGTGGCACGCCCTCAGACTCTGCTTCTGATTAGCTAGTAGTCCTTACCTAGCTACTGAGCATGTTCGACTCCCAACAAAGATGGAACAAAAGTGTGATGCCTCACTCTGTAGCTAAAACAGAGAGCTCAACACACAGGGTGAAAAGAGGAGCTGCAGCAATGTGCAGTACAACAAAAAATATGGTGTTTTTTGATAATTAATCCATGTAACCTATTCTGGTATAACCTCTAAATACAATTATGAACCTGAAAATTAGCATAATATGAGCACTTTAATGTAAAAAATTAATTGGGGTCTGCAGCGCTTTATAATATAGTATATAATATAATAAAAATGTATACTTTATTAATCCTGCAAGGGAAAATTACAATGTTTTCACTTTGTTGTTAGAATACACACAGGCCTGAAATACACACACATGCTCAATACCTACAGTATACATGCACTAATGGAGAGAGTGAGGGGGCTGCAGCTGTCGATGGACAGGCGCCCCGAGCATTTGGGGGTATCAGTATTATCATCATTATCATCAAGGAAAGATGAGTGGATGACATGGAAGTTAACATCTGACTCTCAGTTCTCAACTAAAATATGACTGTAGGCCTATCATCTGAGACGGCAGGTTTTTCAAAATTAGCCCAAAGATAAAAATATTACAGATCATTATCACGGTAAACATCTGTTAAAACACATATCTACTTAGGCAAAACAGTTGAATTACAGCCATTTCATACATATCATATCAATGTCATACTGGAAATCTGAAACTGAGAGCATGCCTGCAGGAAAGCCTCACCCTGAATGTAGAATAACAAAGACTTATGGCGCTTACCCACTGCTAGATAGAGAGAGATAGATAGATAGAAGATACTTTATTCATCCCCGTGGGGAAATTTGAGTGTCCAGCAGCTCACACATAAACACACATTCCTATACACCACACAGTTCCCCATAATGAATAAATAAATAAATACAATGCAAATGCATACACAAGAGAGTTAAAAACAGAATAAGAGCAGCATAATTATATTATATTTGGGGGGGGAGCTGGTCGTGACCTAACGCCACACACACACAGAACGTCGAAGGTGTGTTGTTTTTTTACTCTCGGCAAGAACAATTTTGTTTCAAAAGAAGCTGGAGGCAGCAAAAAAACAAAACGCCGCTGGCTAAACTATTTAAAGATGGCGATGATGACGCAGTGATTAGTGACGATTCTCTCCGACCAATCAGTCGTCTGCAGGTTTTCATGTCACCTTTTGGTATCGCTCAGCTCGCTTGGAACCTCAATGGAGGTGATGCTAAAAAAAGTACCTGTTAGCAGGTACCAGGGACTTTTTTTGGTAATGGAAAACAAAAAAAAGCGAGTAGAGTCGAGGCGAGTAGAGCAGGTACCATGTAATGGAAAAACGCCGTTAGAATCTACAACCATGCTAGCAGCTCTATTAGACTGTATTTAGACACATGTGGTGCTTTGCGCTTCAATGTTAAAATTAGAATGCTAATATGCTCACAATGACTATGCTAACTTTTTGATGTTTGGCAGGTATAATGTTGACCATGTTCACGATCTTAGTTTAGCATGTTAGCATGCTAATATTTGCACAAAACACTTGATGGGGCTGATGGGGATGCCAGTGGTTTTGGTCATAAACTAAGTTATTGGGCAAACTTAAATCTTTTTGGATGAAAAGGCATCACTGAAATTTCACAATTTTTACTGAACACGATATGGATATCTGTACCAAATTTCAAGGCGAGCCCCATAGTTATTGTGGACATATTTCACTAAAAACAACAAACCCCCCCGTCAAATTCAAAATGGTGGTGGAGGAAAAGTCAGGAGATCACTAAAATCCTTAGGATTCATACTCTGAGGACCATTAATATACCAAAAATGTCACGACGGACTTTGCCATCCCTACAGCCACGCTAAAACTTTAAAGCGGACAATGCGCAGTCAGCGACTTTTGCCCTTCCATCTACAAAGTGTATTTCATTCACAATGCATGTTTGCTTTGTTCATTCTCAACACAAAGCAAGATGGGAAAATGGGAAGGCAAAAAAAAAACGTCCATTGCACTTTGATCATGTGTGATACTTGATTTTTTTTAAATCTCAGTATTCCTGAGAACAGAAGCCCTGACATAAAAGAATTCTCACTTTCCTCCCTCCCTCACTCTATTCTCTCTCTCTCTCTTTCTTTCTTGGTCGGGCCCCCTCTTGCCCTGTAGGAGTTAGATTAAGTTTGCCGCTGCCAGTTTTTTTCTAAAGGTGGAAACTCACAAAAGCCTCAAAAGCCCTGCAGGCTAGTTTTCTCCCACAGCTGATAGATTTCATATTGCAACTTTTACCACGGCGCACACACCCACACACACACACACACACACACACACACACACACACACACACACACACACACACACACACACACACACACACACACACACACACACACACACACACACACACACACACAAATCATCACACACTCTCACTTGCCAGCAGTCCCTTAATAGTCGGTGATTGTCCCACACACAGGGGACAGCTCTGCTGCGCAAGGCCCGAGTCTGAACCTGCCTCAACGGAGCGATTTCTTCTAAAAGAGATATTAAGCTTGCCCTCCCAGTATTCACAATTCATAAATCCACATTGTGAACTGAGCTGCACATCAAAGAAACAAGAAGCAATCATCCCTTGATCTGTTCAATTATGCACATTTTTGTGCACTTTAAAGGTTAATAAATGACATCAAATGGACTTTGATCCTATTTACAGCGATTATCTTTGACAGAACATTTCACAGACGTGATTTTATATGATACATCATGACATTGGGTATTGTAACGACAATGGCAATGCGTCTCAGCGAGCAACCCTTCAGGCAGCGTTGTGGGCTTCTTCATAAAATTATGAATGTTACAAATGCCATAATGGAGGTTTTGTTACTTACATGTTTAGTATTTTAAAACTGATTGGTGTTATTTACAGATGTTCAAGCAGATATGTGATCATTTTCAAGCCTGAGTCTTGTATCCTCACCATTGTATTCCAACCAGTCTATTTTGAACTTGGTAATTAGACTGAATAACCACTTTATTTCTTTTCTGCCGCTACTTTTTATAATTCAATTTCAGTTTCATTTCATTCATAGAGTCAAATCCTAACAGATGTTATCCCAGGACACTTTACAGATAGAGTAGGTCTAGACCAAACTTTATAATTCACAGAGAAAGAAATGTAGAAAGTTGAGCTGCCTACAAACCACTGATGGGTAGACTGTTTCTAACTAGCTGAAACAACTGTCAATGGGCATAACACCAGACCCAGTTTCATCTGAATCGCTAGAAAATTTGGAGATGTGGACAGTGACAGAAAAAAGTCTGGAATTGCACAACAACAACAATCATGGTGCCTGGAAGATGAAGGTCCCCTGACTTTTCTTCTAAAGCTCCAGCAGGACTAGTCAACATTGTCTTACTTTTTTTTGGGAAGCCTGTCTGCCTGCCTGCCTGCCTGTCTGCCTGCATGCGTGTATGCGTGTGTGAAAGAAAGAGAAAGAAAAAGAAAAAGAAAGAGATCAAAGTGTTGGCACTTGATATAGTAGAAAGGCAGTGATTATATAAACAGAAATATTCGACGAATTTCTCTGTTCTTAATATAGCTGTGCAATGTTGTGGCAAACCCATCCAGAACAACACTGCTGCTAAAAACAAAACAGCTTCTGTGTTTGAATGTCTCTGTTCACACACAGAAGCTGTTTTGTTCTTCATCACTTGATCAAGAAATATTCACTTCAACTAGCTAAATATTCCTCCCAAACCTACATACACACCACATACTGCATGCACCACAAGGGCTTCTAAGGCCACACATGCTGATATTATTTGAGAATTAGAGCGTGTCAATCACTGCTCATGC
Source organism: Perca fluviatilis (assembly GCF_010015445.1). Classification (NCBI taxonomy): domain Eukaryota; kingdom Metazoa; phylum Chordata; class Actinopteri; order Perciformes; family Percidae; genus Perca; species Perca fluviatilis. The sequence goes on along the minus strand of NC_053114.1, from coordinate 38,490,134 downwards.
ACACACATTCATTCTCCCTTGTGGGGGGAGGGACTTAGGGGACTGTTTTGGGCTTTAGCGGAAGGGGGGGGACTGACAAGGTGTTGATGTTCAAATGTTTTGGCTAAGTCCTGGATCTTCACCATACTACCTACAGCACCTTTAATGTGAGTGAAAGTGCCTCCCAAGATCCAATTTCATGGGGAAAATACAGCATATTCCTACGGACATGTTGTGGGGTGTTTCCCATTCACTTCTATACCGGATCTAGGCGTCGTTAGAGGAGCTGAACCTGCAGGCAGTTTTGAGTTGGCTGTCCCATTCAACTGTAGTAGCTTCTACCTGATTACATGCTCCGCTGTGGAAAGTTACTTGGACAATACATAATTGTGATTGGCATTGAGCCTAATCATCAGATTGTGTTCCTGTTAGAGAGGGGGTTGTTTGACGAATCCATCTCACTGATGTCATTTTTAGTTAACAGGAAAGCTGTGGGAGCAGTTGAGGGCAGAAGTTAACTTACTTTTTTTCACATTTATCAGAGAAATATATAAGATTCCAGGGTTAATATTTCTATTTGTCGACTTAGAACAACCTGTACAGCTGCGCTGATCTCATCTACAATTTCATTTTTCTGCAGCTATTTTTCATGAATGTAGTAGCTAGGTAGCTATGTAGAAAGGCAAGGCAAGGCAAGGCAAGGCAAGGCAAGGCAAGGCAAGGCAGCTTTATATAGCACATTTCAGCAACAGGGCAATTCATAGTGTTTTACATAAAACATTAAAGAGCAGTTAAAAACAATAAAAAATATAAAACAGATGAAATACGAGATTTTAGGACGCTAGTGTGGGACAATGTATAAGTCGTTGCTCTATACACGTAATCCACCCGCAATCCTTGCCGTTCCCAGAACGGACTGGTCCCACTGGTCTTATTTTTTAATTCTCTTTATATGCTTACATAGATTGGCATACAGTTCCAATTTCAACAATATAACTTCTATAACAATTAAAAATATAAAAACAGATAAAATACGAAAATTTAAGTTACAGTGCAGTAAGAAATTAACAATTATTTAAAGAAAGGCAGCATCAAAAAAGAAAGATGATGTCCTCATTCTTACTCCCGCCTACTAACCTCTGAATGGCCAACTGTTTTTCCAGCCAGCAGGGACAGCCATCAATAGGCACACCACCAGACCTTTAGGCATTTCTGAACAAATCTGAGACGTGGCCGGCGATGCAGAGGTCTGGAACCAGACTGGCTGTGCTCCGTCTCAAATAACCACACTTTAAAGTGGCTGCGTCGCCTTTCTAAACTGACAATGGGCTCAATGCCTCCGCTCTTGCATTACATCTTCACCCTTTTGATGGAGTAGTAAATTAACCTTTATTTCAAGTGTGATGAATGCTGTGCCAACATGATGTTCAGGACCATGTTATAAAGCAAAATATAGCACTCCACAGAAGTGGAGGTTATTATCCCCTGATACAAAGCTGCTGCACATGGGCGCAAATTCCAAAATCACAAATGTTTCTGTCTGAATATTACATTATAATTTTGCCATACATCACTGGCCATATTACATACTAAAGAAAGCTCATTGTGGGACTGGCTCTAGTGGCTGTAATTCTGCACCAAGACTGAATTTAATTAATTTATATAATTATAATATTTAATTTAATATAAAAGTATCCAAAGAGCACCATGTCATGGGACCTTAAACAGGTCAAGTTGTATTAACACAGAGCAGTAAGTTGATGCAGTAGACAAATCAAGTTTACATTAGTAGTCATTACTAAAAATGATTAGTAAACATAAATAATTTTTTTCTGGAGTCATGTCGTCTAAAAAAAGCATGTTACGTTAAACATGCAAAGAAACATTACAAATATAAAACATTAGGCTACCCATCACTACTAAAGAAATAATTTGTTTATATAAAAATTGTTTATTTTCCTTTGAGAGTATTTTTTTAAGAATAATGTATTTTGTAATTCGTTAAAAAAAAGAAAAGAAAGGAAAACAATCAACCCACAACATTGACATTTTCCAATGCACTGGGCAGCACGGTAAGAGTCACCCAGGATATTAGCTTCGGAGCGAGTAGCGACTCTAGAGGCATAGTGAGAGAAACAAAGTGTCTCCCCTGTGTTGTGTAGGCTATGGCGTAGGGTCCGGCGTAGACGCAGAGGGGTCTGCGGGGGTACGCCGTCGATTCGACGCAGAAGCATGAAAAGGCCTTTAGTTGTCTCTGCTTGAAGGACAATTCCAGCGCAAAACGAACCTAGGGGTTATTAACAGATGTGTACCTACTCTGTCGCTCTCTGGGACATGTTTTCATGCTAATCGAATGAGTTTGGAGCTTTGACGAGGCTACCGCGGACCGCTGGTTAGCTTACAATGCTAGTATTTGGGGCATGGGGACATTCAAATTAAATTGTTATTTAATACCACTAAAAAGGCTCGAAATATCACCACACCTTAACGTTAGCAAAATTAGGGTCCCTAAATGTGAACTGAAGCATTGACAACATTGTAAGTGTACAGATAGTCGCGTTCATGTTTACTTGCGGGAGCCATCTTGGAAACCAGTCATGACTAGTCGAATGCCGTGCAACGTGGAATCTCCATAGACAGTATGAGAATCTCAGACTCGGCGTGGCGCTTGTTTTTGGACTAGTCATGACTGGTTTCCAATTCGGAATTGTCCTTTAATATGATCTGTGCACTGCATACTGAAGCTGATTATTACAAACAACTAATGTGATTTAGTAATGAATCTGGTTTTCAACAAAACATGAAAGAATAAGTAGTGACCAATAAAAAGTTTAATTACAACTAAATCTGGGTTTACAGTGCAGTTTGGCCATGTCGTGTTCCCAGTTTCACCTGTACAGAAGTGCATTGCATTCACCAAAGGAAAAAAAACAACATATCATTTCTGTATCTCCTAAATATGACTTAGGGTCTGGTGCATTTAAATCTCACATGTATAATGATGAGATAAATCTCATATTGGGCAAAAAAAAAAAAAAATGTAAATGAGATTTATTTCATAATCATGAGAGCTTTATCTTGTATTTTATGAAATCGCTTTCTCATAATTGCCAGATGATTACATACCAGAGGTCATAATTACAGGATACGGAAGTCATTATCCAGAAGTCATAATAAAAATAAATTCTTTGGTGGACGCCATGTGCTTCTGGGCTGGGCCTCATGTTTTAATAGTTTTGGTGGTTGACTTTTGAGTATGAAGTTTTTTTGTGTTGAAATGCACCCAGTCTAGGTAGAATGAAGTCGCTTTATAGTGAAGCATCTGATTATAATTTGGTCAAAACTGATTTTTAAAAACAGGGTCCACATGAAAAATGGCTGCACTTCTGCTTAAAAATAGGAAATAATGTACCCCAACTGAAACCCCAACCCCCAACAACAACCTCCTCCCACATAAACATATATACAACCCCTCCTCGTGTAATTTATTTTGGTTTTCGAGTCCTGCATGCGTTCAGCAGTGAGGGTGTTAATGGATGGGGAAACCCTCTTTGTGGATTATGGATGAGGGTTGGTGACCTGCTTCCGTGACTGAATCTGTGATGAGGTGGTAGAGCAGCATCAGGCTGTTTTAAGTCTAAATAATTCAGAAATCGCCTCTGGCCACCAAAACGTTGCGCTCGTTGCACATTTTGATTGATAAAATAACAAATGTAATTTCAATGACGGTATAATATTTTCAAGTTAATTTTACACAACAGCGGGCAAACCAGCAGTGTATAAACACATAAGGGAAATAGATATCCACATTGAGGAAACCAATTTCACCCTCAGATCATTATACGGTTGAATCTGATCAGACTGTGATGTTCAATGTGTTCCAAGAGTTGTTTTTTCTTTCTTTCGATTAAGTGTGCAAATTAACATTTTTCATAAACCTGCTTTCCCTCAACCTGTTACTTCTACTCCAGTTAGTGATTTTCCAGAGTGTCTTTTGACAGTGTCAACCAAGTAATTATGTGCACAGCGGTCAATCTATACAGTACATTGAGTACTTTCCAAATGAGATCCCAGCCTCACAGAGACCAAAACTAAAGATGTGTTTGGTTGCTCGTTGTCAAAGGGATTTTAGGAAGTTGCCCCTGCACGGTTGACAAAATGGTAAACACCAGTGGTAAACTGGGGAATGTTTGATGATGTTTCCTGAATTTACAGTACAATTTCAACACAGGACGGACGATGTTACCGGTTCTATTAATGGCAAATACAGCATCCACTGTTACTTCCATTTCTCTGTAACTGAATAGCCTATAACTAACAACATGTCCAGGTTAAACAAACAGTTATTATGAACATTCTCTAGTGGCTTGTCATTGGTCCAGTTCATGTAACATATTTACAAATGACTAATGACTGCCTGAAGGTAAATACCTGGAAAATATGATGTGGTTGCGTGCTATTTCCTGACTTTCCAATTTGAAAAGGACCACTTAAATGCACCATTAAACACAGGACTGACCAACAATGGATTGTGGGATGATACCAGCTGTAAAATCAGGGAAAAGAAAGCTGCGTTTCTAAGCCACATTGGAGATCATTTGAAATGGAAAAGGCCTCGTCAAATTATTTTCTGTCTTGAAATGCAGATCTCAAACAAGGAAACTCTTACATTTGGATGCAGCAATGCCTACCATTCATAAAGCTATGATGTCATCTTGTTATTTTCAGTCCTCCAAGCCTGGCACATAGTGCACAAGGGGACACAGCCACCATCATGACAAAAAGTTGACTATGCTGTATTCAAACAATGTTGGTAGAATGGGAAGAACAGGAATCAAGCCTCCTTGAGGTCATGCATCATTCCAAGATGGCTTACCATAACAGCCACCATTTCTAACCTTGTAGTCACACCAGAGACATTGTCAGCCAGTTACATAGATTAGCCTGCAACAGTTTGCAGATGTCATTCACCGGCTAAAAACCTCTAGCTAGCTAGTTAGCTCAGTAGCTCGTTAACTAGCCTCTTAGCTTGCTAGCTTACTCGTACGGTGTTTACAATATAAACCTTTGGACAATTTCCAGTTCGTACCAATACTTTTGGCCTTTCACAAAAACGCAGCCACCTCTTTATTTCTACCACAACTGTCCCGTGTGTAACAAATGCAGACTTGTTTATCTGTCTCTACAGGAACACGGCAGTTCGTGAAATGGTCACGTCATGTAATCTATTGATTCGTGTACACGGACACGTTTATCTAGTTTTTTTCGTTGTGGTCAGCACAAAACTAATGTATTTCAATGGGAAGCATCTTTCGTGATCACAGCACGACTACGGTAACGAGTAGTATGAAATGCCAAAAATCCGCGCAGGGAGGTTGGTTGGGGTGGTGGATGGGTCAAACAACACAGGACTTTCACCCCGGAGACCGGGGATCGTGTCCCGTGTGTGACCTTTCCTTTCCCCGTTGTTCTTTTCCTAAACACAACCGTCCCATTGTTGTCCCGCGTCCCCCAGAGACTGTGGCCGTTTCCCGCGTGTGACCTTTCCTTTCCCCGTTCTTCTTTTCCTAAACCCAACCTCCGTATAGATGCCTCCCATTACGTGCTGGCCACCATGAAAAAAATGAGATAAATGTGTCCGTGTACATGAATAAATAGATTAAAAATGACGTGACCATTTCACGAACATGAGACCGTGTTGACAGGAAATACTTGCAGAGGCGCCGCTGTTGTCTTTGAATTGAAGAGTGCACTGTGAGTGACTCTGGGAATTCGAAGGAAAATTACATAATTTGGTTCATTGTGTCTCTTATTTTACTTTATGTGGTTTTAATTCAGCCTACATGTGTGCGTAATTAAATTTTACCAATTTATGTTAGGTTATTTAAAAAATCATTGTTAAATTGGAGCTATAGGCCCACTGTATATGCTGCTTTTTCTACTTCTTTTATCTTATTTGTTGCTGTTTGTATAAAAAATGAAACTTGCCACTGATGACTGTTGCTGCACAATGACATCTCAGTTGTCTCATTCCAACAGACCAACTTTTTATTCTGACATTTAACGCAAACATTAAAAAACACTGAACATTTGTTGTCAAATTTAATTGTAGCTCCTGTCGTTAATGTTTTTTTTTACGGTGGATTTTCCCTTCAAGAGGCTGGTAAAGCTTTTAGCACTGTGTTGGAACGATGAAAGATGATTACAGGTGGAAGCACCTATGAGCGGAGTTCCAGAGGGAGGTGGACGTAGAGAAAAAGGCACTAAAAGCTGTCGACAGTGGAAAAGTGAAGCATCTCTTTCTCTCCAGTATATTTTTCATCACTGTTAGTGCTGTCGTATTTAGTCCAGGCATGCCATGATCTGTTTATGATATCCCACAGCTAAACATGCTGCATACAGTATAGTTACAGTATGTGCAATAGTAAATGTACAGTAGGTTTGTCTGTGAGTGGATGCATCTAATTGCCAGGTTCTTACATCAAATGCTTTTCAATCTGCACTTCATTATTGCTGCTCTCCAGCGGCTGGGAAAAATCAGGTGTGTTGATGTGAGTTATGTGTGTGTGTGTGTGTGTGTGTGTGTCAGTTTGCGAATGTAACCCACGGCTGTTAAGTGCTATGAGCCTTAGGAAAACTTTTCCACTTCTCCACAGCTATGACTGCTAGCACAAATTTTTCAATAAATCTCCCACGCGCTCCGCCCTCAGTAGTCCATGAATTACATGCTCTCACACTCACACACACAAACACACACCAGTCAGTTAAAAAAAACAGAATATCTCTTTGCTGCAACACTTAATCTCTATGAAGTGTTTAATTATGGTAATACAGTTTTCACATCTCTTAACATTGTTGTCGTAACAGAATGAGGGCTTGAAGGGAAAGTCCACACAATCCTAAAACACTTCAACACTGTTGAAAAGCTGCTACTGGTAATGCATCAGACATTACTCTGTCCATTTGCGATGCTGTATAATGTAACACAAATGAAAATATCAAGTTTCATTGCAGAGTCCCTGAATGCAATCCCAATAGCAATACATCCAGCTTGGCCGCGTTTGCTGGTGGAAGCTGGTGAGGGACCATGCCCTTGTCACTGCATTAGTGACTCCTATTGGAAGTGTGAAGTGGACATTTTAGATCCAGTAGAAAACAGGTGAAAGCACATTTTCACTTTACTTTATTTATTCTTCTACATGTGACTGCTGGAGTGCATTTTTATTTGCCACAAACAGCCAGTGTTATAGCTGACACAAATAGACATAGGGAATTGTTGGGTCTTTGTAAATTATAGAGTGTGGTCTAGACCTACTCCATCTGTTAAGTGTCCTAAAATAACCCCTGCTAAGATTTGACACTATAAATAAAATAGAACTGAATTAGTGAAAAAACTAGTTGTGTAAAATTGAAAAAAGTGAACTAGAGAAAGATGTTCAAAACATGGCTATTTTTTCACCTCCACACAGCTGGCCGTTCACAGAGTGAAGCGGGTGTGGATGGCGGTTTCGTAAAGTAAAAAAAAAAAGTCGGACACAGCCCCACTTACTTAAGGTAAGGTGTAGGGGGAGGGGGTTTCTGAAGCTATTCAACCATCCAACAAGCACTTCTGCTGTCGGCCAATCAAATAGGCTATATGCATGAGAATGTCATACTCATCTTTCTTTGTAAACAACGTGATGGAAGATAATAATTATTGCTGCTGTGACAACTTTACAGAGTTGCAAAATCCTGTCTCACGCAACCTGTTGTCACTCCCAACTCGTCAAATACGGATGCTAGGTCAGTGGCTCTCAGCGTCAGATTCGACGCGAAAAGCACCCTTCAGTGTCTGTATGGAACGCAACGGGCAGAGCAGCAGTTCTGCGGCGCTTTAAGACATAGTATTAAGAGCGGCAACAGTAGCGAGTAGTATGAAAGCCCGAAATGCCGAAGAGGGAGTCTAGTTGGGGTGGTGGATGGGTCAAACAACAAACGACTTTCACCCAGGTGACTGGGGTTTGTGTGCCGTTGTTGTCCCGCGTGTCACTGCAACATCATTTTTGTAACCCCACCCACAATCTTTTTCTGAACCTAACTGTCCCGTTAATGTGCCGCATATCAGTTCAACGTACATCCCGACCCAGAGCGTCAAAGTGACGCCATGAGTCGCAAACAAGCGTGGTTAGTTAGCGTCAATAACAACGCCAAAACCACATGCCCAAATGACCGTATTTTACGCGATGGGAATGGGAATGTGTTGTCTCACAGTATTGTAAACCATTGTGCAGTGTTTTGGTATCTAATAAGCCTTCAAACTCACGGATCCGTTTGTCAAACTGGACTTCATGGATCATATTTCATAGAATAGAATAGATCTTTATTGTCATTGTTTTCAACAACGAAACACAGAGTCATGAGTCACTAGCAGGAAACAGAACCCCTTCAATGCATCCCTTTGCGTTGATAAAGATATTTTGGTGGTCTGAATGTGTGCTAAGACATTTATACGGTATAATGAAATACTGTTACTGATGTCTGGTTTCTGTGTAGTTGACATAGCATGTCTGGTTCATGTATTTGGCTGCACATGCACCGTGGAGAGCAGACTTTAGAGTCATTGCCACTTAAAAGAATATAATCTCTGCTGTGAACTGTATTTTGAAAAAGTACTAAATCCTAATCCAACAACCTGACAACGGTAAAAACAAACCACACAAGAGGAGTGTACTTTTTCGTATACAACCGTGGAGAAAATGTCCCTCTTTTTTTGCCCCCAGTCCAACTGAACAAAGAGCAGCACAACGTTGGACAGCCAAGTTTGAGATAGCACAGATGTTTATTTAAGCCTTTGAAGTTGCACCATCTGATTACTTACCTGTCACATGACACATTTACAGATACGTCAGGTTTCACATTGCAGCTAATGTGAGTTGTTAGTATTTTGTGTGGGTCCCCCCCCGGCCGAGGATCATTTCATGGCTGTGAACTGTAACCAATCACAGCTAATAGAGTCTGTAGCTGTCAAAGATAGAGACGGCTTGAGAAACAGAGTGAGATAGGGGGCGACGTCTGTGGGGGGAAACAGACTGGAAGACAAGGAGAGAGAGGGAGGCAGCTGAGGAGATCAAATTAGAGAAAGGCAGCGGCCGAGATTGTCTCCACGCAGCCGTTTGCTGTGAAATTACAAAGCCATTATTTGATGGAGGCTTAAACGTCCCGTGCCTGGTCCCCCTGCCTGTAAGCCCGTCGTGAACCCACACGCGGAGGAAACTATTTCCAGGTGTGAAATGCATCCACCGTGGCACTGGTTTAGGGATTTCAGAGGGAAGGAAAATGGAAACTTCAATTTGATGAAGACTTCAGCTCAGACAGACTTCCGCTACCTTTGCTGGGCCTGTGTGGCTTAGCCATGAAGCCATTATGACCTGCTCCGACTGAGTGGACAGGGGAAAGAAATCCTGCAATATACCCCAACCCCCCATTATCCAATAACAGTAATATAGATATACACCTCAGTGTCAACCACCTGAACCTAGTGATAAAGATATACCTGACATGAAGCTGTAGGGCTAGGATAACTATGGTTCAATTGGTTTATGGAAGCCCACATTAATATTGTCTGACAATATCAGAGGGACACAGATATATATTTATATAAAAAAAGACGTAATGGTGTTTTCTCGTGATTACAAGAAATGTACTTTATTAAAAACATTCCTCAGTAAGACTATAATTATCTTCTGATTATGTGTAAACAGTTTTTCTTCATTTACGATCTCAAAATTGCGAGTAATTAGACTCCAATCACTTTTTCACATGAATGTTTCCTCATGATCACTTAGTCATTTATTTATCTTAATTTATTTGATTATGACAACAAAATAAAAACAATGCAATGACAAATAATATTAAAACTCCATTGTGTAAGAATTTCTCCCATCTAACGGTGAAATTGTGTATATGACAACCAACTTAATATTACTTTCTAGCCCCTCTCATTCCGAGCGTGTTTTAACTCCTACGGTGGCCGTATTATTCCAAGAAGTACGACTTCGTCCGTGAGTGTTCCTTCCAGTGTAATAATAGTTTTACGTTATTTTGGTACCATTTCATTGCTAACATCAGCTATCAGGTTCCCAAACATATGCAAGCTAATGTTAGTAAAGTATCAGTGCTATCGTTATTCTGTATATTGTACGAGATTAATAGTGTAACGGTACAGATCCATTTGACCGCGCAACGCTTATGTCGCGCCGCGCTCCACTCTATTCCTATGGGCAACGTCTATTCCTGGCCGATGCCCAGCTTTATGCAAATTAATTCATTGAACGTGACGCGACTATCCAGTAGAAGTAGACGAAAATATTTCAAACCAGCCCAGTCTCACTGAAAAGCGTACAAATACCACGGGTTTCTACCTGTGAAATACGTGCAATGTGTACGCGAAATTGAAATTGTGCGTACAGCAGATACGCGGAGCGCTCCAATTACAGTAATGGAAACCACTGCGTTTATAGTATGAAGGGACGTGGGCCCGCGTAAGGAGGTTGGTTGGGGTGGTGGATGGGTAAAACAGGACTTTCACCCAGGAGACCGGGGTTCGCGTCCCGTGTTTGGCGATTTTAGGCCGTTTATTAGCGTGTTTATGTGGCGCGTTTTTGTGACTTTGTAGTGTTTTTTTGTTAAGCCTTCCCCAATGTTTCTTCCCTAAACCCAACCGTTTATTAGTGTGTTTTTGTGATTTTCTTGTGTTATTAAAGCCTTTCCCTGCATTCTTTCTCTAAACCCAACCATATCTATGTTTTTGTGTGTGATGCTGTTCTCGCGATAACACACAACGTGGTGACGCGAGCTGCGTGCATATAAAATGCACCGGTCCCCATGACTTCAATTGGAGCGCTCCGCGTATGTAATGCACGTAGACTTTCACTTTCGCGTACACATTGCACGGTAGAAACCCGTGTTATTTGTACGCTTTCGAGTGAGATCGGGTTGTTCAAACTAACCTCTGTTGATCTGAAATGAAGACAGATTCAGCAACTGCATGACCTATTTCTCGCTTAAAATGTTTTCAGAAATACGTTTTGGTGAACTATTTTTGTACAATACGAGATCGTATTCTCAACGAGCCGCCATGACACTCTGTTGAAATTCTGGAGTAGCCACACCCACGTCACACGTTCATCCAATCAGGCGTGGAGTATCAACCATGGCTGTATGACATTGCGACACCACACTTCAGTCGTGTCGGACATGTGGATCTGTACCGTAAGGTAATGTTTACAGCGTAGGAGAGAAGCAATGGAGGTTTGTGTTTTTAATATATTTCTCTGAGCAGTATGAACAATCATGTCAGTGAAACCAAAATTAGCTCTTAGTATCTCCATCGTTTACTGTTCTAGCTGTAGCTAGTCTGTGTTACAACTGCACATGACGCGAGGTGTCTGCCAGGGAAATCACGACACATCCGATTACATTTATGTTACAAGGTAGACAATCCTTCTTCATCACTGACGCGAGGAAAAGTATCCTAGACGTCGTTCTAGCGTTATGCACAACCATGCTATAGTTAGCCAAGCAAATAAGCCTATAAAACTTTGAATTTACACAAATAGGCAGAATTACCTGTCGAGAAGAAAGCAGGCAACTTCAGCGTCCCTTTTCAAAATCGCTGCTTCTCATGAGCTCTTTCCATCTTGGAAAAGCCACTCCAATATTAACTTTGGTCTTGTTGCTTTGCCTGTCGCGTTGTCGTTTGAATTCTCTTTTTGACTTCCTTGGCGACTCCGTTACATGTCCTCGAGAATAGGCGTGATCCTCCATCTTCAACAGGCTTTCAAATCTGCCGGCAGTCTTGAGTAATCTTCTCCCCCTCCCTGGCATTCGTCACGGTGCCACTGAGTGTAAAAGCGCGAAAGGCGGAGGTATGTCCCTCTTTGGCTAATGTATTTTAAAGATGGAGGTGCGACATGGCGGCCGTCATTCGAGCTTCTCGCTTGTATGTATTCTGAATGATTCTTAATGGCAGATTCTACGCTTATGAGAATACTTTGATTAGTTGGTGGAAGTAATTACACATGAATGAGAACATATTTGTGAAAGAACAAAGGGTTTTTTGCTAAGAATCAACTCAAAAAATTACAAAATAGAGCTTTAAGAGCTACTTCCTACCTAGAAATAATTTCTAAGTAAATTTCAAGAGAGTCACTTGGAAATCATTATTGTGTCTGAATTTGTTTAGATTTTTTGTTTTACTTTTTGATATCTGCGAGTGTAATCGCAACAATTCAAAACATTACAGCTAAGAGTCCAACCTCCAATGAAGAATGCGTTTGTAAAGATGGAGCCATCTGTGGCCAAGAGGTTTATGAGGCTTATTTAGATAGACTCAGTGAACAATGCACTTTAGCTAATGACAGGCTGGTACATCAAAGCTAACAGCATTTAGGAAAAAATGACCTTCGCTGGTATTTCTCTTCCCATGCTTACTAAAGTTGTACATTAAAACGTGTGTAAATATTTAAAACTGGTGTAACCTGGCCATGTCTATCAAATAAAAGTTATCGGAGCAGCTGTATGTTGTCTTAGTTTCATATAGTTTCAGTTTGGCCTGTTTGGTTCAATGTAAAAAATATTTTCTTTTATGGTGCACCATTTGCAGGTGCAAAAAAAGCCAATGAACCAATGCCAATGAACCTGACATATAACTTAATCCACCCGATTTTCCAGCAGACCTTTATACAAACTCCATCATGTTTATCTGTTTTATTGTTCAGTTTTTTTTGTTTTTTAAGATTTTTTTGTGGCATTTATTTGTGACAGCTTAGACATGAAAGGGGAGAGAGCGGGGGAGTGGTATGTACCTCTGTATAAGGACTCGCGCGCTACCACTAGGCCATCCAGGCTCCCTTTTTTCTTCAGTTTCAGTAACAACGCTGTTGTGTAACTGCAGGACAGCAACTACTGCAGCCTCAGAGCATCCATATTCATCACTGTTCTTATGTGTTCACTCTCACACTTCGCTTCATCCTCCTCACTCAGGTTGACTCACCTTGGAGGGGGCCATCACACCTGAATGCCCCGCCTCCCCAAACAGCTCATGCATTAGCCTTGATTAGCAGGAAACAGCAAGGACACCAAACTGCCTTCCAAAGGAAATCCATATGAGATTTTTGTATACATTTAAGGTTTGAGTATGGGAACTTGAAAGCTGATACTAACAGCATTTCAATCAGGAGAGACTTCATTGCAGATATGAAATGATTTATTTGTAAGATACAAAAGCAAAATATGAAATGTACAAAGTAATTGTAGATTAGACTCCATCTTATAAAAATGTATATTTTTATAAAGGGTTAGAAAAACCCAGACATATCCCCCGATGGAGTCTAGACACTGGTGGTGGTGATGAAAGAGCACGAAGACGTCGAAAGGAGCGGTCAGCAAGAAGAAGACCGAGAGTGCCGTGGGTGAAGAAGCCTGGAGGTGGAAGGGGAGGAGGAGGGCCGCACTCTATTCCTGAAATGACAACTGACAACCGCAGAGGAGAGAACAGATTTAAAGCAGGGATGTCATGCTGTGGTTGGCTTGTGAAATACATGGCTGAAACTGATTGGTTAAACAAAAACGTCGGGCAAATAACATCCATCAGTTAATATAAGACCAAAATCAGCATAACCTGCATCACAGTACAGTAGTACAGAAATGTTCAATGGTAGGATCTTTCTGTCTCGGGGAAACATTTTATGAATCCCTGAAATTTCTTCAAATGGCTGTGTGTTCAATACTTATTTTCCTCCTCAATGTGCATTCATTTATTCCCTTCAATTAATGGCAATAATTTGCCTTGGTCCCATTGTCACGCTCGCTGTGGGACACATACTTTCAATTAATTATTTGTTTACTCAGATGATGGATTTGAAGATTTTTTCCACCATTGAGCAGGATGATGAATAATGTCGACACTTTAGCATAAATTATAACTTTTGCGAACTTTACTGCAGACAAGTCCAGCAACATTGACATGCCCACTTCAGGGTGGGCTGTTATAAAATGTATAATTTCACAATAGAGAGGACTTGACTGGCTAATCAGAGCAGCGATCCAACAGAAACCCAACAAAGACAGAAACATTACCATGCTGGACACTGAAATAACAAAACGGCTTTGGCATTTGCATTTTTGGCTTGAGAACAAAATATGTTTCACCAGTTGGAGAGTTTTAATTCCAAAGTGGATTTCGTGCCAGAAAGTACGTTTTGAAAGCCAGAAATGTCAGCAACCACCTAAAAACCCTCTGGATTATTGTTTTGTTTCTTTTTTTTTTTGAAAACTGTTTTCGAATCTTCGCTAATCTTCCACCAGGTTTTTGCAGATCAGTGTGCGACAAGCTGTTGTATCTCTGACATTTTCAAGCATGCACACAACACTCTGTGACATTTCATATTTCCACTTCGACAAGGACACAGTAAAGTCACGTGAAAGGACAGGAGGAGGGATTCTGCTTCTTCTGCTGCTCAGACAGGCATCAAACGTCTGGGGTCTGCTGCTCTCCTGACGGATGAAAGCTGCAAGATGTTTAGTCATATAACCGTTAGCCTCATTAAAGCGCACCCTTGGGTGCTGTGGACAGAGAGAGGACGATTAGTCTGTGTTTAGGGCACAGTTTAGCTTCAATGTCTGCTCTCAGCGGGGAGGAGAAACTACAGACAGATACTTTTCAGCTTGTCCTCTGTAGCTTGGCCTGGATGACAGCAGCACACTGACCACAGGTCTCCCTTTGTTGCAGCTATTAAGGCGCCGATATACTTGTTTTTTTAACAATGCGGCGGCGACGTCACCGGCATCGTTCACGTACTTGCCTGTGTACTTTGCGTGTACCTGGAGGATAAAACTCGACCTCTAATATTCAAGCATGCATAAACGCACCAGAACCGATAATGTTAATTTGTAATCACGCCACGGTTTGCCACTGACGACACGCAAATGACGTCAATAACCTTTGCTAAAACGTATTACAGCATTAAATTTAATTTTCTTAGGGGATCAATAAAGTATTCTGATTCTAATTGATTCTGATATTAAAACTAAACTACAAACAAACCCAACAAACACCTCTTACAACCAGGTTACAATGGCCCAATCCCAAAGTCCAGACTCACAGACTTTGGTGCGCATTCTCGCGAAATTGGTAAGGGCTTAGGGTTGTCCCAATGTGGGATTTCAAAGGGCGTGAGGGGTTTGAGTACACACTTACCGAGCCCTTTCCGTGAGTCTGCATCGATGCAGACTTCACCAAAGGGAATTACCCACAGTTCAAAGCGCTGTGACGTTTACCGCGGAGACCATAGGGAAACACGGAAATTACGAAGGTAAACAACAGCACGACACACGACCACGGAACATAGACCAACCTGTTGTCCAGCTTGTAAAACAAGAGTTTGAAAAAATTTTGAATCAGGCAGCCGTCTCCTGGGCCTTGGCCGTGTTGAAAACAAACTTAAAATGAAAAATCCCAAACCGGCAAGTGTCAGCAACATCTTTGTTATTAAACGTCGCCAAGGTAACATGTGATCTTGTGAAGTGCTGTCCCATTTCTACCTATCTGAGCCCATGTGGCCTCACACACTCACTCACTTAGCACCTGAGATCAATTAAGTCTGTGAGTCTTTAGTCCTTAGTCCTCACGGCTCATTTTGTGTTCAAATAAAACCTGAGGATTATGAAAATTTACTTCATTATGTTTTATAAATCTGTTAAATGCACCCCGTTAAATTGAAATGATAAGTAGATGCAAAGCTGCATTTATCTCTTTTTTTTTTTACGAGGAAAGGTGCTACTCTTAACAAAGCCCACAGTTATCACCCAACTCTGCAGTACGGAGCTTTTAAGCCCCTATTAGCAAACAGACAACGTTAGCAACTAGCTGGTGAACATACAGAAGTGGAGCATTTAGCAAAAGAGCCAGATATATTTCTCAGGAGATGGTGGAAACCAAACCAGGAGTAAGTGAACATTCTCATGAATATTAACTTAATAAAATGGACACGAACATGACTCCAAATTAATTATAATATTACTCCTTGCCTGCTGGATGTTTAAAGAGGCAATCTTTGCACACATTCGCCATAAAAACACAATAACGTTACAATATATAGTGTTATCCCAAAAAAGATTTTATGCCTGCAAATGGCCAAAAAAACAGTTAATGCAGCTTCAAAATTAATTGAAACTGCATTTCAAAACTGCTGGACTGTCCAGCAGTAAGATGTCTCAACAACTACTGGCCATCAGTGTTGGGAGTAACGCGTTACAAAAGTAACGCAATTACAGTAATGTATTCCTTTTTGCTCTAATGCAGTAATATAACGCATTACTAATTACATTTACATAATATTATACCCATTACAATCTCAGTAACGCGAGTTAAAACGCATTTTAACGCAACATTTAGTGGTGTTTTGCTTTTTAAAGAATTTTTTTAAAGAACATTTCTTCACAAAAAAAAAAAAAAAAAGAGTATTATTTCCTGTTGCTCCATTCGATGGTTGAGATGACTGCAGAGACAGATACATTTGCGAGATGGACATTATTTGCAGGAGTTATTACGCTGTGTTGAAGCGAGCTGTCCCGTCACTGTTCCCGTGGTCAGAGCCAGAACCAGAGACGGTACGGACAACATGTCCCAACAGGTGATTGTACGTCAGCGCGGACAGCAGTGTGTCCGAGCTGCTGACAGACATAAACACGTCGGGAATTAATGTTTAGGCTTGCTACACGTAAATATCATTGCATTTTATCAGCCGTAGAATGTAACTATGCCGTACTTCAATACAACTGTAAGGTGGGCCTACTTTTAATTGAGTATTTTAATTTTCTCCTAATTGCCTATTGTACATTTTACTTCTCTATTTTTATAGCTTTAGTTACTTTGCATATTCATATTAATGATACAAAATATTATGAATAATCTATGATGTATTAAAGGTCCCATGGCATGAAAATTTCACTTTATGAGGTTTTTTAACATTAATATGAGTTCCCCCAGCCTGCCTATGGTCCCCCAATGGATAGAAATGGTGATAGGTGTAAACCGAGCCCTGGGTATCCTGCTCTGTCTTTGAGAAAATGAAAGCTCAGATGGGCTGATCTGGAATCTTCTCCTTATGAGGTCATAAGGAGCAAGGTTACCTCCCCTTTCTCTGCTTTGCCCTCCCAGAGAATTTGGCCCACCCGTGAGAGAGAGACATCATGGCTTTCAAACGAGAAAAGTGGCAGTTGGTCAAGGCCACACCCCCACCCTCCACCTTACCCCCCCCCCTCTCCTCCTCAATAGCTTCAGACACAGAAATGGCACTAAGGAAAGCTCATTGTGGGACTGGCTCTAGTGGCTGTAATTCTGCACCAAGGCTGAATTTCGGGAAAGAGACTTCAGATACAGTATTAGGGGACCACTAAGGTCTATATAAAAGAGACTTCAGATACAGTATTAGGGGACCACTAAGGCCTATATAAAAGCATCCAAAGAGCACCATGTCATGGGACCTTTAAAGTGCATAAAGACTTTATTGATCCGGTGGTGAAATTCACAAGCTACCTGCCAAGTCAAACTTCCGCTGTTATTTTGGTGAAAGTAACTCAAAAGTAATGTAAAAGTAGTGTAAAGCATTACAATTCAAAGACAGTATAATATTGTAATATAACTAATTACTCTCAAATGGCCGTAAGTAGTAATCTATAATGTATTACATTTTGGAAGTAACTTGACCAGCACTGCTGGCCATACTGCCATCAAATGAGAATATTAATGGTATCCTAGCCATTTTGGTATCCCCCCCCATCACTATTCCTCTGGTGCTGCCCTCAGGACATAGTTTCCACTTATTCAGAAGAAATATCAACAGCTAGGATTGCAGGAAGATTGCAATGAAATATGCTGAGCACATTGATGCTCTCTAGAGGATGAATGCTATTGATTGTGGACACTCCATGAGTTGTCCTCTAGTGGCACCTTAGGACTAAATGTCAACAAGATATCTCATTAAATGAAAATGACGGCAGGTCGATCCAAAAACATCCTCTGGGCTGGTGTCAGTGCTGCAGTGGTTCACGTATGAATGTGATGGAGCAGATTGGTAGACGTCCTGAGATAACGGAAATCATTTTCTTCCATCATCTGCCTGACAATTGAGAATACTCCGTGGATCTCCTTTGTTCTATTAAGTGGATATGCCAGCCTCTTTCTTCCTATACTGTTCCTTTCTTCCTCTCAAAGTGAAAGACTTATTTCATCAACATATCTGTCAATAGGCCTCTGGTTGCCATAGCAACAACATGTGCTATTGCTGATGTATCAATACAAAACATTGTGTGATTACGTCGCATGGCACTTTGTCACTTTTGCTTAAGTAAAAGAGATTTTTAAAGTGGCCATATAATGCTCATTTTCAGGTTCATAATTGTAATTTGAGGTTGTACCAGAATAGGTTTACATGGTTTAATTTTCAAAAAACACCATATTTTTGTTGTACTGCACATTGCTGCAGCTCCTCTTTTCACCCTGTGTCAGGTCTCTGTCTTAGCTACAGAGTGAGACCTCTCAACTTCTGTAACATCTTTGTTGGCAGTCGCACATGCTCAGTAGCTAGGTAAGGATTACATGAGCTAGCTAGCTGTTTCTCCAACTTCGGTCAGTACAAGGCAGGATTAGCCGGGAGACTTCTTCTAAACAAGGGCGCACTTCCAACTTTGCATGGAATACCTGCAGAACAGGGACATGGAAGTAGCTCTATCCAATTTATTTTGTAGATTAGGGTGAATTTGTGTGTGTTGTAGCAGTGTTTTGCCATTGAGAACGAGCTAGCGTGCTAATGGTTAGCCCCCTAGGCCCCTCGATTCGGCTAGTGATGTAGAAAGCCCTGCAGATTTTGACCAGCTCAACCGGAGACTGAAGGCAGGACACATTCAGAAACACATATCTCACTCAAAACAGCATGATGTTTTTTTTCAAAGTTTGTATGCGTGTGGAAGCACCAGTGACACAAAATAACACCCCAAATCCCAGAAAAAGTGATTTTTTCATAATATGGGCACTTTAAGTTGTGTAATAAAATGATATAATCTCTTCAGCATATGGAACTGGTTCCGGTGTCATCACGAGACCAAAGATTTGAAATTCAGTCACATGTAATGTCGTTATCTCTGTGCAAACATGGCCAGACGTTTTTCTCTGTTGCACCTGTTACCTTACCTTGCAAGGCAGCTGGATTCTCGCAATATCACGAGATCACACGGAAATCGCGGGATCAGGAGATCACACCAAAATCCATCTTGTCAGGCCTCAGGTTTTACATTTGTGTCTGAACCGATCGGTGACCTGCTAGGAACTACTGGCAGATAATTGTACACTACTGACAGCTGTAGGTGTGTCTGTGACGGCCGCAACTGATGGACAGATGGGTCATCCAATCACCTGCCAGATATTTATTTTAAATTGCCTGCCCTTTTCCGAACAGTTTCCAATGACAGATTCTCAGATGGTTCTGTGTAACAAACCATCTGCCGCGTCAGGTTACCTGTAACCAGCGCCAAAAGTTATGTCACGGTGTACTGACACACACTGGAGTACACCCACAGGGTCCTGATTTATTGACAGTAGCTCCTTTAACTTAAATAAATTAATCTGCCTAGTAAAGGTTCTCCAGCTCCAGTGCCGCAAAACTGACCTGACTGAATGGATTGTGGTATTTCTTTAGTGAGGGGAGCCAATAAAGAACAGGTTCTGGCGTGTTACTTTTCCTGCAGTAAAAAACAAAGAAACTTTCAATTTAACCATCAAATCACATTTGAATGCCTACATCAACATTTTAGATTTTTGATATACTACATACATACGGCAACATCTGGTACAATTCAAGACCTTTAATGTAATGCATTTTTTTAGCTTATATTTCTCATTGAATAAAGCCAATCAACCAATTGTCTACATCCATGACGTTCCACATCCGGGATTGCTCCGGTGCAGCCGGAAATTCACTCTTTTCGGGCCGGATGTCCGTTACCTTCCGCTTTCTTTGTGTAATTTTAAACTCCGGTGGATTTATGAGGACTATGGTTAACTACTCCTCAGATCTCTGCAGGGTAAATCCAGACAGCTAGCTAGACTATCTGTCCAATCTGAGTTGTCTGTTGCCACTAAAACAACCTTTACACGTACATGGTCCACTAAAACAAGTTCCTTCCCGAGGCTATTTTGCAGCGGCACCGTGGCTCCGTCCGGCTCTCAGCACCACCCAAGATGATTGTGATTGGTTTAAAGAAATGCCAATAAACCAGAGCACGTTCATCTCCTATCCCAGAATGCTGTCTGTCCTTCATAGCGATATGGAGGCAGGTCTGGCAATGCGGGACTAATCAACCAATAACGTTTAAAATGTGTCTATATTAAATAATTGTCAGCTGGAAAATTCATTACATTTAAAATGAACATGACACTTTTATCTTAAAATACAACAGAAGTCTATCAGGTTATGTGTTTGATTTCCACAGGCTTTGACACCTGTATTAGATCTGACCTCTGCAGGAAACTGTGACCTCATCAGTGCAGCACAGAGAGACGTCGGGGGACACGAGCCGGCGTGTCTGGCTGTTGTGAATGTCGAGCGTGATGTGACGTTGATCAGAGTGCAGGCAGCGAGAAGTGGAGGGAGGAAACTTCTTTAAGAGTCCCGTCACTTCCCCAGTTTGCTGCCCTAGTGCCAAAGTCAATGTTGTCTTAATGTCCCGGGCCCAATTTCAGGAGGTAAAAAAAGCCAATCCACGCTTAAAGGATCCAGAGGAAAAAACGAGGTTAAAGCCCGCAGCGCAAATTAAAATATCACTTGAGTAAACAGACTGGGTTTCCTCCTGTGGTTACACACCTTCGTCACCCTTGTCACCTTTTTCTGTCTGTCACTTCTCACCCTTCTGCTCAGCAGCCAGCTGTGTGGTTGGTTGTACAAGAGCCATCCACAGAGTGGAAGGCCTTATTAGGCTGTATTACATGGAAGTAAGGTTCATTCATGAATGCCATACACATCAATGACATCTTGAAACATAACTTCATAAGTAGTGCTATTTGAACTTTGAAAGATTTGACTGCTGTCCGTGCATTGTGCCTTGATCACATCAAGCGTGGGTGTATTTTCACTTTTAAAAACTTATTTTTGTCCACCTCATTCAGGAAAGCTTACCTCCTATGGGGAGATTCATAGGCTAACAAGCCAACACCTCCCGTTAGCATTCTATTGACTGCCATTCATTTTGGCGCCACTTTGACAGCGAATAACTTGAAGCGTTTAAAGACTCTATTTGTCCATTGTTTATTTCTAAAGAAACACGACGATGTATAAAAGGCTCCATTACCTTGTACCTCACGTTATGTCTCCGTAGAAGCTGTTTTTGTAAAAGGATTGTGTCATAACCACGCGACTTACTGTCGCATAGTAGACAAATTACCGTACAGTAAAGGAGAAGCTCGCAGGCAGTTTCGACTTACATGAGCTGTTTAAGTTTAATTAATAATGTTAACATTAGAATTTTAGTTAGCAATAATTAGCCTGTGCCCATGTTATCTCCTTACATATACCTACGCTCTCCGTCTCTGCAAGATTGGGAATGATTGGGATTTCTCTTGGCACAGCTACCAGAAGACTTACAACTTTCAGACAGGTTGCTCACGTCACATCTACGTCTTTAAGCTCAGTTTCAGGCTGCTCAGTAACGCTCAACCATCACTGGAAAAGTGCTTCTAATAGCATTCACTGGTCTCCGTAGAAAACAATGGTGTCATATTGTCCATTTAGTTTACTGTCTATGGTTGGAGTGGAGCGCAGACTCCAGGAAACACTCTGGCCAATCAGAGCAGACTGGGCTTTTTCAGGAGGGGGCTTAAAGAGACAGGCGCTCCTACTGAGCGTCTCATACAGGTGGAGCAGCCATGGGCAGTATGAGAAAAATAACGTTGTTTTTTTTTAACATTAAACCATGTAAACATGTTCTAATACAAACACAAAATACAAGTATTATCATGAAAATGCTATATAATAGTTGCCCTTTAAAGGATGCTAGAAGTGATCATAAATCAAAGATTACGCAGTAGGAAAGAATGCTTTATGTAGCAGAGATAGAAATCAAACATTTATTTGAGTTTAAAGATGTATTGTTGTACACTGGAAATAGTCTGTTGAATGTTTTGTCAAACATACTGTAACAATATTTATCATCATCAATAAGTCAGTTGTCTATAATCGGGTGTCTATCAAAAAACTATAGGCGATTATTGGGTTAGTGCATTATACTGCAGCAAATTAGCCAATTTTGGGATAAAATGGAAACTAAACATATCCCCCCCCACATCAGGATTGAAGAGAGTCAAAAGGTGAAGTTAGGTTTTTGTAAAACGTCTGTAAAAAAAAACAAGTTTACACTAAATCATCATATGCTCTACTTTTTGCAAATACAGTGACACAACTACTCAGGATAATCCACAGAGCTACAGGTTGTTGTTGGATGTACTTTGGTTAGAAGGACATCTAATTGGAACTGAAAAATCGCTGTTGAGTTTTTCTAATGTGCATTTTGGCCCAAAAACAATGTTAGTATTAGCTAATTTAGCCTGTCTATCTTGACAAATGGAATGAAGTGCAGGACATACTTTTGAGCAAGCTTATCTAGTAGAGCTAAAGTCAATACAATTTACTTATTTTGTATTTATTCACGCTCCATGAAACCACTGAGTCATCACCACAGACACCACAGCCATGTTTTCCCACAGTTTAAATTAAGTGCTTTATGAATTTTATATGACTGGATTCATTTCCATACAGTCACCTCTGCACTCTGCTTTGCCTTTCACAGCTTTGATGTCCAGCTGGATTTCAGCCGCTTGCATTGGAAATGAGTCTTTTGGAGTTTTTATGTGAGCCATAACTAACAATGTCTTGACACCACTGGCTGTTTCATTTAAGCTGTTTGAACAGGGTGAGTATGTGTCATGGGTGCTGTATGTGTGTGTGTGTTTAGCCTGAGGCTAAGTGTCTTGATTGACAGGGTGAGCAGCAGAGTCCAGTGGAGTGATCCCAAAGGTAGCCGGTCTCCACTGAGGTTTGACCTGCCTGCTTCCCTTCATCATCTCACTCTGCCTGCTTAGGTGCAGATTTACCAGAAGCATCGTTTATACTTCAGTCTAAAGAATACTGGGGTTTCTTTTCTTTTGTTAGTTTAAGTGGCCCGTTTCCACTCTTGATTTCAGTTTGTGCACACAAATTAAGCATTTTTCATTTTGCAGCTTTATAGCTGTGACAGCAATGAATGTCAAGCTATGTTCACATTTTAATGCGAAAATCATCTTAAATGTAAAGCTGTATGAATCACTGTTTGGCCAAGAGTTGTCCGAGAAAACTGCAACAAAAAAAAACAGACGGCTGGTACTAAAGGCTTGGTGGCATAGTGACTATGTGCAGGGTTAATTTGGGAATAGTCTATATACACCACATTCCACTTCCGGGATTGCTCCGGTGTGGCAGGAAATTCGGATCCAGATGCATGTCTTTCGCCGATGTCCGTTTCCTTCCACTTTCTTTGCGTTGGAATTTTAAACTCTGCTCGGTTTATGAGGATTATGTTTAACTGTTCCTCAGATATCCGCAGGGTAAATCCAGACATCTAGCTAGAGTTCTCTTAAACAACTTAACGTACACTTAAAAAACAAGTTACTTCCTGAGGCTATTTTGCAGCGGCTCCGGTTCAAAGAAATGCCAATAAACCAGAGCACGTTTTTCTCCCACCCCGGAATTCTGCGTGGACTAGCCAGACCCTCCTTTGCAGCGCTGTGGAGGAAGGTCTGGCAATGCAAGACTAGTTTGTGAACTACAGTAGCTGGGGCGCTAACAGTGACACGCTAGAAAGCAGGGCTGTAGTCAAGTCCACCTTTGTCGAGTCTAAGACAAGTCCAAGACCAGGAATAGTCGAGACCGAGTCAAGACAGAGTCCAAAGAGGTTCAAGTCCAAGTCAAGACCAAGTCCAAATGAGAGAAAGTCAAGACGGAAAAAAAAAAGAATCCTCTTCAAGACCATTTGCTTACCTGTTCATAATGTATGTGATGTAAGAAACAGTATCTCTTCTATTTTTAAGATGATCATTTTGTATAATTATTTGTAATAATCAGAAAGTTACACACTATAGGATCAAATTAGGTCATATTATTTACTTTAAGTATAAAATGTTCCCATTCTTGAACATATTATTGAAGAATTCATAGTACAAAGTGCTCGCTGACATTGTGTCTGTGGCCAAAATGAAAATGATTGATACCTGATCAGCCAGGCATATACCAGCCAACCAATGTCAATGTCCGTTCTAGATGGATTTTGAATTAAAAAGTATACCCGTTCTCTGAATAAGCGCGCTTCATCAATGGTTTTTTTGAAGGAGGAAATTACTCTAGAAAAAGAAAAGCATATTCTGCTAGACTTGGTCGAGACCAACTAGAATATTTGGCGAGTCCAATGGCCGAGTCCACTTACCAACGAGTCCAAGACAAGTCAGAGACAACAGAAAAGCATCTTGAGTCCGGACTCGAGTCCGAATCTGCACATAAGTACTACAGCCCTGCTCCAAAGACGGGACAACCAAACCGGGCGGTAACATTCTAGCGCTACTAGTCAACAGCTATCCATTTTCTCTGCACTGTACTGCCCATGGCATTTAGTTCTCCAGGCCTGTTCGCTACATCACAAACAAGATAAGGTCATACGGTTTATATAATCATCATCGACTCCTGACTCATAATTATCTGCAAAGCATGCCTCCATAGTAGAGCAGTGTATAGCATTTTATGGCAAGTTGAACCACACTGACTGTTGACTTCGTTATTGTAGTTCACCTGTATCCAAGACTTCAGTGTCTCCAAAATGATTGCATTTTATGCAACTCACGTGTGGCAAGGGTCACCAATAAGGGGGAGAATTTGAATGAAGAACTGACAACACTACCTAGGGAATTGGACCCTGCGAAATACTGTGAACATTAATTGAAGAAACTGGAGAGAAAGGCACACAGGCCCATTACTGATGAGGCAGAGGCGTGTTTCAAAGTATATCAAATGTTTTAAGTTCTAATAAGATAATCAAAATAGGCCGGGGCTTAAACTGCTGAAACAAAAGAAAAGGGTTAATAAACAAACTTCCTAAATTGGTGGTGTAACATTATTTTATTTAAATATGTATAAATATATTTAAATATATTTTATTAAATTTTTTTTTTAAATAGCAGCCTTAGCAGATGCCACTGAGGAGTGTTCAGGTGTGCCACCCCTACTCATATCCGTCTTTATCGTGTCCCTGTTCAATTCCTCATATGCAAAAACAGTGAAGGAACCTCACCACAGGTGCCTAGCCGCCAAACAAGATGGCAACCTGCTCTGAAAGAAATGAACTAAAACAAAAGTCTTCAAACAAATATACGGTAATCCATGTAGTTAAATAAACTTAAAAAAACTCACAAAAAGCTAACAATAAAGTACAATAAATGAAAGTCAAACCTAAACTAAATGAACACAAGCTAAAGACAAAAAAAAAAAAAAACTAGGACAAAACTAGATAAGGGCAAAACAGATCTATACCAAAAGGGCAAAACTAGAACCAAACAAATATACACAATTCAGCCCGGTCTCATGGCAGTTCGTGTAAATGTGACGTTATTTTAATCTAGTGATACGTGTTCACGGAGACGTTTTTGTCGTTTTTTTATGTTTTTTACGTTTTTCCTAAATCCAACCTCCGCCATCCCGTTATTGTGGCGCGTCCCCAGCGGGCCGCCTCGCGGGCGCCTCCCGGCTTATGGAGCTTCGTGGTGTTTTGTCCCGCGTGATACTGTGGCGCGTCTCCCGGCGTTTAAGGCGCCCTTTCCCCGTAAGGTTTTTCCTAAACCCAACCTCCGCCATCCCGTTATTGTGGTGCGTCCCCAGCGGGCCGCCTCGCGGGCGCCTCTCGGCTTATGGAGCTTCCTTTTCGCCTGCCTCCCGGCGTCCTTTCCCCGAGAAAATAACGTGATATTTACACGTAAAAAAACGAGAAAAACGTCTCAGTGAACACGTATCAATAGATTAAGAATAACGTTGACATTTACACGAACTGCCGTGAGACCGGGTTGCACAATTACGGCAAAACAGCAGTAATTTAAGGGCAAGAGGAACCTGGAAAGGAGGGGAAAATACAATTAACCAGGTTCTACCTCTATATTAAAATTCCATTTAAAACCGTTGACTTATTCACCACCACTGAGATGTGACATTTAAGGGAACAAAATCAATTCCCAGGGAAGGAGGGGCGACGACAGTCTCCTGGTAGCGCGTTAAACAAAAAGGTGATTAACTACCTACTGTTTAACTTGGAAATAGATGAAATGTGACATAGAAATGTGACTTTCACATACCTGAGGGCAAACGCTAGCCTACAGCCACAGCAGGGACAGATCAGGAAGCAGAGATATGACAAAGGAGCACAGGTGACTTGTGTAGCCTAGCCCTGATTAGGGGGTTGGCCATCGGAGGGGTCAGGCCAAGGCTGCATTCAGGTCCACTACACATTTACCTGCACTAAGGAAAGTCTTCCCCACTACAATCGCTTCAAAATAAATCATTCACATACCAGGAAGCTATAAACAATGAAAACAAGGGGGGAATTGTAAGAGCTTTCAAAAAATAGAGTGAAATAAAAATAAACATACAGACATTTTAAAGCACATAAATGCATCAGTTAATCAAAAGCTATGAAGTGTAAGTGCAAGTGTATTTCTAAACAGCAGCTTGGTATGAATCAACCGTGTTGGTCAGATCAGGAAGCTTCTTTACTGTACTTACTTAAATTTACTGACGGAAGTGGCTGGGTTAGCTCAGTTGGTAGAGCGGGAGCACATATGTAGAGGTTTAATCCTTGACGCAGAAGATCAAGGGTTCGAGTCTGACCTGTGATGGTTTCCTGCATGTCTTTCCCCCCTCTCACCTTCACCATATCTCAGCTTTCCTATCCATTAAAATGCGGAAATGCCCCCCAAAAAAGGAAAGGTCTATGGTCCTTTAGGCAATCTGATATGTTGTTTGGTAGCAAGCTTTGTAAGGTCTTTTTTTACCATGTTAAAATCAACGCTGAAAGAAAAGGGAAGCCAGGGAAAGGCGGCCAAGACAGGTGTGATGTGTTCATTGTCTCTTGGCCTAGTCAGCACTCTGGCAGTGGCATTCACAAGCTGTGCTCTGTCTCTATTGTCTTCTTTTAGACCAGTGAAAACTGCATTAGACAGTTTCCAATGGGAGAAAAGAAAATCACAAGCCAGCTTCTTCTTTTCTTTTCTGACTCAGTCAATGAAGAAATATAGAGAATAAAGAGTCTCGACCTGCTGTATTGAGATCATAAGAGGACATTTTGATTACATGATCAGATTAAAATAAAATGTCACAACCATTGGAAATGCATCACATGTCACATTTGATTATAAGTGGAGATTGAAAGTTAGTTAAATTCTCAGCCTTGGAAAAAGTAGCACTTGCTGTTGCAAATTAGTAGTATAAAGGTAATTAGACAGGGTTGTAAGTCAGACATAAGCAGCTTTAGCTGGCATGTTTTTAATGAATCTGTGAAAATGTGCCAAATAACATGCCTCCCTGACAGCCAGAAACAATTTCTTCAGGCCACAGAAAGATGTTAATGTAGAGTAAATCGGATCACCTGTTTCATCTCTTTGTGTCTAAAACCCTCCAGTATGTAACTTTTGTTCCAAGTGGTGTCAAACTTGAAACAGATGTTCAGTTACAGTATTTCTCTGCTGCTTAATGATGGATGGGAAATTCAATGTGGAAAAAATACAAAACGAGTGTTTTTCTTTTTCTTTCACCTGATCGTGCGCTCAGACTGCACCAGAGAAGTTTCCACTTCACCTTTCAGCCTCCAGGAAAGAATGTTTAAGAACACAATGAGATTTATTGTCTTTCTATAACTTGTGGCCGGAGCATGGCGAACACGTGATTTCGGCATCTGAAGCCTGACCAGGGTAAAGTGATGGATTATAACTGTACTGGATCTCCACAATGCACACAAGAGAAGCAACTCTGACCCCAAATCTTCTCGAGACTCCCGCACAGCAACCATCAGTCACCATTAACCAATCAACGTGTCGCATTTTTGGAGATGTGAGCAGACACAGATGGAAATCCGGCAGCAGCAGCCTCTAAGTCAGTGAAGGGAGAGAGTTATAAGGGCATATATATATATATATACATACATTATAGGTTCAGTTGACAAAAATTACATAAAAAAGCCACCTGTTCTCACTTACCTCTAATGGTATCTGTCCATGCAGATAGTTTGGTTTTATCTCCCCTTGTTTTGAATTATTATTGTGTCAGAGATTTTGGCTACCACCCCAATACAATGGATGTGATTGGAATTTTGAAGCATTGGCTGCTTTTGATTAACACTCACTTGCTACACCTAGCTAAAACAACAGCCCTGTCATACATCCAAACGTCAACCTTCTACCAAGAGGGGTTTAAATATATTTAACATTTTGAAATGCACAGTTTGCAAGTCTTTGTGGAGAGCAGGAGAGAGAACTTAAACCCTCATTTCTTTTTCTTACATACATACTGTATATTTAGAATGAGCTCAGCAATTTCCACGTACCCAATCTTTTAACAAAACATCTCTGCTATACAGTATTTAGCTGAAAATCCATCTTGGCTCAGTTTGTTTTTCTCTGTCCCCTCTCTCTGCTGATGCTCAGTGTGCTTTTGGTTGGTATCGGCTCTCTCTCTCTCTCTCTCTCTCTCTCTCTCTCTCTCACACACACACACACACACACACACACACACACACACACACACACACACACACACACACACACACACACACACACACACACACACACACACACACACACACATTTGAACTCCAGGAGGTATCATCTTGCTCCGAGTAACGGAACGTAAGTGAACGCTCCCCAGTTGACTAATGGCAGGTTTTAAAAACGGAAATAGGGATTCAAAAGATCAGCCTGAAAGCCAACGCCAGGATGACGTCATGATCTCCAAAAACGCCATGTAGCTAAAAATGGGCGATAGAGCCTTTGAAGAACAACAGGCTCCAGTAAAGATGATTACCTCGGCTGTGATTTAAAGCTGGCTTTCTCCAATCCGATGACTCACTGTGTGTTTAGACTACTGGTGACAAAGCAACAGGCCACAGGTCAATTATAATGGAAGCCAGTGACATGAAGCGACGATCTGACGCCCGACACTTGTCACTGTGTGACAGGCGTGACGCACTACAAGTCAAAGTTGAGCTGGCCTCAACCTTTTTAACCAATCATATCATATTCTCTCTTCCAGCAATTCCTATGCCCTTCCGTCTTAAAACTGAAGGAAAATGTTTTCCTGCCATTAGCCAGCTATTATTGGGGTACCAGGTATGTAACATACATTTTTTTATGTATGTTGTGTACTGTGTTTATTAGCTAGCTTAGCTGACGCTATGCTAGCTTTCTCTGTTTTTGTACACATAACTACGTCGACGAGCGCTTGAGCAGCATTTCAACGGCGACTCAGCGACAATGTAGCTGGCTTTGCCTGTTTTGTAGCTTTGTCACTGGTAGCGTAGTCTGGCTCAACATATGTCGACAGGGTGTGAACTACGGGGGAGCTAGGGGGAGCTCGGCTCCCCTTAATAAGACATGGGCTCCCCTGAAAACGTGATTTGTGAAATTTTGGGGGGGGTCTCTAAAAATAGTGACAATGTGTCATTTTGACGTGCAATTTCAGTTTTGTGTAATGTGATCATCGTGGATTATTATGTGTAAAATCGCAAAACTATCATTCATTCATGCATGACGGCGATTTAAACCTAATTCACTTCAATAAAGATACATGCTATACTTGTCGCGCAAGGACCTTGAAATCCATTCTGCTGTCAGCATCACATTTAGTTTAATTAATTTTGGTTTTACTAAAAAATTGTGTAGCGGTTAGCCCACCTCCTGCCAGGGGTGACAACGCAAGACGAAGCAGTAACAGCTCGTCAGAGGCCGGTCACCATCCCAACCCCTCTTGCTCCTCTCTCCCATTAAATTGGAACAGCCAGCAGTGGAGAGACTGGGAGAGCCGATATATACATGGCTGTTTGTTAAGGATGGAAGCTTGGGGTGCATCGCTTAGGCCTAATTGAACAGAGGAATTATGGTATTCTTCATTAGCCTGAGTAACTTTAACCGATGTTCAAGTGAAATCTCAAAGACAGCCTGATACTTTGTTTATAGACTATTTATGGCTGGCTGTTTGCTGTTTAACCTATCAATTCCTGTCGATAAAGTATAATAGGGTAAATCCTGCATAGTGCATACACTTGTAGCTGTTATGAATCTTTGTAAGTCATTGTAAGTCTCAAGTGCAAAAAGTGGGCTCGCCCAAAGGCCACGGTATAGTTTGAAAACTGTATGTACAGTATAGTGCTGGGATAAAACCTGACGTGCCGGATGTCCCTCCCCTTTCGCTATCTATTTTGCAAGGGTATGGTTGCTGCATCTGGGGCTTAGTGCCGCCCAGGACAGTTGTGATTTCTTTAAAGAAATATAAAACAAGTCATAGCGTTTTCTCCTTGTCACACAATAGGTAAGCGGTGTAGCCAGACCATACTCTGCGCTGACACAGTGCTGTGGAGATAAGTCTGGCAATGTGAGACTACTCGTAGTGTGAACATAACACCAGGGTTAAACAGTAGCGAGACAATGCTTCCCAAATGAAATCCTGCCAAGATTTTCCATCTACAGTACGGAAGGGTATGTAATAATTAACCTCCAGTAACCAGTAGCATTGGAAGGGGGATTTGAGGTGGAATAATTTAAACACTTTTCGATGGAAGTACATTTTTTTGCACCATGTTGTTTAAGTATGAAAAATATGGTTAAATTTGAAGGACAAACATAATATAAGATTTTCTAACTAAGTATCCTGACATGACTGATCAGCCTTTTCCTCAACTACAAGTTTAGAGGAGCTCCTGAACATAATTGAACATAGCAAATTAAGGGTACAGAAAATAAGCTAAATAGCATATTTCTTCACTTAAAATAGTCAACCTAACTAACTAAGTAGCTAACTAAAAATAGGCCCTATGAAAAAAAAAAAAAGGAACACGGCGTCCAGTAGTGAGAGTGAGGCTGCATGTTATCCGGACATCACTGGTGCATTTTTGCAGAAATTACACAGTTTTTTACTACCAGGGCAGCCCCATTGTGAAGATACATTCCCACACGCATGTCAGTAACTCCAATGCCATCAGCTCAGTATGACCAGGAAGTGTGATATGGAATCAAAAAAAGATAACAGCAAAGCCTTGGGCCAAATTAGTGTAGTTGTGGAAAGGAATTTCTGACATATAGTACATGTGTTAACTAGAGTCTAACCAGCCTTTGTTTTGTCGACGCAGTTCATCTGTAGAATGACCTCATCGGTTCCTACCTTGTTTGTGCCTTCGGGAATTTTACTCTGGTTTCTCACTGTCATTACGAGGTGAAATAACACCCAATAACACCCAATGTGTTTATAGATTCATTCTTTGTGACTCGTGTTTCTCCATGTTTCTCTCTGTCTGTTGGTGGAATGGCGTTTCCAGCTCTTGCATTTCTTCCTCAGTGCTGCAGCAGCAGATCGGGTTGCAGGCATGCTGGGTGGTTCTGATCAGACGGGTGGGGGGAACCATCACATCATCACCATCTGGGAGCTGAGAGGTGAGGCGAGGGCCAAGGAGGGACAGCTGCCGTTACTCTGATCGCAACAGGCTACTGCTAACGTGATGTGAGAAACCTCTGGTACAGATCGATGACACATCAACAACCAAAACATGTGCATGACACACTCACACAAAAGGAATGGATCGGTATCATATGGCTGCAATCTCAAAAGATATCTTTTTTATGATCAAACCTGCGTCTTTCTTTCTGTTTTTCTGTATACATACAGTATACAGTATATTTTAGAGGTGTGGGAATCACAAGCCAGTGTGAGGAGGCCTCACGATATGATATCATCACAATACTTATGTCACGATATATTATTGCGATTTTAAACATATTGCAATATTCTGCGATATATTGCAATTTATTACCTTTTTTCCAACTTCAAATTGTTCCCAATTTCAAATGATGTAAAATATTGAAGAAAATATTGTGATACTATGCTGTTTTGATTTTATATATATATATATATATGTGTGTGTGTGTGTGTGTGTGTGTGGAGAAAAGTGAAACAGAAGCACTAATAACCAATCAAAATTATGAAGACTCCAACCAAAAAAACACCCAACCAACCAAATAAAAAGAAAATGTGCAAGTTGCCTGCAACTTAGAACTGCAGTCTCTATGTCTTAAAGACGAACTGTAAACAGAGGTGAAGAGACAGGAAGCGGCAGGATAAGAGCACAATTAGATCCATTCAGTCAGAGGGGGAAAGTGGCTTTGTTGTCCCCATACCCATCATCTCAGAGATGGCTGGGAGATTAGATAACTCCAGTGGAACAGCAATTGAACAACCTCCTTCTGTATCCCTCAATTAATTATATGGTCCCGGTTTGACAGAGGGGGGAAGTGGGACTCATCTGAAAAAGTTCAGAGTCTCAGTTTGCTCCAAAGCTCAAAGGCTCAACCCTAGGACACAGAGCTGTAGTGAAAACAAACAGTTGGAGCAGTTACAGGAGAGAATCATCATTATGCTATAAACGTTTTTTTTACAGTTTTGGCTTGAGATGCAGAGAATAATCACACGTCGAAAAAATAGCATCTGTGTGTGTGTGTGTTCTTTTTATAGACGTTATAAAATGATAAAATAAGTTTTATAGGTACGAGGCTGTGCTGAAAAGCTGTAAACACTCTGCAGCTATGACACAATCACACTCCTCTCTTCTTGAGCCAGCTTGTTCCAATGAATCACACACACACACACACACACACACACACACACACACACACACACACACACACACACACACACACACTTTACTCTCTGGTATTCACTTATCACTACGGCACAACAGGGACTGACAAGACTATGCGCACTGTATTTCTGGTCTGTTGGCCCGAGATTAAAAATAAATTGTTGACTATTAGTTTTCTTTTGGGCCAAACATTTTTCTTTGACTTATTACGTACAGCCAAGGGCTTGTAAACATTACTTCTCATGGACTGACGGGTAACTCATTTATGGGTCAGTTTTGTTGACTTGACATTGTGCATCATCAGCACTAAATTAACCTGTGAGTGTATTCTGAAGACCGACAAACGACAAATTATTTTAGGATAAAAGTTATGATACTATTACTGTAACTGCACTTGGAAGCTTTTTTTTATTAACTCTGTTTGTCCCAAATAGCTCACCTGAGAAATACTTAAAGTATAAGTCTCAGCAAAGATGTCAGCAAATCCCATCACAAGCAATGAATTTATCTACTCCAATGTTGTCTAATCATCAATTAGATCAATGAGCCAGTCCGTTGCAGGGGGTGTCATGTTCCTTTTATACCAATATCACATAAATGGTCCCGCTGCTGTAAGTACTTGCTTGCTCACTAAATCCAAAAGCCAAAAGCAATCCCCTACAAATGCAATACTTATTCCTGCTGAGGAACACGATTCAAGTATTCATCTCTTAAGTAGGAATTACAGTAATGGGCTTGCGGGTGAGTGCCACAAACAAGCTGGGGAAGTCGGAAAGTATTGAGAGACAGACTTACACATTGTTGGTTTTGTTGACTTTACATTAAAGCCCTGGTATGTATATTCCAAAACTGATCCATTTCTGTTGATACTACATTGGTTGTCAGAGTATGCGGACATGTTTGCACATGTGCAGTCAGCACATGCAGTTTGTGTGTTCATAAATATTGGGCTCGCAAACATGGGCGGACGCTCGTGGCTACAAGATGTCAGCATTAACTAAATCCATACTGGGATTTGGACATTAACACAGGACAGACACAATCAGAGGAAGAAGATGACACATTTGTTAGTGCAACATGATGAGGAAATGTCCGCCAAAAACGACAAATCAGGTTTCTTACTGTAACTTGCATTCAACCAAACAGCACTAGAGTGTTAACCAAATAACTAGATTGGCATGTAAATATTTCAGAGTGAACTGAGAAGCTCCAAAAGATTCAATGTTTCTCAAAGTCTAGGAGTTATGAGGCAAAATGTTGTGCTTTATAAATAGTCACAAGTGCGCTGCCCTGGTGGCCTTTGTTGCATGTCATTACCATTCTCTCCCCCCCTCCCCCCTCACTTCCTGTCATCTCTCTGCTGCTCAGCAGCCTCATGTAGGCAGACAATGCCACCAAAAAATAGAATAAATAAACACATGGCCAAGTATAAATGTCAGGGTTTTGAAAATAAATATTAACGACACTTTTGAGATATTCTGCTAACAAACAGACAAACCTCCCAATTTCCATGTCTTGTAATCATGTTATTGTAATTTCATTCCAGGTGGTGTGCCGCCTCCTCTAACGCTCTCCAGAAACAAAAACAGTCCTTGAAACCCGAGGAAAGCTGGCAGCCAATCTAGGGATCTGCTTAGTGTTTCAGCCAGCCGCAGATCAATATTTTTACTGTAATTCCATCAACCGTCATTGCAGCTACGGCCCCTCGGGTGGAGGGGGGGTGGAGGGTGTTTTTGAGGATGGAGAAATGGGAGAGCAATAAAGATTAGTTGCAGAGCAGTTAAAGGGAATTTACAGAAAAACCATGAGATGGAAGGAAAACTAATAAAATGGCGAAAGTTGACTTTTCTTTGGTCCAAACTGAAAAAAAGTTTATTTTGTACTTTTGTACTTGCTCCGTTTAATTTCACACTTCAATTACGAGCCAGCCAGGACTTGTAAACAGCAGTCACATCGACTAACAGGTTGCTTGTTTATTAGATGGACGTTTGATGACCTTTTACCTTATGAGCTTACTGATTGTGGCAACTATAGGGAACGGACTCCAGATCTCGTTTTGTTCAGCTCAGTTTTGCGTATGTCAGTACCGATCTAATGAGGAAAATTGTACAAACTATCAAACTACTGAGATCTGTGAATGTTTGGGCATGACTGGAAGCCCATTAAGCATTGATTTTGTGATTTGCAGGTCAAAAGACATTCTGATGTACGTGGGTATTTGCCATTGAAAGACCTTAGTTGGGTCCAAATATCAAAAATAAATATGAGCTCTGATTTCAGTGTGCCAATATGTTACTCCCTAAGATGTTATCACCACCTGGTCAGACAGACTGAAAAACCTTCAAGGATCACATAAACTACCCAGAACTGACTGGCTGTGAACTTACAGTATGTGGGCCTGCTGCCTTCATTTACAGTGCCTCTACCTCATAAACAGCCTCATGTTGTTTGGATTTTATTCGGAAACTCTGCATTCCAATTTCACCTTCGCCGGTTTTGGCAAGAAGTAGCACCATTGCTGAATCAGACCCTGCAGCCTGTTAAATAAAGGGAATAAAAGAGGCTGGGATGGCAGTGAAAACACTCACCGCTTTTTATGAACCACTCATAACACATGCAACGTGATGTGAGAAGCCGACTGAGAAACAAAAGACAGAGATACACAGAGGGAAAGAGAAGAGCTCATCAGCAGATAATTATATAGTGATTCATTACGAGCTTTGTGATGTACTTGCTGTCCTATACCTGAGGCGTGCTGCTGCCAAAGACACACAGAAGGTAATCATATGTTTTTTGTACTTGGGTTTTACCAACAAAGTCCAAAGTTTAATGACCTCTGAAATGCAGATTATGCGTTTGGACAATTTCTTTTAAAAAAACGACAAAATTTTACTTTTAATACTTTGTGACTCACCTACAATGTCAATAACTACATTTACATGCACACATATTCCGTTTTTTGCCCTTATTCCAAAAAAAGACGATATTCTGTCTAAGTTATTTTCATGGCTAATGGAAGTGAATATTCCACTTATATTCCTGTTTACATGTAGCCGTGCAAAATAGAATGTTTTCAAAGTTCTCCACCAGTGGCGGACTTGCTGGACCATCTTCAAAAGGTCGACGATGCAATGTTTGCACAAGTCCGAAAACCTGTTGATATCCAAGTCTTTCATAATGTAAGAAGGTGTGTTTGTGTGTTGGGTATGCATCCCTACTCCAGCCTTGCAAACTGTTGGCTGGTTGGTTTGTGTACAACAACCATAACAACGCACAGAGCTGACCATAAGCCGGAAACAGACAAAAGGCCATAAACTGGCCATAAACTGCGGTAAAATCCCTGATCGAGACGCATATTCCGAAGGCGCTGTATATATATGTCCAAAGAATGCCTCTAAAACCCAAATAATATCAGCATATCCCAATGTTACAGAACGGCACTGGAGGTTGGACCCAAAAGCAGACGTGACACAGGAAATACGTTAAAGTGATTTAATAAAGAAATATATACAGAGACTAGTGCAAGGGGCAGGGGGGTGTCGTGTCCAGGGAATCCAGTGGTGAGCGGTGGGTGCAGTGCGCTCTCCAGAGCGTGCCCAGTGTCTGGGCACAAGTGTCTTGTTTGTGGCGTTGACCATGTGGAAATGGCATCCTCCAAAGTCCAACAAACAATTCCAACACGTGGCAAACTTCCTTGAATACAGAGAGAAACAGGCAGGCAAGCAAGCAAGCAAGCAGGAAGGCAGGAATCCAAAACAGGAACAGGCAGAATCCCCAAAAACAGGAACATGCAGAAGTCTGAAAAACAGGAATTACAGGGAACAGGAATACTGAGGCAGGCGCAGGTAGGCGGGGCAGGCGCGCGCGGCAGACACGCGGCACACACGACACACACACACACACACACACACACACACACACACACACACACACACACACACACACACACACACACACACACACACAATGTTAAAAAACAGAAACAATGACCTGACAACAGACATCGGAAACACAGAGACTAAATAAACAAGTAACGGGGGTTAACAAGGGAAACAGGTGAAAGACATCAGACAATCACAAAGGCGGGAAAACCAAAAGACAGGAAGTAAAACAAGACAAGACAAGACAGAAAACCAGACTACCAAAATAAAACAGGAAACAGAAACATACACAACCATGACACCCACGTCTTAATTAGAATGCGCTAAATTAAGAAAAAGGCCTTATTCGGAATATCCAAACGGAATATGCTGTTTACATGATCTGTATCAAATTCAGAATGTTGTCATATATTCGGAATAATAGCGGAATATTGGTGTGCATGTAAACGTACTCTGTTAATCCCAAACCAATTGTTGTGTATGTATGCAAATGTAAATGTAAATCTTTAAAAGTCACCAATATGTTTTTTTTTTTTGGGCTGAAACAGCTAGGCACTGTGGGTTTTTAGCAAACATTATGTAAGCAGGAATAATTAGTGCAATTATAGTATCTGTTTTGTACAAATCAGATATAACTTGTTAATTAGTGAGCTTCAGAGGTGGCGGTAGGCAGATTTTAAAATGTGTTTTTTTTTATCTTTAAACAGAGCCAAGCTATCTGTTTTCCCTTTTTTACAGTCTTTATGGTAAGCTAAGCTAAAGCTAGACTTGTAGAATGCTGAACAACTGTATTGTTAGACCAATGTGTTTTGGCTTGTTCTGCATGCGACACGTGTTGCTTTAGTTTTACCTCTTCAGACTTCTCCCCTTCTCCATGCACCTTGGAAGTAGGTTAAGTTCTGCTGAAAATCAGTACTCTGCTAAGATAAGATTACTGGCTCCTGTCTAGAGCTTTATATTTTATGGGCAGACACTGTATGGGAGTGGTATCCATCTTCTTATCTAACTATCTACAAGAAAGCAAGTCAGTGTATTATTTTCATATTCCTTGTTATAGTGTTTGACAACAGTAGGGGTTTATTACGACACAGAGGACTAAGCTTTATCAGGCATTTGCTACTAGACAATACTTGTTAGTAGCATCACTTCAGGTCAGGTCTTGGTCTTTTCATAGGATTTGTTGACAATAAGAAAAATATAAGATATCACTAGACTTTTCCTTTAAGATCACATTGTATCCATGTTTTTTTATTTAACGGTGTCTTTGGTAGCCAGAATAGCAGTCAATATAGTGCTAATAGTTTGGACGAAGAAAATGATGCAAACCATAACAGTCAATGTAAAAACAAAAATTGAAATACATACATGACTGTGATGTCGTATGTATTGTAAAATATCTGAAATGTAAAGTAAATGAGCCTTAACTCTTCATGACACTGCTAATTGATGATCATTGTAGACCACTGGATTGTTTGCCAAAAGGAATACTTGGAATTGATGGTGGTGGTAAATATTCATGAAAAAGGACAAGTGTGTGAACGGGCAACACAGATTTTGATAATGAACAACTAAACACGTTACACACTGGACCTTTAACAATAGAAGAAAGTTATTTTATCGCTCAGATACTGAAGACAAAACAACGCCTTAATAAACAGCAGCATCACATGCAGAGGATCACTTTGAGCACTGGCATCATACACATGCAGACACATTTTTGTCTCCTGCAATCAGATCCACATTTGTGAAGCCCCTTTCAGCTCGTCTGTAAAGCCAAACATCACTGTGTTTTTTGTTAGCTTGTCACAATGGCGGTGATAGCATGAAAACTTGATTATACATCCATGAGTTTGTATTAAACATGTGTTTGAGCTTTTCAGTTTGAGTGCCTCTGCACTCAAACTGAAATAGCAGGCAGACTTATAATGGCTATGGCTATCACTGCTCTCAGAAAGAGAACATGAAAAGATGTTTCCACAACAACACATGTGGAAAGTCAAATTATCGGCTAGACATCACATAACACTGGGAGAGCAGTACATGGGGCACATACAGATCCAGTTTGTGCCTCTCGTGTAATCACTGTCATTATCGTCCCAGAAATGAGCCTTGGCTTTTGTCAAAACCAAATCAAAGCAAATAGAAGACACACTGCAGGTTATTAATGCCATGCTGTTTTGTAGTTCATTATACACCAGAGTAAAAAGTTCTACACAAAGTATTCTCACCAAACCGAACTCACAAGTCTAACCAATGGAATGCAAGTACATATGGAGATGTTGCTGTAAAGATATACTGCAGTCATACACTTGAAGTTGGACATGGGTAGTTGTTTTTCTTAAATCTGCACTAATCAATATTTGTATGTTAAGAATGGATCAAATGACTGTGTGCAATGTAAAAGGGGTCACTTGTAGTGGCGACCCGTAGAGATTTATCAACCGTCTTTGTAGTTCCACTGAGCTTTTTTAGACTCTATCAGCTTATTGTTTTGGATTTTCAGTCATGCAAAGAATGCTCTCAACAACTGCCTTTCCAGCAGCAGAAGGCAATTTTTTTCAGCAAAAAGCTTAGATAAACCCACTGTACACTCCCTGCCCAGCATCACGCAGCAGGCCGACAAATTTAGCAACTAAGTGGTGAACAAAGCGTAAGATCTTACCTAAGAACCAGATTTTTCTCCGGAGTTAAGGGAGATCAAACCAGAGCTACTGTAAAAGGAGAGTAAATATCTGTTTGCTAACATGTTTCTCAAAGAGAAAATGTTCTTTGGTTTATTGGCATTTCTTTAAACCAATCATAATCGTCTTAGGCAGCGCTAAGCACCGGGCAGAGCCACGGTGCCGCTGCAAAATAGCCTCAGGGAGGAACTTGTTTTGGTGGAACTTGTACGTTCAAAGGTTGTTTTAGTCGTGTAACAGAAAACTCAGATTGGACAGATAGTCTAGCTAGCTGTCTGGATTTACCCTGCAGAGATCTGGGGAGCAGTTAACCATAGTCCTCATGAATCAACCGGAGTTTAGAATGCCAACACTAAGGAAGACCAAGGCAACGGACATCCTGCGTAAATGAGGGACATCAGGTGGAATTTCCATAGCCTGGCTCCGCCCTCATACGTACTTCCGCTCAATTTTCATTTTCCTTCAGTACACCGTCTGGGTTTGCGGTATATTCGTGGTTTCGGCAAAATCTTTACCAGTCCAATCAGCGAACAGAGGCAGTGGCTGAGAACGATGACATTGAGGTTGTGTGCTAGTTTGAGTTGTAGTTTCGTAATGTTGGCGGAGAAAGATGCGAGCGAAGCCATGGGGTCCGTTGTGGCGACGCTGCCGAATATCCAGAAGTTAAAGCCCGAGCAAGAACAATCTTTGCTGAGTTTTGTTGGTGGCCACGGGGTTCAGGAAAAGTGTGATTTTCTAGCTTGCTCTGTTAATGGTGAAGGAGTTGGCTAAGGCTATCGCTAGCGATGCTAAGCCGATAGTTGTTGTCGTCACGACCAAACGTTAGCGATTGGTTATGGCAGATTCAGAGTGGCTCTGGGCAGATCCAATGGTTTTAAACTTCAGCAGAGTACCCACCTTCAAGAAAGTTAACACTTGTCAATGGAGAGTGGCCAGACTCTCTGTACAAATGAAATGTACCAGAGTCTGGTAGGACCAGGCTAGAATTTCCGGTGGCACCAGAGCAATCCTGGAAGTGAAATGTTGTGTATATAGACTAGGGTGATAGTTAACATGTTGCTGGTTGCTCACAATCCCAGTGATTGTGATGTTTTATACAAAGGTATAAGTATGAACATGCTATTTACATCATCAGCACACAGCATCAAACACCGAATATCAAATCAGCCCCATCCTCATCTACAACATGCTCCCTATTTTTATTATAATCTACTTATCATAACACTGATAGGTTTACGTGTTTGCAACATAACATTTTTCCATGTGTAGCACAGATTGTGCCTTTAAACTAGATTCCCAATAACATATAATTGAAGGTGAGAGTCCTGTTCTCACATCATATTTATTCAGAACATAATTACACTTATGTTGATAGGAGTCCATATAAAGTGTATATAACATCTAATACATTCTTTATAATAGCTTTTTTGTTTTTGCAATAGAAACATCTTAATTTAATTTTTCTTATTATTAAATTTTTTAGCATTTAACACCTCATAAAGTGTGTAGATACACTGTCTATCTGAAAGACATAGGAAAAATCCTGTGCAGGCATTTTAAGGCTAAATCATGACAGACAGAGGATGTCTTCATGTCCGTGTCTGTGTGACAATCATTTTGATTGACAGCAGCTGAGAGGCAAGTGGCTCCACTCCATATCATATTGATTTTAGCTCAGAAAGGCTGCTGTGTGCAGACGGAGGGATGGAAGGAGAAAACAGGGCAGAGATTGCTGATGGTGATGATGATGGTGGTTGGAGAAAAGCACCAAACAGAGCGGTGGTGAGACTGACATGGGGAATGAAGGCGTACAGCAGAGGAACAGTGCACGAGGGAGATTTTTAGTGAAATGTGTTGACATGTTTGAATCCCATAAATGCAGCAATTTTTCATAATAACTACAGGGGAAAAGAGGTAGGATTGATTTTTTCAATCCCACCTGCTGCTTTCCAGTAAGACACAGCCTCCCACATTTGCAGCGAATTGATCAAAGACTGATTGGACTAAAAATTGCACACTCTAATCACTCTCTCAGTAATCAAAAGGTACCAAATCCAGAAGGCAGAGCACTAAGCACTGATCTTAATTCAGATTGACAAAAAAACTCTTTAGCTAACTTATTTTTGTGGGTGTATGTGTTTATCTTTTTGCATTTTTAATCTCTGCTTAACCTCCAGTTTTCAGCATGAAATCCAGTCCTTTTTTTTAGCAGTTTAGTGGTGTCATTGCTTGGTCACTGTTTATGAACTTTAAATGGCCATGACAGTAATTTCGCATGTTTTAGTTATTAAATACCCACCACATATGTAACACAGGGTTTTACAATTTTAGAAATAAGTATTTATGATTTAAAATATATACACATGTATCTTTTTGTTTCTTTAGATACTCTATTGGAAAAATTATTTCTCAAATTTCTCAGCTGTACTTTGTGTTTAATGCTAATTTAGGGAACATTGGCATGCTAACATGCTAAACTATTGTAGCCTATATTTGCTTTTTTTATACCTATTTACTGATAAATTGATGTCTGTTATAATCAGGTAAGGTAAGTCAAGTTGAAACCACATATTTTCATTTCACTGTAACGATGGTGTCCAACCAAACGAAAGGCCAGAGCTCAGAGTGAGTGAGAAATGGATCTTTGTTTGACCGGCAGAAGGTTATTGAACAATGAAACTTTCAACTGAGCTTCATTTTAGTGTAATAACTGACCCGAAATGTTCTCCTGAAAAAAACTGAAAATATCCACTGAACCTGAACACCACACACGGTTCACCCGCCAGCAACAACTGGGGAGTGTCTAAAGCTTTTATTTACACAGGATAGTCACACTATCAACCTAAGGGTGAAATAATAGCCCAAAATAAGGTTTACATTCATTCTTCTTCTTAAAGGAACACGCCAACTTATTGGGAATTTAGCTTATTGTAACACCTTAGTAAGACAATTCGACAATACTTCCTCAAGTGCCGTTGTGCTGTTCGATCTGCGCTCCAGCCGGCATCAGCCCATAACAGAACAGGCAGGTGAATGGTTCCAGCAATCCTACTGCTCCGAATAAGTAATAAAAAATAACAATGTTCCTATTTACATGTTGTGATTTGTAGAGTCACAGCGTGTACTCCGCCCAATATGCCTTCTTCCGCCTGAGAATATAGTTCCCGGTTTGTTTACGGTTAAACTGGGAACTATATTCTCAGGCGGAAGAATATAGTACTTGGGCGGAGTGATATGCTCGCAGCAAGCCTGTCTGAGAATATAGTTCCTGGTTTGTTTAGGGATAGAAGATGGCTGTGTCTCATGTTACGTTGTTTTTTGTACACGCTGTGACTCTACAACTCACAACATGTAAATAGGAACATGTTGGCGTTATTTTGTCACTTTCGGAGCAGTAGTCTAGTTGGAACCAGTTACCTGCAGGACCTGTGCTGGGCTAAGCTAATGCTGGAGCCGTCAGACAGCGTTACAGCACGCACGGAGATGAGAAGGGTATGTATCGACTTGTCTTACTCTGGGGGTTACGGTGAATAAGCTAAATTCCCAATAAGTCGGCGTGTTCCTTTAAATCCCAGAGTCCAACACTTTGGTAAAGAACAAGCTATCTGAACAACTACCTACTTCTTGGGGTAACTTTATTTTCAAATGCATTGGATGTATACAGTATACAAAAACACATTTTCTCACACCTTCTCTAGTCACAACTGAACTCTTCCTATGAATTTATATTCTGCATCATGACTCCTTTAAATTAAGACATTATTTGGTTATACAGGACTTCTGGTTCAGTCTCAAAACTCTCATCAACCTTGTTTCAGCAGCAGCAGCAGCAGCAGCAGCAGCAGCAGCAGCAGACATTTGCAAACAAAAGCTCTGATAAACCCACTTTGCACTACCTGCCAAACACACTGACAAAGCTGGAGCCTAGCTGGCCAAGCAGATAAAAAGCTAGATGTTTTCTCCCAGAAGTTGTATAAGACCGAAAAACAGAGCAGAAAGTGTAGATACTGATTATGTATAACAAGTTTATGGCGATATGATGTCTGACATCTTTTAAGCTTATTGCTCCAAATGTCCAAAAAGTAATGTAGCTTTAAATGTAATAGTTTCAACTTCACATGATCTCCTTTAATGTTGCGGCCTGCATCAGTTACCTACCATACCACACACACACACACACACACACACACACACACACACACACACACACACACACACACACACACACACACACACACACACACACACACACACACACACACACACACATCATTCATTAATAAGTAATAAGTGACATCCTGCTTGCTGTATATAATGAGCATTCCTATTGACTTTGCAACTAGTAAGTTGTGTCCTGCTTACTGCATTGAAAAACTGACTAAGTTGTATGGGTGCAATGCAAGCACATTGCAAAGCTGCTGAACTTACTGTAAGACTCAACTTGGAGTTGAGGGCTGTGGACTTGTCTCCTACACTCAAATTTTGATGGCTCGTCTGCAGCAACGGGGCACAGAAGAAAAGACAAACTTTCCACCTCCCACATTTCCTTTTACACTTTTTTTTCTTCACCTGTTCTTGTTTTTAGGCCCACTCCTACAGATTCTCCGTTGTGGCTCCAGTAGCACTGCAACACTTCATTAGCTTCCATCATCCCAGGCAGAAATTAACCTCCCGGTAGAGAAAAAAGTGGCAATGTGTTAAAAATATTTCCTCCTGTGGGTTGACAATTACACCAAGCAAAGTCAAAAGTTTGCAGTCTATATTTAACTATTCCTAAACAGGCAGAAAAAGGATGTAATATCCCCTTTGTTTTGCTTGATTTGCCAGTTTTACTGCATTTTGGTTGCAGATGTGTCCTGATTGGATCTATAAGTATAACATTACGCATAGTTCGGCACAGACAT
The DNA here is from genome assembly GCF_010015445.1 of Perca fluviatilis. Taxonomy (NCBI): domain Eukaryota; kingdom Metazoa; phylum Chordata; class Actinopteri; order Perciformes; family Percidae; genus Perca; species Perca fluviatilis. The sequence goes on along the minus strand of NC_053114.1, from coordinate 38,445,692 downwards.
GTTCAAATGTACATTATGTAAACACACACACACACACACGCACACTAACAGATGCAGGCCGCAACATTAAAGGAGATCATATGAAGGAGGGATGAAAGCGAGCAGAGCAGAGGGAGAAGTGTGATGGATCGAAGGCATGCTGAAGGAAAAGAGAAGGGCATTAGAGGGAGGGGTGGCGGGTGGGTTACCCCAGGACAATGTGTCATTATGTTGTGTATGTCGCTACATCACAAACCCACTTATTATGTGCTGGTAATTTCTGCCTTGGCTTGTTCTCGCTATGAAAACACATTTATCTGTGCATAAAGGAATGAACAGTCCCTGGTTCAACTCAAACACACAAGATCATGCTGCTGAACCAACAAGGAGGGCTGTTTCCATTTCTGCCTGTACCATGTAATTCTTGGAAGTTGCTTATTTTTAAGCTCAAATGCCTAAAAGTACCGAGGGCAGGAGAACAGAGTGCAGGGCTTTTTCGTCTCTGTTCAGTTTGAGTCAGCTCGGCCAGAGATTGGAGCCGAGATAAACAAGCTACAAGCTCCTCTGGGTTTGCAGGGGCTGGGTTTTAATCTTTGCTCTGGCTCTCCCCATTCCATTAAAGTGAATCAGAGTAATTAAATCAATATTTTTGACCATGAATGAGTCAAAAAAACTGAGCCTCCACTTAAGTAGAGTTTTCAGGAGCATTGATAATCAATAAGACACCATCTTCAAGGATGCGTGGGAAGCTCCTTTGAGCTGGTTTCTTTGTAGAGCCAGATAGTTTTTTTTCATATTGACAGAAAGCCTAATGGCACAGTGTCTGTAGGTCAGTTTATAATTCTCTGTCGATGGAGAAGCGCCAGAAAGTGTCTCCTGATGATACTGAGGATCGGAGGATTGACTGGCTGCTGTTTCTTCTGGAGGATGTTCACTTTTATGTGGGAATGCGGCGATAGATCAGTAACCATAACCAGTAGGCTAGCATTCAAGATACTACCATTGTATTGTTTCCTGAAGTCATAGCTGTCAAACAGAAAAAGCAATTAACATGTATATCAGTTTGACACTATGTACTGTGATGTGTGTTCAATGCTCAATTCATGCTCAAATGCTCAATTTATTTTACACTTTAATTACAGTCAAAAAGAGATTGGCAGACATGACATTCTAACCCTAACCCTGATTCTTCATGTCATAGCAAACACCAAGAGTTACCAGTTTATTAGGTACACTAAGCTTATAATTTGTCCATCACATTTGATCACTGGATAAATAAAGGTTAAATAAAAATAAAAAAAAATAAAAAAATTCTCTAGACTACATATGGGAAACACCTCTCAGTATAATGTAATGCAACTCAACAGCATCACAAACAGAACAGCAACCAAGTGAAACTCCACTGACCACATTGTGTAGATAAAGCAGCTGAAAAGTATAGAGCCAGGGAGAGAATGTGATGAAATTAGTAAACATGCATCAACACTCCGCAGGTGTGTAGGATTTAAGATAGTACACAGTGCCTTGAGGAGAGACTTGCTCCTGTTCCATAAAAAAAATAATATGGGTAATTTTAGGGGTGTATTTTACAACAAAACTTTGAATTTACAGCCATGCTGGCTGCTGTGTGAGGCTGTAATGCTCATTGTAAAGAAAAACTAATTGTAAGCTAGATAAAAGTTCAGGTGTAATGGCTGGTGGTGAAGCAGTGGTTGTCAAGCTAACATGCACACAATGACAACATTAATATGCCAATGTTTAGTAAGTAATGTTTAACATTATCACGTCTTCACAGCTAGATGAAAAGTGCATCACCACGGATGTCTGTTCTAGATTTTGTGCCGATCCGTCTTGTAGATTTCGAGATATTTCACAGGATAAGAGAAAACCTTGACCTGTTGATGGTGCAAGAGTAAAAGTCAAGGGATCACTAAACTCATTAGGATTCATCTTCTGGGGACCAAGAATGTCTGTATAAACGTTCATGGCAATTTATTCAACAATTGTGGAGATATTTAAGTCTGAACCAAATTGGTGGCCCGAAATGCCAGAAGTGTGGCTAACAAATGCCATAAACAAAACCATTTCCTTCTATTTAAAAATCCTGTTCCTTTATCTTCCTAAAGTGTCCTTATTTTGGTAGTCCAGCATTGCCAGACCTTCCTCCACAGCGCTGCAAAGCAAGGTCTGCCTAGTCCACACAGCATTCCAGGATAGGAGAAAAATGTGCTCCGGTTTATAGGCATTTCTTTAAACCAATCACAATCGTCTTGGGAGGCGCTAAGCTCTGGACGCAGCAACGGTGCCTCTGCAAAATCAGCAATCTATCATTTTGGAGAATCCAGATTTGCGACAGCTAAAGAATATAAAGAAAGTATTCTTTTGTTATGTCTTACCTTAACATGCTGGTTCAATCAAAAATACATTACTCACAGAAGCAAGAAACCACTGAAATCCCTGTGACTTTAAAACTTGAAGGATATACTTTTTTTTGCATCCCTCCTTGTTCTCTCTGTTCATCTCATTTTTCTTTTTCTCTCCCTCTACCTGTGCCTCTCCGCCCCCCATCAGCCTATGAGGACATGCAGATGACTAGTGATGAATAGTGATGAGCATATGGGCCAAATATGCGTGTAAGTATGTGTGTGCATGTATACAGTTGTTAATGCAAGACCTGCTGCCCTCCTTAGTCTCTGTCCCAGCTTTAAAACCCCTGCAGCCCTCTGGGAGGAGCCATCCTGATTCTGTCAACAACGTCGACTCCAAGCTGCTCTACCGGAGGCTCGGCTCCGCCTCCGAGGAGATGAAGCACACTGGAGGAGAGAAGGGTATCCAAAGACAGAGGAGGCGGAGAATGATAAACTGATGCAGAGATTTGGCAAAAGAATAAACAAAATCAAAGGAAATGACATTGTGTAAGAAAAGCCAAAGCGGGGCTGGAAATACTCAAAACATCTTCTATGCCTTTTTTTTTTTCTTTCTTCCGTAGGCTGCTCAGTGCTGCTCTGGTTTTCAGTAAACAGTGTCAGTGCGGAGATCCACTGATAAACAAATTTTGTGAGGCTCTTTTTGGTCCAAACATTTAGCTTTTAGGATAACACTGCCTTATACAGTCGTGTCTGTGAGTAGAGTTTACAGCTCAAGTGGCTCTGAGTAGGGAAGGGATTTCCATGAAATACATAAATCGACCTGGTAAGATAAGCATTTGCGTGTATTTATCTTTCCGCGTGTGTCAAGTTAAGTTTATTTTGTATAGCTCAATATCACAGTGTCTAAATGAGCTTTACATGCTCAAACATCAATTAACAGAACACCAGGACCAGACCAGGAGGAAGAAGAAAAAGTCTCCCAACACACATGAAGAAAAGACATTTTTGGGATACAATTCAAAGATAGACCCTCCCCTTCACAGAAGGCTGAGGGTGCTCTCTATCATTTTACTGTGAAAAGAAATGCAAATTTATACTGATACTGATAATAAAAAATAAAAGAAATGGCATTTTTTGAGACAAATAATATTACAAGGAAAATATATTAAAGTTCAAACAATAACAAAAAGGAGTCAGAAAATTAAAGGTAACTGAACACAGATAATGAAAAAATACATCAATTAATAATGTATAGTATTCGTAATGTGTACCATAAACAAATTTAACAAGCAATTTGTTCCAGTAAGAGTGTAAAATATCTTCAAAAAGTACATGAAAAATTTTAATAATGGTTTGGATTACTGAAGGCTAGAGCTGAAACAATTAGTCGGTTATTTGACTAGTTGATTGAAAGAAAATGTATCAACAAACTATTTTGATAATCTACTAATCGTGAAAGTCATTTTTCAAGCAAAACCCCTCGCTGCTTCCAGCATCTCATATGCCAGGATTTGCTGCTTTTCTCTAGTTTATATCAATGTAATTGAATATCTTTGGATTTTGGGCTGTTAGACGAAAAAGGCACTTTAGATAGATAGACATTTCTTGATCCTCCTCGGAAATTCATCTTGCACCATACAGCTCATCAGATAGACAGACAGACAACAGACCATAGACAACATCAGGACCACTAAACCCTCCCCCCCCCCGCACAACAACAATACACAACACCAAATATCTCTACATTATAAAATAGTAAAGTGCAGTATCATTAGTACCAGTGGGCTATCAATAGTTAGGTGCGACATCATCGTTGACATTTCAGTATTATACCAAAGTGCAGTATTATCACACGGAAAGGATCAAGTTATTTTCCCTAACTTATTCAGTAGTGTAATGCTGGTATTTGCGAGCCCGGTTGGTTTGTAAGGACAGCACCCTATATCTTCTGCCTGATGGCAGCACCTCATACGCCTGGAATTGGGGATGTAGCCCGTCACCGCAAATTGCTTGTCCTTTCCTCACCACCCTGGATTCGCAGATCGTGGTCAGAGAATTTAACTGATGTCCAGCAATCTTGCTGGCCATGTTAACTATCCTGTGTAATTTATTTTTGTTTGTCACTGACAAAGACAAATACCAGGCACTGGAGCAGAAGGTTAAAATACTCTCAACAAAAGAGCAATAGAAAAGGACCGTTGAGTCTTTTTCTACTCTGAACTGTCTCAGCTTCCGCATAAAATACAGTCGCTGCAGACCCTTTTTATAGATGGCATCAGTGTTGGTATTCCATGATAGCTTAGTATCTATTATTGTTCCTATTAATACTCCCCTACCACTTCAATCCCTTGCCCCTCTATAGTCATCTGCAGGTGGGTCGAGCCCCCACTTCTAAAGTCAAATATAATTTCTTTAGTTTTCTTCGTGTTTAGCAGAAGACAACTGGACCTGCACCATTCTATAAAGTGATCTACCCAAGCCCGGTAGCCCAGTAGTTGGTTTCATCATTGTCCCGTATCAAACCTACGATCGCTGTATCATCAGCAAATTTTATTCTAACATGCTCCGGTGTGTTGCTCCTGCATTCATTTGTGTATAGGGTAAATGAAGCTCAGCGTAAGTTCTTACAGGAAGACTTCATATTCCTTTTTTCATCGCTCATAATGATCAGCTGTTTCATGGTATGTCACTTGTCAGTAGTAAGTCAGATCCAGCTGTGTCGTTGTTAGTTAAACCAATCAGAGTCGGCCATTTGTCACGAGCCTATCACAGCATGACATCGTGCTTTAAATCTGCTCTCTCCTCCGCGGTTGTCAGTTGTCGTTTCAGGAATAGAGTGCGTCCCGCCTCCTCCCCTTCTACCACCGGTGGTGGTGGTTCCTCTGCACCTTCTTCACCACCACCAGTGTCTGGACTCCATCGGGGGATATGTTTGGGTTTCACAAACCCTTTATGACATTTGGTTTTGATGGAGTCCAATCTCCAGAGACTCGTTACATTTTCACGTTTGTCTGTACAATAAATATGTTCATATTTGCAAGGAAGTCTCTCCTGATTGAAATAACACTGGAGAGATTGTACTTCCTTGTGGAGCACCCGTGATTGTAATAATGGGAGAACATTTTAATTTGGTTCTGGGAAAATGTGATGAGGGGTTTTGTCTTTATCGACCATGGTTTAATCAAGAAAATAATTTGCAGATAAACTGATGATTAAAATGACAAGTTTCAGCCCTATTTAAATTGAGGTTTGATTTTCTTTGATTTTAGACTCGTAAACGCTGGTTCTGAATGGCATCATTTCGTGCAGGGCCGTGATTGGTCAAATCTGCAATCATATTTCCAATGTAACCACTTTTGGGGAACTAATGTAGGGATCTGACAAAACAAAGGGATTGGTGCAATGACTTCGTTCATTCTTTTGATTATTTCTTTGCACAATTGCAGATTCTTTTTGGGACTGAAAAAGGAGTAAAAACAAATCTCCTTTCCCAATTACAGTGAATTTACTATAAGTCTAAAAGATGGTTTAGTAATAGGTAATAATAGTAGGTAAAAATTGATTTATGTAGTAAGTCCAAGATAAGTGTAAAATGCTTGAATGCAGGTCTTTACCATTCCAGTACTCAGACAGGCCTCTGTGTGTGTGGGTGAGCAGTCACTTCATCATGCTCCAGGCTCTACATGCAGGACTAGTCATACTGGATTAAACCCAAGGCTCAGATATCATTAGTATCCGGTCGCAGAGGTTTTTGTATCAACAGCACTCACATTACATAAGCACAGTGAAGCCCTTCCAACTGAGAAGCTCTTTGTTTTGAGTGGTAAGCTCGCTTGATTATAAGCGAATCCATTAAGTCCCCATATGGACGTGTTGATCATCAGCCTAAATCAAATGCCTCAATTAAATGGTTTAGTGTTTCTCAGCGGGCCCCTCGTTCTTGTAAGCAGGACAGTCATACCTTTGTTTACCTGGATTATTAAGTTTGGATAGGTATTTGGATCCTCCAGATTGTTTAAACTCTCTTTTTATTTGGAATAGGACATCCGCTTTTGGAGCACAGCTGCTCCACCACTGGCTGAGTTTACACAGTGATTTGCAAGATGTACAAGAGCTCGGTGATAAACCAACAAATTTATGATACTGATGGATTATTTTTGCCCAGACAAACTATTTCATGAGAAAAAATGTGGGTTGTGCATAAAAGCATTTACAGTATCTCACAAAAGTGAGTACACCCCTCACATTTTAGTAAATATTTCATTATATCTTTTAATGGGACAACACTGAAGAAATTACACGTTGCTACAATGTAAAGTATTAAGTGTACAGCTTGTATAACAGTGTAAGTACCTCGTATTATCTTCAAAATACAGCAATTAATACACAATTTAACACCATGGAACAATAGTGAATATACCTTATGTTAAATTCCCATAGATAGATGGGAGAGGCAGGCAGATTTTTATTTTTAAAGGCCAGTTATTTCATGGATCCAGGATACTATGCATCTTGATAAAGTTCCCTTGGCCTTTGGAATTAAATTAGCCCCCCCACATCATCACATACCCTTCACCATACCTAGAGATTGGCATGGGGTACTTTCCATAAAATCATCTCTCAATGCAAATCAAACCAGCTATTAGGATAACCGACATAAAACCATTCCAATCTCTAGGTATGGTGAAGGCTTTGTGATGATGTGGGGCTATTTTAATTCCAAAGGCCAAGGGAACTTTATCAGGATGCATAGTATCCTGGATCCACTAAATAACTGGCCTTTAAAAATAAAAATCTGCCTGCCTCTATGGGAATTTAACATAGGGGTGTACTGACTTTTGTTGCCAGCGGTTTAGACATTAATGGCTGTGTGTTGAGTTATTTTGAGGGGACAGCACATGTACACTGTTATACAAGCTGTACACTTAATACTTTACATTGTAGCAAAGTGTAATTTCTTCAGTGTTGTCCCATTAAAAGATATAATGAAATATTTACTAAAATGTGAGGGGTGTACTCATTTTGTGAGATACTGTAGCTTTTAAAGTTGATTCTGCTCACTACGGCATGCAAAAAAGCTAAACAGCTAACAGTGCTAAACAGCTAACAAACAGGCTACAAATAGTTAACTGTCGACAAACAGAAGCTGTATATATCTAGCCATATTAGTTGGTAAACTAGAGTTTGGAACATACTCAGAATACAGACTGAGAACTGTGAGAGAAATTTCTTATTTCTTTCGTTACAACTTAGAAATGGAAACAAGTCAGACAATAGTATGAATGTTTTAGCTTTGCTAAGTGGCTGGAAGTTAAGCTACACTACCTATTTTCTTGTGACCGCCATTAAGTAGCCTACAACTTAAGTGTCCTTAATTACAGGAATTCTCCAAAAAACGGTTTGAATACTGAAAACTACTTTATTATTGAAAGGTGACTGAAAAATTTGTATCGTGTGTATTTTTGGAGCATGGTAGTTTGGATTACCCAGTACAACAATGGTTTCCAATGGTGACAAAGTTTCACAGGTAAAAAAAGAAGAAGAAAAAACTCCTGCAGCTTAATCAATGCTATTGCTGTTCATTTATGTTAAACATCTTGCAAAAACAGAACTATTTCATCAAAATATTAATAAATACACAGCTTCTGTTCCTTGCTAGCACAGTACGTTTTTAAAATGTGTAGCGTGGGACAAAGCCAAATAGCTAACAATGCTAAACTAACTTGCGACAAACAGAAGCTCATAAATAATTTATGGGTAAAAGGAAAGAGTTAAAGTTACATCATGTTTCGTACGGTTATAATACACAAGAACTTTTGTATTAATACACTCAGACAAAACAATGTTTTAGCTTTGCTAGCTGGCTGCACTTAGCAGCTATGCTACTTTAGCTATTTTAAGCAGCCATTTAAGTACAAAGAATGACATATTATTACATCCCTGTCTATACAAACACATATGGTTACATTAAAAAATGCACACCCTTCTTCTCTCTTGTTTCTGTTTGCTTACTGTTGTTGTTTGAGGACCCGTTTCAAGCCACCACCCCTCGTTTATCACACATTCAGAAATTCCTCTGTACTGTCTACAACAGACTCAAACAAAAATAAACTGTTTACAGTGAAATTCACTTCAGCATCGTGACCTGTTCATTCACAGTCAGCTCATTTGGGTTAAGTCTTGACTTGACTGCCAGCTTGGGTTTTTAATGCTGCAGCTCGGCGTCTCCGTGCAATTTCTTAATTTCCAGGTCAGCGCCTAACAAACTCTGGCCCGTGTAAAACGTCCACCAATATTTCCCTTGGCACTGGTTGTTTCTTGCCCCTGTCACAGTCATTCACAAGTTCCTCTGTGCTGCTGTCCACAACAGCAAACATCAACAAATAAACCGTCCATGTTGACTCACTGCAGCACAGGGGCTCAGTTCTGTTCAACGGAGTTGTTCCAATTCTTTTCTCCAAATCTTCTCTAAAGATAAACAGCAAAAGGACAGGTCACGTCAATAGACCCTGCTGGCATCTACAGGCCTTTTCTTTCAACAGAAGAGCCAGCAATTTTGAGTCCAGTATCTAGTTCTTATAACACATCAATGCCCTTTTCACAGGAGATGTTTTGACATGTCTGAAAAGCACAGGTGTTAAGTATGCTGGTTCACTGGTAAAACCTAGAACAGAGCCATTGTTAATGGTATTAGTTACACCTGCTTTTTCTGCTTCAGCAGGAAAAATTTTGCTAAAAAAGGTCTAGTGATGTGAGGCTGCAACAGACAAACTGTTAGGCTACCTGGTTCTACACCTGTCATGTCCGTGTCTCCCAATAGAGTATGTTCCCAACATATTGTTAAAGCTGAACTAAAAATCAACACTGGACCAAGCTAAAAATAAATCCTGATGCTACCCTTTTTTTTTTTTTTTACTAACACAAAGGAAAGGGATTCCAATGCATATCCAATAGCTCATTTGCATTTTCTCCCCATTTTCTGAGCTGTGTTTCTCTCAAAAAGGACTTCTTCATCGTATGGTGATCAGTGTCACTTCTTGCAGCGGGATATACATTAATAGCGTGATGTTTGGGCGTGTGAAGACATAAAATCTGTGTTTTAAAAATCAGTTCCAACGGATGTGTTCTTTAAAAAGGAAAAGCCTTATAAATTATATGATCTGTTTTCTTTTACAAAATGTGACTCTCTAAATTGCCATCTGGCTATATTAAGGGTGGAAGCTAAAACCCAGCATGCAAAGGCTGTAGTTTTACACATTAACAGACTGTCTGTTAATGTCACCGGAGACAGTTTTCAGCAAGTCTTTAGCAACATTTCAGAAACACAGAGATGGCTGTATGCATTAATTAACATTGCAAAGAGGTTAACACAATCTATGTGTAATGTACTAGTATAGCAGACTAATAATTAATTCCATAGTATACACTAATTACACAGATTAAAAACACCAATTAAGTGGCCATAACTTCTTTGCCAAGCTTTAAAATGGAAAACTGGAGAGGAACAAATTTGGCCCAGTGCTAAATGTAGTCATGGACTCAAGAGTGCTTCTTGCACAACTCAAAAAATGTCTTGGTTGGATTTGCTGTCCTCACCAGCAGTGACTGTCATGAATGATGACATGGAGATACTACCCATATATCAGCAGGAAAGAGATACGTCCACAAGGGAAGAGATTTTAAACCACCAAATAGCTATTTAGTGCGTTGCCAGATCTTTACAGCAGGACAAAACTTTAACTCATCCTAAGTGCTGGACGTGACAGGTTGGCTCCTGCGGAAGAGGCGACCTCAGAGTCAGGATGTGGTCAAGAATTTACAATCCATGATCTGAGTACTTATTGCACTTGTGGGACGGACTGAGCTCTGCACAGACACAAGGGTCAAACAGTTACGTAAAACGAGTGAGTGCATCACCAAAGTGGACTACCAGTGTTGTTTAGTATCATACATCATTTATTTCTGTCGGTATCTGATGCATTTGCAGTAGAGTCTTTGTGTATACATTTGATTAATTTGCCAAATTTGAAAGTGTCCTTAGAGATAATGTTTTTTGACTCTATTGCTTGGCTATATTTGACTATTAAGTGATGTTTTTCATTCCCCCCCCCGGTACAAAACGCTTGACTCTCATTCAAAACCCTTTTTGAGGATGTGTAAGGCTGTGTTTAGATTGTCATCAATCCTAAAAAAAACACAGCCCTATCATTCATTTCAATGAGGCCACTTTCTTAATAGAGCAGGTTCATGGACTAGTTCCCTTACACAAAATTGTTGTCGCAATGATAAATGCCCGGTTTCATAGTACTACGGTATAAACTGCATTTTTAACCCTAAGCCTTTAACCAGCATGCAGGGGTCTGTTTCCCAAAATTTGCAACTTGCAAACTGTGATTTTCAACATGAGCTAATTTCCATTTTAACAAATGACATACTTGTGCTTGACTTGTGACCCATGCAAGTGCATGCTCGAACCCTGTACGACTTGCAAATGCATCTACCCCGTTTGCAAGCGACAATCATTAGTGAAAGTTGACGCTGCTATCATTTGCAATCTGCAGGCAAACAGGGTTTACAAAACACTTCTGTGAAATGTCCCTGTTTGAAGCTTATACTGATTCTATTTTTATTATCTAAGTCTCTTCTCAGCGTGTAATTTGGTGTATTGTTTTGTTTGGATAATATTACACTGTAATAGGTTCCAAGTGATTTTGTCCCCACTCTATAATTGGACTGAAATGAAAACACTGATGAATGAAAGAAGGATACAACAGAGAGATTTGCCATGTTTACTGGGATTGATTGTTTCTCTCTGTGGATGTTGTTTTTCATCCTGATCAAGAGTAAAAATAGCATTCTCTGAAACAGGGAAAAAACAGCCCTGATATCTGTAACCATGCCAACTTTGGAGAGGGGAACGTGAACCTGAAACGTTGACACTAACTTAAAAAAACAGCAGTATTACCCTTTAAAAAGAGTCACTGCTTTAAGCTCAGTGATCCATGACATGATGTGACATGGCATTCTCTCTCCATCCCAAATAAAAGCTCCTCAGTGCTTTTTACAGGTCAGTCCACACTTAGTTAATCCACTTCCAGAGGAGATCCACCTTCTCCCTCTCGCGCCCTTCCTGTTCCTTTCGAGCAAAGAAAAACTACTAACTAAGCTCAAGGGGCTCTTTGACAGCAACCGCAGCCCCTTCTTTTCTAATCTAGCGTCCTAATTAGTGCCTTTAAGTGAATGCAGATCCTTATGCGCAGCGCCATATGCAGGACTGAATATTCATGCGGGCACTGAGCTGGCTGTCCCTGCTCTGGCCCAAACGCTGCGTTCCTTTGCCCTCATTATTCTGACACGCTGACAAAGAGCAACAAGGTAAAGAACAAGGAGGAGAGAGCAAAGTCAGTATCTGGCAAAAGTTCACTCCAAACTTCACGACACAGGGAAAACAAAAAGCATCTAGCTTGATTCCTGGGGAATGCGTTCTTGTATTCTGATGTAACCGCTGAAAGACTAAGTGGAGGTTTTCATGTTTCAGCTCATTATGTACCAATTGTGACTATTTGACATGACTGCTGACGGTTTGCCAAAGCGAAGGCGTTGAGATGGATTTCCTATCCTCTGGCCTTCCCTTATAGGCAGTGGGAATTGGGAAATAGGCTACTGCTTCCTGTCTTTAAAATTGAAAAAGCCGTGAAAGTGTTATTTACAGTACCAGCATCTGGTATAAATCACAAGAGTGCATCATATCCACAAAGAAAAGGAAAAGGCAACTATGATTCATGCAGCAAAAGAAATGCATTCTAAACTCTCGGGCAGCCATTGATTTTAGTTCATCTTATGTACGTATGTCATGAAAATCAATATGCAGAGACTTGCTTGAGGTTGGTAATCCATCACAGTGAATATTTAGTTGTGTCATTGTAGTGTTGTGTAGTGCGGTCGCAATTAGGGACTGATTTTGAGTCAGCATCCAAAGGGTTTTGCAGCCACAAGGTGTGTTAATGCAAAATTAAACGATAAAGACACAATAAGCAAACAGTTAAATAATCTGATTTGGCTTTATTCCATTGTTTGTGTTTTTTTGCCCCATTGGACAATGTCAATGTCGCCGGCGGTTGTAGCTCATTTGGCAGGGCTTGTCAGCCATTAAATGTATTGTTGATGGTTTACTCCCAGCTCTTGCTGTCCTTGAGCAAGACTGTCTGATATCTCTTAATAAATGTCACTGGTTGTGGGGTTTGTAATCACTGTGGTGTATCAGTCAGAATACACGAGAAGACGCTTCAAAGGTTTCTTGTACTTTACTGGAAGGCTGCACAGGTTCACACTTGTGTTGCATGGGGTTTCTACAGTAACAGAAAATAACAGACATACCACTATAATTAGCTAGAACATACAACTCAAATGAAATAAGTTACATTAAAAGTCCTATAACTTTGTCCACAGGGTATCAATACAACATCAAATAAACAGACCTTAAAGGTCCCATGACATGGTGCTCTTTGGATGCTTTTATATAGACCTTAGTGGTCCCCTAATACTGTATCTGAAGTCTCTTTTATATAGACCTTAGTGGTCCCCTAATACTGTATCTGAAGTCTCTTTTATATAGACCTTAGTGGTCCCCTAATACTGTATCTGAAGTCTCTTTTATATAGACCTTAGTGGTCCCCTAATACTGTATCTGAAGTCTCTTTTATATAGACCTTAGTGGTCCCCTAATACTGTATCTGAAGTCTCTTTCCCGAAATTCAGCCTTGGTGCAGAATTACAGCCACTAGAGCCAGTCCCACAATGAGCTTTCCTTAGTATGTGCCATTTCTGTGTCTGTAGCTATTGAGGAGGAGAGAGGGGGGGCAAGGTGGAGGGTGGGGGTGTGGCCTTGACCAACTGCCACTTTGCTCGTTTGAAAGCCATGATGTCTCTCTCTCATGGGTGGGCCAAATTCTCTGGGGGCGGGCAATGCAGAGAAAGGGGAGGTAACCTTGCTCCTTATGACCTCATAAGGAGAAGATTCCAGATCGGCCCATCTGAGCTTTCATTTTCTCAAAGGCAGAGCAGGATACCCAGGGCTCGATTTACACCATTTCAAGCCACTGGGGGACCAAAGGCAGGCTGGGGGAACGCATATTAATGTTAAAAAACCTCATAAAGGGAAATTTTCATGCCATGTGACCTTTAAAAGAAACTATAGTGAAAATAAAGTGAACGGCCAAACTATGAACAAAGAAATCCTCCATTTGTTTGTAGTAAGTAACTATAACATAACTATATCATATTAATAATAAGTTTGATATAGCACCTTTCACAGACAGAATCACAAAGTGCTTCACAAGATAAAATTTTTTACAAAACATAGTGAATTATACAACAATAAAGATAAAAGAATAAAAACAGTCATTAAAAGGCAACATTTTACATAAATGAATCAAAAGCAAATTTAAACAAGTGCGTCTTCAGCTGCTTTTTAAAAGCTTCAACAGAGACTGCAGAACGTAAGGCAATAGGAAGCGCATTCCACAGGTTTGGAGCCACCGCTTCAAAGGAACGGTTACCTCTAGTCTTTAAACGGGTGCGTGGAACAACCAGTAATCCCTGGTTAGAAGACCTGAGGGGCCTATTTGTAGTGTATGAATGGAGCAGGTCCGAGATATACGCCGGAGCCTGACCATGCAAAGCTTTATAAGTCAGAACCAAAACTTTAAATTTGATCCTGTAGTTAATCGGAAGCCAATGTAATGAGTATAAAACTGGAGTAATGTGTGACATCCTGCTAGACCTGGTTAGCAGCCTTGCAGCAGAATTCTGGACTAGTTGTAAACGGTCCTGTGACGATTTGCTGAGACAGGTGAAAATAGAATTGCAGTAGTCAAGCCGAGATGAAATAAAAGCATGAATAATCATCTCAAGCTCAGAATGTGAAACAGTTCCTCTAATTTTGGCAATGTTTCTTAATTGAAAGAAACATGTGCGGGTCAGAGATTTAATATGTTGATCCAAGTACATGTTATTATCAAATATTACACCAAGATTTTTCAGTTTGGACTGAACAGCTGAGGACAAGGAGCCCAGCAGCCGACTAATCTTCGAAACTATAGGGTCCGGAGCAACAATAATGACTTCGGTCTTATTTTCATTGAGCTGTAGAAAGTTATTTGCGAGCCAATCCTTAATCAAATTGAAACATCTAAGCAATTTCAACACTTTGTCAGTGTCTTCTGGCTCAAAAGATACATACAGCTGGATGTCATCTGCATATAAGTGATAAGAAATATCTCCAACTTGGCTAATTATATGTCCCAGGGGGAGCATGTACAATGCAAATAAAAGTGGACCTAACACAGAGCCCTGCGGAACCCCACAGGAAAGGGCCGCGGTTTCTGAGGAATAGGGGCCAAGATACACCGAGAAACTTCTGTCTGATAGATATGAGGTGAACCAATCCAGGGCGCTTCCTGAGATACCAACCCAATGCTTAAGTCTTTCAAGCATGATGTTATGATCCACTGTATCAAAAGCGGCACTAAGATCCAGCAGCACCAAAACAGAGCATTGACCCTTGTCAGAGGACATTAATAAATCGTTGGACACTCTAAGAAGAGCGGTTTCAGTTGAGTGTTTCTGACGGAAACCAGATTGAAATTTGTCTAAAATGTTGTGTGCATTCAGAACAGTAGTGAGCTGTTTAGCAACAATTTTTTCTATAATTTTGGAGATAAAAGGTATTTTCGAAATGGGCCTATAATTTTCCGGCAGTGATGTATCCAGGTTGGTTTTCTTTAAAAGTGGCTGCACACATGCATGTTTAAAATATAAAGGGACACAACCAGATTGCAGAGAGCTGTTGAGTATAGCGAGAACCCAAGTACTCACAGACCCAAGAACATTTTTAAATAATGAAGTTGGTATAATATCTCCTGGGCTCGAGGAAGATTTCATACTGCTAACCAGATCAGTGAGTTCTTGTAGCGAGATTGGAGCAAAATGGTTCATGATTGGTGGCCTGATTGAGTGAGCCGAAAATGAAGTAGTCGAAGGGATAATTCCATTTCTGACATCACTGATTTTCTTTACAAAGAACTTGAGAAAGTCACTGCAATCCTTGTTTGAAAAAATTGGCACTTCAGGAGGAGCAGGACTGACAATATTGTTGATGGTTTCAAAAAGAATTTTAGGGTTTTGTTTACTGGATGAAATAAGATTAGCAAAATAAGTTGTTCTTGCCTCCTTAACCATGTTGTTGTATTCAGTTAAGAGGTCCTTGTAATATAGTTGGTGAACATGAAGCTTGGAGGATTTCCACTGTCGTTCCGCCCTGCGACAAGTACGCCTGAAACAGCGTATGGAGTCACTAAGCCATGGGGATGTGTTGACGGGGGAAACACGACGCATCTGACATGGAGCCACTTTATCCAACACTGATATGCAATTTGTGTTGAATGAATGGACCAGATCATTAATGTCAGCATGAGAGGACAGCACTGCGTTTTGGACAAAAGCTGCCGTAAACCTCTCAGCTGAGGAGGGATTTAAGATGCGAGAACATCTTACATTTTTACTGGGCAATACATCAGGATTAAAAGACCAATTAAAAAAAACACAATCATGGTCAGTAATATGCAGTTCCTCAGTGCAAACAGAGTCAATATTAAGACCATGCGTAAAAACAAGGTCCAAAGTGTGACCCCCAATGTGTGTACGGAAAAACATGCTGGATAAAGTTAAAAGCCTCAGTTACATTAAGAAAGTCTGCAGCTAAAATACTAGACAAGTCATCAACATGGATGTTAAAATCTCCAACCATAATGACGTTATCCAACATAATAATGGATGATAGAAAATCACTAAATTCAGACAAAAAAGAACTGTTAGAACCAGGTGGTCGATAAATTAAAATACAATAAAATGGATTAGAATTACCAACTTTGGTAACCTGCAGTTCAAATGAGGAAAAAACTCTACTGGGTACTGTCCGACTTTGAAAGCAGCCTTTATATACCACCGCGAGTCCTCCACCACGACCTGAGGTCCTGGGAGTACTGATAAAACAACAGTCAGGTGGACAAAGTTCAATTAGAGGGCCGTATTCTAAGTTTTTCTGCCAAGACTCAGTCAGGAACAAGAAATCAAGGCACCTATTTATAAACAAATCATTCAGAATAAAAGATTTGTTTGTAATGGATCGAGCATTTATTAGCGCCATCTTGAGAGGCGCTGACCCAGTGCTAAGTACAGCAGGGGCCCGTGCCAGGGGACGCAGATACCTTGGAAGTGATCCCCCAGTGCGTTTCTTCAGGGTGGACGGCCTAATTGTTAAAATGGTCTGTATGGGACGATAGAGTGGTAATTCATGTGTAATTGCCACTGACGGGCTGTAGGGATATTACGCACAGTTAAACCCTGAACACTTCCTATATTCACTCATCCTATATTTACAATGAATGTACGAAATATAAGCATTTTTACAAATTAATTGACCCACATAACCTCCTATATGCAGAACAACTTCTATCCCAAACAATATAATAATAATTTAGCATAAACTTTATTATTTCAAATTTTAAAAACAGGACCTATAGTCAGAGAAAGGGGGCTCACAGATGGTGCCCTGAGCAGTTGGGGGTTCGGTGCCATGCTCAAGTGCACCTCGGCAGTGCCCAGGAGGTGAACTGGCACCCCTCCAACTACCAGTCCACATGCCGTACGTGGTCCGCCCGGGAGTTGAACCCTCGACCCTCTGGATCCGAAGCCAAGTCGCCACAGACTGAGCTTGTATATATGCTGTCCAATGAAATTTGAGCTGGGCCTGAACTCTATGTGATGTGCAAGCCTTCTTAACAAAGACTTTGCACTTCCAAAAGTCACTTTAGAACATTCTGGTGTATTACTTTTAATACTACTATTTTATTTATTTTTTACTATTTATACTGAACCAAAGTAAAAGGAAATTAGCTGCTGACATTTATATAGATGACTCTAGTTACTGTGGAATACCTTGTTAAGTAGTTGGCAGTAAATATGTAATGCCATTAAAGTATTAAAACATTTTGCTGTCACTTTTGGGGTAAAATGTGTCCAAAAGTTGTTAATCTCTAAGAGAATGAATCTCCCTGATTACCAGGCTGATAAGATAACATCATCTTTATAAATACAGGCTGCAATATCACACATATTTTTTTCAATATTGTGTTAATAATGAGACATTCCTCCTATCCTGACATCATAATCACAGTAGAGGGCACAGCGTATGACAGGCATTTTAATTGGTACTCAGGAAGCAAAGTGTGTTATTTAGTAAAATAGCTGCGGTTAGCACTTTCTCTCACAAACTGTGAACGTTTGTTTCAGCAGTCAGAATGGCATCGTCAACAGAACAGTGGTGTCACGGCAAGTCATGGAGAAGCAGCGGTAACAAGCGGGCGTGTGTGTGTGAGGGTGAATGTAGAGTCAAAATAATTTGATGATTGCCTCTACTGAAAGAGGACTGTGAGGTGAAGAATGAAGAGCCGAGCAGCTCCAGCATTGACAGTGCTGCCTGTCCTTCACCTAGCTGCTCCCCTCAGGCTTCAACACCTCCAGCAGCCTCTCGCTTGGACGCGCTCCAAGTGCCGCCAAGGTCAGGAGAGCACTGTCATTCAACACCATCGTCTCTCTGTGTGTATATGTGTGTGTGTGTGTGTGTGTGTGTGTGTGTGTGTGTGTGGGTAAGTGTAGTGCTTAGGGCAGGGGGTACGGACATGTGTGCAAGAGCAAACACAAGCCTAGACGTATGTTTGTGTATTAGTTGCTGTGGTAACTGCTAAAGACAGTAACAATGGCAACGATGGTGGAGTTTGTGCTTTATTTCTCCTGGCTGTGTGTGTGTGTGTGTGTGTGTGTGTGTGTGTGTGTGTGTGTGTGTGTGTGTGTGTGTGTGTGTGTGTGTGTGTGTGCGTGCGTGGGCGCGCTTGTGCGTGTGTGTGTGTGTTCCTGAGTAACAATCACGTCAGACTATCTACAGGCTCTGACAGTCCCACTACAGCTCTGGATCATCTATATGTCAAAACACCATACCAGTGTCCTGAGCAACAGCTTTATAATAATGGTACATGAATTATCATGAATTCCCGCATGACTTCATGCAAGAAAAAGCATGAATTCATTCATATAGTACTTCATTAACTATCAGTAATGTACAACGATTAATAGTATCTTGTGCATGACGTAAAGCTGGAACAATACGTTAATTAATGCATTAATTAAGGTATTTCAATCATCATGATTTCTGATTTATTAATGATGTTCATGTCTTCTTCATTGGTAAATCTGTAGTTAAAGTGACATTACTTCTTCGTTACTTCAGCATGTTTGTGGACCTTCAAATAAAATGCTGACCTGGTTCATCTTTAACATTGATAAATAAGATATGATCAATGGTGGCATATGCAGCAATCATCTTTGTGACTCCTCAAATAAAAAAAAATCTTGAAAATTGTCAAGAAATTTCAGGTGTACAGTTAAAAGTTAGTAAAAAGTAAAATTCATAAATATCCTACTTGGGTGAGCATTGTTCTCAGGCATTACTGTTTAAGTGCTTTATGTTGTTGTTAATAAAGCAACTATAAAAATGCATCTGCAGTATACTGTATTTTGTGTAAATATTGTGATAGTATCATTTGGCCAACCCACTCCTTTAATTCTTAAAACATTTAATTTTATGCTGTTAGTAATCCTATTAATTATCGATGTTAAAGAAGGATCAGGTCAGCACTTCATTTCAAGGGCCTCAAACATGAAGTAATGAAGAAGTAATGTTTAGTTAACCATGATTACAACACTACAATTCTGTTTTTTTACTACAGATTTACAGAAGACATGAACATCATTAATAAATCAGAAATCATGATGATTGAATTACCTTAATTGATGCATTAATGAACGAATTGTTCCTGCATTAAATCATGCATGAGATACTATTAATCCTTGTACATTACAGATAGTTAATGAAGTAATACATGAATAAAGTCATGCATGAATTCATGATAGTTCATGTACCATTATTATAAAGTGTTACCAGCATTCCTTCCTTCAAATGAAATAAAATACCAAGCATTCTACAATTGGATTATTTACATAGAAACTGAAGCTCTGTTACTGACTTAAAGATGTGTTAGCATTTGTTCGAAATAAAATGAAATAGACAAGATAATATTACAAAGTAAATCAACACACTTTTACCATATTTATATTACATACACAATGAATGTGTTGAAAGCCAACAATGGCCTTGATATGAATTGTAGCATATAGCCTCATTGATTGACTTACTTTTTAAAGTAGTGAGAAATCATTGTGATTCTGCTTCTCACGGGGCATAAATAAAGTCAGTTGGGGAAGCCAGAAACCATAGAAAAAAATCTACAAGACAATCTAATACTGCTGTAGAAACTCACAGGAGTATCAAGTACAGTGAGTTGATGAATTCTACTGTTAGACAGAGGGCCACAAACCTGCTTTCTATCAGGTTTAACTGTCTATTTCTACGGTGTCATTGGAGGCATTTTAGGCTTATGTGAACCATAGAGAACACATTAGAAACCTGGAAAAGGAACCCAGGTTCTCTGACAAAGTGCTGATGTTCAACACAGCGTTGCTTGACGAGTTGTTTTCTCTTAGTCTACAGACCATGTTACACTAACACTGATCCTAACCCAGATACTGAATATTTAGACTTTCTTCACCAGCTTTGCGTCATCTGAAGTTGAGCATCCACTCGACTGTCAAATCTTTACATTAAATGCACATTACGAAAATGGCTAAATCTATATATAAAATTAAATATAAGTTGAACTGTAAGTCTTTCTGTTCTGTTTTTTTATTCCATCTGTCTCAGATAAAAAGCTTCCTACTGTCGAGGATCCTGCCAGCTACAACACCAAGTCTCGTTTCTCCGTCTCAGTTTCCCTCTTCACCATAAACTGTCTGCCGTCTACAGTGAAAGTGTGAGAGGAGACAGTGGTTTGGCAATGAGAAATAGTCCTTCTGATGTCGGTCATCCTGCTCTCCTCCCCTCCTGTCATCACACTGGAGGGTCTCCGGGTGAAGTTTAGGGAGTGCTCACCTCCCCTGTCCCCTCTCTTTTGATACTTCTCTCTTTCCCTCTGACTTCATCCTCTCTCTTTAATTGCCACTTATTTATGTCCATGTTACTGCACTGAGTGCCACTAGCCAATTGACCTTGAGTGGTTAATGTTATATGATAATAAACAATTGGTCAGGGCATAGGACCTGAATAAATCGGGTTATGTTACCGTGCGTAAGCATGGACGCCTGGCCTATAGAGAGGCAAAGTCCCTCCCCTTCCGGTGGACCTCATAGGACCTTAATTCGGAAAAAATATGAACGGTAGTGAAAGGGGAGAGGCAAATTACTTTTTGATCCCGTTTGAATTGATCCATGGATTACAAATATGTTTGGCAATTTAAAAGATACTTTTTCAACCGAAGAAAGTCTCAGTTGGCCGTAGGTTTGTCATATGACCACTTAGTTTTGTGTGAAACTGCTCAGTGGACTACATCTCTCGTCTCACACAAATAACGTCACCTAGCTTGATGCTCAACTTGCTCGCTAGCTAGCTAGCTTAGCTCTGTTCCACAACACGTGTAACGTTATCTTACATGATGTGTTTTATCCAGGGAAGTGTTTTCAGCAGAGAAGCGCATGAACAAGCAAGATCCTCTGCTCATTTGAGTAACGTTACCGGAATTTAGGGAGAAATGACCAGCATTGGCTGAGATTACAGCTATGTCGCATTAGCATGTAGCTACTTAATAGTTAGCAGTATGCTAACATTAGATTGTTGTGGAACGAAGCAGCACTTTCTGCAGATAAAGGCTTCTGAATCAAACACTACCAACTGAAAAATTTTCAGGAGTAATATGACCCGGAATTAGGGAGAACTTAACGACACTGGCAGCCAAGGTGACATTGTTTACATCTATTAGCATGTAGTTACATGGGAAAATGTTAGCAACCGTAGTGGCTTAAATTCTCCAGTCCTGCCTACTTGGAGCAGATGACCAATCATAGAAGGCCTGCTTAGAGTTGCGTAAGACTTAGCCAAGAGTAGAAAAAACTGTTGATACCAGTGTTCAGAATAGTTGGAAATCTGAACGTTTTAGCTCACGGGGATTTGTCTAAAATACGTTTACCTCATTATTTGAAGCATAATATGTGACCTTTAAGACAAAGCAGTAAATCAGAGAAATAAAATGTTGTTTTTGCCGATTTATCACTCGAAATGCAACTGTAGCAAGCATCTTACTATCACTAACCTTATCCACACAAACAACAAATGATATATCCAGCAACAAAAAAGTCGGAAAATCTAAAGTTAGACAAAAGTACAAAGAGTCGATGGCTATGAAGATGATACATCATCTCGTCTCGTTGCAAGTAGTGGTGCAGGTTTCATCTCTTCTCGTCGCAAAACTTTGGTCTAACTTGCTACTGCAGACACACTGTGAGTGAAATTGTAAGTTGTTGTTAATAACTTTTACTTGCTTAACGTTAGCTACGTTTACTTGAGGTAAAGATTAAGGGATATTTTAGTTGGCTATGGAAAACAATAGTCTAACTAAAGTGAAAGAGTGATAAGTGACAAGAAAAAACTATTATTTGCCATTAATGTGCCTGCTATCTCTACAGTATTGAAAAAAATATCAGTCCCCATAAAATGTTGTCACTGAAAATGTGTCAGTGTCCCTGTTAATGCTATTGTACTAGTATATATTTCAATTAATTGAGAAGATAGAGAGAGATAGAGACAGAGAGAGCGAGAGAGTGAGAGAGAGAGAGAAGCAGGAGTTTGGAATGACAGCTGATTCTGAGGTCAGTAACGTTAGTGGTCTACAGCAATACAGGTTTTCAAAGTGGGGTTCGGGGCCCTCCAGGGGTCCTTGAGGGATTTCCAGGGGGTCCCCATCAAAAAGTGAAATAACTTATTTTCACTATAATTCAATCCATAATTAACACAATGACAGAATGTATGATGATTTTGGTCTTGCCTTTCATAGACTTTTTGCAATAAAACATCTAAAAGCAAAAATCCTATCAGATGGGAACCCTGAGACAAAATATAATCAAATGGGGTTCCTTGGTCTAGTTTGTGTCAGTTTGGGGGTGCTTGAGAACCACTGCTCTACAGGGATAAAAAGTGTTGTGCGCTTGCGACTTACAATGACTTAAAAAGATACATAACAGCTACGAGTGTATGCACTATACAGGATTTACCCTATTATACTTCAAACAGTCAAACAGCAAACAGCCATCCACAAATAGTCGATAAACAAAGCATCAGGCTGTCTTTGAGATTTCACATGAACAACGGTTAAAGTTACTGAGGCTACCGAAGAAGAACATAATTCCTCTGTTCAATTAGACCTTAGCGACGCACCCAAAGCTTCCCTCCTTAACAAACAGCCATGTATATGGGCTCTTCCAGTCTCTCCACTGCTGGCTGTTCCAATTTAACGGGAGAGAGAGGAGCAAGAGGGGTAAGGATCGTCTTCAGCCAGAGAGGACATTATTTCTTCAGTTTCTTCTTGCGTTGTCACCCCGGGGGGAGGTGTGCTAACAGGGCTTGTAGCAGGTGAATTAGTCGTGCTTTTAACGCCATCGCTACACAATTTCTTAGTAAAACCAAAATTAATTAAACTGCCATGGCTATATGATGCTTACTGCAGAATGGATTTCAAGGACTTTGCGCGCCGATTAATGGCCTCCAACGTTTATATTTTAACATGTAGCCTACTAAACATGAGTTGAATTTGCACCGCAGCGCCGCCACATTTAGTGTGGTGGTGAAGTGCAGTCATGCTGCGTTCATAAGCGTAGGGTAGGCTCAGGTCTACGTCCATTGCAGCCTATATTTTAATTTAACGTTTTTAATGGTAAGAGATCACACAGGGATGGATAATGAGCGTTGATTAAGATTAAATTACAATGCCACATACACCTTCAGATATGAGAGACACCCTCAGATTTTTGACTTTGGTGCTTTCATGGGAGCCAGTCCTCACTCTATGGGAGCTCGGCTCCCTCTGGCTCCCATGTAATTCGAACACTGAATTAGTCTAACTAAATAGTCTTATTTGGACAATTTATCTAATAGGGAGAGGAATTAAGTATAGTATTACTTTACCGTACATTTACACGAGCAGATAGATAGCATTTACGTCATAGCCTACCGAAGAACTGAGCAGGAGCACAGTCTGGCCTAAGTAAGTTCCCCCCATGGAGCTTTGATGTATCTAAAAGCTAACATTAGAGTAAGGTTTGATGGTAAGATTTTGCAAGGGGAAGTTTTGCATAGCCCCCCTGTCTTTTAATCCTAGTGACATCCCTGCTTTGAATGAAATCAATGTAAAAAAAATCTAAGTGCTGTGTGCACTTCAAATATTAGTTTATAATATCTTATAATTAAATATCTCTTCATGAGAAAACAATAAAAACAAAAACAAACCAAAAATGCTATGCAAATTGCAACCCAATGTCAATTGAGTTTCAATGTAATGAAAAACATTTTGATCACTGAGGAAGTATGGTCGGGTCACACCGCCTATCTATTCTGACATATGGGGGAAAAAAAGAGGAAGACTATTTTGAACCAGCTCTGTGGTAAACACCTCGAGGTGTGACTAGTGTCAAATGTGCATGCATACATCAGAACTTCCTGCCATTCGGTCTGGAACATTTGTATGAGAGTAGAGATGGCAGAATCAGAAGAAAGCCTAAGCAACAGTATAACAGATTCTCAATTTTCCTTTACACCATTGAGCCAGATTACTCTTGGGATTGCTTGTTAAAAATACATCAGTTTTTATGAACTGGTACAAAAAAGAAACATCTCTATGGTTTATTGGTTTTGATTTTTGTTAACTGTGGTAAGACAACTGATAGTTGGTCATATACTGGTGATATTGACCAAATAATATGAACATTTGTGCAACGTAATGCTATCCAATACAACAGCTCTGCAATAAATGCTACCTACGTGATACTTGTAAGGTTTGAATGTTGTCAAAATTAGCTGACTCAACTCTTGTATTTTGTGGTGTTGTTGGGTTTGACTGCACTCTTTGTGCAATTTTGGTGTAATTTGTAATTCTTCTCACTTCCTTTTCAATAGGGGAATACATTTAATAAGATGTCTGTTATTAAATCCTATACAATGGATCAAACATCAGATTAAATAAATTACCCTACAGCTCACACCTGTCTAATATGGTCTGAAATTCTAAATAGTTCTCTTAAAGGAATATTTCACCGCTGGAAAGCTGAATATATCTTTAAACTGGGTCACTTATGTAGTAGAAATGTGAAAAAAAAATTGAAATTGGTGCCTTCTAGGCCGAGAAAAGCCAGAAAATGTGTTTTTGGCTTATATGGATGAAAGACACCAAATCCCAGAATGCACCTGCTTCGCTGCTTTATGAGTCCACTCCCAAGCCACGCCTACCGCTTGACAGACAGACAGAGGCATTCAACTCAACTCAAGCGTGTTTTATTGTCATTTCAACCATATACACGAAACAACGTTTCATCGTGACTGAAGTGGTGTTACACATTTAAAATATATGAAAACAACATTATATAAAAACAGGCTACATTTAGTGCACACACATTATATGCTCCGTGAAGTTCAGCTAACGCATACTAGCATTAGCGCTTGGTGGGCTGTAAACAATGAGTATAAACACAGCCGTGAATTAGCGTGGAATGTAGAATGGTCGGCATTTAACATTCACAAACTCCACCAGCAGTTAGCAGTTAAATGGATACAAATCACCACATTTCTGCACCACTCCGTGTTAATACAGCCCACTTCTTTTACCTGGCGACAGAGCATCTCTAGCTCGGAGGGCTAGCAGGCCTGGTAGCTGGACAGTCCGGTACACTATTCAGGCCACAACAACAAAAACACAGCAGTCTCTGAACTCACGTTGGGAGTTTCGTTGAAGTTGGACGTAGTCCAGTTTGTTGTCTAATGAGTGGACACTTTCAAGCAGAATCCGTAAAGTTCAGCTAACGCATACTAGCATTGGTGTAGCTAAACACTGAGTAGCCGTGAATTAGCGTGGAATGTCGAATGGTCTGCATTTAACAGTCACAAACTCCACCAGCAGTTAGCAGTAGCTAGTTGGATTTCATTTCTGCACCAGTCCGTGTTAACACAGCCCACCTCCACGGGCCGGCGAGAGCAGCCTGGTAGCTGGTTGTTCAGGCATGTTTCCACAAAAACAAAAACACAGCAGTCTCTGAACTCGCGTTGGGAGTTTCGTTGAAGGTGGATGTAGTCCAGTTTGTTGTTTAATGAGGGGACACTTGCCAGCAGGATTGATGGGACAGGTGGCCAGCTAGCGTTAGCTTTCCACCTAGCCGATTAGGATGTCCCCTAGCCAGCTAGTGGGATCGAGCGACACCGCTGGTCTCCGTGCAGGCGAAGCTCACGTAGTGTGCCGAGTATTCCGTCTGTAATAACGTTTCCTGCGGTACACACGTGTGGTAGTTTGAATGCACATAATTGTTGTAAATGTTTGCTGCTGAAAACAGAGAGCCTGTTTAGCGAAGCTTCAAGATGGCTGACAGTCGTTTTCATTCGGAATACCTCGGCCAGACTCGGCAGTCCAACCCCCTGTGGGTGGGTTGAAAACATGCGGAAGTAGCTCCTATACTTGACTATAGAACATTACACATGGGTTTCTATTTTTCTAGTCAGGTGTATACGGCTACATGCCATAAAATGAATGTTCCCAAAGTAATGATGACAATAATGCTTAAGATGTCCCAATTTATCTTTCTTGTGTCATAAAAGTTAAATTATTTTTCAAAGATAGAGAAGGTGATTTCCAACACAGTGTGTGCTTCCTGTTAAATTGACATAAGAACTGGAACTTCAATACAACCAGAAGCACAACAGTGATATGAAACTAAAGCTTGTAGGAGAGTGAAAGTTGCCCTTTCCTTGACAGTGACAGTTATTTGCAACAATCACCCACATGTTCACCCACATCTAATATAATATGTTTTACAATGTTTAATTATGCTCAACAGCCACAACCTGAACTTTAAGAAGAAAGAAGCAAACAAACAAACAAAAATCTTCTTTTACTCATTGTTGGCCACCCTATCGAGACTGTTGTCAATCGACTGGGTTGTCTGAGATACTTGAATTTCTTCTCCACATGCAATGTACCGTCTCCACAGCTTCAGGTAGGCTGTCTTGATCTTTTGTATTTTGAACGCATACACAAGTGGGTTTACAGCTGAGTTAGCATGAGAAAGCAGGATGCCAACATGGAAAGCTTTTACTGGTAGATAATCTGGTCCACCAAAGTAAAATATGCAGTCCATAATGTGGAGTGGGAGCCAGGACATGGCAAATAGAGCCAAGACCAGAAACAGAGATCCTGCCAGCTGTTTCTCTTTCTTTAGGTAGATCTGAGACCGTTCTTGGGCATCGTTGCCTGGTTTCTCTCGAAGGTTTCCTCGGATTGTCCAGAAAATGTGGCCGTACAATACAGTCATCACCAACAGAGGTATCAGGGCACAAACAAAGAATCTAAAGTAAACCAGGTATGACATGGGGATCACATCTATAAACCTGCAAACAATAGTAGCGTTAACTGACTTAGACCAGGTTTCATGTTTGTACCATCCAAGCGTTGGAGCAAAGCTCAGTGGTATTGCAACAAGCCAACATGCTGCTACAGCAAGCCAACAATGTCTCCGTGTTACAGTCCTTTTGTACCTAAACAGAAAAACACAAATTATTGATATGTCTAATTATGTATTTAAAATGCACAGTAACCATCATTAACTCATTGTAGGGATGTACAGTAAATGAGTGCCTTTTTATAGTTCAAGCCATGCAAAGGACCAGAGATGATGTTGAGATAAAATGGATATGATTCAAAGACATGCTTAGCAGCACTATTTTACTTTTCTCTGCACAATAAACCATCCAGAAAAAGTATTACCTGAGGGGGACATACACCCGGAGGAAGCGGTCCACAGCAATAGCCGCAAGAGACAAAACTGAGGCTAGGGTCAACAGGATGGTCACACAGCTGATGAAAAGACAGCTGTAGAAAGAAGTCTTCACTCGTCCGTCAACTACCACAGCCAGCGGTATGGCCACGCAGCCAACCATAAAGTCAGCCACAGCCAGACTGACAACAAGGTAGAAGGTGGGCTGTTGAATGCTTTTACTGGTCCACAGTGCCAAAATAACCAACATGTTACCAAGACAGCAGCTAACAGCAATAAGCACCTCAAACAATGTGTAGATGACTTCTTCCACAGCCACTGTGCTTTCCATCTGGCTAATGTTTGGTGGTGAATGGTGTAGCGTGTCTGAAAGTCTGAGCCTTTTTGTGCTGTGCTGTGTCTGAGCCTTTATGTTATCATCGTTACGGAAGTCATTGCCCACTCACTTTGTTTTTCAAAGTTGTGATGACACTAAGGTACATTTGCTGCATGCTATGTGGATATTTTGCATGCTTATGTAATTGTACATGTGTACATTTGATTGTATGGTGGAATTAAACGTTTAATGCTGTGCCATGTCTGGAAAAACTAATAAATATATGTATGCTGTTGCAATATATTATGTGGATGACAAAAAAAAGTCTACAATAATAGCCCTCATGATATTTCTCTCAAGAGGAAGTGTGACTTACAGTAAATGTGACTTGTTTGCAGAGAAATACTTGCGAACAATTGTGAAGAGGTGCATTCCTATCAGCTCACATAAGCAGCTTTGAGTCATCTTAGCTGCTTTCTGCACTGACATTTTAAGTTTTGTGATTATTGATAGAAATGTTTCACCATGTTTTGAAACTACCACCCTGGAGCCCAAAAGGTAAATTAACCACAACCACATTCACACTGCTAAAGTGGTATTAGTTTTTTAATTACACCTACTGGTATTGTGTGCTGCAGTTGTCTATCATCAGGGGTGGACTGGGACAAAAATTCAGCCCTGGCACTGTAGCCACACCAGCCCACATCTCCACGCCCATGCATCCCCACCCACGGACACGTGCATTCACTAATTACATTTGTGTACAGATGGTGAAATAATATAAGCAGTACCTTATATGTAACAAATTTTTAAACCTTTAATGTAAGTAACTGGCAAACAATGCTTAATACTTTTTTAAAGAGCACACGTTTATAACACATTTACACATACTGCCTATTTATGCCGTATGTATGCTGTTACTGTCATTGCTGTCACTGTCTGTCTGTTCGATTGTCCGTGTTTCTCTCTGTTGACACTGTACATATTGTCTGTCTGGTTCTCCATCTAGTCATCTGTTTTAACTCTCTAACTCTGCAATTTAAATAAGTTTTTATGGCTGTCTGTGATTATACGTTTATATATATGATTAAGCTGCATTCTGTTTCTATGGTCCACATATCTGGAACAAACTTCCGGTAAACTGTAGGTCGGCACCTAATCCCATCTCAGAAATATTGAGGGTAAAAGACTTCAATTCCTGCATTCTGATAAATTTTTAGGCACCAATTTATGGTAAAAACAAACAAAAAAAGAATTTAAAGAAATCACAAAATTCTGGTGGCAGGTAAAAATTTAAAATACAAAATATAATGGAATATTATTATATTCAGTAGTCCAGTAAGGGGGCTTTCACATCTGGGACATGGGCCGGATACAACAACACTTGGCCCCAAAGTCCAGTTGTTTAATTAACATGAACAGGGCTTTATGGTAACTTTGTTTCCCCAAGGAGCACGTTTTGCTCCCAAGTTGAAAAATGTAGGATTGACTTACATAGGCTACTGCTTTTACTGCTAAATTGTACAATAACACAATCATGTTATGGATACAAAACGTTGTGAAGTGTAATGTTTTCTACATTCCATTGATCAGAAATGTTGAATATAACCCATTTGAAGGTGACATGCTTGATTTTGACTGAATGTTCCAATTTGAGCAACCTCTGATTGGGTCGGTCGGCCCATCACGGGACCAGGCCGACCATTGCTGACTGGCCAAATGGTGTCAGCAGGGGTGGTTCAGAATTTTGGACATAGGACCTCATTTCCAAGTTAGCCAGTGTGTTATTTATCAGTGGAGACAGTTTTCAACACTTTTCATCCAGTCCTTCCAGTTACAGAGTTCGCTGGTCCCTATTTTAACGATCTAAAACGCAAGTATCAAACGTGAAACGCAAGTAGCTTTGTGGGCGGATCTCGGCCGCTGTTGCTATTATACCGGCAGGATAAATGATTCTTGCGCCCGACTCAAATCTAAAATGGGTTGGTCTGAAGTATCTAGGTGTGGTTTGGGCGTAACGTGCAATAAACCAATCAGAGCTCCATCTCACATTCCGTTACGTTCCATCCGTCTTTCCAGATGCACCAACAGCTACTGACGAACAGGTAATAACTTTTATCGGTAGGCTACTCTAGGTAATAAAGCTAGCCCTTTCATAACGTTAGCCTAGCTGCTACCGGTAGATTGAGACTATCGTTAGTGGAGATAACATTACAGTTCAATGCATTGTGGTGAGTGACAATGTTAGCTAACGGTATAGCTACACTCTTGGTAGATACCTGGCTGGGTTAACCGCTAACTTTAGGTAATTGCTGACAGAAAAGTCATGTAAGCTTGGACAGTTTACATGCAAATTGCAGCAGCAGGTAAATAAACTCACGTGATTGTCGTGGAAACCGGCTTTCTCGGTAGCCTAGGTAATATCACTCCTCCGCTGCTGTAGCCTATGCTATCAACTAAGCAAGGGAAGTTTTATTTCTAACATTATTCTATCAACACAGACATTTACATCGATGGTCTGACATTATAATTTATTTGCCTCGGGTGTACTGTGGAGTGGGTAAGACTGTTTTTAGTGGCAGGCTAGCAGATACTGTTGACTTGCGCTAGCCTAGCACCAGCAAACTCTGCAACTGGAAGGACTGGATAAAAAGTGTTGAAAACGGTCTCCACTGATAAATAACACACTGACTAACTTGGAAATGAGGTCCTATGTCCAAAACCTTGGAACTACCCCTTTAATATTTATTATTATTATAACCATAGTGAAATTGTGCAAGCGATAAAAACCCGTCCTATGCGCTGTCGGCCTGTAAAGAAAATTTATTTGTGTGTTAACAAAATAAATCTGCGCACACTATGCTTGTTACACACAGGGAAGCGCAGCAGCACACAAACATGCAAAAGATTTAAAATAAAAATATTATGGTGCATATCCGCCATCATAATAGCGATGCGCCAAGGTACAACTGTGCCTGGCTTTTAAAGGGAATGGGAGATGACACTCTGATTGGTTTATTGCATGTTACGTCCAAAACACACCAATGAATTAATGAAGACACTAAGTACAATCCTTTTGAACCATGCACCCGGACCTTTTTTTCCACCGTCAAATTAGCATAAGTGGATTTGGACACGCCCTAAACGCACCTGCGCTATGCGCTTCACGCCGTGCGATTAGATCGTTAAAATAGGGCCTTTAGTTTGTTTTCTTAGGGCGTTTTCACACATACCTTATTTAGTCCGGACTTTTGGACTTTTTAGTTTAATCCGAACCAAAATTACAGGTGTGAAACCTCCCCCGACACAGAGAGAGGATACGAGAGGACGGGGACGCCCGTCAACAAACCAATCAATTATAAGTATCTGGAGACGCAGCTCACATACTGTATGTGATGACGCCAGGATGTAGTTTTGTCACGTATAGATCTTTAGTGCGCTTGCATAACTGCAGTGTGAAACCAAAACTTACCGGATCAAATTTATACAATGTAACAAAAACATGAACCTTGGTCCGGACCTTGGTCCTTTCATGTGTGAAAACGCCCTTAGAAGCATTGGATACAGTCACTGAGGAAAAGCTCCCGCTTCTCACCCTGATCCTGATCTAAACTTTAAAAATGCCCTTGATTCCGGCTCCTAACAATCTCAAAAACAGTGTAATCAAGAAAAGCAATTATTACGTTTGGCAAGTAAACTCTCATTTTGTCTTGTATTCTTAATGACACTTGCACTTTCGCCCCTCCTGAATCTACTGTGCAGTAACAGTAATTAGTAGTGCTGTCAAACGATTAAAATATTTAATCGCGATTAATCGCATTAATGTCATAGTTAACTCACGATTAATCGCAATTAATCACACATTTTTATCTATTCTAAATGGCCCTTGACTTCTTTTTGTCCCATTATATTTTTTCGTTTTAATGCTCTTATCAACATGGAAAAGTGGATCGGCTTGCTTTGTGCAAATGTTTTTTTTATTTAAAACAACATTGGCATATACGTAGGGTTCAATTTCACACTAACATTCTCACTTGGAACTAATAATCTGTCACATTATGGTTTCCCCCCGACTCATTTCCTGTTTCTCATTCTCCATAACCAAAGTAAAATCAAGTAGAGGGTGAACTTTTCCTGCTGCAGGTTTCCCACCGTGGTCAGAAAGAACAGAGGAAACACTTTGTTTCGCTCACTGACTGTAGAGTCACTACTCGCTCCAAAGCTAATCGCCGTGACGAGCCTACTAGCTACTAGAGGTGTGAATCTTCACTGGTCTCCCGATTCGATTACGATTATCAGGTCAGCGATTCAATTCGATATCTCGATGCATCACGATGCTTCAAAATACATTTTTCTATTAAAGCCATATAGGATATTTGACTTGACAAACTTGCATTGTCAAGTGCAATGCCCAAGCTGCAATACGTAACTTCAGACTGGAATGATGAAGTGTTTGGGTTCATTTCTTTAAGGTAGCTACCACGAAGGTTTACCTATTTTGGATTAGTCATATACCACCCTACTTTTAACCAGCAAATCTATTGAGCTGTATTGGAATAACTGACCTCAGACAACTCTTTAACAAAAAAGGTACTGCTTACTGAACAATAACTTAAATGTAGAAATAACATTTAGCCGTTAGATTGAATAACAAAAAAAACATAACCCAAATCACACCCTTCAAATAGGCTAACTGCAATATTTCTTCAAATGATATTACACACAACTAGCTACCCCTTTACCAGTTTCTCTATCAGTTTCCACTAAAAACACTCCAGCTACACAAAATGATTCCTCCTTACAGCATTTCAATGTAAAACTTACTCAAACCCTATTAAACCACTGCGTTAACACAAAGCTACACACACACACACACACACACACACGCCGAGAGGAGAAAACAGAAAAAGTTGCGGGCTCATGTGGACTTGCAGCAGCCAGCAGGACGTTATCTTCAGTGAAGCAAACACACAGAAATCCAACTTACAGTTAGCTGTTAGTCTCAGAAACACAGCTCAAACACGAAAACCAAAACCAGTCACCAGCTACGGCAAAGTCCTCTTCAGCAGGGAAACACACTGTCGTCCTCTCCGGTCCAAAATCAGCGTCCTCCAAACCAGCAACTCTCCGCCGTTAGCTCCAACTTTAGCTAGCTAGCTAGTCCGTTAGCTCCAACTTTAGCCAGGCACACTAGCACAACGTTTGTTCTAAACCACTGCTAACTAGCGTCTCTCAGTGTTTCTCAGTGTTTTCTTTCCTCTTCTCGATTTGCGATGCAGCTTTGGTGTATCTCCACTCTCCCGTGTCTCCGCTCAGCCGTTTTGCGTGTGTGTCTGTGTTTGTGTGTCTGCCTGTCTCCATCTGTCTGTGTGTGTGTGAAACGGGTTAGCTAGGCTACTGAGTGTTATTTTTCATTTGAATGTTTATGCCGCGTGGCCATAGTGGGATTCATAATTTTGCTTCTGGTCTAGCTAGATCCGAAAGAACGCTAATCTTTCCTTAACTGTGTATGCGTTAATCGCGCGATAAAAAAATTGTCGGCGTTAAAATGGGTTTGCGTTAACGCCGTTAATAACGCGTTAAACTGACAGCCCTAGTAATTAGTGTAATTAAATAACCTTATTTTGAGAACTTATCTAATAGAGAGAGGAATTAGGTACGGTATTACTTTACCGCACATTTACACGAGCAGATGGATAGCATTTAAGTCATAGCCTACGGAAGAACTCAGCAGGAGCACAGTCTGGCCCAAGTAAGTTCCTCCCATGCAGCTTTGGTGTATCTAAAAGCTAACATTAGAGTAACGTTTGATAGTAAGATTTTGCAAGGGAATGTTTTGCATAGCCTGGGGGCACACACTGTCTTTCAATCCTAGCGACGTCCCTGACAAGGGACTCTATTTACAGACTGTTATCTGTATGCTGGTGTTTATTTCTTGCTTAGCGAGTGTCCTCTTTACATCTCTGGAGCTTTTATTCCGAATGATGATGTGGATCCTGATCATCCAGCCACCGATAACGCTTTTATTCCTCTGTCAAATTTTGTCTCCAATCTGCCTGACAATTCTGTCTGACCTCCCTCTCTGTCTCTCTTTTTGTCTCTCTTTCTCTCTCTCTCTCTATCTCATTGGCTTTCTATTTTTCTTTCTTCCTGGCCCTACAGGAAACGTCTGCCCCTGCGGTGGTTTTTACAATCTGATTCGGTAATGAGAGGAAATGAGAGTTTATCTGCTTCAGAGGCAGACGAGCGAGAGAAGAGTCAAACTTCTCCGACCCCGAGTAGGAAAACAAAGCATTTTTTAGCCATTTCTGGAGGCTGCAGACGGATAACAACTACTTAACGCATGGATCGTTCAATGGTTAAGCTCTGCTGCTTCCATGCAGAGGAATATAAAACTCTAATTAGTGTTTCCATCAGTTGAGGTGAGGAAATTGTAAAGGTAGTGGGAGATAAAAAACAGTACTTTTGTGCTTTTGACATCATCATTTTGCCTCACCACCCTGCCAGGTAGCCAGCCAGGTCAGGCTAATATTGGCTGACTGTCGGCACAATCAGTTTTGTGATTTATCTGTGACCCAGCTCTGGCCCTTACGTCACTGCCAGATTTGGCAAGCGTGTGTGTGACTGATTTGGGTGGAGATAGAACTCATGTTAACAGTACTTAGTGCATCTTTAGTCTGCTGTGTCTATTCTGACACATAGTTGATCACGGATTTGGCATGGGGAACAAGGAATGCCGTATTTAGGCCTACTGTTTAGCCAAATCATTTTGGTTTCTTGGCTGCAACAGCGTGATGGCTGCTTGATCACAATGACAATTTAACAATTCCGTACAGCAGCCTTTCTACCACACACCATATAAAGTTGATTGAGATTTGGCATCATGTTCCAAAATGAATGAAAGAGGAAACTATTGCTACATTAAAATCTTTTCATCACACTACATCACCACAGTAGCTTTATGCTTGGTCTGTGCTTTTCTCACAGTCACTATCAATAATTAAAATAATGGATAATACTAAGAGAAGATATTTAGGATAAAATGTGAAAATAATTTGAAGACCACCTTGACTGTGACCGTTGTGTTTGTGTCATTTGTAGAAAATGTTAGTCTGTAAATCAATTTCATGCACTAAGAGTCACAAATGCCATGTGTAATAATTTGTAATGTAGAAATGAAGGGATTAAAGTGGGTAACAAAATCTGATTGAGCAGAGGTTGTGTTTGTGTAAATATTTACGACCACACAGCAATACAACCAATGACTGTCACCTTTATCCACTTTTTCTCACATAGCTTGACTTATTTCGTGTTTCGTAATTGCTTTCCCAGACCGATCCATGATATTTCTCCCTGAGTGTATTTCTTTTGTCACACGATCTTTCATTTCACAATTTAGAACTTTGTACCCACAAAGCAACCTTAACAACCTAGTGACCAGAAACTAATTTGAACAATACTGAATGTGGAACGCACAACACACAGCTTTTGTCACTTTACAAAAGGGACCAATAGCAGACAAATGGAGGACATCAGCACTGCATTGGTCCAATGTGGTGGATTAATAGAATTAGTGACTCTGCTTACAAGCAGAACATAGGCCTAATGCAATCCTTGTTCTCACTTTGATTAATAGAATAATTCAATTTATGTATTTACTTGCACAGCTAGTAGAATTCTCTCTTATTATTTCCTATTTCATGGACTCTTGCATAATTTTCATATTGATGGCATATGCATCACCCCTAAGTGGCTGCACTCAAAGCCCCTGCTGTCATAAATTACAGTTATATTAGTCCATTGATATATCCGATTTTCCGTGTGCAACTCCCACATTATTAATTCAGAGAGGGAAGCTGTGAAGCCTGGATGTAAACAAAGGTAATAGCTGTAAAAATGAATATCTTAGGGTTTGTTCAGCAAATGTAGTAACTTGGAATATCTTTGAGGAACAGGCTTACTGGCTGTGTGATGTTTAAATGTCCAAACAGACAGTAAATGCAGCACACTCGGCAGTGTCTTGTCCTGATTGTGTACTTGCACTCACACACGCACATACACACACATATATACTTCACATGTATATATATATATATATGGATTGTTATTTTACTAACAACAGCCAGCGTCTCAGATGGAGTTAAGTACACTGATTTGTGGGTATTTCCAGGGATATAACCGGAGGAAGAGGTTAGGAAATCAATAAGTGAAATATCATGAGAGGCAACAGGAACATGAAGCTTCAATATTGTGTTTTTATTTCCAAGATGATGACATTTCAGGATTGTGTTTGAGTTCAAACAGGGACTAACCTGTCTCACTATCACGTTTCTGTTCTACTGCTACATGCCACAGCTGGACTGTTCAGCTTTCAACACGTAGAGAGATGTATATGTCAACAACATTATATCCTGTTTTTTCATGTACACTTATTCATATTTGTATTTGTTTTGTGTTTTATCTATTTTATATATATATATATATATATATATATATATATATATATATATATATATATATTTTTGAGGTTCTTCACCTAGAAGCAGCATACCAAAATGCTGCTTCTAGGTGAAGAACCTCAAAAACTCTGTGATCTTAATCTCTTACAAAACGAGTACCTGCACCCTCACTTGCAAGTGAGGGTGCAGGACATTCTTTATTTACCTTATTACTCTATTACCCTTATTTGCTGTAATTTAAGTCTTTATGTCTACTGTGGTAATTGTAATGATGGTATTCCATTTTTAAGGTTATCTTTTCTGGTCTGCCACCATTAATCGAGATGATTTGCTGGTACTGCTGTTTGCTGTTAATGCTAACTCAACACTTCCCGCATCTGTTTCACATTAAAAGCCCTCCGTCGGTACAGGGGGAATATTTCCCAACTGAATCCTGTTAGTGCTTCTGTTTAGGAAGCTGTATGTGGTCTCTGTGTTTTATATACAGCACATTTGTTTCTTCATTTTATTCTTATTATTTTATTCTTATTTTATTATTAAGTGGTTTTTATCTCTCAAGTGTTTGTGTGTGTGTGTATTTTTGTGAATGAAGTGTCACACATACGGATCAGATTCTGATATACATGACAGAATGTTGTCAATTTGGTTTTTACCATAAATCAACAGGCCGTTGTTTATTGAACATAAAACATAGTTTACTTGAAATGTCTTGAATGTGACATAACAACCCTGTCTTTACATTTATATATCACTGGTCTGGCCCCGCTCTCTCTATCTTGGCTATCAGAGGTTAGCACCGCCCAGGACGGTTGTGATTGGTTTAAAGAAACACAGACAAGCCAGAGCGGTTCCCCTTTATCCCAGAATAGAATAATGGCAGAATAATGTGAGACTAATACAGTATAATACTCATTTTACTGTATAATACTAATTTGTTCTTAGTTTGTTTTGAGTTCAATCAGTTTTTTTCAGTGAATGAAGTGCTGCATGCTTGTGCTACACAAAGGTTTGTGAGCAGGTGGTCGGTGTGGGTGGTGGGCGCACAAAGCATACGACTTTGACACCAGAGATCAGGATTTACATCCTGTATGGTCAGGATTAGGCAACAAAAGGAATTTGTTTAATGTTAATAATATAATAATAACCTGGTTGATTGCTTGAAGTCACCGTTGAATTTTTCAATATTTTACCAAGAACGTAACCAGGCAGATTGAGTGCCTAAACATAACAAACGCTAACCATAAAAAATGTCATTCATGCTGTCGTTGATACGAGCAGATGACGCATTGCAAGAGCAGATGTTGAAGGAAAAGTAATAAAATGAAATACACTGTCAGCGAACGTTTAGCAGATACGTTCAGCGTGAACATTTTGCGACACAGCAGACACGTTGATAAAACCACATGCTCAATATTTGGATATAAAAAAAAAAAGACTACTTTTTTATCCAAATGCATTTAGTTCAGCAAATTAGTTGTATACAAATGTAATTTCTTGAAATGTCTTCCTTTTTTCTATTCCTTGTTATAGGTCTTTTGGGGCACAAATACACAAACAAAGAACACATCCATAAATGCAAAGCAGAACATTTCGATATTAATGTGTTACCCAATGTATTATTGATCACAGAGGAGAAAAGAATCCACAGCCTCAGGACATGGCTGTCCGGTGACGACATGACACCTGTCCAATTTGGTAGTCAGTTCCTGCATGGTTCAGAGCTCTGTTTTCTCGTGTGTGTGTCTCTGCCCCTTCTTCTTCCCTTTATCCTCCTCTACCCTCCATAATGTCATTCATTGCCTAATGTTCGGGGTGGGAGGTAAGCCCAGTGGACTGTAGAGCAGTTCGTCCCTGAATGAGCTTTAAACAACAATGTCCTGTTCATCACAGCTCTGTGCAGCCCCCAGCTGTCAACACAACACATCATCCAGAGAGAATGAATAAATAAGTAATGGAGGGGGGGGGGTACATTTTTGCACCGTAGGTTGAGATGTTTGCTACCTTGACAAAGCCTTGGGGCATCCGAGCAAACCCAACCTGTTCTGGACTTCCCCTAATCAGCCGCTGTCCATCATGGCTTTCCCCGCTCTGCTGCTGCTGAGTCGGCCGATCCGGAGAATCCGCCTCCAACGCTGCCGCCGCCATACTGCTATCTCTAAATATACAGAAATTAGCTGCTTTAGCGAGGCATGCTCCAGGGCATCATTTAATTGGCAGATACTGAATGACATCCTCCGCTCTGTTTCTTCATCATCTGGCAGAGAGAGAGAGAGAGAGAGAGAAATGAACAGAGGCAGAGATTTTGGATGTCACCTTGGCTAAAACCAGCAGGTTTTAACCTCCTCGTCTCCCATTCAACACCACATATTCCTGAATATTATTTCCGTATATTTTGCATTCATGCACCGCATTTCATTCGCATGCTCTGTTTAGCATTTCTATTTAGGCAAGGCAAGGCAAGGCAGCTTTATTTGTATAGCACATTTCAGCAACAGGGCAATTCAAAGTGCTTTACATAAAACATTAAGAGAGTTAAAAAGAAAAATTTAAAAATAATAACAAATAAAAATTAAAAAAAAATAAAATGATAGTGAGTAAAGAATAAAATACAGGCAGTAAGAATTAAAGTTAATAGATTATTTAAAAAAAGCAAAAAAGTATAGCTTAATTTAAAAGAACTGAGAGTGCAGCGGACCTGCAGGTCTGGGAGTTTGTTCCAGATATGTGGAGCATAAAAACTGAACGCTGCTTCCCCTGTTTAGTTCTGACTCTGGGTACAACAAGTAGACCTGTCCCAGACGACCTGAGAGGGCTGGGTGGGTCATAATTGTAGCAGACAGAAATGTATTTGGCCTAAACATTTAATTTTTATAAACCAGTAAAATATTTTGAAATCAATTCTTTGAGGCACTGGAAGCAGTGTAGAACTCATACTGGAGTGATGTGATCCACTTCTTGGTCTTAGTGAGGACCGAGCAGCAGGTACAGTTATGTAACGTTCAGTAGCAGTCTACGAAATAAAAAATTGCTATATAAATATATTATTATGTTAAGTTTTTAACGAAAAAATTTGTTTTAACATTGTTTACCCAATTTTTTGCTCCAAACAACCACCTCCGTTTTCATTATTTAAAAATTTGCACATCCAGTCATTAATCTGTTCAATGCACATATTTAATTGTTGTATTGGGCTATAGTTCTTTACTGCAACTACCCATAAGAAATACTGTACATACTGCACTCTCACTCATGCATTTCAAGGTTCAGTGCTCGGCTTCCTGCTGGCTACCACACTGCTGTCTCTGATTGACTTATTAAATGCTGTTGCTGCATCGTTACATTAAGCATAGAAATGTCAAGCAGAAATCCTCAAAACAGTAGACGCTGGTGCTGGTGCCGAGAAAACTCAGAATGTATTGAGGTCAGAAACACAGAGGCTGATGTCACAAACACACCTGCAGACACACACACAGATCCATGTTTTTCATACAATGCATAGGTTCTGTATGTCCTTTCTTCCTTGCCTGCACTGGTGCCAAGTATTTTACTTTTGCACCTTCTTATTCACCTTTAGAAACTGAGGAAAATTTCCAGTACTTTCACTGAAATGACACGTAACAATTTCAACATTCATATGTGTGTAAACAGGCTGAAATGCTACTTTAACATTACTTGTTTGGCCTTCCCGAGCTAAAGTTTGTAGTTTTTTTTACTTCAATTAACATGACACACCAAGAAGACAAACAAGCTCCAGCTTCAGGTCAACGTGATTCACTGTCATCTGTGACTGTTGTGATCAATTGCATTATACAGTTTACTCATGACATCACCATTTGACTTCAAGCTGCCACTTGTCCCATCTGCACATATTGGTATTTTCTTCTCTAAGAAATGAATGTATTTTGTTGTGCATGTGGGTGGGAAGCCTGCTGGGGATTATGTCCTTGACAGGGCACCTGCAAGGAGGGGAATGGAACTGGGGAGCATTCACTTCTGGTGGTGCTCCTCGCTTGTAGGTTAAACAAAAGAAGCAGCTGGTGAAAGTGTGTGTCAGGGATTTAGCACATCTGTCCTTTTATGGGGCAAGAGTAGCGTTTGCAAGGAGGAGGACTGCAACACATAAAGGAACTGCAGAGGGTTATAAAGGTAGTTGGACACCATCTTTATAAATTTCTAACTTCCAATGTCACGGAAAGATGCTTATTGACGATGTGACCCGACTATTACCTGCTCATATCGACAAAGTCAAATAGTAGTGGGGGCTAGTCTGCTACAGTTTACAGACGTTGCCACACACTCACACACACATAGTGAAAGTGTCCTGCACTTAGTAGCTAAAAACTGCTAGCTTGGTAGATACTCCCTTGCTGGCTTAGTTACTAACTTGTATTTTGCATTCATTATTGACTGACGCACAAGCTTTATCTAACTGTCAGCAGTTTCGGTTAATCTGTACTCAGTTTAGCTTGGTGTATTTGTGTCTTGTCAGAAAACATCGGTGTGAGCGCCACCATTCTTTGAAAATAGACACTGCAATGTGGGAGGACTATGGGGATTCCAGATGATGTCAAGCTCTCTTTATGGACTTAAAGAATTGAATGAAGGTGAACTGTTAACCACTTGAAATTTGCACCTGGCCTACAACTCAAATGTTCTTATTAATAGACATGCCTGGACATAACTTGAAATTTTGAATGGCTATAGTGTTAGCACCTGTCAAGCCTTGATAAGCTAATTAAGAGGCAGTTAGCCCATTGAGGGAACCGCAGAGTTGATGTGAAGCCAGGTTGTGTGTGTGTGTGTGTGTGTGTGTGTGTGTGTGTTTGTGTGTGTTTGTGTGTGCGTGTGTGTGTGCTGCTATTAGCCATTAAGGGTTTACGCTGGACTGACTTCACACAATGTGGCCCAGGATGGAGCTGTCCTTCATACATAGAGAGGAAAAGCCACATTAATGGAGGTGGAGGATTCTTATTCTCTCTGTCCTTCCAACCCTCTGTCCCTCTCTCATTACCCGTCTGTGGAGTCCCTCGTTTGTTTCACATGCTCTTCATAAGAAACAATAAACTGACCCCCTTCCCCTTACCCCGAGGGTGCTTCCTTTGGGGAGACGGAGGGGCCTCTGAAAGACAGAGAGTGCAAGTGTGTGTGACGCATTGTGTGAGAGTGTATTAGTGTGAGGGTCTGAGTAATTAAGTGTGTGTGTGTGTGTGTGTGTGTGTGTGTGTGTGTGTGTGTGTGTGTGTGTGTGTGTGTGTGTGTGTGTGTGTGTGTGTGTGTGTGTGTGTGTAATGGCCGGCATGTGGGTTCACTCGTCTATGTGCGTGGTTGCATGTGTAAATGTGATCACAAGTGTGAGTGTGTGTGATCTGTTTCCAATTAGCCTTCTTGTGTCCCTGGTAGCCCGGAGGCATGACTAATGTCTTGGTGGACTGAAGGCCCAGCTGATGTCGGTGAAAGGGCCTCCATCTGCTGCGAGAACATCACAAAGAGGAGCTGGATCAGTCACAGACAGGGACTAAAGGCGACGAGCATCATGGGAATGACAGCGAAGGGGGAATGAGCTATTAGAGACAAATTGTGCTTGGGGGGCCACCTTCACTTATACATGGTGAAGAATGCCATTAGCACCGTCTAGCACGCAACAGTGAGAACACAAGGGTGCATACACACACACACACACAC
The DNA here is from genome assembly GCF_010015445.1 of Perca fluviatilis. Taxonomy (NCBI): domain Eukaryota; kingdom Metazoa; phylum Chordata; class Actinopteri; order Perciformes; family Percidae; genus Perca; species Perca fluviatilis. The sequence goes on along the minus strand of NC_053114.1, from coordinate 38,403,855 downwards.
ACACACACACAAACACACACACATGTTATCAAGGGTGCTCTGAATAATCCAGATGTCAAGGTTTTTCCGATTTTTGCCTCACAATGTGTTGTGAAAGTGAAAAGAAATCCATCATAGAAAACAAATAAACTTTCTGTTTCATTATTTTTCATTTTTTCATGTTGAGTCTTTTTTTATTTTAGAATTGCTTTATGTCATACTCTGATTCCTGTCGATCATTTCAAACACAGTCTCATCTTTCAAAAATATGTAACTACATAACTTCATTGAACACATTCGTGTCTTATTCATCTCTTATCTGGGACAGAAGTTCATTTGAGCTGCTATACTGTCGGTTTGACACTGCAAGCTTTATATTTTCAAAACAACACACGAGTAACACAGGCAACTGTAGTGCCAACATAAAAGTAAATATTGTCTGCTTTAAATAACACCATTATTCTCTCATAATGTGCAAATTCAGAGATTTTTAAACCCAGAAACCCTGTAAGGTGGACTGACACGCGTTCCACAGTTTAAAGTATTGATGCAAGAAGATACAACATTGATGACTCCTGTTCAATTCGGTTATGTGTTGATAAGGAAACAGATTAATAGTTCACACTTTGGTTTGTTTTGGTGTGAAGATTAGAAACCAGTTTGTATCAACACCAGGATTTTATTTGAGAAAACTGAAGCTGTTTTTCCAGCATATTAGTAACAGAAATCTCTTTCCTCCTCTTTCCTATCATGTTGATGTATGTTTATTTCGGCCAGTGAGACTGTTTTTATTTTTAAATAAAGTTAGATTTTTTCGTTTGGTTCAGATTCAGGAATTTTAATTTTCACTTCAACTACTGCACACACTTGGAATTGAAACATAAGCATATTACTATAAGATTATCTAACTACAGCATGAGCATAGGACTCATACCTTTTACAGATTTGCTTTACAGTTCATGTCATCAGGCTTGTTCATCTATAGGCGTGCTCATATCAAGAATTCCTGCTTTTCCAGGGAGAAAAGAAAAGACCATTACCTACTGATAAAGAAAAAAGACGTGTTTTGATAATAGATTTACAAAAGAAAAGGCTGTATAGCATGTACTGTTTTTTATAACACCATGTTTCCAAGCAACTCTGCAACAACAGTAGAATCTGCAATTTGTGCTGGGCCCTTCATTCCTGCCCGTCTCACCCCGTCAATGTCTGTGACTTTGGAGGATTGTGTTTGCACAGAAGAAAAAGCTCTGGTTGGCAGAGTCTGCCTGTTACACGCTGTACATTGAGATCTACTCACTGAGTCATGACACACACACACACACACACACACACACACACACACACACACACACACACACACACACACACAGTGTAATCTAATCAGTGGTCTGTTATTGTGGCTGTTGATGAATTGCTCAGACGCTGGGGAACAGCCTTGGACCCAAACTGAATATACAGCCGGTGGGATAAAACCCTTTGTCTTCACAGCATGGTGGCAGTGTGAGGTGGGGGGTAATGTGGGTCCTATAGGATCGAAAATGTCCACTGAAACCCCCAAGAAAAGGGTTGTTATCCTGAATACTGGATTTTTCTCTTTTTTTTACATTTCCAACACAGACTAGCCTAATAAGCTCTGTACAAAGAAGCCTTATTAGCTTGGTAATTACTGCCAAACCATCAGATACAATTATTCCAAAGCTTTTTAAAGTCAGACCTCATTACCCTTTTATTTGTCATCCATTAAATTTGTACACGCTGATTTTGTGTTGTAAAAAAAAATTATAATTCAATAATTAAAAGTAATTAAAAAAACCTAACCACATTACTGAAGCTTACTGTTATTTGTCTTAAAGGAGTACTTGGCCACTTGGCTAGTATGACATTCACTCTTTGCGGCAAGTTTGCTGAAATCTGTGGATGAACTGCAATTTGAGAAGGGAGTCCAGGGCAAACAGCATGCAGTCAAACAAACAGGTTGTTAAGCAATCCACAGTTTAGTCACATGAACTAAACAAAATTATTTGCAGGAAAAAAAAAAGTGATTTGTGTTTGTGTTGCACAAATGCATGGCTGGGCAACTACACTAAGGGCAGTATGGCAGATTACAGTTGCTTGCAGCGGACAGTTAGGGTAATACCTTTGAAAATGAATGAAATACTTGTGTTGTCAAAGACACAAAACAGAAATTGTCCCTTGAAGCAGGTCTCCTGAGGACAGTCTGCTGAAACAGCCCATCAAGAAAGTGCGAGTCTGTGAATCAGCACATCTGAGGTGTTTGCACTTTTTACCTGTGAGTGTGTGTGTGTGATGTGAGATGTGTATGTGTGTGCGTGTGTGTGTGTGTGTTTGTGTGTCAGATAGGAGGCTAGCAGCTCATTAAGAGTGATATATGGATGTCCTCCAAAGCTGCTGATTGTTAGTAATAAGAGATCCTTGAAAATAAACACACACACACACACACACATACACACACACACACACACACACACACACACACACACACACACACACACAGGTAAAAATGTTTTTCTAAAAAATTGGCGAGGAACATGTGCATATTGTGCATTAGCATCTGTAGACCACGTGCATAAATACAGTAGTGTGCTGTCCCACCACTCTAGATTAGCTTTAGTTCTCCATGCCATAGATTCACCAAATCTGTACACCACTGGAGGGATGAACATCTTCCAGTCTTCCGAAACAATTTGAGGATGGTGGTGGAGACTGAAGAGAGCTTTCTAAACACGCCATTCCAAAAACTCCCATATGTGTTCAATTTTGTTGCGATCTGGTGAATGCAAAGACCATATCATATGATATCATTTTTTATACTAGAGTAATCGAAGCGTACATTTGTTGTGTTATGTCATGTTTTTATAGTAATGGTATATTGGCTAAAGAAAAGTTTTTGTCTCCGGTTTCTATCACCCACACACATTTTGTGTTGTTATCTGGGACAGCCTGTCTTTTATATTTCGTGCCAAATAATCAAAGGATTTTGTTGATTCTCAGTTGGCAGTTTCCACTCTGCCTTAAGAAATAATCTCCCAGGTCACGATCAATCATAAAATGAAAAAAAAAAGAAAGCACAGTGTCAACTGTCACTGACTTTTACTTGAATTTAAAAAATAGCAGGGCATTTTGTTTCAGCTTTCTTTCACAGTGAGAGTTCTTGAACTCGGTCTCAGCCGATTGGTAAGATAGCGTCTCTTAACTTACTGTTTCACGGTGTTCACAGTGTTACAAACGACAGAATTTTAGCATATGAGAATAGGCATCATTAATTATTTTACATTTGTAAAATGTATTTAGTGATTTTATTTATAATTCCAGTGTGATCATTTTGGATTGGGTGGGTGCTATTAGGTGCAACAACACCATCAGGGAATGAGAAAGGGTTTATTTGAGGGTGAAATTAAAGAGCAAGATGAGCAGAGCAATGATAATAGAACCCGTTGGACCACATAGACACCTCTGGCCTTGAAACTCGGCGAGGAAAACTTTGTCTTTGCAGAGTCTTTGTGTTTGTCCTGATGACTCGGGTGGGTCGTGTCTGTCTGTGTGTTGGAACGTCCAGCAGCTTGAATCTGCCTCCCAGGTGTCGAGCTGCAACAACAAAACTACCCATCTTCATTCTACAGCCCCTGCTGAGCTGAGACACACACACACACACACACACACACACACACACACATACACACAAACACACACACACACACACACACACACACAGAGTATGTAAGAGAAAAAAAGTCACAAAACGGAGAAGAAAAGTAAGTCGGAAACAGAAAGACAGGAGGTGGTAAAAGAAAGTATTTTCTTTGTTAGTTTGTCCTTGTCACATGGGGTAGCTGCTTTTTGTGTGTGTGTGTGTGTGCGTGTGTCTGCGCGTGCACGCTTGTTTTAAAGAAAACATGCTGTGCTTTGGTTCAGAGTGACCTCTGGGCTAAACCTTTCCCTGTCCAACACAGTAGCTTTATTTAAGTCCTCTTTAAGGTGTCTTACATTTCTGATGTCAGTCATCACTTATATGCATTCCTGACCAGTTTTTTAATGTGGAACAGCATGAACACAGCAAGTTGAAAAAACTTCTAAAGACTTTGAGTTGTACCATTAACCGCTGCTTTTTGTGTTCACACACACACATATACACACACACACACACACACACACCTAGACGCTGCCTATGGATTCTCTTCGCTTATGCAACAAACTGTAAATTATTGAAACCGTGCAGAGAAACCGTGTATGAATGGATATCCCAGCTGTAAAAGCAGATTTATGGTTTGGAAAAGGTTTGCGGACACGTCTCGGAATCTACTAAACACGATAATGGATGGATGGATGGATGGCTAAAGCAAGGGTTATTCATTCTCTGGAGGACAGAAATGAGGCTCGAGTGGACAGCTTTCCCCATCGTGTTACTGTGTGCACATCCTGCTGTTGGTCGCCTGAGAACCTTAAAAAACAGCCAAGAAATATGTTGTTAGGGATTTGGTGGAGTCTATGTTGTCAGCAGTGAACTGTGAAACCCATTTACCTCTGTGCAGCATTACAGTTTATGCAGCGCTGCCTCAGTGGCTGAGCATGTATTTCCATCTTTAGTGCCTAATATTGTCAAGGTTGTCTGTGTTTGGTGACTGAGTTGGTGTGTCTGTTTTTGCATGTATCCATCTTGACAACTGCCATCTACAGGGCAAAATCCAAATCCATCAGCCAGTAATGTTAAAGGACAATTCCGGCGCAAAATGAACCTAGGGGATAATAACAGATGTGTACCCACTCGATCGCTCTCTGGGACATGTTTTCATGCTAATCGAATGTGTTTGTAGCTTGAACGAAGCTAGCGCAGACCGCTTATTAGCTTACAATGCTAGTATAAATATCACCAAACTTCAACGGTAGCATAATGAGGGTCCCTACATGTTAACTGAAGCAGTGAGAACTTTGTAAGTGTACAGACAATTTATTGAAAAGATAGATTACAAAGAAACTCGCGTTCATGTTTACATGCGGCCGCCGTCTTCAAAACCAGTCATGACTTACAGCTGGCGATGCAAACTAAAATCAAAAGCAATTTGCTCAACACATCTGAAATAATTGCACCGATGTAAAACATAACTTGTCTAGGGTAGCTACTTACTCAATGGATAACTGTCCATCTGGTCCCTCCGGTCTGGGTCGCTGTCTCCAATTTATTTTCGGGACATGGAAAAATGTACAGCCCTGTTTGTCAGAGAGGGGAAATCTTCAGACTGTACAAAACACAGCGTCTCTTGGGTGTCGTGACGCAACAGGTCCCACTCCGTGCAACACAGACACACTGTTCGGTGGCCATAGCTTCACAATGTCCGCAGGTACACCACCAGTTTCCCGAAGTACGAGGCTGTGCTGCGGCATTGACTACCGGTAGCTCTCTCTCTCTCTTTGCCCTTTCACGGAGCTCCCGCAGCTCTTCGTTCAATAAACTGTCTGTACACTTACAATGTTCTCAATGCTTCAGTTAACATTTAGGAACCATCATTATGCTACCGCTGAAGTTTGGTGATATTTTGAGCCTTTTTAGTGATATAAATAGCGATTTGTTTTTACTTTCCCTGTGCCCCGAATACTAGCGTTGTAAGCTAATAAGCGGCCCGTGCTAACTTCTTTCAAGATACAAACACATTTGATTAGCATGAAAACATGTCCCAGAGAGCGATCGAGTGGGTACACATCTGTTAATAACCCCTAGGTTTGTTTTGAACCAGAATTGTCCTTTAAAGCTGCTACAATCAACAAATCAAATGACTATGTGTATGTGAAAGTGGTTGCTCATAGTGACAAGCATACAGACTGGGTGAGTGTGGGTGGCTGTGGATCAGAGGTACAGAGGGTTGGCTCTCAACCACAAGATTGGCAGTTCGATCCCAGCCTCATTTCAAAGTGTCCTTGAGCCAGGCACTGAAAGCCAAGTTGCTCCCCACATGCTATGTGGCTGTCCACTGCTCCAAATGCTTAGGAAGGATTAAATGCAGACATTGCATTTCACTACATTGTCCTGTATGTGATGAATAATAAAGTTTTTTCTTCTTTTTAAAAAAAAGTAACTGGTGCACCTGGGTAGTTCACCTGGTAGAACGCGCGCATGTCATTCACCCTCTCTCTCCCCTTTCATGTCTGAAGCTGTCCTGTCAAAAAAAGGCCTAAAAATGCCCAAAGAATTATCTTAAAAACGTAACTTAACTTTCACCAATCTCAACAGTGTTGTTTCCAACAGCAGCAGGCAGCAGTTTTGAGTGGAAGAAACCCATTGTATGCAACCTGCCCACCCAAGATGGGAGGCAACTTTGTCTTATGTTATTGTTATAGTATCGTTTTGTAAAAGCAAAACATTGTTTAAGCAGAATATGAGAGCAATTTACATTCTGTTATTCTGTTATTAAACCTGTCCATTTCTTAACTACTTTTCTCCCTACCTTGCTATCCACCTTGCTATCAATCTGGGCCATCTGTTACTGCCAGCCTATCTCCACAGCGCTGCAGAGTAAGGGCTGGCTCCTCCACACATACATTCCAAAAAATGCTCTAGGTTGCTTGCATTTCTTTAAACCAATCACAATCGTCTTGGGCGGCGCTAAGATCCAGACACAGAGACCGTGGCTCTGCAAAATGGTCTCAGGAAGGAACTTGTTTTGGTGGAGCATTTGCCCACCGCAAATAGCAAAAGCCACATACAATACCAAATTAAGTTAACTGTTCACACAATACAGTAACGTGAGCTGTTTATATTAGCTGGATACGGGTGCCTGGGTAGCTCAACTGGTAGAGCGGGCTGAATACATGGTTAAACGTAATTTGCTCCGACCAGTACAATAATTACAATAATTCCCGAATGAAACAAGCAGGCCTGCCTTATTGGATCGTCCAAATCCATTCAAAACTGAACATTTTCAGCGTGTAGCTTTCTAGTTCAAAGTTTGTTGTTGTTTCCTGAAAAGAACAGAGTTAGCCGCCGGATGTTCTGGCGATTATCCTGGAAATAAACTGTCGTTGATCCAACATACCACCAGCTAGACTGAGGTCGCTGATCTGCTAGGTAGCTTTTACTGTAGGTAAACCCATTGCCAGAAATAAGGAAACCCTGTAAAAATACTGATGTTCCTAGTTCTTACATCCCCTCATTAAGGACTATGTTCTCTACAGCTACAAAGAAAACATGCTTTAGTCATTGTTTGATTTATTTATTAAAAGTGTAAAAATATATACATTATTTGCATTTGATTTGATGTGCATAGAAGAGCGTAGGCCTATGTGCCGAGGCAGACAACCCGGCCTAATTTAACCCCTGTGAATGTGTGCGTGTGTGCACGTGTGTGTGTCTGTGTGTGTGTGTGTGTGTTTCATGACTTGTGGTCTGCAGACTTTCCGACTGTGATCTTCTGAAGCCCAGCTGACTCTATAAATACTGTGTGGAGCTTTACATAAGTGTGGTTGTCATTAATGTGGCAGGCCTTCCTCCCTTCCTCCTCTGCAGCACTAACACACACACACAACACACACACACACACACACACACACTCAGTGTTATTCACAAATAGCTGCTTCTCAAGTAACGGCCCGTAGGCCGTCACTAGTGCTCACCAGAAAGATTTTATTTAAAGAAGCACAGTCAATTGTTTGACTTTACTTTGTAGTAAAAAGTTGCTGACGTTTACCTCACTTTTGTATTTTCCATACATCTAAGAGGGAAAATAGATGGAGAAAGAAGAATTAAGGAATGGAAGAGAAGTCTTTTTTTTCCCAAATGTCATCAGAAGCAACGTCAGCGTCTGAAACAATACAGGCCAAGTCACTCAGGACTGGAGACTGACCGCTTGGTTTTAACCTGATGGTATGACCTCTGCCTGAACATTCAGCTTGTGTGGAGTGCACGTGGCAGACAAGATAAGGTGAAGCAGGTGAAAGTGAGTACGAGAGAAATTAAAGGGAGACCTGGGAGTGCATTACAGTTTTTCTCGATTGTTTACACACATTTTCTGAAAGCATGCCTCATATTCTCAGAACTCTACACACAATTCCAAAGAACACACACACACACAATGGGCAAAACTCCTCAATGCTCCTGCAAAATTAAATTTTACATTCAAAATAATGTTATTTCTTCTCAAAAGGGTATTTTCTTTTCAAATGACACACCATCATATGAATAGACATTTATAAGAACCAGATGAACACTGATGTGCTCAATGTAAAACACTGAAAACACTTCTCCATTCATCATAATGACTTAGGCCTTTTTTTGGTTCAGTGTTACACTTACTACAGACAGTACATAAGTGTGTTGTAAAATATTTGAGAATATTGTTCTTATACTCAGAAAACACAAATACACGGTAACAAAAATATATTTTATTTTTCCCCACAAAAACAATGTACACTGTGTACATCCCATTCCAAACCAACACAAAGTTGCACATACAGTGGTCTACATACAAAACAACAGAAGAATTTACTGTATACAGTTACATAAAAAAAAAAAAACTATGCTGCATCCTCTTTCTGTTTCGGTGTGGCCACAGCACCTCATCCACGTCACAAGCAATGTTTTCCCTGGCCAAGCAGCGGGGGAAATATCGCCTAGCATGGCGATTCCAGCCATGAAAAGCATCAGCTGCTATATCTCCACATGATTCTTCCATAGCCTGGAGAAGAGGTATACGCGTTTGTGGATTTCTGTCGTACACTTTCCATCTCCAGGCAGAAAAAATTGAATCCAACCTCATCAATGAAGATGAACTGGTGCTCCACTGCAGCCATCTCTAGCTCGAGGACTCTCTGAAACACACATGACAATATCAGAAATAGACATGAGTGGTCACTATTGTGGAGCACAATCATTATGATTACAATACTGAAATACGTATAATTTATACAGTGTTGAGAGTATGCATCAATTGTGGGATTGTATAGGACTCACTTGCACATAGTTATGTCGCAATTTCTTTCTGAATTGCGTTCAAATGGCACCCTGTAGACCTGCTTCATCCTCAGATTATTTCTGCGCAAGACACGGTCCAGTGTTGATAAGCTTACCCTATCAATATTTTGAAACATCTCATTGTTTTCTAGGATTTTTCTTTGCATTTGCCGTAATGTTATGGCGTTATTTTCTAGGACCATGTTGATTATTTCAGTTTCCTGTTCAGGAGACAGAAGACGTTCCCGACCACCTTGTGTTGGTAATCTTTCAGTTCTGCCAAACAAATAGTAAAATACTGTAAATACAAAGTAGGAATACATTTCCCAAATACTTGAAACACACTTTATTTTTACAGTCCTACAGAACAGTCCACAGGCAATACTGTACTACTGTACTCACTGAGTACTGTATTGATATGTAGTACTGCAATTTTCTAGTGAGAGTATTTCTTACCTATTCTCATTTCGGAAAGTCTGGATGATGGATGCTACAGTGTACCTGCTCAAATTTGGCTGTACTCTTTGCCCAGCTTCCCTCATTGTTAGACCATGGTTGACCACATGATCAACCAAAGTGGCTCGGATCTCATCAGAGATTACGGTCCTTGGCCTTCCCCTTCCTCGTCCTCGTCCTCGTCCTCCCCGTCCTCCCCGTCCTCCTCCTCTTACTCTCACTCCTCTGGCTCTGCCTCTGTTTCCAATGTTGGCATCCATTGCTCCAAAACAGAAGAGCACACCTGTTGCCCTTTTATTCTAAAGCTCTGATTGCTAATTGTAAAACTGTGTGATGGGTGTTTGCCCATGTGATGAGTCAGTGTTCATATTTGAATGTTAGTGTGTTTCTTGTGAAAACAAGAGATTTTCTGCATGAAAATTGTGCCAAATGCAGAGAAATTGTGTGTAGTGTTTTGAAAAAAGTGTGTTTTAGAACTGAAATTTGAGTGTAAAGCAGGAATTGTGCTTGTAGTTCAGCAGAATTGGTTAAGGGGGTTGGAGCATGAGTTACATGTTGTGGTCATTGTGTCTCAAGTACCAGTAATTGTGTGTAAACAATTGAGAAAAACTGTAAAAGGAGAAAATCCCTGTAAATTACAGATGAATGTTTTTTAAAGCAGTTTTTTTGTGTAATGTTGAGATATGGCCATAACACCTAAGGGGACATGACATATTTTTTTTGTGTGCATGAGAAACTTTCTGGTGCGCACAAGATAATACTTCCTTCTCGGCAGCCATTCTGACTGCTACTCATGTGGTTTCTTGTGCACACCAGGAAAAAAAAAATTCCCATCCCTTTAGGGGCGCCGTAAATATGTGATATCTCAACAAAGCAGTTACAGCATAAATGGTCTGTTGTGAATGTATGGAGATTTTCCTGGGCTGACGTTAGATGCGTAAATTATTGGGCTCTATCTTGCCCCCGGCGCGGCGCGGCACAGCGCGGCACAGCACAAAGCCCGACACAAGTGTCTTTGCTAGTTTAAGACCAACGCAGTTTTCAATTTCCTGTCCAGCACCCACGTTGTTTAAATAGCAAATGCACCTGCGCCTATCTGTGCACCCATGGGCGTGCTGGTCTTACAGGGAGGTGTGCTCAGGTGCATTCTTGACGTATTGCTATCTTGAGGCAGCGGAAAGTGATCGCGCCATTGACCAACACAAACCTGATCTAAAGTCAATTAACGCATTTCATTTTTATTTTAACAGCGCATTAGTTAACTGCGCCTAGGCTCGTACACAGCGCACGCACAATATGCTTGTTACACACACAGGGACCCAAAGCAGCACACAAACATGCAAAAGATTAAAAATAAAAATATTACAATGTGAGATAGTATTATGATATGATCTGCTCGCGCGCTTTCACTTCACGCATGAGCAGATCAGTTTCTTCTCTCCTTCTTGCTTGGCAAATCCGCCATCATAATAGCAATGCGCCAAGGTACAAACGCGCCTGGCTTTTAAAGGGAATGGGAGATGACACTCTGATTGGTTTATTTCTTGTTACGCCCCACAACACACCTATGACTAATTAAGACACTAAGTACAACCCTTTTGAACCATGCGCCTGGTGCACAGACCCTTTTTTCCGTCGTTAAAATAGCAAAAGTGGATTTGGACAAGCCCTAAACGCATCACACCGTTCGCTTAGATCGTTAAAATAGTGCCCAACATCCCAGTATGGCTCTGGGCGCATACCTGCCAACACTCCCATTTTTCCCGGGTTGCTCACGTTTTTTAGCCCTCTCTCCCGGACCCCTCCCGGTTTGTTATTTCTCCCGGGAAACTCCCATAATTTACATGGCCCAAACTCCTTTATAAATAATCGGACCAATATGTTTGTCTAATGTTGACCAGTTGCCAGATCTTGTATGAAACGCATCCTATTCACACAATCCACACACCATCTCTATCACTCGGCAATTTTCAACCTGTTTGTCACCTCAACCTGGCAACCCATAACCCAGTTGCGCAAGCTTCGCGGAAAGTTCATACCTGACAGCGGGCTGATAAAAAAGGCAGGTGATGGCGGTGTTCCCGCAAAGAAATCGAAATATAGCTGTAAATTTCAACAGTGTTGGGCGCAACAATTTACATGCATCTTACCTAGTCATATCGACATATTGATTTTAATGTAGCGCACGGCGGGAAAAATGACATTACCCAGCACATTAAGGGTAGGGGTAAGGGGAAGGGGTAAGATGAGAAATGAGATTCAGTGGCTCTTACAGTACACTTAACAGTACCCCGAATGTTGGCAGGTATGTCTGGCTGGCACAGCTCGATCACCTACTTGTTTAACTGCTCTGTAGTGACTTTGTTGCATTGGATTAATACTCACTACGTTTAGCCCTGGTTTGATCTTTACTAGTCTCGCATTGCCAGACCTCTCTTCACAGCGCTGTTTCAGGTCTGCAGTATGGTCTGGCTACATCATCTATTCCAGGATAGGGAAAAAGAAAGCTTTAGCTTGTTTGTATTTCTTTAAACCAATCCCAATCATCCTGGGCGGCGCTAAACCCTGATAGTGGAGATAGCAAGAGGGGAGGAATAGGTTTTAACCCAGCAATGTACATCTGTTGAGCCAGACTAGATCTCTACTGACTCCTGAAAAAGAAAATCTGTCTCCTCTTTGGCTGCTAATGCTCCACTACGTTCACAGGCTCGCAAACTATGTCTGTCTGCCGTTTGGTGCGCGACAAGTAGCGCACAATGTGTTTATTAGAGCTTTTTTGGGGGAAAACAGCAGCTTTAACGTCAATAACTTGGATACTTTTAAAGAAACTCATCACCTAAAAGTAGCCTGAGCATTGTACTGTACCTCCCACACCTTACTTGTCAGCTCTGACACGGCACGCACACATTCACTGTATGATCCATTTTACAGTGCAAAATACCAAAAAATCAAAACGAATAATAGGATGCTGAACATATGAAGTGGCAGAAAAAAAGAGGAAGAAGATGGGAAAAAAAGGAAAAAAGAAAGGGGAAACATCAAACGAAAAAGAGGACATTATAAAGCAGGCCTGCGGGAGAAGCAATCAAACACCTCCCTCCCTCCCTCACACACACACACACACACACACACACACACACACACACACACACACACACACACACACACACACACACACAAAGAGCCTGCATGTCACTCAAATGTCAGAGGAGGGCAAACCCCTGCTGGAGATTAATTACTCTGTGCAATTCACAGAGGGAATTTGGGGATTTTTCTCTCTTGTCCCATTTAGCAGACCCACACCTTTGCCTGGGGGACGTTCGACTCTGTGTGTGCAGTGCTCCCAAAAAACCTGCCCACTCTTTTCATGACTGTGGGGCAAACGCTTACTGTGTCTTTTTAAGTATCAGTGAAAGAAAGAACATAAACTCTTGTTCATTTTCAATTTCAGCTTACATGACGTCCACAAACATTTGACTTCTAGTTTTGTGCCAGTGCCAATGTTTGTTATTAGTTTCACTTTATTACGTATTACATAAAAAAAAAAAAAAAAAAAAAAAAAAAAAAAAAAAAACAAAAAAAAAAAAAAAAAAAAAAAAAAAAAAAAAAAAAAAAAAAAAAAAAAAAAAAAAAAAAAAAAAAAATTAACGTCACCGACCGTTCATTCTTCAGTATGAAAAACTTTATTAAACTCAAAAGCCTTTATTTATGTATTGAGATCACAAAGTTATATACTACTCATATATAGTTAATACATCTGGCTGAATTTTGATGAAATATGTAGGCTATAAAGTGATGCTCAACATGATGTAAGAGAGCAGAAACATGGTGTCTTAGATTTAAATTTATCAATGCAATCCAGCAAGGAGGTTATGGTCTTTTTTGTTTGTTTGAATGTTCGGTTGGCAGGATATCTGAAAAACGTAAAAAAGTTAGTCTAAGCATTTATTCGTTTCACCTTTTGGTTTTTATTAGTAATCCACACACATTGCTGTCTCATTCACATTCACATATTCTGTGGCTCATTAATGATCCCAAACATGCAACAAAAATAATATTTGTTTTTGTTTTGAATGCATTTTAAAGTCAATTTAGTTTTGACCTGGATGACCTAATGTTAATGTCTTTAGTTTTTAGAAAAGGTATAATTTTTATTTCTATTTCAGTAAATGAATTGTATTTTTTTTTCTGTGAATAGTTCCTTGTTGTCCCTGCTGGTTTTCAATGAGAATGAAAAGTTATCATTATTGTACATGGCAAATTACCAGTAAGATGCGACCAGACTAGAACTTAATAAGCAATAACATATAAACTGGATCTGAAATGAAACAGTGACTACAGGTTAAAGTCCGGGCTCATAGCTTTAAACTGAGGGTAGTATCATCCACATCAGATGGTGGGAAATGTTGCCCATTTAAACATACCCCTCAAGGATAAAGACCCACAGAGAGAACAGAGACAAAACAGAAACATACTGTATCACTGTCCTGATTAGGGTTCAAACAAATTCAATACCAGTACCAATACCAATACCCTGACTTCGATACCGGTTCCTAATCAATACCAATTTTATAAAACAAAATGGAATTACAACATTACGGCACAAATCATTTAATGTATTTTTCATCTCCTACTACGTGAGTCCCGTTTTTCTTGTGTGCCTCTATGATCACAGACATTAGATCTTGGTAGAAGCATGCTGCGGGCCTATTGGCTCACTGACGCTGATGAGATTTACTCCTTAGTTATGGAAATTGGGTATTGAATGACGAGGCATTTTTCAATACTCGATACTTTAGAGGTAAGTCGGTCGGTGTCTAAAGAATATTGAATTCGGTACCCAGCCCTAGTCCTGATGCTTTCTGGCTGCACTGTATAAACAATGCAAGCAACCAGCCTCATTAAGTCTGTTGCATTGACAGATATTGACTATTCACAACAGCAACACAATACCAGTAAAAACACAAAGTTGTTGTTGCCATCTATGGGGCTCCATGGAGACCTAAAAAGACCTTCTGTAGCCGAAAATCCACAAGACGGCGATGAGTGTTCTCTGCCTGTTAGAGGGGAAAAACTCACTACAAGAGAGCCTCAGTCTGTATATACACATTTATGGAAGGAAAAAAAGGGTAGAAGCAGCTAAATTTGCCTTTATTCATAACCACATCTGCAGAATAATAGAAACACACTATCCAGACATAGAGAATAACTTTCACTCCACTGATGTAAAGTTTAAAGGTCCTGTTACTTTACTTAGGTATTTCGTTGTTTTTATTGCGTATTGTAATTCAGCTGCAGTTACTCTTACATGAATTTGCATTCATGTGGTGTCGGAATAATCAGAAAAATCAGTTTCCGACTGAAAATTCACACCGCATTAACATTGTGGGATAGGTCATGCCATGGCGAAGGTCTGTGCTCTCCAAGTGCCCTGTTAGTTCTGATGTTTTGAGTTTACTTAGTAATAGTCTATATCCACAACGTTCCACTTCCGGAATTGCTCTCGTTCTGCCGGAAATTTCGTCGGATGTCACTCTTTTTGGATGTCCGCTTTCTTTGCGTTGTAATTTTATACAACGCAAAGAAAGGTGGATTTCTGAGGACTATGGTTAACTGCTCCCCAGATCTCTGCAGGGTAAATCCAGACAGCTAGCTAGACTATCTGTCCAATCAGAGTTTTCTCTCGCACGAATAAAACAACCTTTGAACGTAGACGTTCCACCAAAACAAGTTCCTTCCCGAGGCTATTTTGCAGCTGCACTGCCCAAGACGATTGTGATTGGTTTAAAGAAATACCAATAAACCAGGGCACATTTTTCTCCCCTCCCGGATTGATGTGTGGACTCGCCAGACCCTCCTCCGCAGCGCTGTGGAGGAAGGTCTGGCGAGACCAAGTTAGTATAGACCCAATCACAATGTTTGTTTGCAATAACCTCGGGTAGAAAACTCCTGCGTCCTGTACATACAATTTAACGGCGCTGAAAACACAGGGACTAGGTACAGTGTGACATACTCTTATCTCATTAATCTGAAAAAATGCATGTTTGATGCTTTCATATTTCAACACTTTCACTAGCATGAGGTTGGAGACCTACTTCACCAGTTGAAGAAAATGACTAACCCCAAACTAACAGTTAGTCCGACTGTTGCTGTTTGTAATGCTAGATTTGGTCCTCCTATACATTTCTCAAAAGTTGGAAACACATTTATGTTCATGTTTATTTATGAGGAGGTCATTTGAGCTGCAGTACAACAATTTCCTTCACTGAGTAACATTTGGCTTCTTTAACATGTTTGCTTTTACTGAAGTAAAAGATTTAAATGCACTTTGCGGTACCACTACAATTAAGGTAAACGTTTGTCTATATCCTCGACCTTCCACTTTCGGGATTGGTCCGTTGTCGTCAGAAATTCCGCCGTATGTCCTTCTTTTTGGCTGGATGTCCGTTACCGTCTGAGGACTATGGTTAACTGCTCCTCAGATCTCTGCAGGGTAAATCCAGACAGCTAGCTAGACTATCTGTCCGATCTGAGTTTTCTGTTGCACGACTAAAACAACCTTTGAACATACACATGTTCCACCAAAACAAGTTCCTTCCCGAGGCTGTGTTGCAGCGGCACCGGGGTTCCGTGCGGCGCTTAGCACCGCCCATGACGATTGTGATTGACTTAAAGCCATGCCAACAAACCAGAGCACGTTCTTCTCCCATCCCGGGAATGCTGTGTGGACTCATCAGACCCTCCTCCGCAGCGCTGTGGAGGAAGGTCTGGCAATGGGAGAGAAAGGTAAACCTAAAAGTACATCTCCCAGTACTGACACGAGTCTCTGATCTTCTAGAGGCTTCAGACTGCAGTATCTGATGTGTAAAGGACTGACGGGTATGAAGACTGCACACACACACACACACACACACACACACACACACACACACACACACGCACACACTGAGCACGTTGCGTTCCCTTCAACCACAGGCCACGTGACATTAGAGCAATGCTATATTACGGTTCATCTGTCCTCCTCCTTTCTTTCTCTCCTTATCTTTAGAAGTTCACGCCTCCTCTCTTTACAGTAGAGAATCATTTACAGGTGGTATTAAAACTGTCAGCCCATAAGTCTGCACAATGAAGGTGGCTCAAGGCCAAACGTGTGCATGTCTTAGTGTGGATGTGGTCGTAGCTTATAGGGTCGGTAGCAGCGAGGATATGAGTCAGATACCAGTTCATTACAATGGTGCTTTGTGAGCGTGTCAGACAGGAATGTGTATGATGGGAAGGATGAGCCGTGCCAGATGCTGCTCTGTGATGGTGGACTTCACTCTCATAACTCTGTCTTTTCCTCTTTCTTTTCTTTTCTTTTCTTTTTGTCTTGCAATTTTCCCTGCTTTTCTTTTTCTTCATCCTTTTTCTTTAACTCTTCCCCTTTTCCTTCTCTCCCCCACATGGGTGAATCCATTCACACGTCCTCCACCATCACAGAGGAATGTGACCCGTGGAGAGTCGAAGTGATACTTTGGAGTATGATGTTACAGCTCTGACATATATCCTCTCACAAGGGCATGCAAGGGTGTGTGGGGGGGTCTATTGTGTTTAGGGCTTTGTGAAAGCAACTTTCATCAAAGTCAAAGATCGGTGTGAGGGTCATGGGGGGGGTAAAACCTCTAAACCTCTCGAATCTGCCCGTCATTTCACCAAACAAAGCTCTACTCTTATATTCTTGTGTCTTATGAGAGTTCAAAAAAGAAGAAATGGCGAGGATAATCCACTGGAATTTCTTTTTACCTCAGTTTTAGGTTTCTGCAGGCCTCTCGGAAGCATATTATTTGCGTTCTTATGAACAGAGTTCAATGGGAACAAAATCACTGAAGGAATCCAACAGTTGTCCATAGACATTTAGAAGTATTAGGCATAAATGCTAAATAAAGTAATGGATACATTAAAATTGATAAATTTGATCTGATGGTGACGCTCAGCAACACATTTTCAAAAACTGGTTTGTATGATTATTGATATGTACGCACAATTCGTATATATCATCTTACAAAATTACTGCGACCGCTTACCGGTCGCCACGTCACAGACAGTTAAGTTTAGCGGCTGTTACAGTTAACTTTAGCCGACAAAAGGTAAATGTGTGCTGGGGTCGTGAGATCGTCCGTGACCGTTTAGAAGTTTAGCCACAAAAAAAGGTGACTGCGATGCATCGGTGTAAAAAGAGGTGAAAAGTTTAGGCACCAAAGGACTGGTTAAGATTAGAAGAAAAAAATGGTGGATTGTGTTAAAACACTGTTCACCTTAAGTAGTACTTCTGGGTCACAAACACCCGTTTCCTGGGTGAAAGTCTTGTGTTTTCCCCTTGGCTTCATCTGGGACCCAAACTCTGCTCCCCTCGCTTAAAAGTGTTTCGGTGTTTTTTGGAACCCTTCCATCACCTGACCTGCAGTTTTCAGCGGCATTCAATGTGGGGCTTACAGTAATACATACGTGAAATACATATGAATTACAGTGCAATATTTTTCATAGCTATATGCATGAATGGTTCATGACAACAGCCTGCGCTCAGTCAGGGGATCGGTCAGTCAGCTTCATCCTCTGGGGACCATGAATGGTTGAACAAAATGTCATGGCAATCCATCCAATATGTGTATTTATAAGATAATTCAGTCAGGACCAAAGTGGTGGACCAAACCAACACTGTTTTCCCTGATCATGCCCTAGTCAGAATAAGATTCTATTTCAAGATCCATAACCCTCTGATTAATTATTTTACCAAGTTGGACCTGAATCCAAAAGGGTTCTGGGTATTGGAAGCCAACTCAATCTTATTCAGCTGACTCTCTCACAGTCTTTGCAAAGCAAAATGGCCACAGTACCATTAGATGGTTTGATTCACACCTCCATTCATGTTTGCTTCTTTATTTAAGTGGGCTACTCAGAAGTGCCTTTAAGAATGCAGCTTTTCCAGCGGGGGAAAAGGCACAGGGAGGCCTGGCAGATCTGCAAACATAAAGTGTATGTACCAAACTAGCAGAGTGTACATACATACACTTACGAGTGACTTCATGTTCGCCCTGATGTTTATGTGTAATTCCAGTTCACCTCCATATTTTCATAGCTGGGTTTCAACATAGATGTCACCTCTCGTAAAACACGAGAGCAGCATGATGTCAGCGTGTCCCAACCTGAAACTGCTGCTTCCAAAAACATGGCCTGTTGAATGAACAACCTGGGTAAGAACACTTCACACCATTGATTCAGCGGAGGAGTTTGATTACCGCATAGCTTAGTGAAACAGATGCCAGGTCGTTTACCTGTGATTGACCTCTCCATCAGGTGGCTGTTTTTCTGCATGCTTAGACTAGGGCTGAGTATCGAATTCAATACTTTTTAGGCACCGACAGAACTGCATCTATAGTATTGAGTATTGAAAAATGCCTCGTCATTCAATACCCAATTTCAATACCTAAGGATTAAATCCCAAGGAGTAAATCTCATCAGCGTCAGTGAGCCAATAAGCATGCAGCGTGCTTCTACCGAGATCTAATAATGCTGGTGATTGGCTAACGTTACAATTCGTAGAGACATGCAGGAAAAACTCTTTGTTTTTAGCTTTTTAACACAGTGGACACTCTAAAGGCTGTGAGACTACATACTGTATACTGGGGGTTTGTAGAATGCTCCTTCTGTGTGCCTGTGTATTTGTGTGCAACCACATCTTTTACAATGTCTGTTCATGTGCATATTTCTGGTTTAGCATTTACCGATTACATTTTTGGTTGAAATTAAAAAAAAAAAAAAATAAATTGTATATCAGACTAAACATTTACTGACATTATTTACAGTCATTGCTCATCAGTTGTGTATCCCTTCAGCATCTAAATAGTTCTGTTCTGTTTGAGGTCCTGGAGACTGTGGACCCTTTGTAACAGCTCAAAAGACTTAATATTGTTTCCTCACCTTCATACTTTTTTAGTTAGAATTGATTATGAACAAGATTTTGAACTCGGGCGCCCAGATAGCTCAGTTGGTAGAGCGGGCGCCCATATATAGAGGTTTACTCTTCGACACAGCGGGCCCTATGTCATTCCCCCCTCTCTCTCCCCTTTCATCTATTCAGCTGTCCTGTCAATAAAGGCCTAAAAATGCCCCCCCCCCTCCCCCCCAAAAAAAGTGAAGAAATAATAGTTCGATGACACCAAAGTTGTCTATGTCTGTTCATTTAGTAACAAGGAATATAACAGAATTAAAAAAATAGTTTCAGCTGAAAGGACAGATGTCAAACCACCCAGCTCATGCCAAGTCCGATGAGGTGGTGGGACGTTTGTGAAGTGCAAAAACTGACGTGTTGATTAACAGAACAACAAAAAAACATTCTCAAACAAAGGGCACACCTGAACCCTCCAGAAATACAAAAACTAAATTAAACTGAGACAACGTAACATCAAAGAAACAAAACGGCAAACTCTCAGCAAGCTGCCAAATTCTTTCTCTCTTCCCCTTCTTCGGAAGGCATAACCTCTCAGCCGCCCCCAACAGGACCCTACCACCTTCACAGGTGATTATAGGGGTGAGCTAAACTGAGAAAGCAACATTCACACTCTGTATCTGAATACCATTACAATTAGATAGATCAGTTACTGCTGATATTACTATTTATACATATATGTACACCCACAACAATAGGCACCCCAAATATTATGAAAGATGTCATTCACTGCAGAACTATCTTACCTATTGTTCTACACCTTAGGAGTGCCCAGCCCCTCAGGACCTAATCAGGCACACAGGCATACACTCTCCTTAATTAAGCTGGTGAGCAGCCCCCCCCACAAACACACACAGGCAGAACCATAGCTAAATACTATGAACCCATAAACCAAACAGGCCTATGTCAAATGAAATAAACAATTAAGCAGACACAAAACATTGTTATTTTTGGGAACATAGTGAAAAGGGGGAAAGGCAGCATTTTCACATTCACATTTTATACAGTTGGCTTCTCCAAGTTAAAGCGATTCTTAGATATGACATATGAGATGTCTAACAACACCTAGTCTTGAAAAATGCTGACCGCTTCTGCTTACTCATCTTTCGGCTTAAGGTCGGCGCACTATATTCAAACCACAACTTCCAGTTTCGTAAAGAAGTGTGCATCTGCGATATACTAAGCCTCAGGGTTCAGTCTAAGGTTTCACAATATAAGCCTCATAAGAAAAATACAAAAACACAGTAGAGCATACTTAACTAAAGACATCAATTTGACACAGCGACATGTTTCAGGAGTCTGCTACAGAAAGTGATGCATTACTTTTGTTCGAGGTCTCAGTGGTCACCTGTCAAACTCTACATCTGTGATTGGTGTTGTGAAGTACTTTTTTTTTACACAGCACTACCCCTCCCAAATAAGTCTGTTAGGATTTATTTTACTGGAGCTTTTCAACAGTTTGTTCATAACAGCTCCAACAGGGAGTTCTCTCTGGGGTCAAATTGACCCCAAACATACTGTACATCACTTTCAAATATATACATATTTCTTGTCTGTGAATGCTGTTTTGGCTAACAGAATTGATATTAGTTCATGTTTGGCATATAAAAGATCAAATATTTCCTAATTTTGTGCAATAACAATGCTTTATAGTCATTTCCATATTTTGCCTCCTTCATCAAATGTGCAAGGCCAGGTTATGTTAGAAGCAGGTGTACTTTTCTACACTGGGTTTTGATAACGTCCAAAGAAAGTAGGGATGTCCCGATCACAATTCGATTTTGAAAATATTGAAAATACCGAGTCCTGATCCGATACTTGTGTTTGGCTAGATTATAGAGCAGTTTTTTTAGTTTACAAAAATAACTAAGTAAATAAAGTACCTAAAATATGTCTTCAGCTTTATACATTTAACTTTGTGCAGTATTTTGTATAAAATCAACTTCTACTTATAATTGTGTAGAATGTACTGACGTAAATGATCGGAGTAACCCTGCAGATCCACCTGGCCGCGCTCTACTTTATTCCTTGGGTGACGTCAAGCGACTTTAACGCACCCGCAAAGCATCCCGGGAAGGCGGCGCTGCATTTGAAAAAATGCTGCGCGTCAAAAAGCTGGCCGATGCCCATCTTTATGCAAATTAATCCTGTGAACGCGACGTGACTATCCAACAGAAGTAGAGCACAAGGGAGACTGGGGGAAGGCTCTAGTGGGTCCTTTGTTCTAGACGTCCTACTACAAAAATGCTCAGGAGGAGGCGTCGCGACACCATGCTTCAGTCGTGCCGCCACGCTTCAGTCGTGTCGCAAAAGTGGATCTGCAGTGTAACGAGATCAGCATGTGGGACCTCAAAAAATGAAAACATAAAGCCAATGTCAAAAGGAACTGAGGGCCAATTATTTGGTTAAAGTGTAAATTGAAAGCATTCAAATGTTGATGTATGCCTAACGTATTTCCTAGCATTAGTACGATTAGACGTAATCAATTTGTTTTTTTGTTCTTTTAAAATTGGATATGAACATAATTTGTTCCCCTGTGTACTAATAGGCCTATGTCTTTACCGGACAGTTTGCTTTTAAAAAGCCACTTGTGAAACAGTTTAGTGTCTACAAATGTCTCTCTCTGACACACAAATACTACACACACACACACACACACACACACACACATAGTCACTCACAATGGAATTAGGCTGAGGATTTAATGTGTGTTGGTGCTTTTAAAAGAATTTACAAGAAAACGCTGTCAGCTCTGTGATCCATGGATTCTTCAGACACACCCTCCCTCTCCTGTTGTTATTCTCATAGCAGCAGCTGAAGTCATATGTATTTAGCCTTGATTACTCAGTCTGCTTGCACTGTACTTCAAGCAACACACATTTGGAATACGCTTATCTTTTGTTCAGTATTTGAAACTTAAATGTTTTCATATTACTATGATACAGTAGCTGCACTTGATTTGGCTTTACCATCTGCCAAAATACTAGAGGAACCCAGTGGGAAGAGATATTTGGCCGCCCAGGGTTCAGAAGCTACAATACAAGTCCTGTTCATTGTAAGCTGACGGAGAGTTAGAGCATTTTTCAAGGCTTGGATGGACACAAATCTTTCCTGATTGAATTAATACTGAAAAGATTCAAAAGAAGAAGAAAAGAAAAAGAAACGACTTCCAGGGTGCATTTCAGTAAGAAACATCCAATCTCTGAGTTTAAAATTTGGTTGGATGTGCCACAAACAACAAGCAGAAGCTCCATATTAATGTATAATATAATATCATTATAATATTTGTAAAAACCTGATACAACTAACTGTGGATAAAACCTGCAACTATAGTGCATCATGTGGGAAAAAGGACTTCCAGTCCCCAAATCTTCGACTGCTGCTGGTTTATTTATAAAGCACTTATCAAAACCATAGATTAGTGCTTTACAAGGGAAAAAAGAAACGGAAAAAACATACGTATGCAAAACACATAAAGAAAAGCATATAAGAAAAGCGTTTAAAATGTCATATGTTACATTTATTACAGGCATAATGTGTTTGTCTTTGTCGCTATGGTAGTGTCTCTGTGTGTGCTTATGTGTTGTTGATGCATTCTAATGTGTGTCTATGCACTTTTACCTGTATCTACTGTGTATGATACTTGTGTAATTTTTTTTCTCATGCCATCAACCTGCCAGTTGTCCTGATCTGGAATAGTGGTTATGTCATTTTACTTGTCTATGCCTATGAGTTTCTTGTTTTATGTGTATGTGTTGTATTGTTGTAGCGTATCTATTGTTTTAAGCCATCAACCTGCTAGGGACTGCAGATGAAAATTAGCCTGTATGGCTAAATCTGGCACATTTACATGTTGGACTCTGTACTCATGTTAATTAATGTGCATTGTCCCTTTTAGCCCTCAGTATACCAATCTGCATACAAACATAAATAAACACATGCAGACAGAAAACCTCCATATTAAATGAAGTTTTTAAAAAAAACAACCTTTCAACGAAAATACGTTTTCAGCAGCGATTTCAAAGAGGGGACTGATTTAGCTAGTTTATGGTTTACAGTTAATCAAGCAGGTGGTTTCCTGTACAGCTACAAATAGCTATAATTGTCATTGCCAGCATGCATATTCATGGCTAAACAACTGTGATTGAATGTGCATGTTGGAGCAATGTGTCGTCAGTCATAGGATAAGAGAATAAAACCAAAAATACGTCATACATCTGACAAAAGTATTGTCTGCTTAAGATGTTGATATTCTTTTATTTGCAAATCTCTTTCTGTTGAATACTTACGCTGTTGTTTTTACAGTATTCCTGTAATTACATTTTCCTTTGTCTGGAAAGTGCAATGTGCTTCTTGCCCCTATTGTTGTGGGCTTTGTGTGCTTTGAGCGCCACCGTGTGGTGTCTTCCTAAGTGGTAAGTGCGTGGAGAGTTTGTGAAGACCATATGTTCCATCCAGTATTCAGCCAAGCCTATACAGTGCATCTTATCAAGCCATTTATGTATATTATTGAGCCCTATACGTCCAATATTCTTAAAATCTTTACCAGTGTAGTAAGATTATTTCAACATGTTTACAACCTTTTTTACAAATCAACCTGCATCAAGAATATTTCAGAAATGTCAGTAACTTGAACGAATAAATCTGATGACAGCTCAAGAATCATGAAGATGAGCCATAAATTGTAAAAAAAAAAAAAAACAACTTGAAAACAGTTGTTGAAATAATCCAATCCCACTGTCAATTTTTAAACTAGTTTCAAGAAAACGAGACTTTCAGGGCTCAATCATTTATAATAATAAGAATAAGTGAGACCCAAGGTAGAAACACAAATCCTTTATTTATAACAATCAGATCATATGACGCAATCCTGTGGGGATTTGACAGAGGGGTTATTAAAGACTATAACACCCCTTGAAAATGTTGTCTTTGCTGACGTCCAGTGGCTTAACTTTTCACCTTGCTGCAGTGCTGGTGGCGGACTCTGTGACATCACTATTGGGTGTGGTTATAGGTGCAACAGACCGGGCCCAACAAGACCTATCACAGATGCTGCATTGGGTCCTGAGGTGAAATAAGCTTGAAACTTGTCGACGCTGTGGAATATGACCTTTTCATTTTGCACTGAGAAAACCTGCATTGTATTACTACAACACTGTACATACACACAAATTAACTGGTGGAATGTCTGTGAAGGTAGTTGTGTATCAAAGGTAGACACTAGCACCCTCAGGTGGTACATGGCTAAACTGCACTTTAGCGTATTTCTTTTTTATTGCACTTCAAACTGGGAAGCAGTGCTGCACTGTGTATTCAAACTGTATATTCAAACTACAGATAGCATTACTTTCTTCAGCTTTTGAGGAAGTGGTGTCCTGTGTCTTACTTTGTAAAGGTAGGCCTACATGCGCTGCCCCAGACTGGAATGCGCTGCCCATAATCCCCTCACAATCTCACATTTTCTCAGAAACCTCTATCAGATAGAAATCATGGCACATACATACTCTTTGGAAAGTTGGTAGTGTATTTTAACAGACCTTTAAACTAAAATTCCTCTTCATTTGGCCTGTAAACTATATAGGCACAAAGGCAAGGACTGTTCTGCTGATATATTGCCCTTTATTTGCTTGTAAGTTTGACAGGGTGAGTGGCCTGAGATGGCAAGGTGCGCTGATGTGCCAGATGGTGGCAGTCTATGAATAATGCATCACGGCTTTCAGTCAGACAGGTTCAAGCTGATCTGAGGTCAGCTGAATGACACAGGTGGCTGCTGTGTAGTTCATGCTGAGTGGTGGGGTGGGCCACCCAGGGGTGAGCTGGGCAGACTGGCGCTTGGCATACATTACTCATGTCTGTCTCATTTCAGAGTACCAGGCAGAGAAAACATTTGAAGACCCAAGTCGTTTACCCTCACACGTGTGCAGGTGCAATATGTAGTGAGCCAAACATACTTCCAATAAGGGTTGAAGATAAGAGTTGGCCTTTGACGTTTCTTCCTTAAAGCCATTGTAGTCTGAAACAACGACCATTCATTTACTGGATAATCGCCAGAACATCCGTTGCTGTTGGATCCTCCGCCAGATGACCATCGCCTTGCGAAACTCCGCTGGCTTCGGGAAACATCAACAAAATTCGAACTAGCAAGCTATTCGCTGAAAGAAATTTCGATCGTGCAACAAAGCAGGCCTGCTTGGTTCTTTCGGGAAATGATTGTAAAGATTTACAAAAATGTTAACTGCATTTACTATTCAACTGGGACGTTTTGGGACCTATTGGTGATTTGCTATGGACAAAATACAAATGGCAATAAACTTGTAAGAGAAAATTACCTTAAACCATGTATCCAGCTAATTTAAATAGCTCACGTTACTGTGTGAACAGTTGAATTTCATTTAATATTGTGTGTGTCATTTTTATTTGAGGGGTGCAAACCAAAACAAATTCCTTCCTGAGACCAATTTGCAGATCCAAATTGTCGCTGTGTCTGGAGATTATTGTGGCCCAAGACAATTGTGATTGGTTTGAAGAAATGCAAACAACCCAGGCCGTGTATGTGTGGAGGGGCCAGACCTTACTCTGCAGCGCTGTGGAGATAGGTCTGGCAAGCGAGACTAAAGCCATTGTGATACTGTGAAAACAGTATTGGGCAACAAAATTCAAAGATAGTGATTCAAATAAAATGAATCTTGATAAACAAGATTTAAACCAAAAGGTATTTAGTACAGTAACAAATAAAACTGGATTTACAAAAGTAAAGTCAAATTTGTCCCTCGTGTACTGTACACATTTGAGTTCACAAAGTAAAAGAAGTACAATGCATAACATCAACAGCCTTGTAAATAACCAGTTACTTACAGTTTTTTCCAACTGCTTACACACAAAATCTTTTCATGTCACACGATTTTTGAAACCTCTCACTCAAAGTGCAAAACTACACAGCAAATCTCCAAAACCATAAGCTATTTCTCAGCCTTTCACTCAGTTTTCAATTGCATAAAACACTTTTTTCAAAACATTAAACACAATTCTCTACCTAAGACACAAAAATCTAACAAGAAGTGACTTGCTTTCCTTTTCTAAACACAACCAATCAAAATGCTACACTTATTTACCAGGGCACACACACACACTCCTCACATGTGCAAACACATTATGTCATAACTGAACACTAACCAATCATTGCTTTAGTATAGGCCTATACAGAGGCCAAAGGTCAGATTACCTGTTTGGAACAATGGATGCCAACAATAGACAGAGAGCAAGAGGAGGAGGAGGGAGAGACAGGGGATAACAACGAGGAGGAGGAGGAGGGAAGAAGAGTAAGGAGGAGAGCCATTTCTGATGAGATCAGGGAGAGAAGCCCATCTTGAGTAGCTTTACAGTGGCGTCCATACTGCATGCAACTATCTAATAACTATTTCAGCATTACAAATCAATCAGACTTTGTTGTGCACAAAGTGCATACAATTCTGTCCCCCCCCCCGCCCACACACAAGCACGCACAAACACTCACAACACACACACACACACACATTCTTTATTCTAAAAATGATACCTTTGGTTTACATATGTTTATACTTTTTTTTTCTTGTTTCATGCTACTGTATACAACACTGGGCTACTCTTACAGACATATTTTGTTTTACTGTAACATTACATTGTTTTTTACAGTGCACTTTTCAACCACTTTCAGCAGACTACTTTCTCTCTAGAACATTGTAGATATAAGCCTATTAAAGACAAAAGAGCTTTAGATTTAGAACAACAGTGTGTACATGGTATATCCAAAAATTTACAATTATGAAAAAAGTGTTTGCCATTTGATGCAAATGCTTCATTTTGAGATGTGTTTATGGTATTTTGAATGCAGTGTTTCATTTTGAAGGAGATGTGAGGCATTTTGCATTTTGTGTGTGCAGTTTTGGGAATTGTGTGTAGAGTTTTGAAAAAAGGAGACAGTTTTGAAAACGTATGTAAGCAGTTGGAAAAAACTGTAAAGGGGGGCTATGCAGTTTTGGCCATTTCTTCGCCGTTTTCTCACTTTTTGTTTCTCTATAGAGCTCCCCCTACAGCTTCGGAATAGATGTTTGGCATCTCCTATGTTTACTTGTGTCCTCGCTCGGTCAGTCTGCAGTTTCCTCTTTCTCTGTTCCTCCGACAATGCTTTCCCAGCTTTCTGCTTCTTTTTTGCCGGCTCAACCATGGCGATAGTGTGAAAAACTCCATTGCTACCTTGTTAGCTGGTTCCTGAATTCCTGCATAGTTCCCCTTTAAAAAGGGGCATTTAGAGAGGAAGTTGATAATATCTGTCAATGCTTGCTTAGTCACAATCTAATTTAAGGCTGAGTGTAACAATGACTAGTTCCCTTTTAAATTAAAACAATGTTGTATTAGCAACACATTAGGCTTGAACAGTAAACTGATTGTAGAAAAACTAAAGTAACAAATCAGCAAACACAAAACAGCTGTCACAAAAAAGTGTAGAGTAAAAGAGTAAAATGCTCCAACAGGGGCATTTAGAGAGGAAGTTAATAACGTCTGTAAATATTTGCTTAGTCACAATCTAATTGTCATAACTGTCATGAGTAACTGACTAACTGTCACTAACCCGCAGCCCCGGTTATTGGCTGGAATGTGGTTTGTTGTATTTTGGCGCAGAGCCTGTGCCCCTAGTGTTTGTTTGACGTTTACGACCCGTGTTTTCTCCCGAGACCGGGCTTTTTCATGGTGTATTCAGGGGGGCAGGCAGCTAGCGGATCAAGGAGAGATGTCTACGATTTGAGACAAAAATGAAATCGCACTGAAACCATGCAGGAACTCACAGAGCACCTTTGAGGAACATTGCCAATAATGGTTGCTACTAGCATCATAATGGTCAACTGAAACCAACAATATTGGGGCTATACATCCTCATTCATCATCAAATGGCACATGATTTCAGATGTCCTGAATGTGAATATATCCTATCGCTGTGGTTGACCTGGGATGGTCATAACGATGCTTGAATGAATACTCAGACATTTGGAGAATTTTAAAGGAAGAGTGTGCTCCAGGGACATAAGTGATATTTGTGAAGACTGGAAACCGAGCGAGTAAATCCAGTCCTGACGAAACATCTGACTTATCTGGGTCAGTGTAACGCTTATCAGTTCAATTTTCTAAGCACAGACGCACATTTGGAAAAACTGAAAAATGGGTTCCAATATCAATTTTTTCTTTTTTTCCGCCTTGACAAAAAAAATTTGATATTTGAACCCATTTTTCTATTTTTCCAAATGTCCGTTAGTGCTTAGAAAATTGAACTGATAAGCATTCCACTGACCTAACTGGTCTAAATGTTGTTTTTGTGAAAAACAAATATGGTGATGAGGCTGTCAAAGTGATGCTTGTGTCACCTTGATCCCTGACAATATTGACAACATTACCTCTGTCATCCATGCCCTAAAAATGGCTGACGGACAAGCCCATGGGGAGCAATGCTGGTTCAATTGTTGATCCCGTTTACATTTGGCATTGTGCTGTGTTTCTGCACCTGTGCCCTGACCTGCATGAAGGCATTGATGTAGCGATGGATAGGTGACACAGTCACAATTAGAGCATCGGCCCCTATTGAAAGGCACTCCTGATCTTTTCCCGAAACCTGACTGGATCCCCTCACCACCTTCAATTTCATACCTCTAACAAGGCTCAAAATAGCACCACACTTCCGCGGTAGCATAATGAGGGTCCCTACATGTAAACCTTATACACAATTCTCAGAACGGTTTTATTAAAACTGGACTAGCATCGGATAATGTGCGTCGCCTGCTGCACACTATTCATGCAGCAAGTAGCATAGACACACCCCGCTCGGTTCTATTGCTGGATGCCGACAAAGCGTTTAGGTTAGGGTGGAATTTACATAAATACTATTGCAATGTAGCATGGTAATGATCTACCACTGCAACTGTAAACTGAAAGCAGCACTTTATGTACTGCGATATAAAGCATGATTTATAGGGCTTATATTTTGAGGACCCCTTTGATATTATTTATTTAGTTGATATTCATTTATTATAGTATGCAAACAATTTTGCTGGAAGTACGCAGTGATGTTGATTAAATAGGGTTGTTAAGAGGAGAACAAATATTTGAAAATCCACAGGCGTTGCAAAGGTAATTGGTTGTTTAAGTTTTGTATCCTGAATGGTAGAGATTTTCCTTTGGTACACGAGGATCAAAGAAGGAATGGGATTTTGTTTGTCCAGGGTAAGACATGGTTTTGATTTGTCATTTTCAGGTAAATGTTTTGTGTGAAAAACACCATACAGATCAAATTAATAATTAGCATTTATCTTGTACAAGTTTTTACTTTGATACTTAGAAAGAAATCTTTTAGGCCTTTATTTGTATAGGACAGCTTAAGTTGGTGACACACCAAGGACATTATCGGCTGTTAGGCAGTCTGGCGAGGTCAGTGACTCAAGTCTGTTCGGTGTGTCCCGTGCCGTCGTCAGTCTGGGGGGCTGTCGGCCTTCATTTTGGCCGACCTGACATGTTCAGTCGGAGGCAGGGCAGTCGGGACTCACCCGGAAATGGCAAGCGGAACGAGCGTGATTAGAGTCTCTCAAAATCTGATGAAAATCTTTTAAACTGACCTTTGTTGATCTGAAATGAAGACAGATTCAGCAACTGCACGGCCTATTTCTCGCTTAAAATGTTTTCAGTGAACTATTTTAGTATAATATGAGATCGTATTCTGAACGGCCGCCATGACAGTCTGGCTTTGAATTTCCGGAGAAAACAAACCCATGTGACGGGTTCGTCCAATCAGCTGCCGGTTTTCATTTCTTGGGCAACAATACAGATTAGCGCCGCCTGCTGTTATAGAAATGTATTACGTCTCATCTTTTTGGTGTGTTCTGGCACTTTTTGGACCAACACGAGGAGACTGATCATTTCAGATGGCTTTTCTGCTGAGGGTCGGCCGTCTGGTTGGTGTGTAACCACTTTTAGATTTGAAAGGGGAGAGAGAGGGGGAATGACATGCAGCAAAGGGCCGCAGACCGGAGTCGAAACCGCAGCCGCTGCGTCAAGGAGTAAACCTCTATATATGGGCACCTGCTCTACCAGGTGAGCTAACCAGGCGCCCAAGAAATCCTGCTTTATTAGAAAATTCTTGTCAGAGGTTCCATTGGTGGAAAGCAAGTGTTGAAATGCATGTTTGGCTTTAATAGCAAATATGTATTGTTTTTAACCACGTTCGCACATTTCCATGCACACTGTAAATAGCCTTTACAACATGGATGTCTAAACCAAATTGCATGGCAATCCATCCAATAGTTGTCAAAACATTTTACTCAAAACCACTTGTCAATCGGTGGTTACTTCGTTTGTTGGTCTGTCAGCAGGAAAATAAACTACTGGCCCAAACACTAGCTGGAACGGTGTAGCGGGGTCCTGGAAAGAACCCATTCCATTTTGGATCAGAACTGAAACCATGCCATTTTTGCTGTTGGAAATGTAGCGAGTTTGCAATAAAAACAAAGAGAACGAAGAAGTTCCATATATATATATATATATATATATATATATATATATGCCAGAATCTGCCTTTAGGGGCTTATCATAGTGGGGGGTCTGTCCTCCCCCAGGGAAGTTTTGAACAACTTCATTTCCTGCATTTGGATACACTTAATGCACCAATTTACAGTGGAAATATACTTTTATATTGTCTATGCGAAGAAAAAGAACACAGATGACATTCAACATATCAAAAATATAATGGAAAGTATGTTGTTGCGTGTCATTGGACATTTTAAGTGGGTATACGGAAATCCTGGAGCTTTCTTTAGTGAGTATACTGCGTATACCTGCGTATCACGTAGACTACACCACTGGATGGCAGATACATGTGGTCTTACTCTCCTCAAAGTAGGAAGGTCGGGTTGGCACGCACACACCACTCCGGGAGACGACTGTGGGAGACAGAAAGTGGAGACAGAAGGCCCAGCACCGACAAGGACATGCACTACACATGTATTTCTACACGATTCACTACAAAGTATCATGCAAATTACTACATAATATCATGCAAATCACTACAAAATATCATGCAAGTCACTACAAAATCTACAGTGTCGAGGATACATACACACTGTAACAGAGTGTCACCCAGTGCAGTCTCACCATGAGGAGGCAGTGTGTCGACACAGACCCAGCCTTGTACAGGATCAAGCTGTGAGCATACATAGAGGAGAGAAACCTATGTCAAAACTTCCATAAAAAGTATATCTAAAGACCACTTGTAAATGAAATCACAAGAAAATAATCAACCAAGGCAAATAACCAAAAGAAACAAAACGGTAAAATAACCGTAGAAAACAGTGACTGGACTGGTTCCCCTTTGAGAAAACAAACAAACATTAGTGGCCAGTCACAAAGTTACAAAGTGTCTTGCAAATAATTTATTAGCACATTAATAGTAAAATATAGGAAAAATATAAGCCTACTTTGCAAGGACACAAACTCCTATAGCACAGTTAATGCGGGAGGAGAAGTATTTTCTGGAGCTCTACAGCCACAGCAGCTCATTTGTCAGTGGTAAACTGAAACATACAAAGAAACAAGTTGAAAAACATTCTATAAAAGTAGCGCATGGCTTGCGGTGGCATAAGCAACACAAAAAGGGTAACATTTAGCTGAAATATTAATTGCTACCACATATGGCTAAAACAACCGATAGGCATCACCGTCAATCTGCCCCAGTTCACTCCTTGAAGTACGGGAACTTGTGCCTGGCTATCAACCTAGTGGGACCAAAATCAGAAATCAACCTTAAGTTGTACTTGCTCCCCAAATTACCGCAGCCAAACATTTTCATACCTGGAGAATCAGGAGAATCCACACAAACGCAGTGCGCTCAGTGAGAGGCAAGGGGCCTAATGATTACACCTGGTGAGCTTTTTATCACTTCCTGAGTGGCAACCGGTCACATGACCGCACGCACATATTGGTTACACACATACATACATACATACATACATACAGTAGTTCATCCTTGCCTCCAACTACGTCACTGGATGCAGGAACAGATTTTGGAGCTGTGAACTGCCGCTTTCTCGGTCAATATAGCATACACTGAGGAATGTATTGCTTCAATCAACACTGATTGCACAGCCACATAAAAAGTGGCCATCTCTATAAAATACATATTGCATAAACCCAAACAGGCAATTTTCTGTTTTTTGCCCCTTCATCACCGTTTTGTGATTGACCGTGCGATTGGCAACTCTAAATTGCCTGTACAGTAAAGTGTGAGTGTTTCATATAAATAGTTAACAGTGTACCCTGCCCCTCGCCCAATGTCAGCTGGGATTGCCTTCAGCCTCCCGTAACCCTCTAAAGTGTAAGTGGGTATAGCTAATACATAGATAGATGGATGCTTTAATTAGTTTGATAATTTTATTTCAAGGTTTGAGCAAACATTTTCCATTTCTTGTTGTATATTCACATCATAAACATATTTTTTGATATTGTAACACTGATTACAACCATATCACCCAGTCAGTGTTAAAGTGGCAGGTGACTTTTTCCTCACAATTTGTGACTCTTGTAGCTGGTCTACTGATCACGTAGGGTGTCATAATGTTTTTCTGCCCATATTAGGCGAGCGACGTGTATGTCGTTGTCAATATTATTCTGGTCCCAGCAGTACTCGGGGGACAGCAGCCTGGTTGGTTTGTGAAGCCAAAAGTACTTGTTTAGATGACTCTCATCGTGCCACAGAGCCTCCACATCATTTAGTTTGTCCTCCATGATACCCAGAAAGCAGTGATCTGCCAAACTCTTCACATGTTCACACAGGCCTCCAAAAAGAGCAGCATGGTAGTAGTAATCTCCGTATTCCATGTAGGCTTTGGATTTGGGGTTTTTGTCATAGCTCCACATATCCTTTGGAAGTTTGTAAAAGTAGGCATGTACCAAAGCTACAGAATCCCCCAGAGCCTCGGAGCCAAATCTTCCCTTAAACTCCTGATCCACATCTAAGCAGAAGACGTAATTGCAGCGGTGACGAATCTCTGATTCTATGGTATCTGATATTGTTTTCATGCGCATCATAGAGATGTCCTGCCACCTGGAGTGCTTTTCCACCTGGATAACCTTCAGGCTTCGCTGAGGACCAAGGTCGATGTGTGGTACCTTGTCTGGTTGATCCGTGAACACGTAATATGTCACTTGTAATCCCAACATGAAATGTCGTTCTGCAGAGATAAGGAAAGTCTTCAGGTAGGCATCCAGGTACCTTAGGTAGAGAAATAGAACAAAACATTTTCATGCTATTTTATTTTTTTTATTTGACAAACTGTTATACATGTGTTCACATCTGCTGACCTTTTAGTCCGATTAAACATTGGAGCCATTAGTTGGTGCCCAACCTCTGTTGTCGTCATTACTCTAATACTGCAGGTCTGCTGTCATGTGTGGTATGTTTGCATTATGGTTTTCACGTAGATGTGCACGTGTTTTAGAAAACAAAAGCTGTGTTCATTCATTCATTCACTCACTCACTAACTATTCACTATATAGTGTTTATTAAAAAGTGAACTATATAGGGAACGACCAAACGAGATTTCGGACACTCACTGAAAATATTGTTGCGTTTGTGGGAGGCTAGAAACTAAAGCCCGCTCCATTTTTCCTTTTCCGTTTTTGCGGGTGCAGCTGCTGCTTCTCCTCTGGAAAAACATGAACTCGTTGCATTGTGGTATACGGGAGGAAAATGTAGAGTACATCATATGTACACTCAAATTAGCTGTGCATTGATGCATGGGTATTTTATAGCGGACTATATAGTGAATGAGAGTCCCCGCAGAGAAATCGAACACCACCACAAAATGGGGAACACACTATATAG